>NC_140484.1:94172994-94772994 GCF_964271855.1 Acomys minous
CTCCTGCCCTCTCACTTGTGAAAATGAAGCACATCTTTATGACTTTTTGGAGCACTCTTCAGCAATACCAATTGTGTCCCCTCCTCTCTTAATTTGTTCTTGGTAAATAAGTCTTTCAAAAGTAGTGTACAAGCATTTAAATGCCATTACATGCAAAAAAAAAAAAACCCTAGAGCCACTTCCAAGATATGGGACATAACTTTAAAGACTTTGGCTATATTGGAAATGCACTTCTATATACACTGGCTATAGAGACTTCACCAGAACACAGTCACCTTGTCATGAGAAGCCGAGCATATAAGGAGACACTACAGAGAGCCTACACTGTCTAAGTTCCACCCTCACATCCAGAGCAGACTGACACAAAGTATTCAAATCAGCCAAATCTGAAATGATGTTCGAAAACCATTGTTGAGCATTAATCCTCTGAAGACACATTACATAGGACACAGCAACTGTTCTTCAGGAAGCCAAGGAGTACTAAGTATTGGAGGATCCCTGACTCAAAGGCCCATGCAGTCCTCCAGAGACCACCATATCATCCCTTGGGGACTTCCTTTGGAGGACATGAGTAAGAGACATCTTTAGGGACTAGAGATGGATTTTGTTTGTAGGGTGCATGCTTAACATGTGTAAAGGCCTGAGTTCAGTTACATACATGCAGAAAGAGACAGAGAGACAGACAGAGAGAGACAGAGAGGGGGAAGAGGGAGAGAGAGAGATTTTCCAAATCCACATACAAATAGAGGCAATATATTGGAATAAAGATGTCATTCCTATCCCTTTTCAAAATGAAAACCAATAGTCAGACACAGAAATTTAGAAGCCTGTCTCTCTTGAAAGGAATGGGGATTGAGCAAATAATAATTTTTTTAACCAGTGCACCTTTAACAATGGGGAGAGGACTTGGGACTGACACTGTGAGTAGCTCCCTCTTGCTGAAATGACTAAGATAAGTCCTTGCCCCACTTGTGTCTGCTTCGACAGTTCTCAGCCCTCTGTCCCTCTCCCTCAGTGATCACATCTGTTTGGCAGCACATTTGAGATTTCCATGGCCTTGACTCTGGTCCAGATGTATTAATCAAATAACCGGCAAATTATGTCTAAAATAATCACTATGCTCTTCCAGAAACAAACCTCTCAAGGCCACTCTGACCCTCGTCTGACTTTGATGTATCTTTGTGTTTTCTTGCAGCACTAGATATCCCAGATACTGAGATGCTCAAGTAATCACTGGACATCCTGTGTTCACAAGCATCCTCTTGCCGCTCCTGCGCTCCTTTTCTGGTTTCACAGAAAAGGTGCCCTCGATGACCACCGTACACTGGGGCCACATGGCCAATAACTTCTTTTGTGGTCTAGTGACTCCTGATAGCCAGGTATGCCACAGGTATGACTGTTTTCCGAGTCTTTTCACCAATCAGGTTCACCTGTTCATATGTGGATTTCAACTATTTCTTAGCACCATATGCACACAGTGAGAGCAAGTTTCAGAGAAAAGCAATGTTTTGGGGTCATCTTTGGGATCTTTCTTGTATGTCACATGTCAAAATCTTCCATTAGATCAGCAGAGCACATATGCAACATCTGACCCACTTCATCCAGGGTATGTTTAAATTTGGTGAGTTCTAGCTTGCCATTCTGAAGGTGGTCTGGGGTCCCAACCAGGGACAATCTCATTATATGCTCATTTTCTTTGACTATTGTAAGGAGTGGCACGATTTAAACAAGCCACTGATAGCTTTTCTGTAATGTCACTGAAATCTCTGCTTCCTTGATTTGACAAGTCTCTCTCTTCTTGTCCAACCTTTATTCACTGTGGAGTTTTCCTGACAGAATTCAGCATGAGCTGCCCAGGCCTATCAGTCTCATCAACTACATGGAGAGAGAGGGGGAGGGATGAGAGAGGGAGGGAGGCGGAGGGAGGGAGGGAGAGAGAGAGAACCTGGAAGTACTTTTTGAGAAGGAGACATGACACTTCTGTGCACTTGCACTCATGAATGACTGTGTGTGCGCGCACACACACACAGTAGCAATAAAAATATATTTTAGAAATAAAAAGACATGCCGTTGTCCATGCAGCATTTGTTAGAACATGATTTTGATCTTAAAACTGTCTACTAATTAATATCTAACAATGTCCAACCACCATGCAACATTTTCCTTATTGATTTACTTCCAAACATGATGTTAAATATGCAAGTAGCAAAATTCATATGATTTATTCAAGACTTTATTTATTTATTTATTTATCTATCTATTTATTTTATATCCCTATCAATGTTTCCCCTCCCTCCTCACCTCCCAGTCATTCCTTCTCCCCTCCCCTCCCCCTGTGCCCCTCACCCTTTCTCTTCAGAGAAGGGAAGACCTCCCATGGATCTCAAGCTGTAGTGGAACTGAGCACATCTTCTTCTTTTGAGGCTAGATAAAGCAGGCCAGCTAGGGGAAAGGGATCCAAAGACAGGATGCAGAGTCAGAGACAGGCCCTGCTCCTTCTGTTAGAGACCCCACATGAAGACCAAGCTGTACATCTGTTACATAGGGCGAGGGTGCTAAAACCATCCCATACGTGCTCTTTGGTTGGTGGTTCAGTCTCTTTGAGCCCCTATGAGCTCAGGTTATAGTTGAGTCTTTAGGGGATTTGTGTGTGTGTGTGTGTGTGTGTGTGTGTGTGTGTGTGTGTGTGTGTGTGTGTGTTGTCCTTGACTCCTCCAACTCCTTCAATCCTACCTCCCTCTCTTCCACAAGATTCCCAGAGCTCCACCTAATATTTGGCTGTGGGATTCTGCGTGTTTTTACCAGCTGCTGGGTGAAGCCACTCAGATGACAGTTATGCTAGCCTCCTGTCTGTAAGTATAGCAGAATATTATTAACAGTGTCAGGGTGGGCTCTCTCTCATGGCATGGGACTCAGGTTGGGCCAGTCATTGGTTAGCCATTCCCTCACCTTTTGCTTCCTCTTTATTCCTGCACCTCTTATAGGCAGAAACATTATGGTTCAAAGTTTTTGAGCCTGGGTTGGTGTTCCCATCCCTCCATTGGAGGTCTTTCCTGGTTACAAGAAGTGACTGCTTCATGTTCCATATCCCCTGTTGCTAAGAGTCTTAGCTAGGGTCACCCACAAGGATTCCTGGGAGTATTCACTGTCCTAGATTTCTAGTTTATCCCAGAGATGCCCCCCACTGATTCCACTTCTCTACCAGATTTCTCTCCCTCCAACCTCCCCACACTTGATCCCTCCTGTTTCCATCCCAACCATTTGTCCCTCCCAGTTCCCTCCCTCCATTTACTCCAGATGTCTACTTTATTTCCCCTTCTCGGTGAGATTCAAGCATTCGCTCTTGTGCCCTCCTTGTTACTTAGATTCTTTGGGTTGTTGCATGGTTATCCTGTGCTTTATGGCTAATATCTACTTTTGAGTACATACCATGTTTGTCTTCCTAGATCTAGGTTACCTCACTCAGGATCATCTCTTCTAGTTCTATCCATTTGCCTGCACATTGCATGATATGTTTGTTTTTAATATCTTAGTAATATTCCATTGTGTAAATGTACCATATTTTCTTTATCCATTCTTCAGTTGAGGCACATCTAGGTGGTTTCCAGTTTCTGGCTATTATAAATAAAGCTGTTGTGAACATAATTGAGCAAGTGTCCCTGTGGCATGGTGGAGCATCTTTTGGGTATATGCCCTCTATCTTGAGGTAGAATTCTTCCCAATATTCTGAGAAACCACCAGATTGATTTCCAAAGTGGCTATATGAGTTTGCACTTCCACTAGCAATGGAGGAGTGTTCCCCTTGCTCCACATCCTCGCCAGCATGTGCTGTCACTTAAGTTTTTTATCTTAGCTGTTGTGATGTTTGTAAGGTGGAATCTCAGAGTTGTCTTGATTTACATTTCCCTGATGACTAAGGATTTGAACATTTCTTTAAGTGATTCTCAGCCTTTAAAGATGCCTTTGTCATCCAGGCAAGGTGGAGCATGCCTTTAATCCCAGCACTCCGGAGGCAGAGGCAGGTGGATTGCTGTGAGTTCGAGGCCAGCCTGATTTACAAAGCAATACCAGGACAGCCAAGGCTAACACAGAAAGACCATGTGGGGAAGACTGAAAGACCATGTCTCAAAAAATAAAAAAATAAAATACAAAAACAAAAATTCTGTTTAGCTTTGTGTCCCATTTATTTTAATTAGATTTTTTGGTTTGTTGCTGTGTAATGTATTGAGTTCATTATATACTTTGGATATAAGCCCTTTTTCAGAGGTAGGGTTGGTGAAGATCTTTTTCCGTTCTGTACGTTGCTGTTCTGTCCTGTTGATGGTGTCCTTTGCCTTACAGAAGTTTTTCCATTTCATAAGGTCCCATTTATTTGTTTATCTTAGAGCCTGAGCTGTTGGTGTTCTCTTCAGGAAGTTGTCTCCTGTGCCAATGGGTTGAAGGCTCTTCCCCACTTTCTCTTCTATCAGATTTCGTGTATCTGGTTTTATGTTGAGGTCTTTGATCCACTTGGACTTGAGTTTTGTGCAGGGTGATAGATATGGATCTATTTGCATTCTTCTACATGTAGACATCCAGTTAGTCAAGCATCATTTGCTGAATATGCATTTTTCCCATTGTATAGTTTTGGCTTCTTTGTCAAAAATCAAGTGTCCATATGTGTGTGGGTTTACTTCTAAGACTTCAATTTGATTCCATTGATCAACCTGTCTGTTGTTATGCCAATACCATGTGGTTTTTATTACTGCTGTTCTGTAGTATAACTTGAAGTCAAGGATGGAGGTACCTCCAGAAGTTCCTTTATTGTACAAGATTGTTTCAGCTATCTTGAGTTTTTTGTTTTTCCATATGAAGTTGATAATTTTCTTTCACATTCTGTAAAGAATTGTTTTTGGATTTAGATGGGAATTGCATTGAATCTGTAGGTTGCTTTTGGATACATGGCCATTTTTACTATGTTGATCCTCCTGATCCAAGAGCATGAGAGATCTTTCCATCATCTGATATTTTCTTCAATTCTCTTCTTCAAGGACTTAAAGTTCTTTCACTTGTTTGGTTAGAGCTACACCATACATTTTGTATTATTTGTGGCTAGTGTAAAGGGTGTTGTTTCCCTAATTTTTGCTTCTTTGGCCTGTTTATCATTTGTATGATGTAGAGCTACTGTTTTGTTTGTTTTGTTGTTTAATTACTTTTTTATCCAGTCACTATGATGAAGGTGTTTATCAGCTATAGGAGTTCTCTGGTAGAAATTTTGGGGTCACTTATGTATACTATCGTATCATCTGCAAGTATTCTGACATCTTCCTTTCCAATTTGTATCTATTACTCTAGCTAAAACTTAAGAACTATATTTCAAGTACTATATTGAATAGCTATGGAGAAAGTAGGCAACCTTGTCCCTGATTTTATGGGAATTGCTTTAAGTTTCTCTCCATTTAATTTGATGTTGGATACTGGCTTACTGTATATAGCCTTTATTGTGTTTAGGTATACACCTTGTGTGCCTTATCTCTCAAAGACTTTTTACATGAAGGAATGTTGGATCTTGTCAGAGGCTTTTTCTGCATCTAATGAGAGAATCATGTGGGGTTTTTTCCTTTTCAGTTTGTTTATGTGTTTTGGGTTTTTGTTTTTTGTTTGTTTTTGTTGTTGTTGTTGTTGTTGTTGTTGTTGTTGTTGTTGTTTGAGACAGTTTGTTTATATGGTGGATTACGTTGATGGACTGTCATATGTTAAACTACTTGATGAAGCCTACTTGATCATGGTGGATGATGTTTTTGATCTGTTCTTGGATTAGATTTGTGGGTATTTTATTGAGTATTTTTTGCATCAATGTTCAAAGATAAATTGGTCTGAAATTCTCATTCTTTGTTGAGTCTTTGTGTGGTTTAGGTATCAGGGTGACTGCAGCCTCATAGAATGAGTTTGGTAATGTTCTTTCTGTTTCTATTTTGATGAATAATTTGAGAAGTATTGTTATTATCTCTTCTTTGAATGATCTGCACTAAAACCATCTGGCCCTGGGCTTGTTGTTGTTGTTGTTGTTGTTGTTGTTGTTGTTGTTAGACTTTCAGTGACTATTTCTATTTCCTTAGGGTTTGTAGGATTAGTTAAATAGTTTATCTAATCTTGATTTAACACTGGTAAGTGGTATCTATAAAGAAAATCATATATTTTGTTCAGATTTTCCTATTTTGTGAAGTACAGGCTATTGGCCAAATGATTCCTTGGATTTCCTCAGATTCTGCTGTTATGCCCCCCTTTTCATTTCTGATTTGATGATTTAGATATTCTCCCTCTGTCTTTTAGTTAGTTTGGCTAAGAGATTGTCTATCTTGTTGATTTTCTCAAGGAACCAACTCTTGGTTTTGTTGACTCTTTGTATTGTTCTTTTTGTTTCTACATTATTGATTTCATCCCTGAGTTTATTTCCTGCTGTCTACTCCTCTTGGGTTTATTTGCTTCTTTTTGTTCTAGAGCTTTCAGGTGTGCTGCTAAGTTTCCTGGTTCTGGAGCACCACCAGAGGTGAGCTGGGTACTACCTTCCCAGTGAGTTTGTGGTGGATGCAATCTAGAAGGCAAATGGCAAAAGTTTCTGCTCTGGAGATCATAAAGGAAAGCAAGAGAGAGATTACTGTGTAGACCAAAATGACATTGAACTCATAAGATCCACCTACCTCTGTCTCCCAGATGCTGAGATTGAAGACATGACGTGTTTAATTTTAAATGAGAGAAAATTCCTCAACTATTAAACAAAAACACACAAAACAACCTTTCATACACACACAAACAAACAAACAAAAAAACGTGTGTGTACATACACACACATGCAAATTTTACATAATACAGAATAAAGTTAACATTTTGGGGGTTGCATCCATTTGTAACATAATACATTTTTCTTCATTAATTAATTTATTTAAGCACTTTACAGTCTGATCCCAGCCCCCTCCTTCCTCTTCTCCTATTCACACCTTTATGACCCCTCCTCTTATTAAAGAATGGGAAACCCTCCATGGGTACCAACCCATGCTAGCACACCAAGTCACAGCAGGACTAAGGGCATCCTCTCAGTTGAGGTCAAGCAAGGCAGCCTAGCTAGGGGAAAGGGATCCAAAGGCAGGCAGCAGAGTCAGAGCTAGCCCCTACTCCCATTGTTAGGAGACCCATATGTCGGCCATGCTACCCATTTGCTACACATGTGTACAGGGACTAGGTCTAGCACATGTATGCTTTTTGGTTAGCGGTTCAGTCTCTGTAAACCTTCATGGGCTCAGATTTGTTGACTCTGTAGGTCTTCTTATGGTATCCTTGACCCCTCTGTCTCCCTCTCTCCCTCAAACCTTCCTCCCACTCTTCTGCCTGTCTGTCTGTCTGTCTGTCTGTCTGTCTCTCTCTCTCTCTCTCTCTCTCTCTCTCTCTCTCTCTCTCTCTCTCTCTCCCTCCCTCCCTCCCTCCCTCCCTCCCTCCCCCCACCTCTCTCTCCCTCTCCCTCTCCCTCTCCCTCTCCCTCTCCCTCTCCCTCTCCCTCTCCCTCTCTCTCCCCCAGCTTGAGGAGCCCAAACAGGTTGCAGTATATGGTGGTTTGTCCAGTATTTAATAATGAGAAACCAACCAGGCTCTTTATTATGGTTCTCTGCACCTGCTAGCAAAGCACTGGGAGGCAGAGAAAAGAGAATCCTGGGTAGTCACTGGCAAGCCAGGCTAGCCCATCAGTGAGCTCTGGAATCAGTGAGAGACAGTGTCTTAAAGAAGAAGGCAGAGAATGATAGAAGATACTCAGTGGCTTCTGAACACACGTATGTGTATATACATACACAAAACATTAAAGCTACTTCTAAATGAGTTTATTTAAGGTTTTATTTAACAGTGGTAAAAACAAATATTTTTATTTACTTTGTTGAGTCAGAAGATTGTAAAAAAAAAAAAAAGTATTGCTAAAGTAGATACCAAACAAAACGAAATGGTACTTTAGAAGTCCAGTTACCTTGGAGCTTATTTAAACTAAGGAAAAGGTCATGTTTTCATGCAATACACACTTGGTTCTTTAAATAACAATTGTGACAAACAGCAAAAGAATTAGAGAATGCTGCACTGTGATCCATACAAAACATCAACATCTTGGGTTGTACATAATTAAATAAACATCTCACTTTTGGAATTACTATAATAGCCAATATATAGAGGCATACCTTATGTGGGCATAGGAATGCAATTAAGAAAAGAAAAAAAATCACACTGGAACTGCTCAATGTCTTTAAAAATCACTGAGCAAGAAAAGCAACACAACTTCCATACTGACTTTTTGCAGTGTCTGTACAGTACCTTGACTTAAATCTAAGAGCAAAGTTAAGACTCTCCTCCTCTATTTTTGGTAAACAACTGCATAGTAAACTTAGATGACTTTCCCTCTGGGTTTTATCTGGGAGTGGACTTTTTAATATTTTATTTAAAAGAGGGCAGGTTTGGCACTTTTATACTGATGTCACCAATGTTAATATTTCTTGGGATTTCAGGAAGAGTCATATTCTTTACAGCTGATACAGCACAGGCTGGAGCTCCTGCTAAGCCAGCCTCAGATTTCTCCAGTTTATTATTCTGTGCATCAATCTGTGTAACAATCTCATTCATGTTGGTCTCCAATACCATCCCCCCCATCACCATTTCTGCAAGAATATTGTGAACCTTGTCTACATGGAATATTATATCCGGTTCACAGACATTTTCAAAACATTTGTCTAATGTTTCCACAAATACTTGTATTAGATCTAAAATACCAAGTTCACTTTCTGAGGAATCCACACAGAAGACAAAATATAGGGTTGCATAATGTCTATAAATCAGTTTGTTGTCAGATCCTCCAATTAATAGTCCTCCTTCTAGGAAATTACAAACGTTCTCATCTCGCTTAGACACCAAGTGAAAAGTCTCCCTGATGATTTGCTGTTGTGTATCTTCACTATAGGGCTGACAAAACTTGGAGAGCCTTGGCTTCCCATGGTGGTTGAAGATGAGGAAGGCCTTGATCATGGCTGGGCTGGGCCAACCAGGTGGGCGCTGGGGCCAGGGCGAGGGCCTTAAGGTTTATTTTTATTTTATGCATATGCAGGCTTGCCTGAATGTATATACATACACCACATGTGTATCTGGTGCCCAAGAGGGTGTCAGCTCTTCAGTCTGTCAACTGAAGATGCGGACAGTTGTGAGCTTCCATGTGAGTGATGGTAATTAAAATGAAGTCCTCTGGAAGGAAACACATCCTTTGTTCTTAACTGCTGAGTCTTTCCAGCTCCTAAATGGGATTTATTTTAGAGGCGAGGTTTTATGTAGTCTTGCCTGGTCTCAAACTCTATGTAGTTACCGCTGGCCTTGCATCTTTGCCCCTACTTCCCAAGTGCTGAGATCATAGGCTTGTATAGTTTTATTCTTCGCCAAGGAATCTCAGCTTGAAAATATTACTTTGATTGAAGTTCTGAAACAAACCATTTAGCTATTAGACATGAGTTATTCAAGAGATTATTATTTCCTGATTAAAATTAATTACAAAGCCAGGTGAAAGAAAAGCGCAGATGTGTTTGTGGAGAGGGGAGCTGGACAGCAGAGAAGCAGGAAAGAAAAACTTTGTTTTAACTAAATTTGCATTACTTTCTTTGGACTTTATGCCATGTACATTTAATGCCTATTCAAAACTGTCTGAAGGATTTAAAGCTCCATAGAATGTTCATATTATTGTTATTATGCTATATGCAGTCAAAGGGACCAAATATTTTCTTTTCCAGGATTATGCATTTTTAAAACTGATTTCCCATTCATTGTTTTAATACTATTTTCACTAGTTTCACAGTTTCTATTCTGCATTTTAAATAGAGTTAAAATAGCTTTAAGAGACTGAACTCATTAAATTGCATTCATCTTAAAAATTTGTTCAGTTTGTTCATCAGTATTCTTCTGCTTTTTCTTAATTTTTTCTGGCCCCAGATTAATTCCTTAAATTTCTCAGTCACTTTCTGTTTCCTTAGTGGCTGACATCCTGTGTAATCTTTTTTAACTAGACTCTTTGCTAAGAGTGCAAACACCTCTAATTATGCTGTCTATGCATTTGTCTCATGAAAATAATAGAAATGTTTTCTGAAAATAATTTTAAAAGTCAAATTTAAAGACATTTATAGTAGTTGGGATGTAGCTGAGTGACAGAATGCTCGCTCAGCACTCTGGGTTTTGTCTCAAGTTCCAAAGGGAGAAAATCATTTATCAGAATGCCATAAAGTGTCCTTGATTTTCTTATACAGTCTAGTGAGAGTTTGGGAATGTAAGAAGATTAACTTGGGAATCTGGAGCCTAAGCAAGGTCATTAAAATGTCTCAAGTCACATTTGTCTCATTCCTTGTCCCATGAGAGAGAAGGTAAGAGCATTCTGAATGGAAGGGGAAGAATCAGGAACAGATCCAGACAGGGTGGTGTTTGTTCCTCTTGGTTCTGTTGGATAGGGTGCATATATTTTGGAAGATGAATGTTATTACAAAAGAATCAAAACTCTAAAATGTTAAAAATATATAAATTAAAAATATTACAATAACCTAGTTAATTGTTGAGAGAAACTATTAAGAAAAATGCAGGGCCCTCATCTCTGTGATTTCTTGAAAGACTACTTCCTGGATGAGGAGGTGAAGCTCGTCAAGAAGATGGGCAGCCACCTGACCAGCATCCACAGACTGGCTGGCCAAAGGCATCTCTGAGCGAGTATCTCTAGGAGTGGCTCACTCTCAAGCGTGACTATGAGGCCTCCTCACCTTCCAAGGAGCACACCTTTAATCCCAGCACTCGCGAGGCAGAGGCAGGCGGATCACTGTGAGTTCAAGGCCAGCCTGGTACACAAAGTAGGTCCAGGACAGTCGAGCCTACATAGAGAAACCCTGTCTTGAAAAACAAACAAACAAAGCAAGGGGCTCCCTCTTTGGCCCTCCACCAGCCTGCCTTAGGATCTCCACCTGAATGAACCTCTCAAGCCACTAGACAGATTTGTAACCACCGTAGAGCCCCTCCCAAATCTTGGGCCAAGTAAAAGTAAAGCTTTTTGAAACAGCAAAAAAAGGAAGGAAGGAAGAAAGGAAGGAAGGAAGGAAGGGCAAAAAATGAAGAGGAGGAGGAGGAAGAGGAGGAGGAGGAGGTCTGGGTAGAAGAGACAGTCAATGTTTGTACTGTCTGCAGCAGGACAGGCTTGTCCCCAGCACCACACTCTCATCCAGAGTTGCAGCCTCCAATCATGCAATCCCCGTTGATGTCCAGTTAGTGGCATGTGTTCTATACAGTTGCATGTTTACTTACTTGTATTTTTAAACAGAAGTCAGTTCTCTTCTTTTGTGAGGATCCCTGGGGCTCAAACTCGCGTCACTAGGCTTGCAGCAGGCATCTTTAACATCCAAGCCATGTCTCCAGCCCCTGGAAAGATACTTTCTTCATAGGAAACCTGTAACTCCAGTGCCCTGGGTGATACTCACAAGTTTGATGATGCTATCGAAGCACCATGTAATCCTGTGGTACATTCTGAATCACTAAAGGAAAATTAGCTTTCAGTCAGTGTGTGTAATTTATATATTCACAACTAAAAGTTAGCCACTAACCTTCCTTTCTTACCTTTGCTTGTAGAAAAAATGACTATAGGGAAATTGGAAAACAATAGCTTGATCAGTGACATCACGTAATTATTACTAATAATTCAGTAACATGGATGACATTTTGGTGAAGATTTATCAAGTAACACAGAGTAGTTCCTCCATCTATTTATCAAACATTGACCTGCTTTGAGCACCGCCTTTAGGCAAGTTATAAAATTTCAATACAAATGAAAAAAGTGGAACTCTAAATTTTGCAACATTAATTTTTGATATTCATTTAGACTCATAAAGAAATCAGTGGGCCTTTATTTCTACTCTTTGATCCTTTCACTTGTGAATATTAGAACACAAGCTCAGAGCTACTGCACACCTTCCATCCTGGTACTTGAGAGGCAGAGGCAGGCAGATCTCTGTGCGTTTGAGGCCAGCCTGGTCTACAGAGTGAGTTACAGGAAAGCTAGGACTACATAGAGAGATCCCGCCTCAAAAATCAAAACAAAAAACAAACTAAAAAAAAATGCTTACTGCAGAACACCTGTGGGACAGGTCACGACCCCCTGTAACCCCAGCTCTGTGCATTGTAGCACCCTCTCCTGGCCTCTGTGAGAAAGTACAGTCACACACACACACACACACACACACACACACACACACACACACAAATAAAAATAAACCTTAAAATAAAATAGGGACTAGAAACGTGGCTCAGAGGTTAAAAGCACAGGTTTCTCTTCCATAGGACCCAGGCTTAATTCCTAACACCGACATGGTGGCTCATAAACCACGTAGATCTCTATTTTCAGGGGTTCTGACACATTCTTCTGGCAACATGGGGCACCAGTCACATATATGATACACAGAGAGACATACAGGCAAATCATCAATACACATAAATAAATGTGTGTTGATAAAATAAATTTAACTATATTTTTTAAATTAAAAGAAAAAAAGGTGGTGAGTGATTAATGAGGACACCTGATGTTGACCTCTAGCATATATATATCAATAAAGTTTATAAGGTTTTTATTCTTTCCTGGGCCAAGACAGAATACTATAGTTAATTGAAATAATATGAAACCTTAAATCTAGATGTTTATTGAATTGGAGATATTTATGTAATGCTGTCCATTCTAAGCACACTGGAGACTACTTCAAGCAGATGTCCTTATGTGTTAACCCATTACTCAGGCTGCTCCATGGGGAAATTCATTTAAAGGCAGACAAAAGAAGAGATGGCAGCCTTAGATATGGGACAGCAGTGGTTTGGACTGTGCAGTGTTAGGGAGGAAATAACAGTTAAAAACAACATATGTTGGAAGTCTGTCTGGGAGGGGTTTCAGATGGATTGACTGCTTTATGGATAGTGTGCTTAGAAATAGTTTAAGGAAAAGAAGAATCCAGATGATCTTAGGTTTTGACCCTGAGTTGCTAAGAAAGTAATTCATGATAAGGAGGAACTGGGGTTGGAGAGTGGGAATTAGGAAGTCTGGTTTAGGGGCCCGAGAGAGTGGCTGAATAGTTAAGAGCTCTGACTGCTCTTGCAAAGAAACCAGGCTCAGTTCCCAGCATCCTTATGGTGCCTCACAACTATCTATAACTCCAGATTCATGAGAACGGAGTGTCTTCTGGCTCTGAGGACTCCAAAGCGTGTACTGGTGCATATAAATACTATCAGGACAATACTCATACACATAAAATAATTGTTGATTCTTCTTTAATTGGGATAATTTTTTATTTTAAAAAGCCCCTGAAGTGCCAGGCAAATACTCTAAGGTACAGTAAAAACTAGCAGGTGCTCATTACACACCTAATTAGCATGCAGTGGCTCCTCTGATGAAAACAAAGGCTCCAGAACTTTCCACATAATTTTATACTGTGGCCTCTGCTTTTAAAAGTCCTTACTGAAAAGAGGACATTGAGGCTCAAGAGTAAAGGGGCTGGCATGAGCTAAGATGTCAGGGAAGACACATAGGAAGGCCTTAAAAAATAAAAAGAAGAATTTTGTTTGGGGTCCAGAGAGATGGTCCCAGCAGTAAAGGCATTTGCTGCCAATTGTGACAACTTGATCCAACCACCATGGTGGGAAAAGGTTGTTTCAACTTCAACTTTGACCACAGCAAGTATATACCTGTGCATGCATACATGCATACATATAATATAACAAAAAATTAAACATTTCTTCATTGAACATGTTAATTATGGTATGCCTGTCAGACATACAGCCTCAGATGGTACTAGAAGTGAGCTTGGAGGGGGAGGGGGCATGTGCAAGATTTAGAATCACCAAGACACAGGTTGTTACTTAAAGCCATGAGATGAGCTAAAGACTGAATGTAAAAATAGAAGGCACAGTGGTCCTAAGAACTAAGACCAGGGACAGTCTAGTGTTTCGTAGGGCTGTTGGGGTTGTGTGGGATGAGAAGAAAACAAAAAGACACATGGCAACAGTACCTGAGAAGGCACTTTTCACAGTGAGTGAGTGGTCAGGGAAGCAGTTAAGGGCTACACGAGATCCATGTTGGGCAATGTTAGCACGTGTTTTCTTAGCTTGTCCTTGTAACAAGGGAAGACGCTGGCTTTCTACATAGTAAAATGGTGTCCTACAGGCAAGTGAAGCTATGACGACAGCCTCCTGTACCCATAGTCTGTGGATGGTTATACCTTCCCTAGGATGCTATTCCTTCCCTAAGGGTTGGGGGGCAGTGTCCAGGCCCTCGCTCATTTCGCTGAGTCTTAGCTTAGGACGATGTCATCAAAGTCCACACATGTGCCGTCATCTCCCATATTCCTAGAATCTCACTTTCTCACTCATTTTCAAAAGCTGTGTGGTGTTCAGTGTGTGGTCTTGCTGCCATGTGTTGGGTTAGAGTTTGTTTGGTTTGGTATAATTCACACCCTTTTCTCATGTCACTTGGTGTTCTTGTGAGAGTGTGTTCAGTAGAGTCCTAGAAGTGGAATTTCCACACCTAAAGTATGTACACTTTAAAATTTTAGTTAAAGGCCAGTTGTTTTCTTGATAACAGCCATTCTTACTGCACCAAGCAGAAGCTCCATGTGGTTTTGATTTACATTTCTCTGACATTTAAGGACACAATATTTTTCACCTACTTATTGGCTATTCGTACTTCTTCTGAGAACTACCAATTATTTTTCCCTAGATTCTTAGGTGTCCTCCTCACTCCCACCTGGATTCTGAGCTAGGGTTTTTGGGTTTTTTTTTTTTTTAATCTAAAAGCACAATTGATTTATGAAAGGCCTTCAATGAACTCTTTCTTTCAGCAGTTTAAAAGGAGACATACTTTGTCAACTAGATGGTGAGGGTCACATTGTAAAGGCTCCATCGGTTCATTTACTCCAGTTTCTTCAATTTCTTCTTTTCCTTCTCCATGCTCAGCTGATGTTCTTTGTTCATCTCAGTTGATGTCCTTTGTTCATGCTCCACGGTAGATAATAAATGGAGTAGAAAGTAAATATATAAACTTGTTTTTAAAAAGGCAAGTGTCCACCTAGCAGTTTGAGAAGTTAAGATCTGCGGGCGTGGTATCTTACTGTCACCTCCCCTCCCTTACTGCAGGCTGGCTAGCTTGTGTCTCTGTCCCTTCTGTTGACTAGAGAGGTCTGAGTTAGGAGGAGTGGATGAGAACTGTAGCTTTGGTATCTTTCCCATAAGAAAAGTCCCACTTCAGTCAGATAAACAATGGCATGAATATTATTTGGAAAGAATAAGGGGTGCAAATATTTAATAAGAGAAATTTAGTATTTAGCAGTCAGTAACATTGGCGTTTGAGCTACTGATGTCTCCGGTGTCCCTTCAGAATTTGGCAGCAGCCTGTGTAGCAGTTTTTAGAATGAAGAGACACCTAGACGATGCTAGGCACCTTCGCCTTGTGCCCACACTCCTGGTCTCCAATCCTGAGACTTTTTTTTTTTTTTTTTTAGTTTTTTGAGACAGGGTTTCTCTGTGTAGTCTTGACTGTCTTGGACTCACTTTGTAGATCAGACTGGCCTCAAACTCACAGAGATCCACCTGCCTCTGCCTCCCCAGTGCTGGGATTAAAGGCGTGTGCCACCACTCCCGGCTTAGCAATGACTCTTATGCAGTGTTAATTGTATGCAGCAGTGGGTCTTTTCCTACGTGTCTATAAAATGCGCTTTGATCGTGTTCACACATCCTGTGACCCCTTTGTCTCCCTTTCCCTTTCTGCTGCTACCCTTCCTCTTCCCAAATTATTCCCCTTCTACTCTCTGACTTTTAAAAAAAAAAAAAAAGGATATACAGTCCAGCTAGCGCAGGGGCACAGAGGCAGGCAGATCTCTGTGAGAAAGGGGGGGGGAAAGTTATGCCACTTAAACTGGCCTGGCAGTCAGACACATGGTGGACTGGCAGCCACATAGCAGCAGGCGAAAGCTTTAGAGAAAGTGTGAGGAAGCCTAAAATGTTGGGGAAACAGAGTGTTAAAGGAAGTGCACTTAGAAAATAGAAGAAAAAATGAAGTTGTGTTTTTCTGAGCAATTCAGAAATGAGACATATTTATGAGGCCACAAAGCTGCAACTGTTTTCGTGATAATCACCGTTCTCTTTGCATCAGGAAGAATCTCCATGTGGTTTTGATTTGTATTTCTCTGACAACTAAGGATACTGAACATTTTTCCATTTATTTATTGTCCATTTGTACTTCTTTTGAGAACGACCAATTCATTTGTCCCTATGTTGTTACTTCTTTTGCTGTTCAAAAGTTTCAGTTCTGTGTTTCTTGCATTCGCCATCTATAAAGATGTTGTGTGAATAGCTGCCAGTGTCTCCTACTCAGCAGATTACCTCTTCCCTCTGATAACTCTCACCTCTGCTGTACAGAGCTTTTCAACCTCATACAATTGCATTTGTGAATTCTTGCTTTGTATTATTTCCTGATCTGTTACAATCTAGGTCAGAAAGTCATTGGCTGTTATTTGTGTTTTCTATATGTTTTCCTCTGGCAGTTTCTAAGTTTCTGGTCTTACATTCAGGCTTTTGATCCATTTGCAGTTGATTTTTACCAGGGCAGGCAGAGGCTAGGGATCTAGTTTTAGTCTTTGTCTCGTAAGTATCCAGTTTGCTAGCACCATTTTTTAGAGGAGCTGCCTTTTTCCCAAGGTACATTTATAGCATCATTGTTGAGATCTGATGGCTGTGGTGTGAGTTTAATTCTGGATGGAGTCCAGCACACACCATTTTGTCTCCTAGACATAGAGTATGTAGTAGCAAGTGGTTTGCTGCACAGATACTGTATTCAATATGCACTATATGTCTTACACATACTTTTTTCATTTTAGAGGAGTACATGCAGTCTTCTCTAACATAAATAGATAGATAGATAGATAGATAGATAGATAGATAGATAGATAGATAGATAATCTTCATGTAATGATGCATCCACAGCTATGAGTGCCCTATATAATTATATGCAAAACATGAATGGCCTTGTGAATAAGGCTGAACTTGGAGCACACTTGTGCCTTGCCATAGAAGATACAGTAAGTACTTTGTTTCTGGCATGGTTCATATTTTGCAGTTTTTGAATGTGCCTTCAGAGTTATTCATTCCTTAGGGATTCACTGGAAATAACTATAGTAGTTGTACAGTAAGAAGTTTTATAGTATCTGTATCAAACCAAAATGGGTATTAATCAGGTACCTTGTAGGTAAGTGAACAATTTTGTATATTTTGATTTTGAAGAAGAAAATAGGTGCCATTTTCAGAGGTATAGTGTTCTTGTATGCTTACATTTCAATTCCACTTGTAGTGAGTGCTAATTAAAGAAGTTATAAGTTTACCATGTTTTTAGAAGGCATACTCCACTTAATTATTATATTACTTTCTTTACATATGTTGCAATCTGGGATCATTTATTTATACTCTTCTTGCTAAAATATAAGCCACATGATGACAAGAACCTAGTGGGTTTTAGTTTGTTATTTAGTAGGTAGGACCATGAACATCTCAGTGTTAGAGCAATGACCTAATAGGCACAAGGACCTGGATTCAATTTTCAGCACCATAAAGAGGAAAAAAATATATAGATCTGTTTTAGAAATAGTGTTACAGGCTGCGCATCTCTGATGCGTGACTTTAGTCCCAGCGATTGAGAGGCAGAGGCAAATGGATTTCTGTAAGTTTGAGGCCAGCCTGATCTTAAGTTCCTGTCCAGTAGTAAGTGCTCACAAATGCTGTGGAGCAAAAGAATATTGTAGTCTATTTAACATTGGCATCTACTAGAGTGAATATAGTCCATTCTTTATGGCAAAATGATGGATCAAATAGTGTTAGGAAATACTACTTTCTGGAGGCAGAGACAGGTGGATCTTTGCGTTCAAGACCAGTCTGGTCTACATAGTTCCAACCCAACCAGGAATACACAGTTCCTCCCTGTCTCAAAACCAAGAAGCAAGAAACAAGAACAAATAACAAAACAGAAAGAAAGAAAAGAAAAACCACACAAGCAAACCCTTTCCTTTTTCCTGATTCTCTTCTTTTTTTTTCTTCCCTCTTCCTGTTCTCCCTTCTTCTCTGTTTTCATTTCTCTTTTTATTTTCCTTCCCTTCCCTTCCTCTTCTGAGAGAGACAGACAGACAGACAGACAAAGATTGTTCCCTTCTCTGAGATGGAAAGGAAGCCCAGCACATGCCAAGTAAGCACTGTACCATTGAACTGTATTTGGTGTTGGGGCAGGTCAGGCATGTGAACAAGAATGCCAATCTGTTATGTGGTGGTACTGAAACCTGCATTGCTTGCAAATAGGTGCACCATGCAGCATTACTAGTACTTAGCAAAGGTCCAAAGACTTGTACCCACCTTACCACATGGCAGTGCTGGACCATGGCAGCACGCAAACAGGTGTCCCTGCTCTGCTTGATGGTAACTCATTCACATGGCAGGCATTCAAACAGGCAATCACATACCACCACATGGCAGTGTAGAAACATGATTCATCTCCAAACAGGGCTGTCTGCTCAGCTAAATAACAGCACTTAGACATGGTAGTTCAATAACAGGCTTGCCTGGGCGACCATGTGGTGACATTGGGGCATGTAAGTCCGTAAGCAGGCATTCCCAGGCAGCCGTGTAGTGGCATTGACACACGGCTAGTGTGTGAACAGATGGGGCTAGGCCACCAGGTGATGGAGTTCAGGAGATGGTTGGCAAGTGAAAAGGCATGCTTAGACCACCATACGGCAGCTCTAGGGCATAGCATTATATGAAAAGGTATTGGGACATGGGAGGCATCAAAAGAAAAGAGCTCAGCCCATTACTTTACAGCGTTGGAGCAAAGCAGGTATAAAAGCAACATCACAACACAGTGGCCCTGAGATATGTCAGACATACAAACAGGGATGCCCAGGCTATTATGCAGTAGCACTGGGTCCCAGCAAGAGTGTGAGGAAGCATGTGCAGTTTTTCATGTGGCAGTGGGAAACAGGAAGCATACAATCAGGCATGCCAGTGCTGCTGTGTGGTGGTGATGGAACATGGCAAGCATGCACATAAGCAAGCGCACACTGCCGCATGGCAGTACTGAGACAAGGTTTGTGTGTGAACAAGTGTGCCTAATCCATCACATGGTGGTACTGGGACATGGCAGGTATGCAAACTGGCATTCCAAGGCCACCAAATGGCAGCCCAGGGACACAGCAAGTGTGCAAACAGGTGTGCTCAAACTTCCAAATGACAGTGTTGGAACACTGCAGACTTATAAACAAGTGTTCCCAGGCTACCACATGGTGTTAGTGTGATATGGCAGATAAGTAAATCAATATTCCAAGGCCACCATGTGGCAGTACTGAAATATGACAAAATGTGTAAATAGGTATGCACAGGCTGCAGTGTGGTGGCCCTGGAACATGGCAGTCATGTGAACAGGTAGCCCAGTCCCCAATTTGGTATCACTGGAACATAGCAGCTTTGCAAACAGGAGGAGTACACAGAAACTGTGTAGCAGCCCTGGACACACCAGGTGTGCAAACAAGTTATTCCCAGGCCACTATGGGGTGGCACTGGGACACGCAGGCATGTGCACAGTCAAGTCTATACTGCCACATGGTAGCACTGGAATACAGTTCCTGTGTAAACAGTTGTGCCCTTGTGTGGTGATTCGAATAGCTATGTTCCCTGCCCGCCCCCCCATAGACTCATGTGCTTGAATGCTTGGCTCATAGAAGGTGCCACTATGAGGAGGTGTGGCTTTGTTGGAATAGGTGTGGCCTTATTAGACAAAGTGTGTCACTGTGGGGGCAGACTTTGAGATCACAAATGCTCAAGCTACACCCAGTATGACTCACAGTCACCTTTTCTGCCTGTGGATCAAGATATAAAACCATTAACTCTTTCTACAGCACCACGTCTGACTGCGTGCCACCATGTTTCCCACCATGATGATAATGGATAAACCTCTGAAACTGTACGCCAGCCCCAACTAAATGCTTTCCTTTATAAGCACTGCCCTGGACATGGTGTCTCTTCACAGCAATAGAAATCCTAACTAGGACACTTTGCCACCAAGTGGAAATGCTCAGACAAGGCAGGCAGGTGATCAGGCATGCCTAGGCTGCCATTTGGCAGCCCTACGACACAGCAGGTACGCTAGCAGACATATCCAGGCCACCACATGGTGGTGCTTGAACACAGCAGGTGCACAGACCTGAAGTTTGCAGGTTTCTAGTAAAGACAGTTTCACCTTTAGCAAATAAGACTTGCTATCTACATTGACATTGGTGGAGGTCATGTCTTAGGAGAAAAGAGCAGACACTAACTTTTCAGAAGAGAAAGGGCAGCAAGTCCACAAAGCAGAAGTCAGCAATTCAGTGTTAGCTGTGCTGTCTCAGATCTGAGGAGATGCCTCATTATTTTTTCTTTTTTATTTATTTTTTCCTGTGTAAGCTTGAATTTCCCAAGGAAGTTTGTTAATCATAATTAATGATAAAGCTTGCTGAGGGGGGTCTATCATCATCATCATCATCATCATCATCATCATCATTATTATTATGTTCCTTTTGGAGCTTTAAAATTTTCATATAAAGGCTCTAACTTTGCAGTTCTGAATCATCGGGAGCCAGAAGTACAGTGTCGTCCTGCTGTCTTACCTAGTGAATGGGTTCACAAGTCAGCATCATTGGCAGCTTTATTGCTCTATCCAAGAGGCAATGAACTGAACTAGACAGTTTAGGATGCAGGGTCCAAGTAACAGACTCAAAATGAGGTGGAGGAAAAGCCCTGCTAAAGATATCAGGCACATTTTCCAATTTCAGTAGCTTCGCAAGAATCCCAGGTTTTTAGTGCTCCCCCTCCCTCCCCCTACCCCCCTTCCCCCCCCCCCTTGCTGGCTGTTTCCTTTTAGCTGTTTGCCTATGTGTCTGACTAGTAACGATTTGTTATCATAATATCAACATTATCTTTTTAGCTTTTATTCTTCTCTCATGCATTATATCCTGACTGCAGATTCTCCTCCTCCCACTCCTCCCAGTTCATCCCCTACCTCTTCTCTGCCCAGATCAACCCCTTTCTGTTTCCTTTCAAAAAAAAAAGAGAGAGAGAGAGAGAGAGAGATAGAAAAAAGCAGCCCTCCAAGGGATAGCCACCAGATATGGCCCAACAAGACACAGACTAGGCACAAATCCTCATATTCCAGCTGGGTGTGACAACCCAGTAGGAGGAAAGGGGTCCCAAGCACAGGCAAAAGAGCCAGAAACACCCCACATACCTGTTGTTGTGAGTCCCACAAAAACACCAGCTACACAACCATAAGGTGTGCGCGGAGGACACAGCTCAGACCCATGCAGAGTCTGTGTTTACCCCTTCAGTTTCTGTGAGCCCCAATCAGCCCAATAACAGCATCCTTAATATAAGAGCACACTGAGTCCTTCCTCTGATGTGAGTACATGTAAGCCTCTTCGAGTCTGGAGGAGCATCTCAGTGAGGGATTCCACACGGCTCTGTATTGTCCCTAATGCTTCAGACATCTGTTCCGTGTCCTTTATAGCCTGGTTAGGCAGATCGCTGCGATGTATTTCTAAAGAGAGTATTCTTCCAAGTCCCAGTCCTGTATCAGCTGTAGTTCCCGTTCCTACTGTTAATGGGATGAGAATAGGAGCTCTTTAAATCCTCCCTGGGGGCCTCTACTGGCAAAATGAAAGATTCGTTACATTGAGCTGATTGTAAACTAGAGTAGAGAGCCTGTCCGTTGAGGAGGGAGGCATCGGTAGGCCCATGTTCCACTGAGTTTAAAAAAAAAAAAAAAGGAGGCCTGTTTGTTGCCTACTTACAACAAGAAATACTTGGTCCATCTTCTCTTTGTCTACAGTTTGATTACATAGCTCTTGCTTTAACATTCTCATATGAATGCTTCCATTGAGGTTTCTATAACACCATGGAGCCTGTATTAATAACATAATCTTTTCCAACTTGGATTCTTGTGACTCATTTCCCACGTATTTAGGAATATAAAGGATCCTGAGTTTGTTCTGATCTTAGTGACTCTAAAATATTCTGGGTGGCCCTGACGTAAGCCGTGATGGCAGGCCTCTTTCTGCGTATATACACGTTACCCCAGCTATGTCATCATATTCATTGGTAGCAGTTACAAAGCCCTATTTCATTTCCAGGGGAGTGCTCCTATCATCTACACGGGAAGGCTGTTATCTGGGAACATTACCAGACACAATCAGCAAGTCTCCCCAGGATGCTTGTCATCCCTAAGTAGAGCAGGGCTATACTTTGTGCCAGGCTCCAATCCTGGGAAACCATTGGCCCAGACACCTTTTCCAAACCTGGTCATATATCAGAGATGTAGTGGAGTTATATATTTGTTGGCCCACATGCCGTTTCCAAAGCTGGCATTGTCCGGGGATGTACAAGTTTGCTGGCCCACATATGAATTCTGAAACTGTCCATATTTGAAGATGTATGGGGCCTGTTGGCTCACATGCCACTGCTGAACTAGGTCAAATGAGGCAGGGTTTGTATGGGCATGCCGGAGCACACGGCATTTCCAACCCTGGTCACATAGAGGAAGGCCATTGGAATGCTGGCCCACGTGGCATTTCCAAGCCCGGTCATACCAAGGGCTACATGGGCAGGGTGGCCCATATACGTTTGATGAGCCTGGTCACATTAGAGGGTGCTAAGACATGGCACAAGTGGCACTGCGGCGTGGCATGAAGGGAAACAGGCATGTGTGTGCCACCGTGTAGCAACACGAGAACGAGACAAGCACGGGCACGAGCCTGCCCGCATCACCACATTGTGCTGGGATCGGGAATGTGTGAGAAAAGGTGCACTCAGGCCTCCAAATTTTAGCACAGGGACACATCAGGTTTGGGAACAAGCATGCCCAGAATGTCACATGGCGGCCCTTGGACACAGCAAGTATGCTGAGGTCACCAAATGACAGCACTGAGATGCATGCATGAAAATAGGAATGCCCTGGCAGTGCTTGGACACAGTAAGTATGTAACCAGGCCAGTGTGTGGCAGTGCTGGGATGTGGCAGCATGCTACCATAGGGTGGTGCTGGAACACAGCATGCATGTTTATACATGTGCCCAGGCTGCCACATGCTAGTACAGGGGCACGGCAGGCGTGTGAGCCGTCATGCCTAAAACCCTTGGCTCTGGGACAATGCCATGCCTAAACTTCAGGGCCCTGGGACAATCAGCCATGTAAAAAGGTGTGCCCACACAACCAATCAGCAGTCCTGGACACCTTAGGTATGCAAACAGACATACCCAGGCTGCCATATGATGCCACTGGGGCATACCAAGAATGTAAACAGGAATACTGATGCTACCATATGCCAAAACTTGGACATGGCAAGCACATGAACGGGGATGTTCCTGCACAGCCACATGGAGGCTTTGGGACAATGCAGGTATGTGTATGGGTGTACAGGTGTGTCCCAAGCACAGAGAGGAAGCCCTGAGACATAGCAAGCGTGTAAAAGGGCATGCCCAAAACACCACAGGGTAGACGTGAGACAAAGAAAACATTGAAACTAGCATACCCAGCCAGAACTCGGAGGTACAGGGACATGGCAAGTGTGTGAACCTGCACCACCATGTGGCAGCACAGGAACAATGCAAGCATGTAAACTTATGTACCAGGAGGCCACTTGATGGTAATAGGATGCCACAGTTGTATGAATAGATATGCCTAGGCCACCGAGTCATGGTACTTGGCTAATGGCAAGTGTTCGAACAAGGATGCCCGGGCTGCCAATTGGCAGTTCTGAGACCCATCAGATTTGTAAACAGACCTGGCCAGGCTGCCATTTGGTAGTCCTGGGACACAGGAGGCATGTGAACAGGCATCCCCAGGCCACTGGGTGTCAGCACAGGACATGGCAAGTGTGTGAACAGGCATACCTGTGTTGCCATGTGGGGGCTTCTAGGATGCTGCAAACGTGTAAGCAGTTGTGCCAGGCCACCAAATTCAGGCACTGGGATGTGGCAGGCATGCAAGCAGGTATGCTCACTTTACTAGTTGGCAGGACTGAGAACACACTCAGGCTGCCACATGTTGGCACTGGTATATAGCAGCCCTTCAAACAAGCATGCCCAGGTAGCCAAGTTGCAGCAGTGGGACTCACGAGGATGTAAACACCAAGTGGCAGCACTGGGACATGGTAGATGGGTGAACAGGCATGCCAGCTGCGAGGTGGTGGTACTGATACATGGCCTGCATGCCCAGAATTCCAAAGGGCAAATCTGGGACCTGGCAGGTGGGCAATCAGAGATGCCCGGATTGCCAAGTACTAGCAGTCCTAGTCACGGCATGAGTGCAAACAGGCCTGTCCAGACATGGCACACCTAGGATGTGGCAGGTGTACACAAAAGCATTCTCAGTGCCCAGTGGTGGCACAAGGACATAAAAGTTATGTGAGCAGGCATGCCCAGGCTGCCATATGGGATCCTGCAGGTGTGCAAATACCTGTGCCCAGGCCGCTGTGTTGCAGGACAGGGAATTACAGGTGTGTGAAGAGACGTGCACAGCCCACTGTGTGGTGATACTGGAATATTGCTCATATGCAAACCAGCAGACGCAGGCTGCCTAGGAGCAGCAGAGTGTGGACAGGCGTGCCTATGCCACCATGTGGCAGTGCTAGGACGCCACAGATGTGCAAAAAGACGTAACCAAGCCAGCACATGATGACATTAGGACATGGTATGCATGCAAATAGGTGAGCCCAGGTCACCAAGCTGGGGCATAGGAGTGCGGCAAACGTGCATGCAAGCAAACCTGCCCAGGTTGTCAAGTGGCGGAACTGGTACCTAGCAGCCATGTTTACAGACAGGCTGAGGTCGCCAAGTGGCAGCTCAAAAACATGATGGGCAGATGAAGAGGTGTGTCTCTCCCTCGTTCCTGGGGTCATTGGCCACTGGTCCTCAGGAACAAGGGAGCAAAAACTTTTCGTTGGCCCATGAGCCCAAATGGAAATAACCTTCCAGGACCAGCTGCAGGGAGGAAGAGCAATTTTATTTGGGGTGCACAAGGGTTCGATAGAACTTTGGGGAGGGGATAGGGACTATCCAGGGTGGCCAAATGTCATTGGCTGAAGGGCTAAGGTGCTGAGATACCTCATTAGCATGGAGTGGTATTTCAGGAATCCCGGGTGCTTGCTGAACAGGGGGTTGCACCTGTACTTTCCCTAAGGTCTACATGGCATTCTTCAGGTAGAGGGTGTGGGGATCTGGGATCCCTGAGGCAGAGAAGAGGAAGCCTCCCTGACAAAGGGAAAGCTCCGGGGTTTCCGGTAATGGCAGACTGCGACCTTAGCAGCAGAGTTTCCCAACAAACAGGTTTACATACTCCACCACGTTTTGGAGCCCCATGGCAGGTGTGCAAAAAGGCTTGTGCAAGGCACCGATTTTCAATATTGGGACAGAGCAGGCATGGGAACAGGTATGCCTGAGTTAATAGGCAGGGCTAGGACAGTGCACTCATACAAACAGGTGCTCCAAGGCAGCATTGGGACACAACAGGTAGGCAGACAGGTGTGTCTACACTACCACTTGGAGCCACGGGGATATGGCACATATACTAAGATGATTGTCAATGCCACCACTTTGTTGCACTGGGCCATGGCGGACAACAGGTGTGCTTAGGCACTAGGGCACAACAAATGTACAAATGGGTTTGCCCACACTGCTACAGGGCTGTGCCAGTACACAGCAAGTATGTATACAGGTATGCCTAAGCTGCCATGTGGTAGCCCTGGAACAGGCAAACAGGGATGAGTAGACTACCACGCAACAGTAGGAGGGCGTGGCAAGTGTGCAAGCAGGAGTATCCAGGTCACAGATGGTGGAGTTGGAACATGGCAGGTATGTGACCAGACACTCCCATAGTGCCAGGTGGTATTGCTGAGAAAATGCAGGGATGTTAACAGCGTGGCCAGGCCACCAACTGACAGGCCCTGGGGCACAGCAGATGTGCACACAAGTGTGCCCAAACTACCAAATGTTGGTAGTTGCTGGGACACAGCAAACGAGAAAACATTGCCTGTGTAGGCTGTTTCATGGTGGACCTGGGACATAGCAAGGGTGCAAACAGGTGTGGCCAGGCCACCACATGGTGGCACTGGGATATGGCAGGTATGCAAACTGACATGCTTAAGCCCCTGCGTTATGGCACTGTGATACTGCAGGCATGGAAACAGACATGTCTGACCGCTTCTTTTTTTTTTCAATTTGCTCATTTTACATCCTAACTGTAGCCCCCTCCCTCATCTCCTTCCAGTTCCACCCTCCCTCCCTTAACCCCCCCTCTCCTGGTCCTCAGAAAGGGGGAGCCCTCCTCACCTATTGTCTGCCTGCGTCCCCTTCCTCTGTGGCCTGGTAACGCCGCTCCCCCAGGGAGAAGCTATCAATGAGTGTGCACCAAAGTCCATGTCAGAGGTAGCCCCTACTCCCCATGTTATGGGACCCACAAGGAGAGTGACCACTTTTGATGGTAATGGGCAATGGCAGCTGTGCTAACAGGCATAAGCAGGCTGCCGTGTGTCAGCACTGGGACATGGAATGGATGGGGGGAAAAAGGCAAGCCCAGGCCACCATGCGTTGGTGCTAGGTCACGGCACACATGTGAGCAGGCATGTCCAGGATACCAAGTGGGAACACAGGGACATTGCAATCATGCAAACAACCCCCCCCCCCAAGCTGCCAAGTGATGAAAGCTGGGACATGGACATGACTAGCATGCAAACAAGCGTATCAACGCCACCAAGTGGTGGCACAGGGGCATGGCAGGCAAGTAATAAATACCATGGGATGGCACTGGGACAATGCAGACGTGTAAAGAGGTATCCCAGGGCATCCATTGGCACTGGGGCACAGTGGGTGTCCAAACAGGCAGCTGGAACACGGCAAGCATGCCAACAGACATGCGGTGGCAGCAAGGCATGGCAGACTTTTGAACAGATGTTCCCACACCACCAAGTTTCAGCTCTGGGGCATGGCATGTATATACAAATGTGTGTCCATGCCACCAATTTTGGTACTGGGAGCATTTGAACAGGCATGCCTCAGTCACCAAGTGGCAGTGCTAGAAGAGAGCAAGCATATAAACAGGTGCATGCAATCACATCAACAATTGGAGGTCCTGAAACACAGCAAGTATGTGAATAAATATGCCCGTTTTGTTATTTTGTGAACCTGAGACACGGCGAACGTGCAAACAGGTGTGCCAAGGCTGCCAAATTGCTGTGCTGGTGCTGGACAGCTGTGGAAGCAGGTGTGCTCAGGCCACAGTGTGACAGCACTGGGACACAGCAAGCACGTGTCCAGGCATGCTCAGAATGCTGCATGGTGGTGCTAGACCATGGCAAGTGTGCAGACAGGTGAAACCAAGCTGGTGTGTGGCAGCCCTGGGACTTAGCATGCATGTGAACAGCTGAGCACAGGTAACCACACGGTGGCACTGAGACGTGACACACATGGGAACGGGCATGCTCAGGCCACCAAGTGTCAGCCCTGGGACACAGCAAGCATGAAAGACACCTGCCCTGGCCACTATGTGATGGGGCTGGGACAATAGTGAGTATGCTGACAGGCATGCCTGGGATTCTAAATCACAGTATAGAACAAGGCAGGTGTGTGAAAAGCCACATTGGGACTCAGCAGACACTCAAACAGGCCTGCTCATAGTGCCATGGGTTGGCAGGAGGGCACAGCACATGTGTAAACATGTGAACCTATGTTACAATGTGATAGCACTGGGACCACTCAGGCAAATCAGGTGTTCTATCTGGTGATTCTAGGACACCAGAGGCATGCATGTCCTGCCACCGTGTGATGATGCTGATCACAGAAGGCATGTGGACAGGCTTGTCAGAGCTATCATAGGGCAATGCTGAGACAGGGCAGATGTGCAAACAAGTGTGACCCACCACCACATGGCGGAGCTGGGACATGGCTGGCATGTGAACTGCTGAGCCCACACTGCTTCGTGGCAGCCCTGGTACAGAACAAGAACGCTAACAGGCATGGCTGTGCCGTCATGTGGCAGTTCTAGGACATGAGAAGTATACAAACTGGTGTGCTCTGCCACCATGTGGTGGCACTGGTGCACAGCAGGCACATAAACAGATCTGTCTTTACTATCATGTGGCAGCACTGGGAAGTGGCAGGCTGGTAAGCTCACTTGGAAGTCATTCTGTGATCATGTGTGTGCCTTAGCAGCATGGGCACACATATTAACATGTGATCTGCACCACATAGTTTTTTTTGCAGCATTGGTATGGGTAAATGTGTGTCCGCATACAAGATATACTGTGGTGGAGATGATGTGGTTACTCATGCTCACTCTCAAACCACAGTACAGTGGCATGCCACAGTATCATGGGCACAAGTGTTCATGCACACACCAGCCCATAGTGCTGTGCCACAGTGTCATGCACATGTGTGGTCATACACGAACCTCACAACTAAACTGTGCCTCAATGGCATGCGCATGCATGTTCATGTGTGTGCAACTCCACAACACCATGCCGCAGTCCTATGTGCATTCATGTTGGCATGCAAACTATGCTATAGCCCCATGTCATGGTAGAGGGGGCACACATGTTCACATATGATCCCAACCATGATGGCATGACCATATGTGGCCACATGTGGGCTGTGCTGTGGCACAATGCTATAGCAATGTGGTCATATATATTCACAAATGAGCCATGCCATACTGTGGTGCCATGGTGGTGTTTACACACATGTTCACTTACAAGCCATGCCATGGCACTATGCCGTGGAGACACAGCCACACTGTTGATGTGTGGGATCACATGTTCACAAGTGAGCTGCACCATAGCACTGTGTTGCACCGGCATGAGCATGCATGTTACACATGAGACATGCCCCAGCCCCATGCTGCAGAGAAATGGACACACAAGTCCACACACTTCAGCTTGACATGGCAGCATTAAATAGTGATATGGACACACATGTTTAAATGTGAGCCACATGCTACTATGTCAGGGTGCTGTGTTGCAGTGCAATTTCATGATGGCATGAGCATATATATTCATTTGAACATCATGCCATGACCTTGTGCCATGGTTCTAGGCCATGGTATCATGGGCATATGTGTTCATACACAATCTATGCTGCAGAACCATGCCATGACTGAATGGGCATGTACGTTCATACATAACCCATGATGCTGCATCATAAAATGCAGGTGAGAGTACATGTGATTGCATGCTAGAGATGTCATGATGCAGTGTCACAAAGGCATGGGCATGCATGTTCACACATGAGCCTTGCTATGGTACCATACAAAGTGCCGTGTCAGCATCATCTCATGTTATCTTCGACACAAATGTTCACATGCACATCATGCCATGGTACTGTGACATCATTCCATGATAGCATAGTCATACACATTCACATGCAAGTCATGCCATAGTGCTGCTGAGACATTGTCATACATGTTCACATGCAATCTGCACATGGCTTTTTGCTCTAGTGTCACAGATATGTATGTTCTCATTCAAACCACTCTGCTGTTCCATGCCACAGTGACCTACCCCAGTCGAATGGGGATACATGTTCATATATGATCTATGCTTCTGCAGAATTCTGTGCCAGCATGATCACATGTATACACATGTGACCCATGCCACAGCACTGTGCTAACAGTGACATGGGCACACATATTTAATGCAAGTCCTGCCATGGCACTGGTATGCTATTGTGTGGCTGTGTGGGCACATATGGTTGCTCACGTGCTGAACCAAGGCACCGTATCATGGCAGTATGTGTCTGCATTTCACATGTCAACCGTACCCCAGCACTGTGTTACATAGTGTGGCATTGCCCATTCACATGATTATCACACACAAACTCTGCTGCCAGCACCATAGTGTGGTGAAGTGTGCATGCAAGTTCATGTTTGAGCTGCACCACTATCATGTGGTAGCTTGTCATTGTAGTGTGCTGTGGTTTCATGTCACAATATGGTTATGCATAGCCACAAGACCTATGTCTCGGTGCCATGCCACTGTGCCATGGACATGTGTGTTCACACCTGTTTCCATGTGAGTTATGCTGATGTGCTGTGCCGTGATGGCACGGGCATGGTCCCACATGAGGTGTGCCCCAGCACTTTGCCAAGGTGCCATGCTGTGGCAGCATGTGCATAAGTGTTCAGATGCAAGCCTTACTGTAGCACCATGCGGGGACAGCATGAGTATACATGTTCACATGTAAGCTGGTTCACTACATTTTGCCACAGCGCCACGCAGTCATGCTTGGTGACATAAAAACTGTTCAGCAATGCCATGTGCGTGGCCATGCCGTGAAGCCATACCACAGTGATGCCGGCATGAGACATGTTGCTATTCTGTGCCTTTGACCATGCGGTAGAGGTATGTATGATCGTGCTTGTTCACATGCAAGTCACTCCAAAGCACTGTGCCTTAGCGGCGTGAGCACATGTGTTTACACACAATCCATTCCATGATGCCATTCTGCAATGGTGAGGACAGTGTGTTCACACATGAGCTGCACTGTGGTTCTGTGTGGTAGCATTGCGGGCATATGTCTTCACAGTAGACTGGTCATGCTGTTCAAAGTTGGCAGAAGTGGAATATGTATTTCTCTTTTTTTATTGGAATATGTATTTCAATACCAGCTGTGCACTGCGCTGACCCATGTGGCAGTAGCATGGGCACATGTGTTCACAGGTGAGCAGTTCAATGGCACCAGGATGTGGTGGGGTAGGCCAATGTGTTTACATGTAAGCAGCTCCATGGTGCTGTACCACCACAGCATAGTCTCATGTATTCATATGCAAGCTGCGCTGCTGCACAGCTGCACAGCACCATAGCCGTATGCCACAACCACTTGGGCATGCATATTCGCATGATAATTACACCGTCTACTGTGGCACTGTGCTGTGCTGTTATGGGCACATCTCCATAGTAAGATGTACGTCTGTGCCATGCTGCAACATCTAGCCCCACCCTATGGCAACAAGCGCGTTTACACATAAGCCTCACCATGGCACCATGGTATAATATAATGGGCATGTGTGTTCACACACGGTCCATGCCATGGCTCTGTGTGATGGGGGTGTGCTGTGCCTACAACATTATGCGTTCACATGTAAGCTATATTAGTGCACTGCGGTGCTATGAGGTGAACAAGTGTGCTAACAGGCAAGCCATGGGACATCACTATGCTGTGGTTGCCATGTGGTGGTGGCGTGGACACTCGTATTCAAATGTGAGCCTCACTTTTGCACCATGCCAGAGAGGTGAAGGCATGTGTGTCGACACATGAGCCAGGCTGCAGCACCATCCTGTGGTAAATTGCTGGAGCAGCATGGACACGCATGCTCATTTGCAAGCAGCTCCATAGTGCCTTGCTTTGGCACCATGCTGGGGTGCTCTGCGTGACAGGATGTGCACACAAGTTCCCATGTGATCTATACCACGTGCCCTACCACAGCAGGGTCAATATGTATGCTCATATGCAATCCATGCCGCAGCACCATACCACAGCAGGGTGAACATACATGTTCCAGTGCAAGGCATAATGCTGTGCCATAAGTATGGTCATGCACGTTCACATGTGAGTCAAGTTATAATGCTGTGTCGAGGTAGCATGGTTACATGTACTCACATGTGGACTGTGTCAGCGCACTGTGTTGCTGTGGATGGGAATGGTTGTTCACAGGGGAGCTTTGCCACATTAATGTGCCATAGTGCCACGAAACAGCCCACATGTAAACACACATGCCGTGCTACCACTACATGGTGCATGGCATGGCTCATGTGTGAAGAAAGATGCCTACACCAACATGACACAGAACCACTGTGCACACATGGACATGTGTGTTCATGTTTCCACCCTATAGCTTCACAGTGTGGCTAGCTGTGGAAGAAATCTCTTGTGTGTTCTTTGGAGGCAACACCTGTAAATTTAAGAACCTATGGCCTATGGCTGAGGCAGGAAATAGGTGGGATATCCAGCAGGCAGAAGGGATTCTGGGATAGAGACAGGCACGTGAGATTCGAGCTGCCAAGATTGAAGAGAGCGTATGCATGGTACCTGAGCCCAGGTAACCAGCCGCATGGTAGAATGTAAATTATTATAAATGAGTTATTTTGAGTTATGAGCTAGTCAGAGAAGAGCCTGGCTAAATGGCCTAGGTACTTGTAAAATATTAGTTTGTAGGCTTTGAACTTTTCCAAGCCTTCTTTATTTGGGGTTCTTTAATGCTTATACCTCCCTTCCAACCTACCTACCCTAGATAGGAGAGAAAAGAGGTTAGTGGGAACAGGAGAAGCAGGCCTTTTTAGACTCAATCCCTTAGAGCAATTCTGCTACTCATCGTCAGGATTTCAGCAGACCCATTAAACAGCAAGCCAGCAATTCAGCAAAGATGACTGACTGCAGCAGCTGGTACCCAGAACCTCGAAGCAGTCTCTGGAAGAAAGAAAGAAAGAAAGATAGATAGATAGATAGATAGATAGATAGATAGATAGATAGATAGATAGATCCTCTCAGAGTCCATAGTAGGATGTTTATCAGTTGGCAAAGACCATGCCCCCACAAGAGGCAGGTTCTCTTCCAGTGGACAAACATCAAGTGTTCTCTCACAAGTCTGTTTCCAGTGAACAAACACCACATAGTCTCACACAAGTCTGTTTAACATCCCACACTCAGGATTGAAGCAAAAGCATGTTTGCAGGGCCTGGAGAGATGGCTCATCAGTTAAGAGCACTGGTTGCTCTTCCAGAGGACCTGAGTTCAATTCCCAGCACCCACACAGTGGCTCACAAGCATCTATAATAAGATGTGGTGCCCTCTTCTAGCCTGAAGGCATACATGCAGGCAGAACACTGTATACATAATAAATAAATAAATATTTTTAATCATGTTTACATACACTACAATAATTTGCCTTAAGCCTTTGACTCCTCTTCTATTCTGTTCTTCTGGCTCTTGATGATTCAGTGAATAAAGTGATGTCCTATAAGCATTCCTCTGCATCCCTGCGAGTTGGTACTCCTGCACTAGCCCCAGAGGATTTAGTTAGTTCAAATGAAACAGGATATCGAGGCATACTAACCTTGTCTCTTTGTAGCCCCCATGTGTTTCTAACCTCTTTCCCCCAGAGTTGATGATATTTTCCTCAGTGCAGGAATACATGCAGAATATGAGCCTATTCCCTATAAAGTGCTTGGTAATTTTATTTATTTTTGGCTTGGTAGTTTTAAACAAGTCTTCTCTTGCAGAGCTACATCTCCATATTCTATGGGATTGTTGAGAGGGATGGCTGGGACTGAGTGCCTAATACCCCATGACTAGGACAAACTGACCAGGATTTCACTTAATCCTGCTTAATTCCATCTATTCAGGACTTGGTGGCATGAGGAGACTATTTCTCAATCTGCTCTCAGAGAAGCATTAGAAATGTTAGCCTTTGACAATGCTAGCAAAGAGCATCAAGGGGCTCTACAGCCAATTTGAGCAGCAAAAGGTCACTTGGAAGATTACACAGGGGCCTACAATAATTTTGTGTCTCTAAGCCTGCATCCTATAACTGAGATGTGCTATTTTTTGTTTGGGGCACCCCCTGGCCCTACACCTGTTGTCTGCCTTTCTTTCTGACCACCCACCAAGCCTTGACACTCTTACTTCTGCTTCTAATTTTCAATTATAAAGACACAGATGGCACTGCCTTCTTAGTTCCTTATATGTGTGGTTCAAATGCCTTTTGGCTATGAATAATATTTAAAATATATTATTACATGTTTTTTTTTTAGCTCACTAAAAAAAAAACTGGCTCTAGATCTGGGATTTGGCCTGCCCACTTCAGACCCAAGCATGTTTATTTCAAAGTTTCCTCCAACTCTTTTGTCCTGAGCCAGATTAGACTCCAAACTCTGGGACAGAAAAATAGGACTGATTAAACAACCTTTAAAAGGCGTTGTGTCCTTAAGAGCAACTAATAGTAAACTGCTTCCAAAAGAGACCTCTGTGCTGATTGTGATGACCATTTTAATCCATGTCCATCCCTGCGACAGCCACAGTAGCTGCTTTTCTTTTGCCTGTACCTGCCCTGGCTGTAGAGCTTCAGCAAGAGATTACAAAGCTTGCCTGTGGTGCCATTAAAGAAGCAGCATCTTGTGTTCCTTGAAATGCCAAGTCTCTCCATCAGATAAGCAGGTTGAAATTTTGGCTATCTACCAATTTATTTCTCACTGGCATCATCTGTATTTTTGGTTTGGTTTGGTTTGGTTTGGTTTAAGACTGGATTTCTTTGTGTAGCACTAGATATTCTGGGACTACCTCTATAAACCAGCTGGCCTCAAACCTCTCTCTCTGAGTACTAGGATTAAACGTGTGTGCCACCACTATATAACAAGCTCCATTTTTGTCTTTTGTTTTCACTGGACAGCATTATTTAGTGTAAACCTTACACAAATATTCTATCTTATTTCTATGTCATATAAACCTTGAGCTTCTTGTTAAAACGTTCATAATTGTTGATCTCTTATCATTGTTTATATGTCACTTTGTCTACTAGTCTAGCTGTTAGCCTGTGCCAACAACGTAATATTGTTGTAACTGGTGTGCGGTTCTGTGTTCTACCTTTGCATGTGTTATACATAAAATGTTATACAATAAAGCTCCCTGGAAATTTTTAATTCAAATTGTCCTATAAGTAAACAAAATACATACAGACTTAGTCTAAATTCCTTTTAATTCACAAGACCTAAACAAAACTAAGAAATCATGTATTTTAAATTAGCTATGTTTAGCCCTTGCCCCGGAAGTCCTCTCTCGAGGCGGAGGTTTCTGGGACTGTTGGCCTGGCAGTCTTCCTTTTTTTCCCCCGACATCTTGGTTGTCGCCACTCCTCTAGCTTCGCCATGCCGCCCAAGGACGACAAGAAGAAGAAAGATGCTGGAAAGTCGGCCAAAAAAGACAAAGACCCAGTAAATAAGTCTGGTGGCCAAAAAGAAGAAGTGGTCCAAAGGCAAAGTTCGGGACAAGCTCAACAATTTGGTCCTGTTTGACAAAGCCACATACGACAAACTCTGCAAGGAAGTTCCCAACTATAAGCTTATTACTCCAGCTGTGGTCCCTGAGAGACTGAAGATCCGTGGTTCCTTGGCCAGGGCAGCCCTTCAGGAGCTGCTTAGTAAAGGACTTACCAAGCTGGTTTCAAAGTAATTTACACAAGAAACACAAAGGGTAGAGATGCCCCAGCTGCTGGTGAAGATGTATAAGCAGGCTAAATCAACTGTACATTTGGGAAAATAAAACTTTATTAAGTCAAAAAATAATAATAATAAATTAGCTATGTTTAAAACGTATCCAATGTTGTATTAAAGTTTCCTGTGTATTAGTTAAAATATTGAGTTACTATTTAAGAGCTTACTTCTTCAGGACTCCAGCACATGTGGTGGGATGGTCTGATGCTGTGTATTTAATTGTTAATTGCCCTTACCCCAAGATCTTTACTGTTCTATAAGCAAATGCTCACGTACACCAGGTGATGCTGTGTTACCTTGCCTCCCAAATTATCCCTGATTGGCCAATAAAAATACCTACACCTGGGCTGGGCAGGAGAGAGGTAAGTGGAGGGCTCAGGGGTCTGGGAGAGCAGAAGGATCACAGGGGAGAGAGAAAGGAGAAGATGGAGAAGAGAAGAACGGGTTGACATGGGTAAAGAAGAAGCTCTGAGGTTTGGTGGGATGGAGAAGAAGCATCCCAGGTGGAAAGAATGTGCGAGTATTTACGGGGTTTTGGATGTGAAGTAGCCCAGATAGGAGTGATTGGAGAAAATTACTTGGGATGTGTGGCTGCAAGACAGCAAGGTAGGTTGGAGGTTCATATCTGCCCAGCCTCAGCAGTTTAAGGTTGTCAAAAAATCTAACAGGTGTCTGTGTAGTTTTATTTCTATACTAGTGGGATAAATAATAACTGCTGCCTTAATAACCATATGTATCAATATTAAATAATAATATTTTGACAAGCATATACTGCAGACCAGCAGAGACATCCAGCCTTGTATACTAAACAACTACTGGATGCTAGGATTTTTCATTCGCAGCCATCCATTCTCAGATTAGCTGAGAGATCCATTCTGTAAGTTCTGTTACTCTAAAGACCCAGAAGTGGTTCTAGAGCAATAGAAGTATAAAGATGAATCTTTTAAGTATCTGGAATAGGCTTTTCAATTTGCCAGCATCTACAAGTATGGCAGCCTCTCCTGGGAGCTCAGAGAGTACTGGAAGCCCATGGTGTGAACTATTTTACACAGTTAAGGAGATAAGTGTGTCTGATTATTGTGGGCAGCATAGATGAGCGCCTTATCCAGTCATCATCAGAAGGGCTTCCTCCAGCAGCAGATGGGAACAGATGCAGAGACCCACAGCCAGACAGTATGCAGAGAGAGAGGGGGGTCTAATTGGGAGGTCCCCATCACATCCCTCCTGTCAGAGTTCATGAAATCCCATAGAGATTCTAAGAGGCAAAAGGGGGTGGTGGACGCCACGATAACAAGGCCTTCTGAATCAACTAAGCAAGGGTCATATGAGCTCACAGAGCCTAAATCAGCAAGCACAGGCTCTACATAGGTCTGTACCCGGCCCTCTGTGTATATATTATAGCTATTAGCTTAGAATGTTTTTGGGACTCCTGACTGTGGGAACAAGTGGGTCTCTTTCTCTTATGCCTGATCTTGGTACTCTTTTCCTCCTGTTGAATTGCTGTATCCAACTTCAATTTGATAGTTTCATCTTATAATTTTTATTTTTGCATGTTTGGTTGTTTATCTCTTAGAGGCCTGTTCTTTTCCAGTGAGAGATAGAAAGGGAGAAGATACAGAGGATAGGGAAGCGTAGGGAAGAAATGGGAGGAGTGGAGGGAGGTAAAACCAGAATCAGGGTATATTGCATAAGAAAAAAATCTTACTTCTCTCCCCTCCTCTACCTGCTCCTCCCTCTTACTTTCTATCTCTCCTTCTTCTTTTCTCTCTCTGGAGTACCCCTCCCCCCTTTTCTTCTCTCCCCATGCTCACTTAATAAACCTCATATAATATAATTTTAAAAAAAGAAAAAAATCTATTTTCAATAGAAAAAAACCAAAACAGAAAGGAAGAGAGAGATGGAGAGAAGGAATGGAGAAAAGACAGAAAGAGACAGGAGGAAGGAAAGAAAGAGAGAAAAGACAGAAAAGAAAGAGATATGGGGAAGGAGAGAGAGAGAGAGAGAGAGAGAGAGAGAGAGAGAGAGAGAGAGAGAGAGAGGACAGACTGAGCAAGCCATGATAAGCAGACCACTAAGTAGCATCCCTTCACAGCCTCTCATCAGTTCCTGCCTCCAGGTTCCCACTGTATTTGAGTTCTCATTCTGGATTCTTTCAGTAATGGACTATAAGGAAGAAATATAAGTCAAATAACCCCTTTCCTCCCCAAGTTGCTTTTTAGTCACCGTGCTTCATCATAGCAACAAAAACCTAAAGAATTTTTGGGCTCAGGGAAATTGCAATGCTAGAGTGGGTATGCTGTGTGAAACCTAACCCTCCACAATGGGAAGGCCCAGAAGACATGCCCTTCGCTAATCCTATAAGACACAAAATGGTGAGAGGGGCACCAGCACATCTGAAGCTTTGTCACCCTTTCCCTCATACCAGACTTTAGAATTAGAGATGCTACCTCTCTGCTGGGTGAATTAAATGCAATGGATTCGGTTGACCCCGAGGTAGGAGGAACCACATAGCAGCACTGTCTAGCCAAAGGCAAGGTGATCATAGTTAGAGTAATAGGCAGCAGAGACAAAGCAATATTCAAGCCAGGCATGGTGGCACATGCCTTTAATCCAAGCACTCAGGAGGCAGAGGCAGGTGGATCACTGTGAGTTTGAGGCCAGCCTGGTCTACAAAGAGAGTCCAGGACAGCCAAGGCTACACAGAGAAACCCTGTCTCGAAAAACCAAAACAAAACAATATTCATAATAGCCTAACTTGTAATGGTCAACCCAGACAAAGTGAGTTTTGTGTTGTGCAGCTAGTATGGCCCTAATCAACCATGATGTTTCCAGGCATGGAATAGGTAAGAAACCTAGTTTATTTTTGTAGAGTCTGTATAAATGGGAAAAATCTCAAACAAATGAAAGGCCACATTGGATCATGGCAAAAAGGAATCTCGGCCTGTCAATCAATTTCCAGACTTGAGCCAGTTTTCAGACCAAGAAACCCCTTGAATGAAGGGACAGTCAGGTTCCCCTGAGGAAGGACCTTAATAAAATATCTAAAGGTTTCGCTTATTAGCCTTTCTCCACTCCTTCCCCAAAGGGACCCACAGCTTTGACAAGGTAACTGTACACTGGGGGAAAGGAAGCAATCAGACACACTCCCAGCTCTATTAGATATTGGTTATGAATTGAAGTTGGTTCCAGGAGATCCCAAGAAACCTTGTGGCCCTCCACTTAAACTGGGGCTTACGGAGGTCAGGTCATTAACGAAGTTTTGCCTGAAGCCCAACTGGGGTCCAGTGAGTTCCCAAACTTATTCTGTGGTTATTTCCAGTCCCAGGTTGTATAACTGTGATAGATATACTTAAAAGTTGGCAGAATCCTCACATTGGTTCCCTAACCTGTGGAGTGAGGACTATTATTGTTCAAAATGCTAAATGGAAGCCTTTAGAGTTGACTCTGCCAAGTAAAATAGTGAGTCAATAACTGTATTGCATCCCTGAAAAAAATTAAGAAATTAGTGCCACCATCAAGGACTTGAGAGGTGCAGGGGTGGTGGTTCCTACCACATCTCCCTTTAACTCTCCTATCTGGCCAGTGCAGCAGATGGATCCTGGAGATTGACAAGTTGACTTCAGAAATACAATCAGGTAGTGACTCCAATTGCAGCTGCTGTACCAGATGTGGTGTCCTTAATGAGCAAACCAACACATTTCATGGTATATGTTACACAGCTATTGATGTAGCAACTGCCTTTTTCTCAGTACCTATCAGTACCTCCGGGCCTCAAGACCACCAGGGGCAATTTGCTTTCAATTGGCAAGGCCAGCAGAATACCTTTACAGTTTTAGCTCAAGGATATATTAACTCCCTGGCCCTGTGTCATAACTTCTTTGGAAGAGATATTGATCATTTGTCTCTTACACAATATCACACCGATGCGCTATACTGATGACACTCTGCTGATTGGTCCAAGTGGGCAGGAGGTAACAACCACTTTGGGCTTGCTGGTAACACATATGCGCATCAAAGGATAGAAAATAAACCCAACTAAAATTCAAGGGCCTTCTACATCAGTGAAATTCTTAGGAGTCCAGGGATGTGGGGCATGCACAGATATTCCTTCTAAGGTGAAGTTATAGTATCTGGCTCCTCCCACCACCAAGAAATAAGCACAACATTTAGTTGGTCTATTTGGTTTCTGGACACAGAACATTTCTCAGTTGGGTGTGTTATGCTGGCTCATATACCACGTGACTCACAAATCCACTAGCTTTGAATGAAGCCTGGAATAGGAAAAGGCTCTTCAACAGGTGCACTTGGAACTGTGATTCAGCCGACCCTATAGGACTTGGGGTGTCAGAGGCAGATACAGATGCTTTCAAGAGCCTTTGGCAGGCCCTTATCAGTGCATACAGAAGAGACCCTTGGGGGTTTGGGGCAAGGCTCTATCATCGTCTGCAGACAATTATTCTCCCATTGAAAATCATCTCTTGGCTGCTATTGGGGCTTAGTGGAAACTGAACATTTTATAATGGGTCGCCAAGTTACCATGTGACCTGAGCTGCCCATCATTAGCTGGGTATTATCTAACCCACCCAAGTCATTGCACAGCGTCAATCCTTTGGCAAAAATCCTTTGGGAAAAAAATCCTTTGGTATATACATGAGCAGTCCTGAGCAGGTCCTAAAGGCTCAAGCAAGTTATGTAAAGAAGTTTCCCAAATGACCATGGTTTCTACTCCCATTTACAATGCTATCTGATGTCATCCATGCACCTATAGCCTCATGGGGTGTGCCCTAGAATCAGTTGAATGAAGAAAAGAAGACTACAGCATGGTTTGCTATGGTGGTACACACACACACACACACACACACACACACACACACACACACACACACATCCATCCAAAAGTGGACAGGTGTAGTATTATAACTCCTTTCTGGGACAGGTCTGAAAGACAACAGCAAAGGAAAATCTTCACAATGAGCAGAACTTCAGCCAGTACACATGATCATACATTTTGTTTGGAAGGAGAAATGGCCAAATGTGCAACTGTTCCATGATCCATGGGCTGTAACCAATGGGTTAGCTGGATGGACAGGGACTTGGAAGAAGCATGGCTGGAAATTTTGTGAGAAAGACATCTTTGGGAAAAGAATGTGGATAGATATCTCCAAATGGGTAGAGGATGTAAAGATACTTGTGTCCCATGTAAATGGTTATCAAAAGATGACTTCAGTTAGGAGTTCAATAATCAGGTAGATAACCCATTCTGTTGTAATGCTGACATCGTTCAGTGTAATTCTGAGATTACTGAGATCACCCAGATCGCAAGACCCCCAAAAAAGACCACCAGGACTTGATACCGATGCAACATACACAGGGTCCTGTATTACAGGCTCCGAGCTTAGGCTCACAATCCTTCCTGACACAGCAGGATAGGAGAGTGACCCAGAGCTTCAAAGGCTTATAAAGGGAAGCAGGGTGTGGGGGGAGGGTGGTCACAGAAATGTCGACCTTTGGGCAGGTTGGGTGGAGGCTGGATCTTCAGGGAAGTTGTGGGTCACAGGAATGTCGACCTTCAGGCAGGTTGGGTAGAGACTGAGTCTGGAGGGAAAGATTTTTTTTTTTTAATCTCAGAGAAATATTGGAAGTTAATTGTATCTAATTGCTCTGGTGGAGTTTCTGGAGACTGCTGGTAGGTCTGGTTTATGGCAGTGTGTGGTCTTTCCTGGAACACAGGAAGAAATGAAGTCACCTGGAGGACACCTTCTCACAGACCATGGCATTAATTGTAGAATACACATTACATATAAAATATGGCATTAATTTTGCCCTTACACTATCAACAGTCAGCCTCTTCCCCCAGCCATTCCTGCCATTGCCCAATAGTCCCATGAACAAAGTGATCATGGTAACAGAGATAGATGGTGATACATGAACTTGACAACATGGACTTCCACTCACCAAGGCTGACGTGGCTACAGATGCTTCTCAGTGGCACCTCTGCCAACAGAAGAACACAACACTGAGCCCAGGCATAGCATCATTTCCCTGGGTGACCAGCCAGCAACCTGGTGGTAGGTTGGACCACTTCTTTCATGGAAAGGACAATGCTTTTGTCTTTACTGGACTATTATGATTATGGACTTGCCTTTGCTGCATGTAACTCTTCTGCCAAAACCACCATCTATGAACTTAGAGGATGTCTTATCCACAGTCATGGTACTCCACACACTATTGCTTCCGACCAAAACTCACATCGCAGCCAGAAAAGTGTGGCAGTGGGCCACAAAATTTCTCATCCTCCTGAAGCAGCTGGCCTGATAGAAAAAATTGGATGATCTTTTAAAGACACAATTATAGTCCCAATTAGATGGCAGCATCCTGTAGGGCTGTGACAGGTTCTCCAAAAGACAGTATTGGCTTTGAATCAGCACCCAATGTATGGCTCGGTTTCTCCCCTACTATAGCCTCTAAGTCATTCTAATAAATCCCCTTTTTATATAGAGAGATTCATTCTATAAGTTCTGTTACTGTTGGCCCTGGTTCCTTAACAATTAAACTTTATTATGAATTTATTAAACAAAAGTATCTTTCTTACAACCCGACTATTTCAAGCAGAAAGAGGGAAGGATTAGGGAGAACAGAAATGAAACCTTCTGGGTATCAGTTCCGAGGGGCGAACCCTTGGCGTAACTCTCCAGGTTTCTCCTCTACCTGACAGAAATCCGCACACTCCTCACCCCAAACTCCAACCTCTTCTCCTCCTCGGCTCCCTGCACTGTGGTCCGCAACCTCTGATCTCTCTCACTCTGATTTCCCAAATGTCCTTTTCCTCCTAGTTGATGGTCCTTTTTGCAATACTATATCTCAGGCAGAGAAGCAGGGGCCTGTCTTTTGTCTTGGGCTGAAACTTGCTCGCTCTCTCTGAGTCTAAGATCTTTATCTGAGTGGAGTCTCAGTGGTCAAGCCACCCAAGACCATTTTCACCTTGGGCCTAGCCTAAAGCAAAGTCACATTCCTTCCACATGTTACTCTAGAGAACCCTGACTAATATAGAAGGGGATTAGTGGGAGGGAAAGGAGAGATAGTAGAAGACAATGGGGGGAGGGTGATACAAAAAAAAAGTTACTACTAAGTTGTACTTAGATATGGTGTGTTCACAATGGTATGGCTGCAGACACGTGACGGATCAGAAGGAAAATGTGATGCTGAAACACTTCACTTGGTAGACCGAACACAAACAAATAAGAAAGTTGTTAAGCACCAGAAAACAGAGAATTGCTTTCAGGAGGAGGTTTGCCCCCTCCTCTGAGGTCTCACAGAGCTACTGAGGAACCTCCCCTCATGAGCCTCTGATACCCCAGACACAACCACACACAGCAGGTGACTGAAACACAAAGACTTCCTCTCCTGTGGTTCAAGAGGTTAGAAGTCCAAAGTTAAGTCCCTTTGTATGCCTAGCAGCACGCTGCGTGAGTGGCCACCCCTGAAGAGCTCAGGGAGACTGCCCTTGCTGCCTGACTTGGCGGCAGAGGCTGTTGTCATCCTTGCCCCTCATCATCACTCTGCCTCTCGGGTCACATGACCTCAACCCTGAATTAGCATCCCATCTCCCTGTGCTTTTCCTCTTGCAGAAAGCTATTGATATTTACTATTAATATATATAATTATTACAGCAGTTATTATTTAACCCACTATTATGTAAATATATGACACAGGCACCTGTTAGACTTTTAATAGCCTTAAACCAGCAAGGCTGGGCAGATGTAACCTCCCTAAGCCACCTTGCTATCTCCCAGCCACACATCCCGAGTCATTTGTTCCAGTCATTCCTAACTGGGCTACTTCACATCTGTCTTTCCCATAAATACTTGTACACTCTTCTCATCTGGGCTGCTTCTCCCCATCACGCCAATCCCCAGAGCAAGTGCCTCCCGGCCATTTGTTTCTTTTCTCTAACCCATGGCGCTGCTCCTTTCTCCTTCCTCTCCTCTCCTCTCCTCTTCCTCCTCAAGCCTTTGATCCTTTGCTCTGCCCCTCTCTTCTGCTCAACCCAGTGTCAGCAACTTTATTATCCAATCAGCGATAATTTGGGAGGCAAGGTTCACAAACACCATTTTGAATATATGAGGGCTTGCTTGTACAACAGTAAGAATCTTGGGGGGGGGGCAAGAAATTAACATCTGAAGCCAGGCGTGGTGGTGCACACCTGTAATCCCAGCACTCAGGAGGCAGAAGCAGGCAGATCGCTGTGAGTTCGAGGCCAGCCTGGTCTACAAAGCAAGTCCAGGATAGCTAAGATTACATAGAGAACCCCTGTCTTGAAAAGCCAAAAAAAAAAAAAAAAAAAGAAAGAAAGAAAGAAAGAAAGAAATTAACATCTGGATACATGGGAGCTCCAGATCAACCACCACATTTTCCCTTAGAGAAACATTTGTGATTGGATCTGAAGGTGACCTAGGTAATGCAAGATAGTCCCCAATGGGCAAAAATCCTTCACTTAGTCACTTCTACCAAGACCATTCACAGTGGAAAAGAAACATTTATAGGGCAGCTTTTCCGTGGGGACTAAATATTTGCTATTTTAAGGTGCCTGGGCAAACATCAGGATGGTTCATCATTACTGTATGAATTAGTAAATAAATGTCTCCTTGCTTTGTACTGTGTTGAATTTGGAACCAACAGTGAAGCTACACCATTGCTCTGCATAAAGAAGCCAGTTTATGAGTTAATTGTCCAAATCAAAAGGCCTTTAGGCTTTCTAGGTGTCTCCCTTATCTTTTTTGAGTGAGAAGAAACACATTTTCCAGCCTGAAAAAAAAGAAGAAGAAGAAGAAGAAGAAGAAGAAGAAGAAGAAGAAGAAGAAGAAGAAGAAAGAAGAAGAAGAAGAAGAAAGAAGAAGAAGAAGAAGAAGAAGAAGAAGAAGAAAGAAGAAGAAGAAGAAGAAGAAGAAGAAGAAGAAGAAACATTTCTAGGTCCCAGGCAACGGGGCCTGAGCTCCTTTGGTCATCTCCACCGGATGCTTGTCTTTCATAGTGTTTTTTGTTGTTGTTGTTCTCCTGGGTGTGTCTTTGGTCTCCTTCTTCATAACAAGAACGTTTAGGTAGCAGTCTCTTGATGTTCTGGGGCCGGAAATAGGCTGTAAAGAAGATAAAACATTACATGCTAAGAGAAAATATCTTAAAATAGGTGAATCTGTCCACAGCATGTTAAAAACTCAATAAGAACAGTTCTTAAGCAGAAATAATTTCAAATTTAGAAGACGAGATAATATTCAACAACTCGCTGTGTGTTCCCTGGAGAGATGAGGAAACAGACACTGCTTCAGTTCATCAGAGCTCTTCCTAAGGTCACCTTAGACTAAGGAAAGCTCTTAGGCTCGCCTCTGCATCCAGGTCCACCCCAGAGACCTTGGTCTCTGAACTTCTCTCCCCCTTCCTCCCCTCCGACCTGCCCTGCCTTCTTTTATCTCTCCATCCTTCCGTCCGTCCTTCCTTCTTGTATATATGTGTGTGCACATGTTTATGTACTCGTGTATGCAGTGTTCATGCATGCACAAGTGTGGGAGTGAGGGCCAGAGGTTGGTGTCAGGTGTCTTCCTCAACTATCGTCTGCCTCATTAAAAATGCTTTTAATGTTTATTATTTTACTTTGTGTGTGTAAGCGTTTTGCTTGCATGCATATGTGTGCTTCATGTATGTGCCTGGCACCGATAAGAAGAAGATATCCAATCTCTTAGAACTGGGGTTATGGATGACTGCCAGCCACCAACTGGGTGCTGGGGACTGCACCCAGCTCCTCTGCACAAGCAGGAGGTGCTCTAACCACTGAGCCATTTAGCCAGTCCCTCCACCTCATTTTTTTTCCATTTTTTTCAAGGCGGGGTCTCTCCCTGAGTCTGGAGATAACCAATTCAGGCGGAATAGCTCTAGGCATCCTCCTGCCTGTCCCTCCCCAGCACTGGAATTCTAGACATGCGCCGTCACGCCCAGGTTTTTCTGTATGTGCTGTGAATATGAATTTAGCTCCTCAGCAACCACTTTACAGACTGTGCTGTTTCCCCAGCCCTCCTTCCCTGCTCTTTTCTGCCCCAGTGTCTTTGTCGTCTTGACTACTGGGTTTTCCTGTGCCCTCTGCACACAGGCCACCTGCACGCCCTGGTTCCTCCTCCGTCAACTAAAATCTGCTGATTCTCTGCAGCTCCACCAGTTCCTATAACTCTTCCTCTGCTGGAGCCCCACCTTTACTCACTCGCAATAGCCTGGGTCTCCCATTGGGATGCTGCTGCCGCAACTACTGCCCCTGCTCTGGGTGTGTGAGTGGGTTTCTGGAAACTGTTTTCCCCACCCTGCAGAGTCCACGGCTTCGTATCCAAAATTCACGCTAAAATTGCAGTCTGTGACGGTGCCAGAGGGTCTGTGCGTCCTCGTGCCCTGCACACTCTTTGGAAATTTCTGGCTTAGGAGATCGTATTCTGTCTTTGGCTACTGGTTCCGTGAAGAGGAGCATTCCCTTGATTTTCTAGTGGCTACAAACAGCCAAAACCAATGGGTGCAGAAGGACACTCAGAGCCGGTTCCACCTCTCTGGGGATTTAGAGTACGGTGACTGCTCCCTGGCCATCAGAGATGCACAGAAGAGGGACAGCGGTTCTTACTTCTTCCGACTGGAAAAAGACGGAGTACAGTGGAATTACTGTCACAATCAGCTCTCTGTGCATGTGACAGGTAAAGTACTGGCTCCATGCTGGCTACAGAGGAAGCCCATGGGTGCCACAGGGCAGGGCTGGGGCTCTAGTCTCAGAGTGATTGAGGGTGGAGCTGGCTAGTGCAGGAGTCGGGTCAGAATGTGGCCTTCTCAGGGGGTGTATGTCACTCCTATCCTAAACTTCCATATCTTTCTCTCCTCTCCAGCCCTCACTTACACCCCCAACATCAACATCCCACAGACTCTGCAGCTTGGCCATCCTAGGAATGTGACGTGCTCCGTGCCCTGGGCCTGTGAGAAAGGGACACCCCCCATCTTCTCCTGGATGTCAGCTGCCCTAACATCCCTGAACCCCAGGACCACCACCTTCTCCTCGGTGCTGACTCTCACACCGAGGCTCCAAGACCATGGCACCAACCTCACCTGTCAGGTGACCTTCCCTGGAGCTGGTGTGACTGTTCAAAAGACCGTCCTGATCAATGTCACCTGTGAGTTCAACCGGGGCCTGGGGATGCATGGTGGCTGTGGCATGGATCTTAGTTGGATTGGAGACTAAGTCGGACACAGGTCCCATCCTTCTCATATTCTGTGCTTCCTGGACAGTTGCGGGGAATGTTTCTGAAACGTGAGATGCTAAGTTCTTTTTTTTTTTCCCTCCAAGATACTACACAGACCTCCACAACCCATGTTTCTGGAGGAGCTGCCCCAGGTAAGGGAAGAAAGACATCATGGGTTGGAGAAATAGGGTCTCTTTAGCTCAGGGAAGGGTCCATCCCTCCTTACCCTGAACACAAAGACCTCCTTCTTGGGAAACTGGTGGCTCTCCTCATTAACATCGCATTCAAGTTCTGAAACAGCTGTCCCCATCTCTTCCTCAATCCTTTGGGCTTCTGGACATACTCCTGAGCCATTACAGAGATAGGACAGCATTCACAAAACAGAACCACACACACCCCCTAGACACTTTTAGTCAACTTGAGAATCTGCCTGAAACCTCAGCACTTGAGTCTGTCAACAGCTTTGATCTTAATGCTGGTGCAGACACACAACCGTATGGGAAAACATGCATAGCACACACAGAGGACGGTCCACTGAAAGTCAGCTCCCCTCTTTGAATAGACCAGTGATGACACACAGAACCAAGCTTTGGTTTGTCCACACGTAGCCTGAGAGGACTCAGGCTACAGGAGCATAATGACCTTAGCTCTCCATGACTTCAATACACACTGGCTGGATCTAGTTCTATTGACATCTTGTACTATTGGGCAGTCATCCCATTGATGTTATTCTGCTAAAAGCAATGTGCAGTAAATAATTTTGTATCTGCTTCCACAAGTGTGTGTGTGTGTGTGTGTGTGTGTGTGTGTGTGTGAATGTGTGTGTCTGTCTGCCTGACTATATGTCTGTCTATATATCTGAATTACTAATTCCCAAATGCAAATCACAGCTGAACCTGGTGTCTTTCTGATATGGAGAATGATGACCAAATGTTTCTTCATGGATATTGGACAGCAAAACATTCCCAACAGGGAGCCAGAGAGTTTGTACTTCCACCAAAGCAAGGCAGACCAAACTCTTCTTGTTTTGTTTTGATTTGGGTCCTATGAACGGATCTTAGGATGAACATTGGCCCATGCCTCTGTCCATGGAATCTTTTGCATCTTTGTCAATATTAAAAGTTTGGCATTGCCATGGACTTATTTATGCACTTTGACCAGATACAAAAAAAAAAATTAGGGATGGGGAGATGGCTCAGTGAGTAAAGAGCTTGCCTTGCAGGGACCTGAGTTCAATTCCCAGAATCCACATTTCACACACACACAAACAGAGAGAGAAAGACAGACAGACAACAGACAGACAGACAGACAGACAGAGAAACAGACAGAGAGACAGACAGAGAGACAGAGAGACAGAGACTGTGAGACTGTGTTGTGTACTAGGTATGGTGGCATGTGCGTATAACTCCACCTCTGGGGAGATGAAGACAGGACAGGCTTACTGGCCATTCAATCTACCTTAGCCAGACTGTTAACTAGCTATTGTTAACAAGGTAAATTGCAGGCCATTGAACAACCCTGTCTCAAAAAAAAAAAATTGATACTTGGCTATTTGCATATGTTCTGAGAAGTCTGAGTTTAAAAATCCTGTGACTATTATGGGCTGTGTTGCTGTAATTTATTTTTGAGGCAGGGTCTCACTACGTTACCAGGTTAGTCTCAACGTCACGGAGATTAACCTGCCTCCGTCTCCTGAGGACTGAGATTAAAGGCATTTGAGTTCCCTGTAAATTAAGCTGTAAGAATCCTTTCCTGGAGGCAGGAGAGATGGTTCGCTGGTTAAGAGCACTGGCTGCTCTTGGAGACTACCTGAGTTCACTTCTCAGCACCCACGTGGTAGCTTGTAGCTGCTATAACTCCAGTTCTAGGGGACCCAACAGCTTCCCTTGACCTCAAAGGGCACTAGGCCCCACATGTGCAGGCAAATAAAAATATGAAATGTTTAAAGAATGCTTTTTTTATATACTTGACAACAGCCCCTTACTGCAATATGCAAATTTGCTCCCAAATTCTGGAGGTTCTTGATATTTTCAATTGCAATTGTTAGTTTTGAATTTGGGTTTTTGTTTTGTTTTGTTAGCTGTTTGTTTGGGTTTGTTTGTTTGTTTGTTTGTTTGTTTGTTTTGAGACAGGGTTTCTCTCTGTGGCATTGGCTACCCTGGACTCACTGTGTAAACCAGCTGGCCTCAGGCTCTGCTGCCTCTGCCTCTCTGAGTGCTGGAATTACAAGGCATGCAACACTGTGCCCAGCTTGGTTTTGATTTTCCATACAGAATCTTGCTATGTAACCCAGGCTGGCTTTGAACCCACAGTCTTAGTGCTTCATCCTTCTGAGCAGCAGGAACACAGATGGCCACCACGCCCCTGTGGCAGAAGTTTGTTTATGATAGAAAGTGATTTTTTTTCTGATATATTGTTGGACAACAGGATGAGGGAGTCAGGGAGGCTTGGGCTGATGCCGTCTTAGGTCTGTGGATGAAGAAAGGCTTGGAGGACCATATCTAAGTGCTTCTCTGAGGGGGGGGACACTGGGATTAGCAGGTAAATTCAGCTCCATCCACCTTTCTGCAGGGAAAGCGGGGCGCCCGGCACAGGTGGTTCTGGTAGCCATAGGGCAGGCGGCTATCAAGCTCCTGTTTCTTGGGATCTGCTTCCTCTTCATCAGGTGAGTGTTGCGCCCGGGACAAGACACAGGTGTGGGAAGGTGGAGGCCAAAGATTAAATCCTAGCTTCCCAGTGCTAGGAGTCTTAATGTTTGGGATCCTGGCAGGGAATTCATGAGTACTGACAGGTCCTCCCATGCTGGAGCTGTCATGTGTGGCCTTTTGGGAATGTGTTAGTCAGATTTCTATAGAGAATCAGAACTGAAAGAAAGTATTACACACACACACACACACACACACACATACACACACATACATACATACATACACACATACATACACACATACATACACACATACATACACACATACACACACACATACACACACATACACACATACATACACACATACACACACATACACACATACATACACACACACACATACACACATACACACACATACACACACATACACACACACACACACTGGATTTACCAGAGTTATAGTCTATGGTCCAGCTATTCCAACAACGGTTATCTTCTGATAGAAAGTCTGAGAGTTTAAAATTTGTTCAGTCCATGAGGCTGGATGTCTCAGCTGCTCTTCAGCATACACTGGAGAGTACGAACGAGCAGGCAAAGAGCAAGCACTGCCTTCTTCCGTGTCTTTTATATAGACTGACACCTGTACATCTTCCCACCTCCAACGAGCTAGATTTATGTAAGTCTCCTCACCTTAAATGATTCAATCACGAAAAATCCCTCACTAAAAACAGCCACCATAGGAAGAAGGCTGTCTGCCACCACTAGGAGGTCCTGCTGTCTCAGTGGCAATCTCTCCCCCAGCCACCCTTACAGCCCCTTACTGTAGGGGGGGTGGCTGCTGTGCCTGGTCCCCTGCATGCCCATAATTGAAGGCTCTGCTCTTCTCACTCAGTATACAGTCCCATAGGAAAAAAGTGGAGAGGCCAGCCGTCCACGTGGATTATGCAGCCGCTGTCATGGATTAGTCTCTCAGGTGAGTGACGTGGGATCACAGCATCTGACTCTTCCCTGTGATGGACCCTGTATGTCCTGGCTTAGCATGGCCACTGGTGATCTGCTACCCTCCTGCAAGTCCACATCCCTGCTGGGTACCAGAATGCTCCCGGATCAGTGGCACCCCATCTCTTTCCAAAGCTAGCTGTGGTTCTCCACTGTCACCTCTCTCTACCCTTCACCCCATGACCCATACTGACCCCTTTATTCACCCATCCTTGACCATCCCTGAGCTTTGTCATTCCCTGGCCACTGACTCATCCTTACATTCTGCCTCTGTAACAGGGCCCCACATCTTAGTAGGCCCAGAACTTAGCGCAACTGACTCCATGATGGAAGTTCCATCCAGGCCATAAAACTCAACACATAGGCAGCACCACCTGCCAAAAATCAAAACAAAGACCTAATCCATCAAAGCCCATAGTTCAGGGTAGGTCTTTAAGTGTATTAACCTGGCCCTTGGCTTCTGTAGTCCTGCTTCTGCCTAACTGTTCTTGTTAACTGAGGTGTGTCAAACCAGAACAGTGGTTTTTGTGCTTAAAATTTCATGATGAGAAAGGCTTGGTGCTGTATTGGGATCCCAAATACTCAGTGTAGTCACTGGCCAGGTAATACAATTTTTCTACCGGCTTAAACCCATGTCTAAGCAGTCTTCGCTGGTGGATACCCCACACCATTTCTGGAGGTTCCACTGAGATTCCCCAGAAACCAGACCTTGAGACACTGGGGATCTCAGAGCCCCTTGAGATGGGAAGGAGTGCAGTGGGCAAAGAGCTCCCAGTGGGTACACAACCAGAGTTCCAGATCCCCAAGACTCCCTTTCATCAATCTCTGCGACACCTCCGCTCCAACATGAAACATATTAGAAAGTTGAGAAAGTTGCCTTGTCTGTCACCTCCAGAAGTAAGTCTGATTAAGGTGCCTTCCATTTGGACACATAGGAAGGTCAGATGATCCTGGTGATCCAGTGTCCAGGAAGCATGTGAGACGTCATTGGATTCCCCCATCTCTCCAGGTGTGTGAATGTGGCCACCCCTAGTTATCCTCTCTCTCTCTCTCTCTCTCTCTCTCTCTCTCTCTCTCTCTCTCTCTCTCTCTCTCTCTGTCTCTCTCTCTCTCTCTCTCTCTGTCACTCTCTCTCTCTCTTTCTCTGTCACTCTCTCTCTCTCTCTGTCTCTCTGTCTGTCTCTCTGCCTCTGTCTCTCTCTCTGTGTCTCTGTGTCTGTGTGTGTGTCTGTGTGTGTGTGTGTGTGTGTGTCTGTGTGTGTGTGTTTCTGTGTTTCTGTGAGTTCTGTTTCCCTGAATTGACCAATGGCTTTCTCTGGTGTGAGAACCCCCTGGCTTAAGACCTGTGCCCCATCCTGTCTCATCCAGGTTGCCTAGAGACACCGCCACTACCCAACATAGGCGCACACACACACACACACACACACACACACACACACACACACACCTTCACCTGTCCCACTCCAGGAGTGAGAATACTTGCTTGGTTTGTTGCTTGATTCCCGCTCAGTGTTGGTCCCTGTGTGGGGTTGGGAAGGGGCTGGGCCTCTCACCCAGGGCCCCCAGCTATCTAAGTAGAATGCACACAGGGAGGGGAACTGTCCCCCAGGTGAGCATCCTTCAGCTCTGTGCCTGCTCTACGCAACCTCAGGGGAGGGATAAAGGCCCAAAAGAAAAGAAGAAGTTCCACCCCTTTTCATTTTCATGATTTATAACTCGTTTTTCAACTTGTGATCCGTGTAATTGGAAAACTCAAACTGCACCATTCTCTTTTTAAAAGTAGAAAAAAAAAACATCATCTCTGGGCCAGGCAAGGTGATCACTGCCAGAACATGCATCCGGGACAGATGGATGCTTCTGCTAACACTAACCAAGGAGATTTTAAACAATTTTCACTAGGTCCTTTGTAGAAGGATTAAGACAGCTGCTAAAAATATTTCCTTTGTCACCCATTTGGTCCCAGACATTAGAAAAAATATAAAGGTTGTTTAAAAACTAAAATATAAGTAGGTTTCAGTTAGCCACACGGTGGTGGCACACGCCTTTAATCCCAGCACTCCGGAGGCAGAGGCAGGCAGATCGCTGTGAGTTTGAGGCCAGCCTGGTCTACAAAGTGAGTCCAGGACAGCCAAGATTACACAGAGAAACCCTGTCTCAAAAAAAAATAGGTTTCAGTTGCTAGAGGTAGCTCAAAAAAAGTGTTTAACCACAAAGAACTGATTGGGACAAGATCTTTTGCATAAACTAAAAGCCACTGTCACCTTCTCCGAAAGGAAACCCAGACTTACAGACATCCAGGAAAAACTTGATGTCTTACCCTCTGATAGAAGAATATCTCCTAACTGCAAGTTCTGCCTGTGAACAAAAGACACAGCTGGGAGGCAGCTGTGCTCACCACTATACCACCAATGTGTTCTTCCAGAGGTCCTGAGTTCAATTCCTGGCAACCACATGGTGGCTCACAACCATCTATACTGGAAGCTGAATCCGCCTTCTGGCACGCAGGCATACATGCAGATAGAGCACCCATACATAAAATAGTAAATAAAATACTTAAACAAAAAGAAAGAAAGAATCTTTTAGAAAAAGAAAAAGAAAAAGACACAGCTGGACTTTCAGATTGATGACAAAGATTCCTGGGGTGTGTGAACCCCGCAGGACTGGCCAAACACCAAATTCCTATAATTGTTCGACTAACCAGTTCAGCTACCCCATATTAAAGAATATCCAATGGCCCTGGAAGCAAAAAGGAATATTGCAGTCCACACTGCCTGGCTTGGAGAGAAAGCACTCTAGTGACCTGCCAGTCAGCCTAGAATACACCTCTCCTGCCTGCGGGGGGGAAAAAATTGCAACATCTAGTTCTTGTGAGTCTGATTCTCCTGAAGAAACAGGTGCACGCTACCTTGTACCTGAAAGATGTGTTCTTCAGCCTCCCATGGGCACAGGTGAGTCAACCATGCTTGCTTTTAACTGGACAGCCCCAGGGGAGGTTACAGTGGGCAACATACTTGGACCAGGTTATTCCACAGACTTAAAGACGCTAAGTGCCGCCCTCCTGGCATTCACAGCCCGTCAGAGGTGTCCTGGAAACAGATTCTAAGGGGACCACTGAGGGACTGCTGTAAGAGTTACACACCTTGGAGGTACATCATCTCAGCTGAGAAAGCTCAACTCTGTGCAGCAGAGGCTGCCTATTGTGCCTACCAGCTGAGGGGAGGCGAAAGAAACCTGTCTCAGAGGGGGGCTGCTGTTTTCTTCAATTCCTACTCCAAAGACTAAGAGACAGGTTGGAGAGTTCCTTGGTACAGATAGATATCGCTGCCTCTGGATACCAAAGTTTGTGGAAATTGCATAAAGGGGGACACTGAATCCCTAAAATGGACTGAAAATAAACAAAAGGCATCTAAGGTTTTTTTTTTAAACAGCTCTGACTTTGGCTCCAGCCCTAAACCCTTCCAGACACTTCAAAACCTTTTCAACTGTATGTCCATGAGACAAAAGACATTATAGAAGGAATTTTAAACCACACTTTGGGGCCGTGGAAACCTGTTCAAATGATTGGAACCTATAAGCACAGGATGGTCCACCTGTCTAAGAGTTGTGGTGGCTATCGCTAGGTCTAATGAAAAACTTGTAACAGGCAAGTCAACTCTGGGCCAAGATCTTATTCTCTCAGCATTCCATGTGGCTGAGGCCCTGCTCCAAGGATCACCAGAACTCTGGCTGCCTAATGCCTGTGTGATCTAGCACCAGGCCCTACTCCTGACTCACCCTTGAGTCCAGTTTGAGGCGCTCATCCTTCTACCCTCTTGCATGGTGACAACTCCGTGACTGTCGTGAGATGAAAGGTGACACCGGGTACATGGGAGCTGCAGCTGTTACCTTAACTGAAACGATTTGGGCCCAAGCCAGGAACCTCAATACAGAGAGCAGAATTGATGGATCTGACCCAGAGTCTCAGATGGGAGAAAGGAAAGTCCAGCAACATATACACAGACAGTTGCTATGTTTTTACTACTGTGTGTCCATGGTATGATCTATAGAGAAGGAAGACTTCTCACCACTGCAGGAAAGGCCATTAAAAACAAGCTGAAAATCTTGGCCATCCTAGAGGCTATTCATCTTTCCCTACAAATTGGGTCACTGACCTGGCCATCTAATAAGTGGCCCTAAGACCACTGGGTCCTATTGATATTCTAATGGCATACCCTGACCCAGGGCTGCCTGAGACTCCGTGGTAAAGAAGAAAGGGACAGCTCAAACCCAAAGGTTAATGGAGGACACCAGAGGGGGGGAAGGTCATTCTCCCAGAAACACCTGCCCAGACTCTGTTAACTGACCTTCACCAGGCTCTGGGATCCACAAAACAGAGTTGCTCAGACCAAGGTGTGTTATACCTAGACTAGGTGCCTAGCTCAGCATATCTCAGCCAGACGTCTGTTTTGTACTCAAGTAAATCCAAAACAGAAAGCCCTTACCCAGGAAAGGGTCTGGATGAGAGATCTACACCCTATCAAAAGTCTAGGAAAACTGACTTCATCTAGATCCGACCTGCCAGGGGAGGGTAAAAGTACTTACTAATTTTTATAGAAACTAGCTATCATTTCCAGGTGGGTGGGAGCAGTCCCTACCCAGACTAAATTACTCAAATAGTAGCTTAAAAGCTCCACCAGGAACTGTCCCCCTGGTTGGGCCTCCTCCTAGCCTATGGGATTTGACAATGACCTCACTTTCATGGCTAAAACCTCTCAGTTAATAGATAAAGCTTTAGAAAGTAGTTGAAAACTTCATTGTGCATATAGACTCAGAGTTCTAGGCAGGTAGAAAAAAAAATAAACAGAATGAAAATAATAATAATAATCCCTCTCATTAGAGTCCAGCAACTCTAATGAGGAGGGTGTGTGGACCTCCTTCCTTTGCTCTGCTTCAGGCCTGCTGCACCCCATATAGGAAGGGATTTACTCCCTATGAGATTGTGCTTAGAAGAACCCCCCCTACTGCTTCCCAGGCTCAGAGACTGTTATAGTTATTTTTATATAAGTGTGTTTGTTTCTAAGTTTCTCTCTTAACGCTGCTATCACACAAATAATTGAGATAAATTTATAGCAGTTTAATAATAAGCTTCACAAACCAAGATCTGAGCAGTTATTGCTCTATTTCTTCTCTTGTTGTTGTTGTAGTTGTTATTTGTTTTTTTGTTTTTGTTTTTCCGAGATAAGGTTTCTCTGTGTAGCCTTGGCTGTCCTGGAACTCACTCTGAAAACCAGACTGGCCTCAAACTCAGAGTTCTGTGCCTGCCTCTGCCTCCTGTGTGCTGGGATTGAAGGCGTGCACCACCACTGCTCTATTTTTGTTGTTGTTGTTGTTGCTCTATTTTTAACTGTCTAAGCTATTTTGGTTTCCTCTCAGCATACATCACAAAGATACTTGAACGTTGTAGCTTTTGTTACTGAGCTCTCTCTCCTGGTCCCTCCTGGACATCGGCCCATGGCTGAATCCCCTACTTCCTCCTCTAACTCCTTCTCCTTAGATGGCAGGAAATCCAGCCCTATTCTCTGCCCTGCTCAGCAACTGGCTGTAAAGTGCTTTATTGGCATACCATGGGACAACTGGGGAGCAGTGTTTACACAATATTGAGGAAGAAGACTCTCAGAGCAAGGCTTGCAATGATATATGAGAGGTACAGAAACCAGCAGTTGATGATGCCTGCATCTCCCCTTCTAGTCCAATAAAAGCCTCTTTCTCTTACAGTAATAAACTATATGCAACAGTAATAATTATGAAAATTATTAGTTAAGATTTACACTTGTATATTTGGCACCCTCAGATAAAGTATTCTATTACCTTTCAATTTTTATCATGCTAAAGAATTTAACTGTGAGATTATATCTAGTCTTCCACCCCATCAGAGACTTAATAAGGAATAAATATTACCTAAATATGTAGGAAGTGAAGGCAAGAAGTTTCTAAAACTATAGAAATGACAAAAGATATTTGGCTGCCTGGAATAGTCCCTCTAATTTTCTTTATAATGGAGCAGCATCTTTAACCTTCTGGCTCAGAATATTTGATAGACTTTTCTGTGAAGCAGGAATTATAAAAGACTTGCCTACCTTGTCTTCTTTATCTATTTCCTTTACAATAATGGCATGATAAGTCCTAAGGCTTTTGTAGCCAAAGATTTATTGTCCATGCATAGCTGAATTTCTGACTGGAGACATTTTTATGTCTCAGTCGCACAGATGTTCCCATACGGAGAGATTAGCAAATTATGTTGCCTGTCCTATTTAGTCTTCTTGATTTCTTTCCTTCTATCTGGAGCCAAGATCTTCAGGAAGTCTCCCCCTCTCAAATCTAATTTCCATTGGTTTGGATGAAATACATAGCTTTTTTTTTCCCTGTTGAGACAAGAGCATTTTCTCCTTCTCAACACAATACATTTCCTGTCTTCCATTTTGGGATTAGGACCTATATATGCTGATCTAATTTAGCAGTGCTTTCTAAAATCCAGTGTATCTCAGCAGGCCCCATGATTGGGGCCTCCTCCTAGCCAATGGGTTGCAACCAGATATGAGGGGGGGCGGTGGCGGGTACAGAAATAAGCATTTTAAATACACGATAACCTTATACCTACAACTAGCAGTTGGCAGAACTCTCTATTTCTTTCTCAAATCACTACAGGCCCTCCAGTCCTCCAAAAAGGCAGCTCATTGGGCTATCAAAGAGAGCTAGCTGACCTCTGAGTCCACCACCTGTTTCTCCTTCTTTGAGTCCGCTGATACCCTCTGGGTCAAGCAAGAAGCCAAAGGGTACTGAAAACAACTTGGAAAGGACCCTCCAGGTGGTGATCTCCATTCCTATGGCTGTGAAGATAGCTGGGGTTTCACCATGGATCCACCACACCCAGGTCAAGAAAGTAGAAGCCATGGATGCTGATGCCAAGTGGACTCTGAACTATGGACCCATTAAAATTAAGGTTTCATCTGGCCCCAGGCCCTTCCACTCCCTGCTTCTTTATCTCCTTTTGAGTCTTCTGTTTTGTTCTATGGGTATGAATATAGGGTTATGGTCCCACCCCCACAGAGGGAAGGTGTTAGCTAGTGTGACTATAGGCCAGCAGCCCATATTCATTTTGACCTTTGTTTACTGATGCCCACATTAAATGTTTGTTTGTATTGAAAAAAAGCTAAGATATAGGAGTTTATCTTTTGAGATATAAATACAATTCTATGCATGCCCTACAGCTAGGCCTCCTACCGAGTTGCTAGGAACAAGCGAGTATCCGCTACAAAAAAAAAAAAAAATGGAGTTGTGAGACTGAGGCTTCCTGAAATTTTCCTTTAAAAAGATTCTGGCCTCTGGAAAAGCTGGGGATTCAGACTCTATCCCCAGGGTCCCCACAGGAGTTAATCAGTCCCAGCCAAAAACCATCCAGGATTGCTTAGACACCCAGCCCCCAAACTCCATAGGACAGGAACTAACCAGACTGTCAGCCCATTAACTAACAAGACTCACTGTGACTGGGGGCGGCCCAGATTGGCATTAGAGAACTCACAGGTGACTAAAACTTGTCTAATATCCCAAACCTTTCATCTATGCACCTCCCCTTATTCTGATGCCTGCTCTTCTGCCTTGTGGGTCAACTCATCTAGACAACAGCAATATTACTGACACCAATTGGTGGGAGTGTACTAATGGTTTGACTGGAAGGGCCTCTTCTGCTACTTCCAAAACTAAATAGACAGACTGAACAGGACTAAGAGAAACTAAAAGTTTTTGTTTCTGAAATAAAATAATAGTTAGATTCCCTTGCAGAAATGCCCTACTAAATTGGAAAGCCTTGACTTCCTGTGTAACTTTGGCTACACAGAGAAACTGTGTCTGAAAAAAAAAATAGAAAGAAGGAAAGGAAAAGAAAAAAACTTGAAAAGAGAAGAGACAAAGACAAAAATAAAATAATTGACACCAGTGTCTGTCTTCTTAATCTCCCTGAGTAGCAACTCTATTATCAGCACTGCCGAGGCCTTTAATTCACATTCTAATTGGATTAATGTTGAGCCCTGCATCCTCAACTGAAACAGGAAGGGTTCATGACCCCAAACCTTAGTAGGCCTCTAGATCTTAGCACAACTGACTCCGTGATAGAGTCAGGACATAAAACTCAGCACATAGACAGCACCATCTGCCAAAATGAAAACAAAGACCTAGTCCATCAAAGTCCATAGTTGTGGGAAAATCTTTAAATGAGCTAACCTTGCTTTTTTGGCTTCTGTAGCTCTGTGTCTGGCTAAGTGTTCTTGTTAACTGAAGTGTGTTAAAAGCTCACCTTAAGAAAGGCTCAGTGATGCACTGGGGTCCCAAACACTCAGTGCAGTGAATAGCCAACTAATAAAGGCTTTCTACTGACTTAAACCCATGTCCAAGCAATCTCCTCTGGTAGATACTCCACAATACCTCACTGCCTTCCTAGCACGGGCCCCGGAGATGTATTTGCAGATGCAACCATCATCCCTTCCCCCACAGTCTGAGTACTTTGTGTTCTCACCATGGATAGAGGCTGAAAAACAAGATCACCTGTACTGAGGGCCTCATGGTGTCTACACCCTGAGTCTTCTCGCCCTGCATGATGATGGTGTCACACTGCCTGCCCACCCTCCTGAACCAAAGACTGTGCATGCGCTGCTCCCACCAAAATTCCCTTCCATTCCTTTTTTTTGTCTGTCCTCATTCTAGCCTTCCTCAGGCTCAGCCTGTGTGTCACTTTGGGTGATGATGGTTGTGATGCACACAGGGCTGTTTGTAGGAGTGATGTTATCCACTGTGTATGGACCATATTGGTGAGTAATACTGAGTTCCTACCAGGGACTAGCATTTTTGTAAGGCTGAAGATGCATCCCCATTTCTGTTGGAAGAAATTGCCATCCAGTGCTCATAGCTGGAATTAAAATAAATAAATTACTAATTAGGACAAAGCAGAGATGATGTCTGTTCAGATAAATCATGCAGAAGAGCTGGTGACTCTGGGGACACTCTCTTAGTCTGAAGGCATCGGGGTGATGTTTCAATACCCTCAAAGTGGGGAGGAAGGAGATTTAGTGTATTTCCTACACAGGAGTGTCCAAGGGAGAGAGAGAGAGTACATTAGGTCTGAGGCAGAAACAGACTGCTTAGCCCAGAAGAGGGACCGGTGTTTGATGTCCTGTCACCCACAGAAAGAGATGGTGATTTAGAGCAAAGAATGGCAAGATGCCAAACAAGAGGCCCTGAGGGATTCTGCTTGATCTAAGGCACCATCCATGGACAAAACGGGCAGTCATCATCAAACCCCTACCCAGATCTAGCCAAGGGACAGAACATTCTCCACAGCTAAGTGGAGACTGGGGGACTGACTTTCACAGGATCTCTGGTGCCCCATATTTGGCCATGTCCCTTTGTTGGGGAGGCCCAATGGCACTCGGAGGAAGGATAGCGGTCTACCAAGAAAAGACTTGATACCCTAGCACCATATTCAGGGGGAGGAGGTCCCCCTCAGCCACCGTCATAGGGAAGGGGGATTGGGGTGAAAGTGGGAGGGAAGGAGGAATGAGAGGATGCATGGGATGGGATAGAAAATGAGATGTAATAGGAATTATTTTTAATTTTCAATAAAAATGTGTTATTATTAAAAAAAAAAAAAGAGGCCCTGAGGGTAAAGCAAGAATGCAGAGTCTTTGAGAAAAGAAAAGCTGTGTGGATTTTCACTTTAACAGGATACCATGGCTGCCCTGTTCAGAACAGGACAAGGCAAATCCTAGAGCTGTGACAGGAACGGTGTTTGTAAGCTTTCCATCACTATGACAAAATACCTGAGACAAACAATTCAGAGAGAGGAAAGGTTTAGTCTGAATCATGGATTGAGTTCACACCACTATTTGGCTTTGGTACTATTGGCCTATAGTGATGTGTACATCGTGGGACAAGTGCATGCTGAAGGAGGCCTGTTTGCCTCATGGCAGCTTGGGAAGCAAGGGAGAAAGAGGCCAGGGAATGTTCCAATGTCCCATAACTACTTCAGATGTGCAGCTCCAGTTTCCTGTCTTCTACCAGGCTCTACCTCCTTCATGGTCCATCATGTAGCACCATCAGCTGAGGACCAAGACTTTAACCTTGAGCCTGGGTGGAGGACATACCATACTCAGACAGTATTTAAGGGGAAAGGGCCACCACATTCTAGAGGACGTGATGGTCCCTTGAACTTGGCAGGTCCTACAAGGATGTGTGTTTGATGCATGAGGAAGATCAGACTAAGGGCTTCTAGAAGATGTGTGTGTGGTGGTGCAGATTCACTTGCTTTGCTGAACAGGTTTGCCTTTTGATCCAATCCCAGTTTTGTATTTTAGCTTTTGCTTCCTGTTCTTGGGGTGAGGGTGGGTCACATTATATTCAGGTACATATAGTTTCACAGACTCAAGGTTCAAGGCCTGCCTTCTGTTCTCCAATGGTATTTGGGGGGGGCTTTTTATTTATTCTTTATGAATTTCACATCATGTACCTCATGCCAACTCATCTCCCCATCCTTCCATATCTGCTCTCTACCCTCACAACCTCCCCTCCAAAGAAAACAGTAACAACAACAACAAAATCTCACAGTAGAAGCTGTGGTGTGTCCTGCAATACACCCTTGTGTCCACACTTGCAAATGTACTTGCAAATGTTCATTGCAGTGAGTCACTAGTCTAGTTCTAGACTTCTGCTACGCCATTGGTACTGCATCCTCACTGGGACTTCTCCCAGACATCCTGTTGTTGCCCTGTATCACTGAGATTCTGCAGCTTTGGTTCTGCAGGACCAGCTTCCCATGCTCCAGCAGTTTATAGATGGAGTAGATACTGGGGTGGCCCAACTCAAAGCCCTGGATCTGAGCCTGGATGGTAGGTGAGTTGGCCAGCCGATAATTGCCCTGCAGTCACACTACCAGGACCAGCTTCCCCTCTCTGCCCAGGCCAGGGGCAAGGCCAGCTCTCCTGCTTGTGGTTGTGGTATTTGTAGAAAATAATAATAATAATAATAATAATAATAATAATAATAATAATAATAATAATAATAACAGTAAAATAGTAAAACTGAAAATACCTGATAGAGATGAACAAAAAGGTTGGGCCCCTACTTGATTTTGCTAGTCTACTCACCCCACACCCCAAACTAAAGAGTTGAGCAGAAGTTGCTAAGAGCCAAGGTTGCCCATTACCTGCAGATATGACAAGGTTATATACCCAATAAGCTTTCAAGATGGTCATGAACTGCCTAGCTTCATCATGTTGAGTCTCCTGTGCTTGCTATTATGAAGAATCCAGGTTTCTCACAGTTTTGACTGTGGCTTGAGAGCCACTTTCGACACTTTATTCATTCTGAGCTGTCCCTGTGTATGGCCCAAGACCACTCACAAGTGATGTTCTGATGGGGCCACGGGGACAGGTGTGAGACTTGGTTGGAGAAAAGTCAGCAAAACTGGAAAAAGGGCTTTGGGCTGCAGTACCACAGGCAGCTCTTTAGCAGTGTGGTCAGATAAATGATAGCAAGGCGTGATGGCACACAGCTGTAACCCCAGGACTCGGGGAGGCAGAGGCAGGAGGATCCCTGTGAGTTTGAGACCAGCCTGGTCTACAAAGTGAGTCCAGGACAGCCAAGGCTGCACAGAGAAACCCTGTTTTGGGGGAAAAAACAAAACAAAACAAACAAACCAAATGTCACCATTTTTTGGGAAAATGAGTGGAATTGGAGACCTATGTGCTAAGCAGAGTAAGTTCAACTAGAAATACAGAATTACCACGGTTTCTCTCACATGGAATGTAGGTTTCTTGATGTACACAGACACACACAACATGAAAGCAGGTAGGAGACAGAAAAAGAAGAGGCAGCGAAGATGGGAGAAGATAATGGGAATGTTTACAAAAATATATGTGTGGTGTGTTAGACGCTAAACCTTCCTTCGCATACTGAACACACACTAATAAAGCAGAAAAGGCTATCGGCCACAGTGAAGATCCTCTGGCTTCCTTCTGCTCTGTGGTCTGCCATGGCTGTTTGGTGGATGCCTCCCCCATGAGCCTCTGATGGCCCTGACACAGTTACATCCTGCAGGTGTCTAAAATACAGACGTTTCCTCTTTCAGATGTTTCAGCAGACCAGAATCTGAGATTGGACTCTCTGTGGTAAAATGGGTGCCACATGGGTAGTTGTCCCTCTGGAGAGCCAGGGACTGTTTACCTCTAACTTCTCCAGGTGGTGAAGGCCACTGATGTACTGGCCTCCTGCCCTCTGAGTCTTGTCTCTGTCTCTGTAGTCATATGAACTTCCCTTTGCATCTGCCACCCGTCTCCTTCTGCTTCTCTCATTGAGGGACAATTTGTGAGGACCAGACATTACTGGGGTTCTGTGACATAAGTCACTTAGCCCCAGGCCCATGGTGCCATGACAGAAGGAAGTCATGGAGCCACCGCCCCCCGCCCCGCACCAGCCAATCCCAGCTGGAATCTCGTAACCTCCCTCCACACCAACCAACCCCAGTTAGTGTCTAATAGCCACAGGTAGGATTCTTCCAGAAGCCTTTAAAAGAGCCTGCGAGCTCAAACTAAGGGGTATCATTGCTATTTTGTATGGGTGGTGTTGATCCCTGCGTGCAGGCTGTTTCTGCAGAATAAATGCTCTTTGCTTTTACATACTATTTGGGTCTGGGGTCTTCCTTCAGCGATTTTCAGGCCCTTACAAGTTGAAATTTGAGAGAAACTGAAATTGAATTGCGAGGACCAATTGTGTAATGCAGGACTGTCACCACTTTGCAAGATCTTCTACCAAGTCATTTGCTGCTTGCCTGGCATGCACAGAACCCTGGGGTTTTATCCCCAACACTGCAGAAACTGAGTGTGGTGTTTTGTGCCTGTCCTCCTAGCATTTGGGAGGTGGCAGTAGGATGATTAGGACTTCAAGCTCATCCTTAGCTACAAAACTAGTTCAAGGTCAGCTCACTGCATATGCAACCCCATCCTAAAGAAATCTGTAAACAAGTAGAAATAGCTTGGTTTGTTTCCTTTTTAAAGCAGCCGCTTCACAATACAGGAACAATTGCATTTAAAAGTAGTCAGGGATATGGACAGACATCTCTCCAGAGCCAGGCATATACATAGTCAATACAGGCATACCAAATGGCTCAACATAACCAAGAGTGTAAGGCAAAGCCTCAAACTGGAGCTTGGGAATGCAGCTCAGTCGGAAAAGTGCTTGTCCGGCACTCACAGCATTTGGTCTCCAGCGTCACCTAAAAGCCAGCACGGTGGTGGCTGTGGTTGTTTTAATAAGAATAGCCCCCCATAGGCTCAAAGATTTGAAAGGATAGGAGGTATGGCCTTATTGGAGAAAGCGTGTCACTGGAGGTGGGCTCTGAGATTTTTCGGAGCCACTGAGATTGGCTCCAGCGGCTCTCCTTGCTGCGTGGGGATCTGGATGTAGAAGTCTCAGCTATTTCTCCAGCATCATGTCTGCCTTCATGCCAGCATGCTTCCTGCCAGGATGACAACGGACTGGAGCTCTGATGCTATAAGCATGCCTAAATTAAATGCTTTCCTTTGTAAAGGTTGCTGTGGTCATATTGTCTCTTCACAGCAATAGGAGCCTTAATTACGACATGCTTGTAACCCCGGCAGGTGGAAGGTGTTAGCAGGAGGATCAAAAGCTTAAGGCCATCCAAGGCTATGCAGTGAGCTCAGGGCAGACTGAGAACCATAAACACAAACACATAAGTAAAATCAACATCTTGATGATGTTCCCGGGAGAGCAGATGAAATGGACTCATTGTGTTAGGTGATGTTAGCCAGACTGAGAAGTACGGGTATAAAATGTTTTCTGCTCTGTGCAGAATAGAAACGGTGCTGCTGTGGAATGGGTGACTCCTAAGAAAAGACCATAGACTCAGTCCAATTCTAGTTAAAGGATTTAGTAGTTACTGTCAGCGGGATGGCTGGACAACAGTCTCTGAGCCGAATTTGAGATTGCTATGAGGAGGGTGGGGGAAAGATTTTTAAAGGCAAAAACCACAATAAAGCCTTCAATATTTACACAGGCAATCAAAAACTGGTCTGGGGGTGGGGAACTGGAGAGATGGCTCAGAAGTTAAGAACACTGGCTGTTCTTCCAAAGGTCCTGAGTTCAATTCCCAGCAACCACATGGTGGCTCACAACCATCTATACTTGGATCTGGTGCCCTCTTATGGCATGCAGGCTCATATACAGGCAGAATACTGTATAGGTAATAAATAAATAAATAAATCTTTTTTTTAAAAAACTGGTCTGTTCTGCCAAGTTAAATGGTTAAGGCAACTCAAAAATAAAAAAAATAATAATAAAATGAAATTAAATTTTAAAAAAACTTCATTGGATGTCTGTGTAAGCAGGTTATGGAAGCCAAAAAGGCAGTTAGTGACATCATAACAAGTAGATGGTCTTAGCTGTGCATTTCAGGGTGGGCTTCACTGTATCAGGGCTGTCCAGAACTTATCTTCCAGGGTCTTACGTCAGAGACAAAGGTTAGTGGATACCAGGATGGAAGTCTGTCATAAAATGGTGTTTCTTTAGCCATCACAACACAAGAAAGTAGAAGAGAGCCAGCGAGGGCTAATGGAGAAAGGGTTTGGTGGAGTGGGACTGGGAGTAAGAGAGAGTAGTGGAGGGTAAATGTGGCCAAATCACATTCTGCACATGTGTGAAAATGTCAATGTGACTCTTCAAAATGAGCATGTGTCAATAATAACTTAAGACCACAATCAAATTACACTTCATTCTCATCTCAAGAATAACTATTTTTAAAAAATGGGAAGTGGCAGGTGCTGAAGGGGACAGAGGAACTGGAAGTGCGGTGCCCTGCTGCTGAGAAGGTGGCACGATGCAGCTGCTGCAGAAAGCTCCACCATAGAACCTCAAACAGACAGAGACACCGAGCACCTGACCCAGCGGGTCCACCTCTGACTGTGCAGCCCCAGGGCTGAGTCCAGGTTCCTGTGGGAACTCCCATGATCTGTTGTCACATCAGTGTTCATCACCACAGCTCATAGCAAGGAGCAACGTGGGCATCCATTAAGGAGCAACACACTGAGGCCCACATAACAGAACGTTCAGTCACCATGTGCCCTGGCAAGCAGAGGCCTTGACTACATTGTGAAAAGAAGCCAACAGTCAAATGGCACAGGGATGGTGTGAGTTCACTTGCAGGAGGTGACTGCCAGAGTCACAGATGAGGAAACTAGAAAGTCACTTTGCTTTGTTTTAAACATACTTTTATATTTAAAAAATATATATATACACAGGTCTAACCCACATGGAGTCCCAGCACTGAGAGAGGAAGTAGACACAAGGCCCATCCCTAACCCACAGCTATTTCTAATTGATAACAACTCACAAAGGAAAAAATTAGTTTTCTCCAACTCAGTCTCACTGAGGATACAAACTACACTTAGAGCCAGGCCCTATGCCTAGCAGTAATGGCCAACACAAACAAACTCAGTGGTATTTCTGGATGTTTCTTTGATCCTTTCATGCTTTGTCTGGGCTTTTTTTTTTTTCTTACAGGTCTTTTACTTATGTATTATGGTTTCTGGTCTCATTTTTAATGAGTTTTCTGTGTGTGTCAGTGTTTGTGTCTCTGCATCTATGTTTCTTGTGCGTGTGTGTGTGTGCGCGTGTGTGTGTGTGTGTGTGTGTGTGTGTGTGTGTGTGTGTGTGTGTGTGTGTGTGTTTAGCCCTATTCTGGTTTGTTTTTATTTTATTTATTTATTTTTTTTTAGATTCCTTTTTGTTTTCTAATGAGAGAGAGGAAGAAAGAGTATGTATGGGGCAGTAGGGAGAATATGAAAGGAGTTAGGGGAAAGGAAACTGTAGTCCGAATACGTTATATGAAAAATATATTTAATTAAAAATAAAAATATTTTGTGTGTATGAATGCTTTGCCTGTGTATATGAGTATGAACCATGTGTGCACACTGCCTTCAGACAATGGAAGAGGAGGTTGAATCCCTGGAATTGACATTACAGAGGGTCGTGAGCCACCATGTAGGTTCTGGGACCAAAACACAGACCCTCTGTGAAAGCAATGAGTGTCTTAAGCCCTGAGCCATCTCTCAAGACTCTCAGCTTTTTAAAAAATGATTTATTTTATTTTAAATTGCGTGTGGGTGACAGAGAGTGTGTGTGTGTGAATGTGCACATGTGAGCACAGTGCCCATGTGCTTATTGCTCTAGAAGTGGTGGGGCCCGAGAGAATGGAGCCAATAAGCAAGAAAAGTTTATACTCTGCATCAGACAATGAATGCTCTGAGGGGTAAGTAGAGTCACATGGATAGAGTGTGCAATCACAAGGGCAAGCCACACGTGGCAATAAGCTGAACATGGCAGACAAGCTACACTCGGCAAAACCAGGTTTTTCCACAGAGGCCTATAAACAAACAACATTTATCACGCTGTGCTGACTAATCTGAAGTAAACTCACTCCTATCTGCTACACCTGGGAGGGTCAGGAAAGCATAACGGAAAAACAATTCTGTGTTCTGAAGAAACTGAGATCGCAAGACTCGTGTCTTGTTTTCTTGGAGTTTTCTCACAGGCACTCAGAAATCTCTTCCCATGACTCCGTTCTTCAAACAAGTTCCAACACCCTCTGTGTCCAGAATACGACACTGAATCTCCAGAAGTTGGAGCTACAGGCAGTTGTGACACATCCAGCTTGGGTACTGGGAGCCAGACTCAGGTCCTCCGAAAGAACAAGGAGTGCCCTAAATCTTTTGAGCTGTCTTCCATCCCCAAGTCCTTGAACTTTTGAGACAAGTTCTCATTGCATTACTCAGGCTGGCCTTGGCCTCACAATCCTCCTGCCTCAGCCTCCCAAGGGCTGGACTCTTAGGTGTGTGCCATCACACTTTGGAGATATCTCCGTATAAGGACAAAATTCCACATTGGAGAGATGAAAGGCATTGTGGAGATGGCCAGTCATGATGACTGCTTCTTGCTTAAGCAGAAAAATAAGGTAAATTTATAATGCAAATATTACCATAACAAAGCAAGTGGCCTAAATATGTTGGTTTTGGCTTCTCAAAAAAATAAATAAATAACACATGCAAATACATTTAACATGGTTTGCTGTTAGGGAATTACATAGAAAAACCACACTGGGATGCTCACACATGCCAATTAGAATGATTGAAAGTGATGCATGAGTAGATGACTGGTTTAGTACCATCATGATTCCAAATGCTAGAGTGGGTGTGGTACAGATGGCGTTCATAAGGTCACTTAGCAGGAGTGCGAATGGGCAGCCACCTAGGGAGCTGTTGGCTCACTGCACACAAAGTTAGACCTGATGGAGCATATTCGTAAGCAACTTAATTCTAAGCGCTGACCCAGTCATGGGCTCCTGACTCTGGCTTGTCATCGCTATAGCGATTTCACTTCACAGATACCTAAGCCTCAAAACAAGTCAACTGTCTAAGGGAGTAGTGGGAACAAGGCCGTGCCTGTCCGTGACACAAAGGACCATTCTGGTGACACTCACAGAACCACATGGATGACTCTCCATTGTATGCCGGAGAGAAGTCAGACCCTCAAGCTGACTTTCACTTTTTTTTGTTAGTTCTTTGAGAGTTCCACACAACACATTTGGATCGTACCACCCCCACCTCCATCCTGCTTCTTCTCGGGTACCTCTCCCTTCCCCACCCACCCAACTTTGTATGCTTGTTGTTTTTTAATCCTTCAAGACAAATTGGTGCTGCCCGAATACTCTTGGATGTGCGGTTTTCCACTGGATCTTGACTCTCCCTCTCCAAGCGGCTAAGCCGAAGTTACTTTTTTGCCGCTTGAAGGAGTCATCTAAGAACACAATCCTTGGGATGAACCAGGAACTCCTTAGACACTCCTTGTACACAAGGGGATATGTTTAAGGATTTTGGCAGCATACTGCTTATGTCAAGTTCTTGGACCTGTTGAGCTCTGTTTTTAGTATGTCACCAAGAGATTGTGAAGTTGGCTGCACATTAACAGAACCTTTTTTTAACACCCACTTCAGACTAAGCACAACTTGTTTTATTACCTTGCACGAACTGTCTTTGTTTAAAAACTCAACACATACACAGCACAGACTTAGCTCAGGGCTCAACATGCCCCCGAGTTAAGTCCTTGCTTCTGCTAATCTTATTTCTGTGTCCATCGCCTTTGCAGCTCCGATCTTTAATGGCCATACAATCCACTCACACAGATGAAAATATTGTGTGGTCCTTCTTCTGGAGTTATCATTGACATTTTCGGGGTCCATGGACAAGACATGGGGAACAGAATGCCAAATGCACACTTTAAAAATATACCCAGTATGGCAGCCCAGAAGGTGGCAGCTCTCCATTGCTGGCAACTATGCTGAAAACAGTGTATGTGAGGGTCCTGCATGGAGAAGCTAAGTGTAGGGCTCAGGACACCAATGTCCCACGCATGCTCACCCCCGCTCCGCAGAGCTCACTGTGCATTTGCTGAAGTTACTCTGTCATCATAGGTATCACCACAAACTCAGTGGTTCTGGTGCCTTGGTGGTGCCCACAGGGTCATGATGCAGGAGGCTACAATCAAAGCACCTTCATTACGTACAACTGAGGAAGCCAAGTGTAACGTCAGAGTATAAACCGGGGCACTAACCTAAGTTGGCGAAGAAGTTAGTACTGATGTTTACACAGATTTAAGATAAAATCAACATCTGATTTCTGAATTCTGAAAAAATATCTTTTTCATTGAATGAAGTTTATTTTCCTCTTAAAATTACTGAAATTTGAAAACTGGGTAGGATTATTGGGAAATGGAAACTGAGACCAGAATCTAAAACGAACCATCCATTCACATTAGACATTGCAACTGGGAAAGTCAAATTACCCATTAGTTTATCAGTTGTAATAGCACAACTATTACGTCATATGAAGACTTTCATATGAAGGAAACTTTCTACAGCAAATAAGCAACCACAACAAAGATAAAATAGACAAACATTTAGTGGGAAGATTGACACCTTAAAAACTATCTATGGTGCTGGGTGTGGTGGCGCACACCTTTAATTCCAGCACTTGGGAGGCAGAGACAGGTGGATCACTGTGAGTTCCGAGGCCAGCCTGGTCTACAAAGGGAGTCCAGGACAGCCAAGGCTACAGAGAGAAACCCTGTCTCGAAAAACCAAAAAAAAAAAAAAAAAAAAAAGTTCTTCAGACAGTTTAGTCATTAAAAATTACATCCAAACCAAGAAAGAAACAAACAGATGTTCAAGTATGCATGTGAGACATGCAGATTTCTGATGAGATTTTGTCTTTACTAGAGGGTGGAGGACTTTCAATTTGTGTTGTTACATTTTCCCACTATAAACTAAATTAGAGCAAATGAAAGGATGATTCGTTTCTTTGGAGAATTGCCTAAATGTGCACTGCTGTTTACTCCATTTCTAGGATATTTGTAGGCAAAATCCAGCTATACTATCCATAGGTACTTTAATGTGTACCTCTAAGTGATGATGCCTTCTTTGCATAATCATATAGTCCATCTAACCCAAAGGAGCAATGATTTGTTGATCTACCATGTTAACTAATTTATCATATCAAGATCCAACTAACGTCCATAGAGTCTACGCAATTAATATGCATACTTAATCTTTTTTAATTTACAAATACTTTCCTTGCCTGTTTTCATGTTGTTCATTTCCTGAATAAATGTATTTTTTATTTAATTATTGTTGCGACAGGGTCTGATGTGTACCAAGTTGGCCTTAAACTCACATTCGGCTCCCCTTCTGCCACCTCCCAAGTGCTAAAATTATAGATGTAAGTTACTATATTCAGTTTATGTGGTGGTGGGGATTGAACCCGGGGCCTTGAGCAGGCTAGCCAAACATCATGTCAGCTCAGCTTGAACATTATGACAGTCTAGATTTGTCTTAGGTCATTCCTCATAGTGTTATTTAAAATAAGGCTCCATCATTGTACTTCTGGTGAACTAATATTTATTTACTTCTTTGTTGTTGTTGTTTGTTTTGTTTTTTTAAAGACAGGGTCTCTCTACAGAGTCCTGACAGGTAGGCCAGGTTGGCCTGAACTCACAGAGATCTGCCTGTGCCTCCTGAATGCTGGGATTAAAGGTATGTATCACAATACCTGGCCCTTTCATCACAATTTGAAAACTCCTATTGTTTTTTCACAATGAGACCCATCCTAGTTCATCCGTCTGGGACTTACTTGCCAACCACATCCAAACATCACAGGGTGAAGGCAAGAGAGATAGCTCAACAGTTAAGAGTGCTTGCTGTTCTTCTAAAGAACTGTAGTGGGTGTAAACAGGTTTTTTGTTGTGATCTCAAGTGCGGAATGTGAAACAGACGTTGTGAGAGGGCACGTGGTGTTTTTCCGATAGAAAAGGAACTGGCTCATGCTGGGGCATGGTTTCTGCCAACTGATAAACATCCTGGTACAGACTCTCTGAGAGGAGACACATATGAGCCCAAAACCAGAGGCTTGCTTTCAGGTTTGTGCATCGCTTCCCATTTCTTGGCTGTTCGTTGCTTCTCTTTGAGACGTTCCTAGAGAGAAGCATTCCAAACTACGCTTCAAGGTTCTGGGTTCTGGCTGCTGCAGTTGCAGTCACGTTTGCTGAATGGCTGGCTTGCTGTTTAACTGGTCTGCTGGAATCCTGACAACAAAAAAATGGAATCGGCCCAAGGAACTGAGTCTTAAAAAGTCTACTTCTACTGTCCCCGTTAGCCTCTTTTGTCTCCTATCTAGAGTAGGTGGGTTAGAAAAGAAGAAAGTTATTAAAGAGCCCCAAATAAAGTAGGTTTTTAAAAGATGAACGCCTACAAAGAACCTGAGCTTGCTTCCCAGAGCCCACATTGGGGGGTCCACATCTGCCTGTAACTCCAGCTCCAGTAGGGTCTGACACCCTCCTCTGACCAGTAACAGTGCCCCCAACACACGTGACATTCAATGACACAGATACAGCTTACAAAGAAATGAGGAATAATAATAAATCTTTAAGGGCTAGAAAAATTGCCCAGAGGTTAAGATACTTGCTGCTCTTGCAGCAGGCCCAGGATTGGTTCCCAGCACCCACATGGTGGTACACAACCATCCCTAAGTCCAGTTCCTGGGAGGCGGGGATCTGATGCTGTCTTCTGACCTCTGAGGACACCAGGCACACACATGGTGTACAGGCATGTGTGTAGGCGAAACACTCATAAACACAGAATTAAGAAAAAAAGCCAGGTGTGATAACACATCTAATCTAGAAATGCAAAAACCTGAAACTTTTCCGTAAGTTCTAAGGGTTTTTCCTTGTTGTTTTTTTTTTTTGGGGGGGGGGTTCTTGTTTGTTTTCGAAGGTTGTTGTTGTTGGGTTTTTGTTTGTTTGTTTGTTTTTTGTTTTGTTTTGTTTTTCCGAGACAGGGCTTCTCTATGTGAAGATTTACCTATCTTGGACTCACTTTGTAGAGCAGGCTGGACTCAAACTCACAAAGATGCACCTGCCTCTGCTTCCCTATGCTGTGATTAAAGGCATGCACCAAGTTCTAGGTTTAAAAGCACTTAAGTTTTGGTTTTGGTTGTCTTTTTTTTTTTTAAGATTTATGTATTTATTATTATGTATACAATATTTTCCTGCATGTACACCAGCATGCCACAAGAGGGCACCAGATCTCATTATAGGTGGTTGTGAGCCAGCACGTAGTTTCAGGGAATTGAACTCAGGACTCGTGGAAGAAGAGCCAGTGCTCTTAACCACTGAGCCACCTCTGCACCCCGTATTTAAGATTTTTAAACTCCTCAATTAAAGATATTCAACCTGAGTAAGACAGATTGTTATCTGGTTATTCATGTAACCATTGGAGAGAAATCATACTGGTGACAATGACTTTGCTGTGAGATAGTAATACTTCTAATTGTCAACAACTTGAGTGATGACTGGAGGATATGAAAGAATATGTGTGTGCGCGTGTGCGCGCGCACGCGCGCGCATGTGTGTGTGTGTGTGTGTGCATATGTGTATATGAATTTGTGTGCATGTGTAGACATTCATATTTGCTTTGGTCTTACATATATTTGTGTGTGGTCCATGTGGGGGAGGCTGTTCACCTGTGCATGTGGACAACAGAAGGAAACTTGAGAGATCTTCCTCTATCACTTTCCACATTATGTTTTTGAGACAGAGCCTCATTGAACCTAGAACCCCGCCCTGTTTCTACACTGCGCACCCAGAACCAAGTGTTGGGATGACAGGTGCATGCCACCATACCCGGCTTTTATATTTAATGTGAGCACTGGGAATCTGAGCTCAGGACTTCATTTTTTTTGCAGCAGGCATTTTATTCCTTCATTCATCTCTCCAGACCACAATCATATAATTTCTAATGAAGATGAGAAATAGAGAATTAAATGGCAAGTAAATAATATCACTATGGCCCTTTCAAGTAATAAAAAATATTTGGCAGAAGTTATAGACTTTATGTGAATTATAGACTTAAAGTCAGGAAAAATTTTTTTCAAGATAAAGTTTCTCTTTGTAACGTTGGCTGTCCTGGAACTCACTCTGTAGACCAGGCTGGCTCTGCACTCACAGAGATCCACCTGCCTCTGCCTCCAAAGTGCTGGGATTAAAGGTGTGCACCACCACCACTCTGCAGGGAAAAATTTTTATTAAAAAAATATTTTTAAAAAATCTTCACTTATGTGTTCTGATCATGGTTTCCCCTCCCTCATCTCCTCCTAGATCCTCCCCACCCATTCAACTTGACACTTTCTTTCTCTCTGTCTTTAGAAAAAAAAATCAGGCAAATAAAGCAAACAAACCAGAATTTTAAAAAAAGGAATGAGAAACACATACACACAAAAAACAATAACAAAAAACATAAAAGCACAAAATCAGAAAGCATAATATACAAGTAAAAGACCAGTAAAAATTAAAAATGCCCAGACAAACCAATATGAGACTAAAAAAAACCCTCCAAAATATCAGAGTTCGACTTGAGTTGGCTGTCTACTGCTGAGCATGGGGGCCTGCCCTTAAATGTGGTTTATAAACCCAGTAAGACTCCATTGGAGAAACTGATTTTTTTTCCTTTGTGAATGATTTTTAATTGGAGATAACTTCTTGGTTAGGATTGTGTCTGCTTTCCCCTCAGCAGTAGAACCCCATCTGATTTGGACCTGTGCAGGCCTTACACACGCTGCCACAGTCTCTGTGAGTTGCATATGTGTGCCATGCACGCTTTGTTTAGAAGGGCTTGTTTCCTTGGTGTTATCCATCCCTCAGGCTCGTACAGTCTCTCTCCCTTTTCTGTATGGATGCCTGGGAAGAGGGATACAATGGCAACATCCCACTTAGAACTCAGTGTTCCAGGGTCTGAAAGTGAAGAAAAAACTTGAAGGATAAAAATCAGCCTTATGAATTACTGAAACGAAGGAAACCAATATGCATTCTATTGTAATATTTTGCATGTGCATAACATGCCCATAAAAGATATAATCAAGGCACCGAATATCCAAAAATTGATCTAGGAGTTCATAGCAATTGTAGATAAAATTTCAATACACAATTTCAGACATACAGATTCATAGACAGCTACAAATTAAGAAGCTAAATCTATCTTGGTAGGAAAAAAAGAAAGAAAGTCGAAAGAATCTTGAACAGTAATAAATCTGCAATAAATCCACTGAAGTGGCCCCAAGGCTGCTGACCCATCCTCAGCAATCTACAGCCACAGCCTAGAGTTGGAAACTATTACCCCCCCAAAGCAGCAGGAGCTAGCTGCTAGCCTTGTAGCTGTCAGCAGGGGACATTCCTAGCCTGGAAGTCTCCACTCCAGGTTCCCCTGAGAACAAAACACCACAGGTGTCTGTTTCTGGTCCTGTATTTCCCATCACTTGTCTACAGATTTTGGTCTTCTGAGAGCTCAGAAAACTCCAGGCCCCCCATTCCACTACTTGCCTCACCTCACTGCTTGCCGTCTCCCCCACCCTCTCCAACATCTAGTCTCAAGGAAACTTCTTGGGTATGGCCAAAGGGGACCCATTTTTCACTGTGCAGAAAATGTCACCCAATGATGATGGCAAGAGGGAGAGAGGGAGGAAGGGAGGGAGGGAGGGACGGAGGTAAGGTGATAGTCATTATGGGATATGTTGGTTTTAGGGTCCCCAGTTGTGGACCTGGGTGGCTAATCTTTAATGATCAAGGGCTCCGACAGTGCTGGAGTCTGAAACTCCTCCTCCTGAGCCAGCAGCTGTCCTGGACTCACCCCTGCTTTCTGGTGGGACTTCCTCCAGGCCTTGAATCTCTTAGTTCCTCAGGGAAGAGCCCAGAGGATAGATTCTCCTAGATTTTCCTTAGCAGCCTTGTACACAACTGGACATGCTGCGCCTGCTGCTGCTGCTGCTGCTGCTGCTGTTCCTGCTGCTGCTGCTGCTGCTGCTGCTGCTGCTGCTGCCGCCGCTGCCGCCGCCGCCGCCCAGGGTTGGGAGGGGGGGAAGGGGGCCGTAATAAAGAGAGTGGACAGTAGAGGCCAAGGAGAGTTACACCCCCGAGAGCCCAGGGCCAACAGTGGCTCTAGCTTAAACCTTATAATCTTATATTTGTGTCTTCTCGGACACATGACAGTTTCAAACCAAACTGATTCCAGTCAACTACTATAGAAAATCCAAAGCCTACCACTCAACCAAGGGGTTAAAATAAAGAGTCTTATAGTCCCTCCTAGGCAAAGATTTACCCTTTAATGCCCCAAAGGCTGGGGGTGAGGATATGATGAGAGACTAGGGGCTGGGGACGACAGCAACAGCACCCAAGCTAACAAACGAATAAAGCCAGGGAGACTGGAAGCCTCCCCAACAAATAGCAAGTACTCAAGCCAATTAGCAGAGAAGACTGTGTGTCAATGAGTGCACATGCAGTGTGACTCTCCACAGTGTCAGAATTTATTGAATAATAAATTCACAAGGTTTTTGGGGGGGTGCTCATTTTTTATATTATATATTACAATTTTTTCATATTACATCCCTATTATTATCCCCTAACTTGCACCTTCCCCCCATTCCCACCCTCCCTCCTTCTTCCACCTTATTCCCCTCCCCTAGACCTCTGATGGGAGGGGGGCCTTCCTCCCCGACCGCCTGACCACCAATTTGCCATAGAATCTACCTACCTTGGTAGCTTGGCCCAGGTGAATACAAATTCTTTAATCCAACCTTAATTACCTTTATCGACTCATCTCATACAGCACACAATAAATATACCCAAGTCTCTGTTTCTCTCTCTCTGTGTGTGTGTGTGTGTGTGTGTGTGTGTAGGCTACAGAATGACTATGAGTTCAAGAGGCATCTGAGGTGGACTGAGAAGGGGTCTGCATAAATAACAAAGCAGACCAGTGAGAGGAGAAAGCCACTGGCTGAACCTGCCGGGGAAGCTGCTACAGTCAGGTTTGAGAGTGAAGCTACAGCATCTGGATGCCAAGATGAGAAGACCAACCTGGTCTAGAGCAGAAAGTGGGTCAGACAAGATCAGGTACACGGCAGATTAGATCCAGGTCCGGACAGGTGAACAACTGGGCACTGAGGCAGTGCGGAAGGCTACATCAGCAGTGGGAGACTGAGCCAAGTCCTTGATGCACACAATGGACGATAGGTTTGTGTGAGCCCACACCTCCACAGAGGTAGGCATCTATCACATTATAGGGGGGTGGGTCCCTGTGAGGAACATATACCATTTTCTCCACCTGGTACGTCTGGAAAGGTTCAAGGGCCTTGGGCCTGGTTTACCTGACTTAGCATGTCCCTGTGCCCTCACAGTTTCAATTCTCCCCCACTCAACTTACAGGGTGGCTCTCTTTCTACTCCCAGGAATAAGTTATCAGTCTTTGCTTGATGGGGGTACCTGTCCAGTGGTGCTTTTTCTGGGTCTATTCAGCAGCAGAACAGAGGGAGTCAAAGCCTCTTGTAGAACAGTCTCCTGGGGGCAATGTACAAGTTGGGGGGAAACTGTTTTATACACTATGGAGTAACTGAGCCTGACCTCAACAGATTGAGAGTCCTTCCTCATAAGGGATTTATCTAATGGGCAGAGTATAAGCAAGAAAAACCTGCCATATTTTACAAAGGCTCAAACTCCGCTGGTGCTCTCTACCTTCAGCTCACTAGCCCACTCCTATTCTCAAGAGTGATTTGGTGGCACATGGCTGTAATCCTAGCACTAGGGGGAAGCAGAGGCAGGTGAATCTCTGTGAGTTCGAGGCCAGCCAGGTCTACAAAGGGAGTCCAGGACAGCCAAGGCTACACAGAGAAACCCTGTCTCGAAAAACAAAACAACAACAAAAGAAGGCTTTCTCTCTTTTATACTTTTAAAATTACATTTTAAATTTTATTTTGTATAGGGTGGAGGTGGGCACATATGGAAATCGTAAGACAACTTACGAGACTTGGTTCTCTCCGTCTACCATGCGAGTTCAGAGGCTGGGAGGGAAGTGGCCAGGCCTGAGAGAAAGCAACTTCATTGAGTGAGCCATCTGTGTGGCCCTTTCTTGAGAACTTGTTTGAGGGTTCTAGCAGGAAAGCACAGCTACTTGCACGGTTCCAAGGACCAGCCCTCCTCACTGGGTAAGGTCCACCTAACCCGAAGTTTTGGGTGCACGTGCAACAGTAAGGGAGAGAAAACCCTGGCCATCAAGTGGGTGGCAGATGTCTCAGCCAGATCGCCCTCACATTCCCACGTGACCTTTCCTAATAAACTAGCAGTTTTCAATTGTGGACCCCATAGGGGTAGCCTATCAGATATCCTGGGCATCAGATATTTACATTTCATAACCCTAGCAAAATTACAGATGTAGCAGCTAAATAATTTTATGGGGGGGGGTTGGTTTCACCATAACATGAGGAATCGTATTGGAGGGGGCCAGCATTAGGAAAGTTGAGAACCACTGTAATAAATGGACTCTGTTTTAACCATGTGTCCGTCCCTGGTCAAATCAGACTATGTATTTGGGTGGGCAGCACTGAGAGCCCAATTTAGGTCATCTGGAGGAGAAACTTAAGCCCAGAGCATGAACAAATAAGTCGTGGTGCTCAAAAATTATGAGAACTACACACTGAACTAGAGTACTGGTTGTCTCAAAATCCAACAGAACTTACACCATTAAATCAAGGCTATCCAGAGTCCCTTGTTAACAACGCTTAATAATAAATAACGGCTAACTCTCTGAAAACATTCAGATTTCCCTACGTGCGAGCGCACAAACTGAACCCAGGAACCAGGACCAAACCGAGAGCGCACGAACCTCCCCTAATCAAAGCACCGAGACAGCCAGAACTCTCGCGGAAACGCTCTCCACTTCTCGAATACCCGCGTCGGCGCGAGTTGGAACTCTCGCGAGAACAGCCGTCACTTAGCGGGGACTCCTGATAGGTAGGTCGTGGATATGGCCCGGCCTAAGCCTTCCGGGAGCCGGATGGACCGACAGCTGGAACATGATGTGTGTGCGCTCGTCCGGCGGGTTACTGGCCTGCAGGACGAGGCGGATCCCAACTTCCAGCTGGCCTTGAGCTTCGTCTGGTCCAACTTCAGGTGTGGGATCGCGGCTGCGAGCTCAAGCCGGGCGGGCGGGTCCGGGTCGGGGGTGCGGCCTTCAGGGGAAACCGCCGGCTGCCGCTGTGCCTTGGTTTCCCCCCAAAAGTGCCCTTTCGAAAAAGCATGCACTGAAAAAACTGAGTTGCAAGTCGCTGGGCACCGACTTCACCTTAGCAGCGGGGCACTCGTGGAGAGCTGTTGACTCCGCTGTCCCTAACGCAATACTTTGCACATCGAAAGTCATTAAGCTGGGAAAGTGCATTTTTAGAGCGAAATTGTGATTACGCCCTGTTAAAAATTCAGCCTCAACAACTCCCCTCTTCTTGGTCAGGCCACTTGCACATTTCCCTAATTCTGTGTCATCCTTTTGCCTAAAGCAAACTCCAGTTATATATATTAACTGAGCAACACATAATATGCCTTGTAAAAATCACCTTGAGCAGTGAACAGTTTGTCAAAGGCTATGCTCCTCATTATAAGCACAGACACGAGTTGTCTACCAAATCTGAGAGAATTACAGACCTCTCAGGTTCATGGAAAGCACACCAAGTGTCCAAAAAAACAAGTGCAATTTCTAACTATAATCTAGAAAAAGAGCAATGATTCAAATAAGTCGTGTAACTCAAAAAGTAAGTGTATCCCAAGTAATTTTTCTAGTAGTATTCCTAGTGTCAGAAGAGGGGATACAAGATGTTGCACAGTATAACATCCGTAGTAAAAGCATACCTATGACTTTGTCACCAGTAGAAAACATGTGACTTTCACGTTGAATTACAGTTGCTTCAGGTTATTTCCACATGTTGTTTGTTATTACACTGATGGCAGCTTTGGGTGTGTGTATGCGTGATTTACCTCTATGTACACATGTGTATCTTGTGTGTGCTGATGCCCAAGGAGACAGCTTATCCTCTGGAGCTGGAGTTATAAACAGTTGTGGGTGCTCTGGCTGGCACCTGAGCCCCCTAGAACAGTGGCAAGGGCTCTTAACCACTGAGCCATCTCGCCAGACCCTTACCAAAGCAGGTTTTTCCCCCTTTTCTTTCTTTAATTTGATGATTGTACTTGAATATGCTTGCTTTTCTTTGTATTCTATTTCGAACATTTAGCAAAATTATTCAAAGGATGACAAAATCTAGTTGTGCAAGTGCTGTAATTGCAGCACTTGGATGGCTTAGGCAGGAGGATTGCTGTGAGTTGAAGGCTATCGTTAGCCTCACAGGGAGTTCTGAGCCACATTGCAAGATTATCAAAAACCCTAGGAAAATATGTTATGCTGAACATAAGTATGGGACTTATAAAAAAAAAGTATCAGCCATATGCAGGGATATGGAAAACTATGACTCAAGTATACTTAGCTAAATGACAGTATTGGCATTAAACACTGTATTTTATCTTCACCAGATTCCATCGCTTCTTGGATGTCAACAGTCACAAAATAGAAAAAACAATAGAAGGGTATGTTGATTCTGTATATATGCATATGTATTCATTAATGTGTTTTAGTGAAGTTGGGTTTTGTATCAATTGATTTTTTTTTTTTTTACCATTTTAGAATTTATGAAAAATTCACCATTCATTCTGATCTGAGCAAAGCTGTTAGTTGGAAAAGATTAACTCAGGAGTTTCTAAATGCATCACTTCCCAGCACAGAGAAAATAAAGGTAAGCCTTCAGTTGTGAGCTCTCTGTTTGGTATTCATGCTTTGTTGTAGTTACTGTGACTGTGGAAATCAGCAGTTGACACAAATTACAGCACTGTCTGGTTACCTTAAATTTCTCAAATAGCAACTGTTTTCTAGATCCCAAATGTGCTTTGATATTTTATGTCAGGGGTCTCAAGGCCACCTTTAGATACAATGATTTATGACAAAAATCCTCACTCTGGTATCTTTGTTGTTACGGTGTATTACCATTAACTAGTATAGAGTACAGTCAGGAGAGAGGGTAAGCAGAGACTAAGCACATGTGTGATAGGACACACCGCTAAGTTTGTGTAAGTACTCCACTCACAAGGACAAAACTGCCTAATGATGTACTTCTCAAAATGCTAAGTGACTCTTGGTTGGTGAAAATTAAACTGAGAATCCGTCATTTGTGTGTGTGTGTGTGTGTGTGTGTGTGTGTGTGTGTGTGTACACACCCTAACTCCTTTCAGATCCATTCCTCCTTCCTTACCCAGCAGTTTTGTGTCCTTTTTTACTTTAACCCATAGTCATGGATATGTGGCCTTCTACTGGAACGGGGTCACTCTACCAGTGACAACACTCTAAAACAAACCGACTCCCTCTCCCAGCTGCTGTCAGTTGCCAGAAGCTCTTCAGCTAGCTGTGGGACCTTGTCTCCCCATGCTGAGATTTGGTCTGCCTGGAGTTTGCACAGGGCTTGTGGATGCTGGGAAACCACTGCGAGTTCATATGTGCAGCTGCCCTGCTGTGGCCAGAGAACAGTTTCTGCCTCAAAATCTACAAATAAATCTACCACGTGATCTAACTGTACCAACTCTTGGGCGGCCCATCCCCAAAGGACTTAAATCCTGCTGTTGAGGTTTCTGTTTGTCCATGTTCATTGTTGCTCTCACACTAGCCAGGAAAGGAAAACAGTGTAGAAGTTCACCAGCTGATGAGTGGATAATGCAGATGTAGTGTATTTATGCAATGAAATATTATTCAGTCCATAAGAAAAACAAAACTATTAAAAAAGAAAGTAATAAAAATAGTAAATCTTAAAAAAAAAAAAAAAACTAGGAAATTCACAGGCAACCAGGTAGAGCTGGAAACAGTCATCCTCTGTAAGATCACCAAGACCCAGACAGGGAAAGATCACATGCTTTCTCTCATTTGTGGGTGTTAGCTTTGAATCTTCCACCCGTTGTCCTAGGATAAGGAAGGTTTCTATGTCTATGCGGGTTTCGAATCCCCTGGAACTGAAGTTACAGACAGTTGTGAGCTGCCATTTGGGTGCTGGGAATTGAACTCGGGTCCTCTGGAAGGACAGCCAGTCCTCCTAGCTGCTAAGGCATCTCTCCAGCCTCTCTCTTAGTTTTCTTTGTGAAAGCTTAAGATCTTAGGCCATTATTATTTTTCTAACTGCAGTTAGTACTTAGTAGTATAATTTTCAGCTAAGCACTTGATCTTGCTGTAACACACACATTTGTGGAGTTAGAGTTTAATCACGTATTATTTGTTTAAATTTCAGATTTTACCCATTTGTTTTTTAGAATTATATTGTTTCATTTCCAGATATTATAGAATTCTCTCACTGACTTACTGATAATTATTTGTGGTTTGTGTCTACTTTAAGTTTATTTTTTAAAATATATTTTATTAATTAATTTATTCATATTACATCTCAATTGTTATCCCATCCCTTGTATCCTCCCATTCCTCCCTCCCTCCCATTTTCCCCTTACTCCCCTCCCCTATGACTGTGACTGAGGGGGACTTCCTCCCCCTGTATATGCTCATAGGGTATCAAGTCTCTTCTTGGTAGCCTGCTATCCTTCCTCTGAGTGCCACCAGGTCTCCCCCTCCAGGGGACATGGTCAAATATGGGGCACCAGAGTTGGTGTGAGAGTCAGTCCCCACTCTCCACTCAACTGTGGAGAACGTCCTGTCCGTTGGCTAGATCTGGGTAGGGGTTAAGATTTTACTGCTTATACAGTATTCTGCTTGCAGGCCAGAAGAGGGCACTAGATCTCATTGTAGATGGTTATGAGCCACCATATGGTTGCTGAGAATTGAACTCAGGACCTTTGCAAGAACAGCCAGTGCTCTGAGCCATCTCTCCAGCCCCCACTGTGATTGTGATTTTCATGAGTAGTCTGAGTGCTTCATAACGAGATTTCTAATCATCTTTCATCCTTGGTGTATCACTCATTCTTTTCACTCAGTATTTTGCTGCTGTTACAATTTTTCAAACAAGCTTATTACTGGATCAACAGTGACTATGAAAATACCAGAATGTCCTTTGCCTTTATTTTCCCTGTCCAATGCTCTGTGTTTTATGCAAGTTCAAGCCCCTGGCCTGTATCATTTCCTTTTCTCTGCAGCACTTTATCTGCTGGGCCACGTGCTGTGTGTGGTGTCTGGTGTTGGCTACTGTGTACCTGAACTTGGACTCTAGATTATGTGGCAGGGCACTGGTCGTAAGGGCGTCTAGTAACTGTATACCTGGCTGCTTTTACTGAAGTTCCAGATTTCCTAAAGGAAAGCCCGTAATTGTTCACAAACACATATAAGAAAAAAAGGGAGGGGGGACAATGTAAATCCGTTAACTAGAAGTTGGCTGCACACCATTCATGAAAACAAGCCCTTTTGGGGACTGTTGACAGCTCTGGCTACTTGGTTCTTTTCTGCTAGCTATTAGTCATCAGTGCTGTGAAAAGGAAAGGCTCAGAAATTTGGGTCATAGCGTACATGCAAAAACATTATTTTTCATTAAGTAAATTGGATTGGTTGAGAATGGTAACAAAGATGTATTGAGACTTGGAAAGTTTGAGGTATGGTTTCTAGTAAAGAAAAATCAAAAGACTTTTAAAGTTATTTTTGTTTTTGTTTTGTTTTTAATGTTGACCCTTTATAAAATAAATGTAAACTTAACATCAGCAAGTTTGGAGAAGTAGCTCAGCAGTTAAGAGCAACCACTGCTTCTCCAGAGGACTTAGGTTCAGTTCCCAGCACCACTCACAAATTCAGTTCCCAGGGATCCAGCGATCCCTGTCTATATTCTGTCTATAAGAGTGCTGCACGCATTTGTGGCATATACATACATGGAAGCAAAGTGCCCACACACATACAATAAAAAGTAAATCCTTAAAAGCAAAGACCAAGAACATTTTTCACTTGTCTGAGTGTAGGAAACAGGTCCATTTCCACCCCGTGCACCTATAGATGTACAGTATTTGTGCTGAATGTAAATATGACTCTTTTGTTGTTGTTTTGTTTTGTTTTTCGAGGCAGGGTTTCTCTGTGTAGCCTTGGCTGTCCTGGACTCACTTTGTAGACCAGGCTGGCCTTGAACTCACAGGCTTGTCTTTGCCTCCCAAGTGCTGGGATTAAAGGTGTGCACCACCAAGCCCAGCTTACGCTCGCTAGAAATAGGCCCAAACCTCATATACTTAGATTCCTTATATGTAAACATTTGAACTATGAGCCAGGCGTAGTAGCTCACGCCCTTAATTCCAGCACTTGGAGGCAGAGACAGGTGGATCTCTGAGTTCAAGGCCAGCCTGGTCTACAAAGCTAGTCTAGGACAGCAAGAGCTGTTACTCAGAGAAACCCTGTCTCAAAAAACCTAAAAAATGTGAATTATGAAAGAAAGAAGTTTGGAGATTAGAATTTATTTTATGATAACTTGTGTTATCGTAACATAACAAACAAGCAAACTAAGTGTGTAAATAACTGTTGTACACAAGCACTTAACCTCAGACTGATTGACTTTCTCCACTTTTGTTTTAAAGACAGATGCTCATTATTCCATACTGTCACTCCTTCTGTGTCTGTCTGATTCTCCTTCAAACAGCAACTATGTGGAAACACCAAGAGATAAAGAAGTGGGTATGTTATGAGATACAAATTTATTACCTATTAATCATGGAGTTGATGGTGGGGTTTTTTTTTTGGTTTTGGTTTTTTGGTTTTTTGAGACAGTGTCTCTCTGTGTAGATGTGGCTGTCCTTGACTCTCTTTGTAGACCAGGTGAACCCACAGTAATCCGCCTGCCTCTGCCTCCTGAGTGCTAGGATTAAAGGTGTGCACCATCACACCCTGCCATTGGGGGCTTTATTAAAAGCTGTAAAATCATAGTCAAGGCTACACAGAAATAACCATTTCTCTCAAAAAAAGAAAAAAAGGCTCTAAAATCAGGAAATTAAATTATTTCTGTTGCTATGGATGGAGGCAGAGTTTCATTTAAAATATAAGCTCTAAATTTGTAAGTTAGACTTTTTTTTATATGAAAAACTCAATTTTGAGGGTCAATTAATTCAAGTGATAAAAGATACATTAGAATCCAGATTTATTAAACATATCTCTCTCTCCCTCTTTTTTTTTTCTTTTTTTTCTTTTTTCTTTTTTTCTCCTCCTTTTTTAAGACAAGGTTTCACAATATCCAGGCTGGCTTCAAACTCGCTATGTAAGTGAGGATGACCTTGAACTTCCTTCAGGTCAAGGATTACAGGTGTAATCCACTCTGCCCATCCCATGCAGCGTTAAAGAGCTATGCTAGGCAAACTTCTGTTGCCTTCCCAGTCCCAAGTGTCTCAAAATTTTTAAATTTAGTTCCTTGAATGTATTCTGAGTTTTATGTGAGTTTCCTTTCTTCTAGTTTTGTGGACTTTTCTCCCAGATACTTGTAATAACGCTGATGAGGTTCCTCTGTTACATTTTAGAAAAGAAAGATGATTTTGACTGGGGGAAATACTTGATGGAAGGTGAAGAAATTGGCCTTGGTCCAAATATTGATACACCGGTAAGTGGTTGTTGTTTTGCTGATGCAAATATAAGGACTTTCCCACAGCAGTAACCTTCGTGTGTCCATCTGCCATAGAACACATTATTAAAACAGGGACTCTCCACTAAGCCAGTGAGTCTGGCTCCTCACGCAGAGGTGCTTACTGCCAACCCAAACACCTGAGTTGGATGGTGAAAAGAAACTCCTGCAAGTTGTCCTCTGGTCTGCACATGTAAGCCATGGGTGACCATGCTCACTTGTGTGTGTGCATATATATCACTCTAAATAAAATGTAAAAAATGGCCGGGCAGTGGTTCTCATGCCTTTAATCCCAGTACTTGGGAGGCAGAGGCAAGCAGATCTCTGGGTGTTTGAGGCCAATTTGGTCTACAAAGTGAGTCCAGGACAGCCACGGCTACACAGAGAAACCTTGTCTCAAAAAACCATAAATAAAGTAAAAAATAAAATTTTAAAGATGTGAACTCTGGAAGATTTATTAGGATTCTGAGCTAAATTAATATAGGTCAATACAACTTACATGTTAAATAGTATTAGAATTATTTGGTGATGTTTAAGCAGAAAAATGCCAGATGTGATGGTGCATGCCTTTAATCGCAGCACTTGGGAGGCAGAAGCAGGCGGATCACTGTGAGTTCGAGGCCAGCCTGGTCTACAAAGTAAGTCTAGGGTAGTCAAGGCTACACAGAGAAACCCTGTCTGGAAAAAAAACAAAAAAAAAAAATGGAGGGGGTTTCAGGTTATAATACCCCTTCCCCAAAACATTTTTTTAAATAGATAAGTGCAATAAATGTACTAAATGATTAATTATATTTAGTTCCTATTGTACTTTTGTTTGAGGAAATTTATAAAGCACACCTTACTCTCACAGTCACTGCCTCAAAGCAGTAATACATGTTCAGTTCTTTTAGAGTTCAGGAGGGTTTTTTGCTAGTTCCGATCTCAGAAAGTTAAATTGACATGTTCATCACAAAAAAAGGAAAACTGGAGGAGTTGAAACTATTGGGGGGGGGGAAGCTTTCTGTAGCTCTTCATGACCCATAGAAACGTTTGCCTACACTCTGTCCTTCCTCACCACCTTTTATGACCCTCTCTAGCTCTCCTTGTAAATGTAGCCTTTGCCTACACTGCTCACATGTGTACATCAGCCTTGGGATTTTTATCACCTCTGATCAGTCTGTTCCCATTATGGAAGTTTTATTTGGCTTTTGCTTCTCTTCAGAAATGCTCTCCATTTTTACGCCTAAGTCACTATAATTGTTCCAGACTCCAGTAAGATCTCTTTTCTCCTAAATCAGAATTGGTCTGAAGACAGTGACAATGAAGATGCACAGCAGCCATTAAGCAGAGAAGACTCTGGGATACAGGTAGACAGGACCCCATTAGAAGAACAAGACCACAACAGAAAAGGGGGCCCTCAAGTCAGCTGGGAAGGTAATTTACATGGTTCGGTGCTGGTGTTTTCTCACAAGAGCTCTCAAGTGACAGGTTTAAGACTGATGGCATTGATGAGAAGAGTGGTAAGCCCTGACGTGACTACCAAATCTTCAACTGCTAGGGCAGTGGCGCTCAACCTTCCTAATGCTGCGACCCTTCAGTGCAGTTCTTCCTGCTCTGGTGACCCACCACCGTAGAATTATTTCAGTTCTACTTCATCACTGTAATCCTGCTACTGTTAATATTACTATTGTTATGAATTGTGATGTGAATATCTGATATGCAGGACATGTGATGCAAGCCCCAGAGGGGTTGTGAGGCACAGGTTGAGAAGCACTATGCTAGTAGATCTTGAGTGTGTGCCTAAGAAGTAGCACCATGGCTTTTATCCCTTCTGTCAGTTAAAAAAAAAAAAGTAGTACTAATATTCTAATGTTTTTAATGTTATTTTATGTGGGGCATTTTCTATGTTCCTATTTGTACCATGTACATGTCTGGTGCCCACAGAGGTCAGAAGAGAGCATCAGATCCCCAAGAATTGGAGCTACAGATGGCTGTAAGCCGCCATGTGAGTGCTGGGGATCACACTTGGGTCCTCTGCAAGAGCAGCCAGTGCTGTTAACCACTAAGCCATCTCTCCAGCCCTAGAATGTAGTTTTTCAATAATAGTTCTGATAACTTTGTCCTAAATGTTCTCTTTTATGCTGTTTTTAAAAGGTTAACCTTTCTGAATTTAGTAAAAGGAGAAAGATATGTAGAGTTTGTTTTTACTTTGAATGCTTTTCGTTTATTAGTGAACAACTAGGAATGGTAGAAATTTTAGAAAATGCTAGAAGATGATAGATAAAGTCATCTTGTTAAACATCTTGTCCGCTTTTATTTCTGATTCCCAGTCTTAATTCCCCTTTCCAGCTAATGAGTTTTAAACACTTATTCTAATACATCTTCTAGTTATATGCCTGTCATTGTTCTGCATTATGAAACATTGTGTTGACTGGTATTAAATTATATAACTTGTATTATATGTAAATCTTGTTTCCTTACCTTTCCTTAGAATTCTCTCCCATATTAGTATGAGAACTCCTCTTCCTCTATTCTTATACTGTTATTGAAGTTAGATGTATGCAGTTTATTATTTCCATCTCATTTTCCCTTGTTGATAGTCCCCAAGTTACCTCTGCCACCCCAAGATCCCTGCTCCATCTAGACTTGTGTGAGATTTTGGCTTTGATACAAGTTCCTGCCCCATAATCTCCTACGTGTTCAATTAGGTCTGTTCTTCTGACTGGGGCATTGTCTTATAATTGCCATCATTTACTGGCTGCACTGGAGTTGGAGTTGTTTCTAGACAGTGTCTCTTTGTGACTTGAGTCTGTTCTCCTGTCTCCTGAGTGCCGGAGTTACAGAAGTGTAGCATCGTGCCCAGCGTCATTTGGGTTTTGTGTCTCCTGCCTGCTCCCCCACAGTTCTTTGTTGATAACAGTTCTTAAGCTTTAAACATTTGACAAAAGGTTTTAGTCTTCTGACGTAGATAAAAAAGAATCTGTGTTCTTCATTGTTTTCAATTAAACCTGTGAATTTGAGCCACTGAAGAAGTGGCTGAGCACTTAAAGACAGCTTGCTGCTGTTGCAGAGGAGCTGAGCTGAGTTCTGAGCATCTAGGTGAGCTGCTCACAACCACCTGTAATCCAGCTCTACAGCATCCAGCATTCTCTAGGTATTGTGCATGCGCGCCCACACAAACACAAAAAAAAATTTTTAATCCTTTTTAAAAAACAATTTTTCAGATTGGTTTGGTCTTGAAAGTTTTTTGCTAAAACCAACATTTCCCTGTATTTTTGTGAGTGTTTTGATTTATTTATTTATTTGTGTGTGTGTGTTGATTTATTATGCTGCATTTAGGTAGATTTTTTTCTTTTTTGAGATTATAATACAATTACATTGTTACCCCTTACCTTTCCTTTCTCCAAACCATCCCAAATGTCCCATCCCTTTGTTCTCTTTCAGATTTTGTTGCTTTATACATAGTACAGCCTACTCGGTCTATATAATGCTAGTTGTGTGTATGTTTTCAGGCTGACCATTTAATATTGGATAACCAGTCGATGTGTTCTTCCATGGGCAGGACTACCAACCCCCCAGCTCTTGGCATCCTTGGTTGCTTTTAGTTCTTTGTGCAGGGTGGAAGCCTTGTGAGCTTTCTTGAATCCACGTTAGCATCGCTATTGGTGTTGTCCTTGTTCAAGTCATGTTTAGGCAGCCATATTGGTGAGACTGATGAGATGAGTGTATTTACTGACATTCCTGGGAGACACAACTTCAAAGCAAACTCCCCATTTCTCTACATTCTTTCTGCTTCCTCTTCTGCAGTGATCTCTTAACTGTGGGTGCAGGCGTCTCATGGTGCATCAGCTGCATTTTTGTTGGTTGTGTTTTTCTGTAGTTGTTTCCAGCTGTTGGAAAGAGAGGTTTCCTTAAAGAGGGGTGAGGACCACACTTACCTGGCTAGACCCTGGAGAGGATGGCATTTGGACCATTAGATGTCTCCAAGGTCTACTTCTTTATATGACATGAGATTAAAGGACAGTTTATTTTTCTACGGTCTCATGGGGCAATTTTCTGAGCAACATCCTTGCTTGGTGGTTTTATCTTGCTTGTCAGTCAGGTTCTCCTTTGTACTTTATTACAGATCATCTGTTACTTTAGTGTTCATCTACCCAGGGACAGACTTTCTGGTTTTGCAGCTTTGTGGTATCCTGTCTTAATGCATAGAATGCATATCCCGTCCTTCGCTGCTTTTCAAAAATGTCTTAGCTCTTTTAGTGAGCCTGTACTCTTCCATGAACATTTTAGAATCAGTGTGGTAAATAAATCTAACTGGATTTTTGATTAGGGTTTTAGTAAATTTGTTGATTTAGCTTGGGGAGGCTGACAATCCCTCAATTTTTTTTCTTATTAACTTGTATTATATTGGACTTTGCTTGAAAGTAAATATAGAGCCTTGTGAATGCTAGGGATTCTCAAGTAGTCACCTAGTGATTGCTGTGTTTGTTGCAATTTTATTGTTGTGATTGTTTTTTTGTTTTGTTTTAGGTTTTTTTCGAGACAGGATTTCTTTGTGTAATGGCTCTGGCTGTCCTGAAATTCGCTCTGTAGTCCAGGCTGGCCTCGAACTCACAGAGATCTGCCTGCTTCTTCCTCCCCAGTGCTGGGATTAAAGGCATGCGCCACCACTGCCCAGACCACCCAAATGTTGTGATTCTTGAGCAATTTGTTTCACTTTGTTTACATAGGCATAGGAGAACACTGTTGGTTTCTGCAGTTTGTCTGCATTGGGCATTCTTGGTGAATCTTTATCTTATATTAGGTAGTTTGTTGATTTGGGGGTGTTTCGTTTGTTTGTTTATGTAAGTGATTAGTATTAATCTGCAGGTAGTCACAAGTTTATCCCCTCCTTCTAATTCATATATATACATATATAGATATAGATATAGATATATATCTGCTCTATCTGCATGTACACCTGCAGGCCAGAAGAGGGCATCAGATCACATTATAGGTAGTTGTGAGCCACCATGTGGTTGCTGAGAATTGAACTCAGGACCTCTGGAAGAGCAGTCAGTGCTCCTAACCTCTGAGCCATCTTTCCAGCGCCCCTCTCCTTCCAATTCTTAAACCTTGGATCTTTGTGACAACTTGACTAGGTCAAGCCCTCTCGTTTACAGGCTAGGCAGTGGACCTGGGAGGGCCCTCACTGACAGGGTCTCATCCCAAGGAGGATACACTTTGAGTCATAGGGAGATGAAAGTACCTAGAACACTACAGAAATTGATACATATTCCACTTCTTGTGACAGATGAGCCAGATAGCCGGAGCTGGCTGGAACAGCATGTTGTCCATCAGTACTGGACAACCAGACGTTTCCGGATTCCACACAGCACACATCTGCACTCCAATTTAGCTGCTGTCTGGTAAGCTAATGTTTTGTTTAACATAATAATAGAAGAGATTTTGATGTTTAAACATTTGGCTTTGATTTGTAGTTAAGTCAAGTCCATCCTTGAACCATAAGCTTGTTAGTTTTAAACAGTTGCTGTGGAGTATGTGCAAGAGTGCACATATAGCATGCTAGGATTGAATCGAGGGCCTTAGACACGTTAGACAAGCACAGTTTTGCTGAGCTAAGCCCTGGCTCCCTCAAGCAAATTTCTAAGTAATATTTAACATTATGAAGTTAGTAACGATGGCATTCTTATTTTCAGTGTAAGTAGACTGGCGTATACCAGCTTTTATCTTATTGCCATTTTAGTGTGTTTATTATAAAAATATACTCATTTTTTAAAATCACATAGTTTTAAGCATTTGCTTGATTATATGATAAACAATTATAATTGCTCCAAATATGCTTCACTAAAAAGATTTCAGTGAATGTGGAAAATTAATATGGAGTGCACTTAAGGCATTAATTGTGTTTATTTGTAGATTGCTGAGTATAAAATTGCATAATTCATTGAGGCAAGTAATGTTACCTAAACCTTTCTGTTGACCTTTGGTGTTTGCTCTTTAATAGGGACCAACACCTGTACAGCAGTGACCCACTGTATGTTCCAGATGACAGAGTGGTGCTTACCGAGACACAGGTTATTCGGGAAACCCTATGGTAAGAGACATTAGCCTAGGAGATTGTGTAATTGAGAAGTAAAATGGTTTTGTTTTGTTTTTAAGGAATATACCCAAGAAATTCCACTTGTAGGCTAGAAACAGGCTGTAGAGGTGAAGTTCAGTCCCGATTTCACTGTGAGGATTGTATGATTTTCATATATTCTTTCTCATTTTAAATATGTTGGGACTCAGTTAGACCATCATTTTTGATTATCTGAATTTAAAGCAGTTTTAGACATGCAATGGCCTCTTTGTATCCTCAGGAGTGTAGAGTGTATGTTGGCAGGGGCTGTGACAGTTAAACTTCTAAAATGATGATGAAATATCTCCTCTTATAAGCTTCACTAAAAAGATTTCAGTGAATGTGGAAAATCCCTGTGACTGTAGCTGGTCTTTCTACTTTGTGGCTTCTTCTTTATCACCACACCACTACCCCCAACACTGGATAGGAGAGAAACAAGGATAGAAGGGATCAAGGAATTAGGAATATCCCCTAATCTGATTTTTTTCCTTTTATTCTTCCGGTACTTGCAAACCACAACCAACTTCCCTAAATGACCACCACCCACCAACACCACCTGTTGGGGCCCTTGCATTTATATACCCTCTGCAAAGTTCCCAGAATTCCAAAAATACAATCGCGGAAATTTTCTGCAGCCAGCAAAACCTTGCTGCTGCTAGAGCACAAGGGAAGTTGTGGTCAGCTGCTGTGGACAGTCCACAGCAGCCCCCATCCTTACATTTAGGGTTAAGTGAAAGCACATTCTTAATATTTCTGTGTTTTTTAAAAGACACCAAAGTTCCAGAATTCTTAAAAATATCACCACAAATGAAGTTTGATAATTTTCCCCTTTTCTTGTTATCTACCTATTTTGTCCCCCAGTTCTGGGTTTTAAAAATAAAATTTGAAGCTATGCTTTAGTGATTGTTTTAGTAAACCTCAAGTATATTGACCTTTTAAAATTGCATTTCAGGTTACTTTCAGGGGTAAAGAAGCTGTTTATATTTCAGTTGATAGATGGGAAGGTAACAGTGAGAAACAACATTATCGTAACTCATTTGACACATGTAAGTATTTGTGATTATTGTCACTTAAAATTAGGCAGAAATCTTAAATGTTGGTAATACAACTTTAGAACAATTTAAAACATCAAATTAATTTAATAGAGTAAAAACTAAAAAGCAAAATTAAGTTGGGCATCATTACAGGGCTTAGCTAATTCTTAAATATTATTTGTGACATTTAATTTTTATTTCATTTTTACCTTTTGCTACTGTTTTTTAAAAGGTATAAGCCATAATTCTGTAGCAGGTAGAAATCAGTTGTCTGCTGTTTCTTTTGAATGTGAACTAAACTCATTGTGTTACTTTGTTATATACCAAACAATTTTAAACAGTCATGTAAACAGTCTTTTACAGTTAAAGAGAAATTAGTTTGCAAGTCTGTGGAAGGCCAGCTTTAAATGATTATGTGTGCCTTCTGTTGTAGAGCTGTTTACGATCTGTGCTTGAGCAAATAGCAGCATATGGCCAGGTTGTGTTTCGGCTTCAGGAGTTCATTGATGAAGTCATGGGGCACAGCTCTGACAGCCTGTCATCTGGAAATGGCGCCGCACCTAAGAAGCCCCCTGAAGCCCCCTTCAGAACCTACCAGGCTTTCATGTGGGCCCTCTACAAGTACTTCATTAACTTCAAAAAGGAACTGACAGAGATTGAGAAGTGCATCATCAGTAGTGGTAGGTACACTTTTTTGTAATTTATAAGCTACCTAACTCATTTGGGTATTATTAAAGTTATCCATTTATTGATAAATGGTTTTAAATTTACATGGCAAATAAGTAATTCTTATGAATACATTGATTTTTAAAAAGTGATTTTTTCAGGCTAGAAAGATAGCTAGCTCAACAGATAAAGGCACTTGCCACCAGGCCTTCCAACCTCAGTACAGTACGTAGGACCTGAATGGTAGAGGAGAAAGCAGTTCCTTCATGGGCTCCTCTCCCTGCACGTGTGCACTGTGGCACACTCATCTACCTGGTTACTACCCCTCCACCACCCGTACCCACATTCACACACACAGTTACATGTAATAAAAATGTTGCATAATTTTTAAGCTACCTTGAATTTTTATTTTTAAGCCATTAGTCTTTCTTTTAAAAAAAAAAAAGCAGAACAACTTACAGTGATCAGTTTTTTTTTTTTTTTTGCTCCCGCTCCCCTCCCAAGGACAGGCAGCTTAGGCTACGTTTTAGAAGGCACTATGTATGCATATGGGAGCTCCCTCATTTCTTTGTTTTTGGGAGGGTGTTTGTTTGATTGTTTGTTTTTTAAAACAGGGTCTCTCTGTGTAGCCCTGGCTGTCCTAAACTTACTTTGTAGTCCAGGCTAGCCTCGAACTCACAGAGATCTGCCTGCTTCTGCCTCCCAAGTGCTGGGATTAAAGGCGTGCGCCACCACCACCTGGCTCTCCCTCGTTTCTCTTGACAAAAAAACATTTTGTTTATAAGATAGCCCAGTTCTCAATGGTGGACACATGGGTTGTTTCCATTCTACGATTAGCAGTCCAGCTGCAATGATTACCACTTACATGTTACAGTAAGTACACATATGTAGAATGAAATTGATAGGTTAAAGAGTGTATATGATAACATATGTGACTTTTGCTAGATTTTCCTGTATTTCTCTAAAATAAAAAATAGGTAAGTTTATGCTCTTGTCAGCAGAGTCTTGTTACATGTTACTAAACTTTTGTTCTTTACCAATATGAGAGATATAAAAAGGTCAGCCGGTGTGTGGGTTTGTTTCTGTTTTTGTTTTCTTCTTTAACTAAGGACAGAGTAACACAAAGATCTCTCATGTTTTCTTGTTTCTCTGAGTGGTGAAGTTACAGAATCAGCTAGGAAACTGATGGTGCAATGTAGGAACCAGGCCCGACTGGGCTGCCTGCCTGCCTGTCTTCCTGTTTCATGTCCTGTTTCTAGCAGCTTCCATGTCTGTGTTTATCTTGGTTAGCTAGTCATGTTTACTGCTCTGAGAATGCACCCCTCCCTTCCTCGAGACTTTTCCTCTTGTGTGCAATCACCTCTTGAGGAATTTCACCTGGGAGGAGGATTCCTGTTTGGCTGCCTATAAAAAGGCTCTTTGGAACTCTGAAAGGGAGGAGAATAATAAACCACTGCCGCAGCTGCTGCTCTCTTAGCATGAAGGACCCGCTGTGTGTGTGTGTGTGTGTGTGTGTGTGTGTGTGTGTGTGTGTGTGTGTGTGTGTGTGTGTGTGTATGAGTTAAATCCACAGTCCCTCGCCCTCGACCCCTGGCACGGGCACCACAGTGCAACAACACCTTAGCCAGGCTGCACATCCAGTAGTATGTTGAGGCATACAGTATCTTTGTGATGTGCTATTTTGCCACTTGTATAGAACTATACACCTACTTTGATGTTGTGCCGCTACCATCGAGGAACTTGGTTGAGCCACCCCTTTGTAGCTCCCTGCCCCTCACTGAACTAGTAGATTGTGGTGGTGAACTAGTAGTAGTAGGTGTGGGCGTTGCTTTACCTTGTGTAATTTTAGTTCATGCTCTTTTTTAAATGAAGTTGAGTGCCTTTCTGTTACATTAAAAACCACTTGTCTTTCCTATTCTGATGTATGTCAGTTCCCTTACACAACACTTTCGTCTGGGTTATTTTCCCCTTGGCTTATGAGAGTTCCTTCTTGAAGGAAGATATGATATTAAAATCTACCATCCTCATTTGGCTAGCTTTCCCATATGTCAAAGAAATAGCATTATTAGCATAAGTATTATATGTTAGTCACAGATATATTTCCTTGCTATTCATTTTGATTTATTGATACTTAACAGATACAACAATAACACTTGCAATAGTGGTGAACAAGTTGGCACCTCGATTGGCTCAGCTAAAAGTCCTGCACAAAGTGTTCAGTACTGGAGTGGCGGAAGTCCCACCTGATACTCGGAATGTCGTACGGGCATCTCACCTGCTTAACACCCTGTACAAGGCCATTCTTGAATATGACAACGTTGGCGAAGCCTCTGAACAAACTGTATGTTGGACTTCTGTTTGAACTAAAGTGCATGGTGAAAAGATAATGAATAGCCTGTCATAATTTTTTGTTTAATGATGTGTAAGTCATGATTGCTAGACATTTGTTCAAAGTCTCAGTTACTTTCTGAACTCATGTCTGGCTTATTAGTTTTAATTATCAAAAGAACCAAAAGGAATGAAGCAAAAAGAGACAAGAAGTTAAAAATACCTATATAGATATTTCTTTTTTTTTTTTTTTTTTTTTTTTTGGTTTTTCGAGACAGGGTCTCTCTGTGTAGCCTTTATATAGATATTTCTAATAAATCTTTTTTACATACAAGACAGACAGGAATAGTGACACACACCTTTAATCCCTGCATTCAGATGCAGGCAGGTCTCTGAGTTGAAGAACCTGAAGCCTGGTCTACATGGCAAGTTACAGGTCATCAAGGGCTACATGAGACACCTTTCTAAAAAGAAAGAGGTCTCAAGCCTGTGACATGGAGTGTCTAAAGTAGTCACATCGTATACCAGACTTCTAGGAGCTAGGGTGGAGAGTTTCAGCATAAATGTACTCAATGCTACTGAACTTCTATATTACAATGGCTAAGATGGTGGTAAGCATGTGCAGTCAGGAGGCCGAGGCAAGAGGATTACAAGTTTGAGATGATACTGGGCTACATGGCAATCCCTATCAAAACATAGAGGCCAAGGTAATACATTTTGTGAGACATGCTTTTTCCATAATTTTTTAAATATTTTATGGATGTGAGTGTTCTAGCTGCACGTCAGAAGAAGGCATCATGCCAGTGTAGACGGCTGTGAGCCACCATGTGGGTGCTGGGAATTGAACTCAGGACCTCTGGAAGAGCAGACAGTGCTCTTAACTGCTGAGCCATCTCTCCAGCCCCTCCATAATTTTTTATAATTACAAATCCAGCTAGAGACTGATGGGTAAGTTACTGGTTTGTTCCAACAGTTGGTGCAACTGTTGTCTTCTTGCCATTTTAATATCAAAGTTTAGTACATAAAGGAATATGACTTCTTTCATTTATGCAATATTTTTCCTATCAGTAACTAGAGGAGAATAAAATAATTTTCTTGTTTTTTATTTAATTGGGAGTAGGGGTGGAGACACATATGCCACAGCATGCCTGTGGAGGTCCGAAGACTTGAAGGACTTAGTTTTCTCTTCATTGAGGGAAGACAGGGTAGGAGTTAAGGCAGGAACCTGACAGCAGGAACAGAAACAAAACATGGAGGAATGCTGCTTTCTGACTTATTCTTTGTGGCTTCCTCAGCCTGCTTTATTAAACAACCTAAGACTACATGCCTGGGGTGACACCACACCAGAGGGGCTGGCCCCTCCACAGTAATCATTAATTAAGAAAATGCCCCACAGACTTGGCTACAGGCAATCTGATTGAAGCATCTTCCCAACTGAGTTTCCCTCTTCCCAGGTAACCCTAGCCTGTGTCAGGTTAACAGAAGCTAACCAATACAGTTGACCTCTTATCAGTTTGATACACAAATGTGTCACTATTAACCATAACCTTTTCTTTCTTGTTTATCCCTAAGATCTCATGTTATCATCATAATATAAAACAGTATAATGTCAGCCTTAACTGTCCTCAACTTGCCTTGTATACCAGGCTAGCCTGGAACTCACAGCGATCTGCCTGCCTCTGCCTCCTTGGGTGCTGGACTTAAACGTGTGTGCCACCGTGCCCAGCTAAGTTCCGTTTCCTTAAAGCATACATTAAAGCCAGGCAGTAGTGGCGCACGCCTTTAATCCCAGCACTCAGGAGGCAGAGGCAGGCGGATCACTGTAAATTCAAGGCCAGCCTGGTCTTCAAAGTGAGTTCAGGACAGCCAAGGCTACACAGAGAAACCCTGTCTCAAAAAACAAACAAAAAAAAAAAAAGAGAAAGAAAGAAAGAAAAGAAGCCATACATTAAAGTATCTCTAAAATCCAAAATCTAACGGGTGTCCTCCTGTATGATGACAAGAAAGTTATATCTTACTCTAAGAGAGAAGAACCAGGACACAGGCAAAGTCTGAACAAAACAAAATCAAGCTCTTAACAGTAGATCAATGCCCTGCATCTGGGATTCAGTCAGTTTTCCAGGCTCAAAGAGCTTAGGCAGCTTTGCCTCTTTGGTTTTGCCATTTAATGCACATATAGCTCATCTTACAGGTTCAGGTCAGCTTCACTCCTTCACTATTGCTGTGCTTGGCAGTTGTCCCCCTGTCCTGCCATCTCCAATATGCTAGAGTTTCTACAGGCTGCACTTTGACCAATGGCCTCCTGGCCTCTCTTCAGGGACTCTGGCCCTGCTACAAAGTGTCAAGCCTCAGCCTCTCTCTCTGACCCTGTCAAATCCTGGAGTCTCAACTGCAGCTGAGGCTGTACCATCACCAGTGGCCTCTCCTTCCTTCTTGTGATACAAGCCTCGGCTACTCTCCATGCCTTCTTTATGAGAGACTCTTACACATGACTACTTCATCTGCCAGCATGCGATGTGCAGCCTTCACGCGCTCTGGACCACAGCGTCTGTGTTCTTACGCTGAGGAAATAGTCCCTGAATATGTTGACACAATGTTGCTGGTCTCCTCTCAATCACAGTTGATTCTTTAGCCCCAGCTGACTAGAAACTACAAGGAGCAAGTGGGTATTTACATATGTCATGTTAATATCCCCATTAGTCTTGGAGGAAACTTCCCACTGACTCTTCACAAGCTAGGTCTCCATCATCTGCGTTTCTCTTTGCATTCTTATCTGCCATCTCATTAAGTTCTCAGTGGCTTTTTCATGCCAAAGTTCCAAAGTCCTTCCACAGTCTTCCCCAAAACAACATAGTCTGGTCTCTCACTCCAGTAGCCTACTCTGTGGCACCAATTTTTTGTCTTAAATTGCTTTCTCTTGCTGTGATAAACACCATTACATAAGGCAACTTGGAGGAAAGAGTCTATTGGCTTATATATCCATGTTACAGTGTATCATCCAAGGAAGCCAAGAAGAACCTCAAGGCAGGAGCAGAGCAGAGGTAGGATGCTTAGAGGAGTGCTGCCTACCTGTTTGCTCCGTGTGGCTTGCTCAGCTTGTTTTTATACAACATAGGGCCACCTGCCTCAGGATGACACAGCCACCATCAGTGGGCTCCGCCCTTCCATATCAACCATTCATCAAGGAAATACCCCCCAGACCTGCCTGCAAGCCAGTCTGATGGAACCGTTTTCTCAGTTCAGGGTTCCCTTTTCCAGATGACCCTAGAATGTATCAAGTTAACAAAGAGGCAAATCAGTACAGGAGGGTTCTCATATGAACAATACATGTTAAAATTGTCCCGTTTCGATGGCTTTCTAAATAAGAATCTTACCGTTATGTTTTGAGAATTTCAGTTTCTTTGTTTCAGAAAGTAAGAAATACAGTCACTATGTTTTTTCAAGAGTTTCTCTGTGTAGCCTTGGCTGTCCTAGACCCCATAGCGATCTGCCTGCCTCTGCCTCCCAAATCCTCCACCACATCCAGCCCAATACAGTCACTTTTTTTTTTTTTTTTGAGACAGAGTCTCTCTGTGTTAGCCTTGGTTGTCTTGGAATCGCTTTGTAGACCAGGCTGGCCTCGAACTCACAGCAATCCGCCTGCCTCTGCCTCCCGAGTGCTAGCATTACAGGTGTGTGCCACCATGCCCGGCCAGTACAGTCACTTTTAAAAGCATTTTGAACTTTAAAATTTGATCTTAGCCTAGTGAGAGGAACTCTGAAGACTAACCAAGCAAGGTCTCATCCTTAGGTCTCTCTCCTGTTCTCTCTCTGGGTGGAAACAGTGCGACCCTACCTGCAGACTGTAGATGAGTGGATCGTGCATGGACACCTATGGGACGGTGCAAGGGAGTTTATCATACAGAGGTGAGGCTTTGCATTGAGTTCAGGGGATGCTGCTGGCGTTTATCTGATACCACATCAAAACTGAATCCTTAGTAAGTTTCACATGAAACTGAGAGGGTAGGGTGGTAATAGAGGTGTATTGCTACCATAGCACAGGCGTGTTCTGCTACATCTTTACAAAGAGGTGTCAGGTCCCAACCAATTAAACATATCTTTGAGTTTTATGGCAACTCATATCTTTTCATAACAATTAAATTTTTGAATGGTTTTTAAATGTGTGCTGCTTTTCTATGAGATGAACCTACATGACATCAAATGTTACAAACTATTTCTATTGTGAATTATCAGTAAGATATGACAATAGTATAGGACGTGCCTTTGAGGCTTTTGTGGGGGGAACAGGGTGGGTTGTTTGTTTTGTTTTTTGAAACAGGGTTTCTCTGTGTTATCTTGGCTGTCCTGAACTGGCTTTGTAGACCAGACTGGCCTCGACTTCACAGTGATCCTCCTGCCTCTGCCTCCCAAGTGCTGGGATTAAAAGCATGCACCACCATGCCCAGAGTTTATGTCTTAAAATAAGGTACATATTTTCTTCTTAACATAATATTTAATAAATAAAGAAAAATCTCAGTCCATTTGTAAAAATTTCCCATTGGTCAATTGACTTTTCAAACAAATTCATAAGCTGCAATGGAAAACAATTTGTACTATTTCTAAAGGGAACTAAGTAGTCATATTCTGTTTAATTCCAAGTTAGAAAAATGCTAATTTAAACTCTAATTAAATTGGGAGTACTTATTATTATACATTAAACTGAATGAGGTTAGATAAAAATGACTCCATTTTTCCTGAAGATCATTTCACTAGCAGTTGATATTGCTATAGTATAGAATGTCTGAATGACTTACCTAAACTAAAACAAAGTATACTGTTGTTTTTAAGGAACATCAATTAACACTTAAAGTTCTTTTCAATCTCCATAGGAACAAAAACGTTCCAGTAAATCACAGAGACTTCTGGTATGCAACTTACACATTGTACAGTGTATCAGAAAAGACAGAAAATGAAGAAAAAATGAGTGACAATGCCAGTGCCAGTTCTGGGAGTGACCAGGGCGCCCCCAGCAGACAGCACACCATGGTGTCCTTCCTCAAGCCTGTGCTGAAGCAGATCATTATGGCTGGCAAGTCAATGCAGCTGCTGAAGAACCTGAGCTGTGCAGAGGGCTCTGCGTGGCAGGCGGCAGCCAGAGGTAGCCGTTTTGTCTGTGCATGTCTTCTTTGGCCTGGCTTAACTGTTGTCTCCCTCAAACACAAAGTGAGCAAAGCCATTTATGTCAGTGGAAATCATCACCATAGATTTTGCTTATTAGCTTCATTTGGGTTTTTGAGGTGGGGTCTCCTTCGCTGTCCTAAAACTCACTCTATAGACCAAGGTGGTCTTGAACTCAGAGATCCTCTTACCTCTGCTTCCTGTGTATTGGGATTAAAAGTGTGCACCACCATACCCAGACATCACCTTGGGTTGGTTGGTTGGTTGGTTGGTTTTAATAGCATTTTTTCTTTTAAAATTTCACGCATGTATACAATATATTTTTATCATAATCACCTTTGATTCTTTTTTTGTTTAGCTCTTCCCAGGCTTCCCCCAACATGCATCCTTCTAATTTTATCCCTCTTAAATATTATGTTTTTATAATTCATTGAGTCCAATTAACTCTACTCATTGGTACATGGTATGGGCAACCTAACACTGGCCACATCCCCAAGGAAAAGTTACTGTCCCTCAGTAGCCATTAACCTGCAATAGCTCATCTACTCAGAGGATGGCCTCAGAAGCCTTTCCCTCATTCTTAGCCGTCTTGGTTTTGTGCAGATGAGAACAAAATTCAGTCTGTGTATTTGTATTTCAGATGCAGAAAGAAAAAGCTTATATACCCTCTTTCTGGAATCTATACAGTTGCGTCTTCAACATGGAGAAGATTGTACTTCACCCATTCTTACTGATCAGCAGGCAACCAAAGAGAACTTAGTAAAGATGCAGTCCATTGCTGAAAGGCATCTTGAGCTGGATGATATTCATGACCCACTGCTGGCCATCAATTTTGCAAGGTGATAACATAACGTACCATATTTTCAGTGGCTAAGCTAGCAATATCTATATAACACTTCATAATTGCTTCTGTCAGGTAGGTTTTTTCCTGGCTTAAAAACAAAAGCCTTGTCCTTTCTCACAATGGAGTACGAGAAGGTTGTGTTCACCTATATCAGTGGGTAGTTTTGCCCCCTCATTTATGAAAGCATACAGATGTGACCCAGCTGGCATATGCCTAAGAATATTGTAACTTACATAAAGTATGCTTCTGAAAGTCTGGAAAGGCTCTGCACTGTCTCCCTCTGTATTGCATGTGTCTTGGGCTGAGATGCTTTCAGGAACTTAACTCCAGTGGAATAAGCCGTAATTCCCTTATGGTCTGATACTCTCTGATGACCATTCGCGGTGTAGTGCACTAATGGAAGCACTAATTTCAGTGCTGACCCTAAGCAGCAGTGATCCAGAAAGGATGTTCTGGGGGAGAAGTTTCTTTCTGTGATGATTGATCATCTGAAAGTAACGGTGGAAGTGGGACTCTCAGCTCTGGTTTATTAGAATTCTGTCAACAGCTGCTCACAGAATGAAGACTCACTCACATTTTAATATTGAAGGTTGTATTTGGAGCAGAGTGACTTTCATGAGAAGTTTGCTGGTGGTGACATATGTGTGGATAGATCATCAGAATCTGTGACTTGCCAGACTTTTGAATTAACACTAAGATCTTGCCTCTATCCTCACATTGATAAACAGTATCTACATTGCTGTGGAAATCTCATGCAAACCTTAAAGAGAGATTTCAGGTAAAAAAAAAAAAGGTAATTTAGCTTTAGAAGTAATTAGTTATTGTTTGTTAACCAGTGGATTTTTTTTTCCTTTTTCCTTTTTTTTTCTTTGTGTGTATATTGGTCTTTGGTACTGAGAGTTAAGTATAGAACTTTTTGTATAATAATATTTAAAGTCTATTAATTTCAAGAAAACTTTAATTAGAGAATAAATATGTAGTTAAGTTTTTTTAAAAGGTCAATTAACCATCAAAATTTAATTTAAGTATGTTGTAACTTTAATTCATTATGTGAGAGTTTGTGCCAAAAGACATAACAAAAGGAAAAAGAAACCCTCAAAACATAAATTACTTGGTAATAGATAGCTAGTTCTAATGCTGACTTATTCATGCCCATGTGTAAACTCCATAACATTCATAAAATTAAAGTGTCCTAGTTTGCTTCTACTGTTACAATAAAACTCTAACCAAAAGCAGCTTGGGAGGAGAGGATTTATTTGACTTACAGCTTACAGTTCATCATTGAGGGAAGCCAAGGAAGGAGCTGAGAGAGCACAGAGGAAGGAACACTTCTTACTGGCTTGCTTCCTGGGGCTTGCTCTGTTTTCTTTTTCTTTGCTTTTTTTGTTTTGTTTTGATTTTTGTTTTTTGTTTTTCGATACAGGATGTCTCCGTGTAACAGCCTTGGCTATCCTAGAACTCACTTTTTGGCTAGGCTGGCCTCAAACTCACAGAGATTCACCTGCTGCATGCTGGGATTAAAGGCCTATGCCACCATGCCTTTCTTTCTTTCTTTCTTTCTTTCTTTCTTTCTTTTTTTTTTTTTTTTTTTTGAGACAGGGTTTCAGTGTGTAATCTTGGCTGTCCTAGACTTGCTTTGTAGACCAAGCTGGCCTCAAATACAGAGATCTACCTGCCTCTGCCTCCCAAGTGCTAGGATTAAAGGTATGCGCCACCATGCCTAGCTCCTCTTTTTCGATTTTTCTTTTTTTTTTTCTTTTTTTTTTGTGTGTGTGTGACTTGTTTGTTTGTTTTTTTTGAGACAAGGTTTCTCTATATAACAGTCCTGGCTATATTGGACTCATTTTTTGTAGACCAGGCTGGCCTCAAACTCACAGTGATCTGCCTGCCTCTGCCTCCCAAGTGCTGGGATTAAAGGCGTGCACCACCACACCCAGCTAGCTACGCCTCACTTTCTTATACCCCAGGACCACCAGCCCAGACAGAGGTGTCATCATCCACAAGTATGCTGGGGATCCCTTTGCAATTATGAATCAGGAAACACCCCTACAGACTTGCCTATAGGCCAAATTGAGGTTTCCTATTTCAGGATGACCAAAGCGGTGTCAAGTTGATGAAAAACTTACCAGCATATTAGGTTAAATACAGAGGTTAATAAGCAGGATGTTTAATACAGTGGGATAGATACATTTTCCTTAATGCTCAGCAAAAGACTGAAAGGAAATATTCCAAATAGTAACTAACTAAATGTTTGGATAGTAGAATTTTAATTATTTTGTTTGTTCCATTTTTGTGATTTGCCATAAGTTTTGATAGAAATGAATATTCTAATTTCATGAGTGAATGTTTTATGTACACCTGACTGACAAATGCCTGTCTAACCGTGGCATTGTTCAGAATTTTACAGGGCAGGCATACAATGTGTTCTGTTACATGTCTTCTCTCTCTTCAAGGTTGGTGGAGTACTTGCAGGCCATGAGGAATTTTTTCTTGATGGAAGGTGGAGACACTATGTATGACTTCTATACTTCAATTTTTGATAAGATAAGAGAAAAAGAAACCTGGCAAAATGTGTCTTTTCTTAATGTCCAACTCCAAGAAGCAGTAGGACAGCGGTATCCCGAAGACAGTTTACGGTAACATAGACCTGTGCCAAGAAATCATTGTGAATGTTTACTCGCCATTATTAGTTAATTTTTGTCCTTATAGGCAGGCTACCTAATAGAAGCAACTTCAAGGCAGGGTTATTTTGGCTCACAGATTGAAAGGCTTGTGTGTGTCGTGGCAGGGAGGATGCAGTTAAGCAGAGCAGTTGATATCTTGTCAAAAGGAGTATAGTAATGCAGGGGTGGGCCAGGAAACAGCGCCAAGGAAAACAGTCCCAAGGACACCTCAGTGAACTGCTTACTGCAGTTGAGCCCACCTCCTGAGTGTCCAGAACCTCTCCAAATAGCTCTACGTTCTGAGGATTAAGCATTCAAATCTTGTATATGTGGAGAACATTATGTATTCAGCCCACACCACATATGTTATTTTGTCTTCATCCTAACCCTACAAGTTAGAAAATGAAAGCTGAGCGGGGCAGTGGTGGTACACAAATTTGATCCCAGCACTTGGGAGGCAGAGGCGGTCAGGTCTCTGAATTTGAGGCCAGGCTGGTCTACAGAGTGAGTCACAGAACAGCCAGGGCTACACAGAGAAACCCTGTCTCAAAAAAAAAGGGGGGGGGGGGAGAGGAAGAAAATCAAAGCTGATATGGTGGCATATTCCTCTGGTTCCGGATATTTAAGGTCTAAGGCAAGGAGCTCATCTGAGCCTGGGAATTTGAGGCCAGCCTTTTATCTCCAGGCAAAACACACACCAAAAAAAGGCAAGGGATGGCTCATTAGATAATGGTGTTGCCACACAAGAATGAGAACTGAAGTTTGGGTCCCCAGCAGCCACATACAAAAGCCATGTGGGCATGATAGTTAAACTGTAGGCCCAGCCCTTGGGAGGTGTCAGGTAGTCGGACAGGGTCTTTGGAGCAGGCTGGCTATCAAGCATCAGGTTCAGTGAGAGCCCTGCCTCAGTGAGTGAAGTGAAAAGTGATTAACCTGTAACCTAAACACACACAGAGACACAAATAGACAAACACACTGCACACTCCACACACATATATGTACCTCCACCCCAAAAAAACAGAAGGGGAGGGGGATAAGGGGCATCAAAAACAACTGCCACTCGTTTCTAAAAGCAAGTTTGTTTTTTGAGGTATATGCTGGAAAATATAAGTTCATTAGCATATTTATATTGCATGGCGGGGCGGTGGTTATATGGTATTAATAATGCCAGGGCCTCATTCACAGTGCACAAGTGTTGTACCACTGAGGGACACACCCTGCCCATGGACCCTTTTGTAAGGACATTTTTTATGTGATTGTTGTATTATCACAAACTAAAACTGAAACTTCTTCATTTAGTTTATCTATATCTTTTGAAAATGTTGATACAAGCAAGAAGAAACTACCAGTTCATATCTTAGATGGTCTAACCCTGAGCTACAAGGTAAGCACTAATCATTTTTATTATAAAAAGGTTTTTAATTAAAATTAAGGTATATAAGTAACTTGTGTTTTTGTTTTCATAGGTCCCATGGCCTGTGGACATTGTTATAAGTGTAGAATGTCAAAAAATTTATAATCAAGTGTTTCTTCTCCTATTGCAAATAAAATGGGCAAAATACAGCCTGGATGTTCTGCTGTTTGGTGGTAAGACTTATTTCAATAAATTAACTACTTTGTTTTGGTCCTGAAAATTTTTTTAAGGTTTTCTTTATTTTGTATATGCAAAGAAAAACAAAATTGGCACAGTTGTATGGCAGCATATTTACCAGTCCCCAGCTATAGGAATTAAGTTTGGGGCTGGAGGCATAGCTCAGCAGTGAGGAGTGCCTGCTGCTCTTCTACAGGGCCCATTTTGGCCAGCTTACATCTACTCCTGATACTAGATCCAAGGTATCAGAACACGCTCTGGGGTCTGCAGTGCACAGTGCACACACAAACACATATGACACCCAGTCACACATAGATAAAAATAGTGAAGTATCAGGAACCCATAGGATGGATCTTAAATGTAATTACTTGGAAGGAATTGACTCTAAATATTCTTGCAACATGCAAAAAGTCTAGTCAGGGTCTTCCAGAGATTTTAATCTGAACCTTGATAAGTATTATTTATCCATATCCCTGTGTCTTCCCAATGCTGAGATTAACAAATTTGTGTCTTTATGACTGGTTTTCAGTACTGAGAAATGAACCCAGAGCCTCAAATATGAGAGGCAAAGCCGGGCAGTGGTGGCACACACCTTTAATCCCAACACTTGGAAGGCAGAGAGGCAGGCAGATCACTGTGATTTCGAGTCCAGCCTCGTCTACAAAGTGAGTCCAGGATAGTCAAGACTATACAGAGAAACCCTGTCTCAAAAAAAAAAAAAATATGCACGACAAGTACTATACCAGCTGAGCTCCAGCTCCAGCCTCATGAAGCTTGGTATTTCATCTTCCTAAGGCACAAATATGCCCTTGTTAGGTTCCCAGCCCTGCTGATGCAGCATCCCTCATTTCATGGAAGGGAACCGGTGGCTTTCAATTAATTCCCTTTCTGCCCGTTTTGTCTTTTCAATTTTATAGAGCTGGCTAATGCCGCTGAAAGATCCCATGCAAAGGAAGACATTCTACGTGAACAAGACACACCCTCCCAGTTTGGACCACCGAAAGAATCACTGAGACAGCAGATTCACCGAATGTTTCTCTTAAGAGTGAAGCTCATGCACTTTGTGAATAGTTTACACAACTACATCATGACTAGGGTTGGTGTTTGTCTATCTGTCTCCCCGGTTCTTTTGTCTCATGTAGGTGATAATTCAAAAAGAACACCCATCATGTATTTATAACTACAAAAGAGCCACTGAACACTCAGAGATTATGAAAAAAAAAGAAAAGTAAACATAATTTCATTATTCAATAATATGTCTGTGAGAAGTAATATATATATATTAATATTTATTTATTACTGTGTATACAGTGCTCTACCAGGCCAGAAGAGGACATCAGATCACATTATAGATGGTTGTGAGCCACCACCATGTGGTTGCTGGGAATTGAACTCAAGACTTCTTGAGGAGCAGTCATGCCCTTAACCTCTGAGTCATATCTCCAGCCCTGACAATACTTTTTCCTGATAATATATTTTTAATAAATATTTTTATTCTTTGAGAAATCATACAATATATTTTGATCATGTTTACCTCAGTCCCGCCCCTTAACTCCTCCCAGACCCACTTCCCTATTTATTTATTTATTTATTTATTTATTTATTTATTTATTTATTTTGGTTTTCGAGACAGGGTTTCTCTATGTTATCTTGGCTGTCCTGGACTTGCTTTGTAAACCAGGCTGGCCTCTGCCTCCCAAGTGCTGGGATTAAAGGTGTGCGCCACCATGCCCGGCTCTTATTTTATTTTAAATAACTCATGAACTCCATTTTGTGTCCATATACTCCTGAGTGGAGGCCCTATCCATGGGAGCATGGTTGACCTACTAACGAAGAGCCATACCCCTAAAGAAAACTGATTGTCTCTCCCCAAAATGCCACCAACTGTCCATAGCTCCTCACTTAACAGTGGGAGCTCATGAACCCCATACCCAAGATTAACTGGTTTGATCTTATGTAGGCACTGACAGCTGCTGTTTGCTTCCTGAGCGCAGTGGTCCCATCATATCCACAAGATACTGTTTTGCTTCATCCTCCATGATCACTTGGCTCTTACAATCTTTCCACTTCATCTTCCATGATGGTCCTTGCCTTGGGGAAGGGCTATAAGATAGATGCCCCATTTGTGTCTGAGCCTGTGGAATGGCCTTTAGAGCTTTTTTAGTAGACCACTAAATTTCATCATTGGTGATAGCTGTCTCTGAAAAATGGCTTCGGTATTTAATAATAACCTAAATCCTAGGTAAGGGTGATATTTAAGAAAGAGGTACAACTGGATTATATCTTTTTTTATTTTTTAAGATGTAATGGGCTAAGGAAACAGCTTAGTAATTAAGGCGCTTATGAGGACTGGTGTGCAGATCTCCAGAACACACAGGACCCAGCAAGGATGGTGGTGACCTGCCCAGGGAGCCAAAGACTGGAAATGCCCAGGGCAGGATAAACCAGCAGATGGAGGGAACCTGGGCTTCTGAAAGAGACCTGCTTCAGTAAATAAAGTGAAAGTCTCCATACATGTGCTCACGCATACTCAATACACACACGTACAGGTGAAAAGAAGTTCTCCAGAAAGCAAGAAAGGTGCATTTTTCAGTCATGCAAAAACCAGTTCCAGAGATGCAGTTATCAGAGAAGAGCTCACATGTCCGGACTGTGGCAGCGCTAGAGGACAGCACTCTCTTCAGCAAAGACCCTTCATGCTGCCCCTTTGGTTTACCTCTAGGCAAGATGGTCTAACTCATCTTGTTGGGATGCAGTGACTTAAAAGCCAGTGTGAGAATGTGGCTGGGTTGCTCTGCATGCCTGATTGCAGTACCACTAGCCTTCACAGAGCCAGCATAAAGCACTTAACTGTGAAAAGGAATAAATAGGAGCTTAATTTTTACTTAGTTTTTTGTTTTCTATTTGAAGTAAAGTTGAGTTCTTCTTAGAGAAAGATCAATACTGTACTGTCTGAACTTACAAAAATTCATTGAAAATGTTTGTATTATAAAGATGATGCGTAGGAGCAGGATGTGGTGGTGCCCACCTGTAATCCCAGCACTCAGGGAGGCAGAGTCAGATTCCTAAGTTTGAGGCCAACCTGATCAAAAGTGAGTCCAGGACAGCCAGGCTACACAGAGAAACCCTGTCTCAAAAAAAAAAAACAAAAGTAAATAAATAAATTAGAAATTATGCTTAGCTTAACAACAAATGTCATAACATTTTTACATTTTTCAGTGCTTTTGTTTGATTGGTTGGTTATTGAACTTCTCCCTTCCCATTTGGAAGTCTGTTCTAAGAGTAGGGATTCATTTAATGTCCAACTGGCTATCCCAGGGTCTGGCACTACCATTGTCTAAAGGCGCAAAAGAAAAAGCTTTTAAAGAAGGCTATCAGGGGTTGTCCATATATTATAGCTCGAGGGTAGAGTATTTGTTCACTGTGTATGAAACTTAGGGTTCTATCCCCAGCACTGAGTGAGTGAGAGAAAGAAAAGGCATACTGGGGAGACAGCTCCGCTGGTAAAGTGCTTACCCCAAAGGCATTAACGACTTGAGTTTGCACCCCAGCACCCACGTGAAAATCCATATGTGGTTGCACACACCTAGGGAGGAGGCAGAGACAAGAGACTCCTAGAGCTTGCTGCCTGTGCAGCCTGGACAAACAGTGCTAATTAAGCTTCTTGTCTTCTCATTCAAGATTCTTCACAGTACAGGGCTGGAATTTCAGCATCAAGTTGAGGAAGCCAAAGATTTAGATCAGTTGATTAAAATTCACTACAGGTATTTGTCAACCATCCATGATCGATGTCTGCTGAGAGAAAAGGTATGTAGAATACCATCGTGTATAACCAGTGGGTGGAAAGGAATCTAGGCAAGTGAGAATGTCTGTCTGTTGTGGAGCTGAGAATCTTAAAACTATGGCCCTCCGTGTGTGGTGGCGCACGCCTTTAATCCTACACTTGGGAGGCAGAGGCAGGCAGAGCTCTGTGAGTTCAAGGCCAGCTTAGTTTACAAAGAGAGTTCCAGATAGCCAAGGGTACACAGAAACCCCGTCTCGAAAAAACAAAAAACCTATTGTCCTGCACAATCTTCTCTTAGAAAAGAACAGGTTTAATGGGGTTACACATGTGTGCCCACCTACCAGGAGTTAAATTTTTAAAAAGTGTATCTACAGAAGTGAAAACTGAAGTGTGCAGTTAGGCAATGAAAGTGCACCGCCAATTTGTTATGAATATGTGGAGCTGAGTAGTTTCACTCCTGTTGACCTTCTGTCCGAGGTTCACTGATGAGTCTAGATGGCAAGAAAGAAAGCTTGCCATCCTGGAGTGCAGATTTACATTCCACCTTCCTTACACATAAAGACAGTCATTATAATGGCTTACATTTTCTGTGACTTAAGTTAGGTAGAAGTATTGGTGTCATTGTTAATAGTTACAAAGCCCATATTTTGTCTCAAACATTGATGTTTAGGTCAGCTTTGTGAAAGAAGCCATCATGAAAGTGTTGAACCTGGCGCTCATGTTTGCAGAAGGCTGGCAGGCAGGCCTAGGAGCTTGGCAGTAAGTATGTGTGATGTGATAACCCGTACTGTAACCATTTCAGCTTTCCTTCCAAGTAGCTTCCTTTGAAGAGTCTTTCCACGCCCAGTCTCGATAATGGTTCACGCACCACTGTAACTAAGAATTTACACTTTTAACTTGAAGAATGGGAGTGTACTTTATTGGCTTGCCTACCATGCCTAAGACCTGAAGTTCAGTTCTATGCACTACCATAAATAGAATCTGTCTAGTTAAACTAAATAGCATCAGGAAAGTCAGTTTTCTTATAAGGCACAAAACAGGTTTTTTTTTTTAAATCTGACATCTTTTAATTAAAATAAGGAACATCCCCAGATTATGTACAAGGCTCAATTTCTTATTATAGATACCTTCAAGCATGGAGAAGTGTATAGGACAGCATAACAAACCCGCGTGACTCACCTCAGCAGTTTCTGAAGATGAATAGGTCTGGGTCATGAGCCCCACCACCTCACAGTTGCTGAAACAATTTAAATTATGAACATTAAGCTGGGATACCCTGTAAATTTCTGTGTTTGTAAGCTCTAAAAGAATGTATATTTTATTTCCATTATGATTTTCACTTGTATCATAAAGACTTAAAAGTCGATAAGCAGCGAAGGGCCCAGGAACTCTGTCTTCCAGTCTACAGGAACATCTCCAGCTTTGTTTTTATGCTGAGCATTGAACGTGGGGCCTTGCATATGCTATGAAAATGTTTTACTACTAAGCTGCACTACCAGCCTAGCTATCTTCTTATGTCAACTTGAATATACGGTTCAGTGTTTAGCCTGTCTCCTTTATGAATTATATGCAGTGATAGTTTACTTTGCTGAAGTAAAAGTTCATGCCTTGTGGATTGGAGGTTTTGTTTGTGTGCTTGCTCCTGTATGAGGAGTATATTCATACAAATACATAAAGATACAAGTACCTTAGTCTGTACATAGAGGCCAGAAGAGAGTGTCTGGATATCTTCCTCTGTCGTTCTCCACCAATTCCTTTGAGGCGGAGTCTCTCCCTGAACCTGGGACTCACATTCCCTCAGCCAGACTGGAAGCCAGTAAGCTCCAGCAGGCCTTTAGTCCTCACCCTCCTCAAAGCTGTGGTTGCAGGCATGTGAGAGGTTATTACATAGGTGTTGGAATCCAAATTCTGAGCCTCAAGGTTGCACAGCAATCACTCTTAACAGCTGAGCTACCTCTCCAACCCTTGACTGGGTTTTATAACAAAATCTGTATTTAGTCCATGTTAGTAAAGAGGGAAGCGTTCACTTCTGTGTTGCTGTCTTTCAAAGGCTTAACCTGTAGCTTTGTGATAGTAAGGATGCTCACAATTGTGGGTGTGAAAAGATTCTCCTTGGGCTGGTGAGATGATTCAACACAGAAAGGCCACACGAGCCTGACAACCTGAACTGAAGCTTCGAAAGCTACATAAAGGTGGAGACAGAGCCCTCATTGCAGAAAGCTACCGCCTGAGATCATCACGCATGTAGTGGTGCACACATAACCAACACATTACTCACAGACATGCACAATAATAGTAAATACAAGAAAAAAGACAGACACTAGGAATGTAGCTCAGTGGTGAAACACCTGCCTAGGACAGCGTATGTCCTGAGTTCTGTTCCCCACAACACAAAACAGAAGCTTTCCTGACTTGATATATCCTATCAAAGTATACAAAACTACTTTCTCTGTAACACTGAGCCAGAAGAGAGAAGCACTACTCCAGATGCTTTACTAAGTTTAAACTATTCCATTTGTATGACAAATATCAAAAAAGCAAGGGTGAGGACTTAAGCACTTTAGAGCTGGTATGGAGACATAAATTTTGACCTACTTAAAAAGTGGAGGCTGGAAGATCGTGAGTTAAAGTCTATGCACACCAGTATTTATGAAATGTTTTGCTTTAAAAGGTATCATAATTGCTTCTAAGTAAGTACTATGGAAAAGATGAGAGGAAGTTTGTTGGCTCTAGGTAAATGACTGCTAAAGATGGTTGATGAGCTATGCATGGGACACACACACACACACACACACACACACACACCATATTAGCCCAGAAAATATACCTATGATAGACCAAAGTAATAAATGGACCAGAGTCCATCTTGGTAAACCAGTGAGTAATACACTAGGGTTATTAACATGAGTCCGGATGATAGGTCACTTAGAAGAGCAAGGATAATCAATTTATCAGCCATGTCACCAAAAGGCTCGCCACGATATGGGTGATAACTTATCAAAGCTTCATCCCATCCTGGGACCTCTCTGCAGGACCTGTAGGCATCTTGACAGTCTCTCCTCTGCGCCTCCTGTGAGCAGAGTCTTACCTTCTGTAAAGGTGAAGAGGAAACATCCAGAAGCTTCCTAGTTTCCACTTTCCCACATATGAGTCTTGTACTTCCCTGCAGGGTGGGGCGTGGTGGGTGATTCCAGGGAATGGATCAGCTTGGGGGAAACCCCTGTACAACATGAACATACTGTAACGTGTTCTCCTGCGTATGTTGTGGGTCTCTGTGAGTTTGAGGCCAGTTTGGTCTACAAAGCAAGTCCAGAACAGCCAGGGCTACACAGAGAGACACTGTCTTTGAAAAGAAAAATGAAAGATACTTAGAAGTGAAGATATTAAGTGCCTGTCAAACCTAACCAATACAATGAGATGCTGTCTATGACAAATAATGCAAATTAATGTAAAGTACAATGTTTCATAGTTTATAATCATTAGCCTTAGGATTTTAGAAATTAACTCCAATGATAATTTTATAACCTGCCTATTACTAGTTCCTATGAACTTAATATAAATTGAAATTTGCTTTCCTTCTTAGAATGGAGTCTATAGAGAAAATGGAATCCGATTTTAAAAACTGCCACATGTTTCTCGTAACCATTTTAAATAAAGCTGTCTGTAGAGGATCATTTCCCCATTGTGAGTACATCATACCTTGTCACTGCTTTATTGTAACTACATTGTATGTGTCAGTATTTGCTACTAGTCTCAGGGAGGATGAGTTCTTCTCATTTCAAAACTGGAAAGTACTTAGCCATGATTTGAATTGCTTTTGCAGAATTATGATGGGGTGGATAATTGTTATATAGATATCGCTAAAACTGAAGGTCTTGCTTATTTGTGTGCCTTTTATCCAGTGGATTCCTAAAACTGAAATGTAGTGGCTTGGAGAGTTAATTTCTCCCTCTTGACTATCATGTGAATTCTTTGTTACTATTCCTTTCTTTAAAAAATACAGATTTTAGCAACTTCAGAACTTTCAGACTACCTCTCATTACAAAGAAATGTGCATTTTTTTCAGTCCAGAGTATAGGGTGTGAAGGAGATAAGAGATTTCTGAAGTGAATCATTGAGGAGATTTTAGTCTGTGGCAACAGATTAAGTGGTATCTGGCCACTCCCCCCCCTTTTTCATAAAGAATGTGTGTAGTGTTAAGCCAGGCAGTGCACACCTTTAATCCTAGCACTTGGGAGGCAGAGGAAGGCAGATCTCTGTTAATTTGAGGCCAGCCTGGTCTACAGAGTGAGTGCGAGGACAGCCAGGACTACACAGAGAAACTTCGTCTTGAAAAACAAAAACAAAACAAACAAAAAAGGATGTAGTGTGCATTTTCTGACTGCAATATATTTACTAAGCATAACCAGATGTGGGGGAAAAAAATACTGCAGTCTGCCTGTTTAGTAACATTGATGTATTTTTGTCTGTATTTACACAGGGCCAGGCTTATGGAAGCAGATGCCATCCACAGATTAGAATATGACACTGTATTATGAGCTAGCCCAGAGTTTATGCCATATAAACAAATGCTGTGTCCAACAAAAAGCTGGTTTTCATTTTCAAGGTTAAAAAATCTGAGATAAAAATGTCATCAACTGTTTCCATTTATATTAACGAATATCCTCTTCATTATATAATAAAAATATTGATACTTTAAAATATAATACATCTTTAAATACTTTCAAGTCTTGAATTCACTGCAGCCTTATTTAACATATTTAAACATATGTAGACCTAATATTGAACCTTTTTTTTTTTTTCTTCCCACAGTGGAATCTCTTGCACTCTCACTCATGGCTGGCATGGAGCAAAGTTAAATATCTTTAATCCAACAAGTACCTCACACATCATCATCATCATCCGTGTACATTTTGGCTGTTTGCAGCTGAGGACTAAGAATCTTTTTCAGCCAAGCGTGGTGGTGCACACCTTTTGTCCTAGCACTAGGGAGGCAGAGGCAGGCGGATCGATGTGAGTTCGAGTCCAGGATTGCCAGAGCCACACAGAGAAACCCTGTCTTGGGAAAGAAAAAAAAAAGTGGGGCTTCCCGCGCGTGGGCCCAGGCAGTGTTTCTTGCCGCAGCGTGACCACTGAGCTGCAGCGGAGCGGGTGACATCCCGTGGAGCAACCATGAAGCACTGCGAGGTGGAGATTCGGGAAGCAAAGCTGAGGGGGAAGTTGTGCTTCCTGGACAGGGTGGAGCCTCAAGCCACCGTTGCTGAGATCAAGAACCTTTTCACCAAGACGCGCCTGCAGTGGTGTCATGCCCCCTCCGGGGACCTGAAGGCAAAGTCCTTGAGAGAGGAGGATGTCATGCAGAAGCTTCCTGTGGCCACCACGGCCATGCTCTACCTCTGGGACCTGGGGGCCCAGATCAGCTGGGTGACGGTCTTCCTCACTGAGTATGCCGGGCCCTTTATCATCTATCTGCTCTTCTACTTCCGGGTTCCCTTCATTTATGGCCGCAAATAGGACGTCACCTCCAGCCGACACATAGTGATGCACCTCGCCTGCATCTGCCCCCCATTCCACCATATCAAGCGCCTGCCGGAGACACTTTGTGCACTGCCTCTTTCACGGAACCATGCCTCTGCGAAACATCTTCAAAAACTGCACCTACTCCTGGGGCTCTGCTGCGTGGATGGCCTATTACATCAACCACCCTCTGTACACACCCCCTACCTATGGAGTTAAGCTGGTGCTGGCCGTTTTTGCGATCTGCCAGCTTGGCAATTTCTCCATCCTCATGGCTCTTCGGGACCTTCAGCCTTCGAGGTCCAAAGGACGACCCCATACCCACCAAGGACGACCCCATACCCACCAAGGACGACCCCATACCCCACCAAGAACCCCTTCACCTGGCTGTTTTTGTTGGTGTCCTGTCCCAACTACACTTATGAGGTTGGGTCCTGGATTGGCTTTGCCATCATGACGCAGTGTGTCCCAGTGGCCCTCTTCTCCTTGGTGGCCTTCACCCAGATGACTGTCTGGGCCAAGGGCAGGCATCGCAGCTACCTGAAGGAGCTCTGTTACTTCCCACCCCTACGCATGCCCATTATGCCTTTCCTGCTCTGAGCAGCTCCTCATGAGCTCTCTACCCATTGCCCTGCTGTCCCAGTGTGGCCATGGCTCTCCAACAGCAATAATAAAACCTGCTTATCCCCCCCTGCCCCCCAACCCCGCCCAAGAAAGAGAAAAACAAAAAAAGAATCTTTTTTATTTTTAAACCTGTCTATACAAATGAATTGTAGGTATTTTCTCTGGAGATAATTAGCAAGTATGTATATATATATGGTTATATATCTAATTGCAAAATATGTATAGATAAAAATGGACTACTAATATTTCTTTTCTTCTAAAAAATTGACTTATTTTTATCTTATGTATATGAGTATTTTGCCTGCTTGTATATACGTGCACCATGAGCATAGCACCATAGAGGGCATCAGACACCCTGTAAGTTTTACATTCTCTGTCGCCTAAATGTTACCTTAGATCTGACTATCCTTGAAGCATTTGAATTTTTATGTACATAGGAAATTCCAAAAGGAAAATAACAACCAATATCATTGTATAAACTGAACATTACCTACGGCCAGCTGTTATATAATGATGTTTAGCATTCATTATCTAACCAGTAATATCTCAAATAAAACTGTATATAATTCAATTTTCCACGTTATATTTTTATGTGTATTTCTCAGTAGGCGCTGTATAAGACCAGATAGAAAATGTAAGCAGATAAGTACAGTATGCACATAGCAGAACTGAACTTTAGCCAGCTGAGTCAACCTGACATCCTCATCCAGCCATGATAATATAATACACTCACCAGATAGTCTGTATATTCTATGCATGAAATGCACCTAATCTTTTCTTTGGTTTCTTGGGTTTTTTGTTTTGTTTTGTTCTGTTGTGGTTTCTGTTTTGTTTGGCGTTGGTGGTGGTGGTTGGTTGGTTGGTTGGTTGGTTGGTTGGTTGGTTGGTTGGTTGGTTTTTCGAAACAGGGTTTCTCTGTGTAACAGCCCTGGCTGTCCTGGAACTCGCTCTGTTACATCAGGTTAACTTCAAATTCAGAGATCCTCCTGTCTCTGCCTCCAGGGTGCTGGGATTAAAGGTGTGCACCATCAGTTTATTTTTTGCATTCTTGAAACAGTCTCTCTCTTCAGCCAAGGCTTGCCTCAAACTCAGGCTCCTCCTGCTTCTGTGTCCTAAGTGCTATAATTACAGGCATGCACAAATGTACCTAGCATGTGCTTACTGTCCTTCTTAGGGTTACTATTGCTGTGGTGAAACACCATGACCTACAACTTCATCATTGGAGGAAGTCAGGACAGGAACTCAAGCAGGGCAGGAACCTGGAGGCAGGAGCTGATGCAGAGGCCATGGAGAGATGCTGCTTACTGGCTTGGTCATCATGCCTGCTTTCTTACAGAACTCAGGACCACCAGCCCAGGGATGGCACCACCTACAATGGCCTGGATCCATGATCAATCACCGATTAAGAAAATGCCCTATAGTCTCGCCCACAGCCTGATCTTCTGGAATGATTTTCTCAACTAAGGTTCTCTCAGATGATTCTAGCTTGTGTCAAGTTGACATAAAACTTTCCAGCACACTTACTTTTTAGGAACAAATCACATAAAGTATACTTTCTAGTCATAGTGCAAATAAAGTACTAAGTTCAAGATCCCATAAAGCAGTGGTTCTCAACTTTTCCTAATACTGTGACCCTTTAAGATAAGCCAGGCAGTGGTGGTGCATGCCTTTAATCCCAGCACCTGGGAGGCAGAGGCAGGTTGATCTCTGAGTTTGAGGCCAGCCTGGTCTACAAAGTGAGTCCAGAACAGCCAAGGCTACACAGAGAAACCCTGTCTTGAAAAACCAAAAAAAAAAAAAAAAAGAAGAAGAAGAAGAAGAAGAAGAAACTTCATGTGGTAAGTCCCAACCATAGAAATATTTTCCTTGCTGCTGTAATGAATTGTAATGTAAACATCTGTGTTTTCCAATGATCTTAGGCAACCCCAGTGAATGGGGTCATTTGACAGCTGAAGGGACACAACCTGCAGGTTGAGAGCCACAGCCATAGAGAATCAGCTTGAAGATAATGTTGTGGCTGACAGGGAAGTGAAATCTCTTAGACTGAAGGCCACATGGACTGTCCAAGACCAGATGGACTGTGGTCCTGTGGTGAGAGCAGGAGATGCACAGAAAGGCAATGTGTCTGTCCCCACGAAACTTGAAAGTATCAGCTACTCCCGGAGCAGTGGGCTGTCAGGGTTCTGCTGAACTCAGTCCTCACGCTCAAGCAGGAACTCCAGACTCCTGTTTCCCCGGTCTTGGAGCCTGGTATCTGTGAGTCTCAGTCAGATGTGGCCCAGAAGCTCTGGGGAGGTATTAGATGCTGAGTTAACTGAATAAACCATTGTTTCAACTTATAAAAAATATTTTATGTATCAAAGAAACAAATGAAATTTTAGCTCCTATAATACATGTATGAAATAGAGTTCTGAATTCACTCTTTTCATGTAAAGAACCAAGATATCCCAGGATAATTTATTTAAAAGCCTTCTTCACTGAATTTTTTTAATCCACTAATCACAGATGTATGAGTTTATTTCTATGCACTTATCTCTATTCCTTTATATATGTCTAATCTTAATTTCCAAGATCAACCAAGATCAATCACATTCAGGATAGCATGGTATATCATGTAGGGTGTTTTAACTCCAGTTTTTGAGTCATGTAATTTTATTCATTTTTTACCTAGATTATTTTGTCTTCTCAAGACTCTTTACATAGTCTTATGAATATTAGGATCAGCTTTTCTAGCTGCCAAAAAGTCCATTGGACTCTAGTGAGCACATGGAGTCTCCAGACACAGGGCTCTACATGGTGAGCTTGTGGAGTCTCCAGACACGGGGCTCTACATGGTGAGCACATGGAGTCTCCAGACACAGGGCTCTACATGGTGAGCCCACGGGGTCTCCAGACACAGGGCTCTACATGGTGAGCCCACGGGGTCTCCAGACACGGGGCTCTACATGGTGAGCATGTGGGATCTTTGCTGTGTTATATAGGTCTAAAGTTTTTTCAGCAGTGTTGTTTTTCAGTGTAAAAGTTTTATACTTTTGTTAATTTTATCTGAGAGTATTATCTTATATATAGTATTGTAGATTTGTTTTCTTTTTTCAATTAGTCATTTTTAATATGTAAACATAAGTGATTTGTCTATATCAGTCATATCCTGCAACTTGCTGGCCTTGTTGCACACCAGCACTCTTCTGTGTATACATGTTGCCTTTACGCTTTTCTACAAATGCGATCATGTCATCAGGAAATGTTTTACGAGCAGAAGATGGCTCAGTCAACAGCGTGAGAGGTCCTGAGTTTGATCTCCAGCACCCATATAAAAAGCCAGACATGGTGACATATACTTGTGATTCCAGCACGGGGCTCTCCGGACAGCCAGCATATCCTAACCTGCAAGCTCAGGGTTCCAGCACAAGATCCTGTCTCAAAAACCAGTGTGACATGAACTCTGGTGCCCCATATTTGACCACGTCTCCTGGATGGGGAGGCCTGGCAGCACTCAGAGGAAGGATAGCAGGCTACCAAGAAGAGACTTGATGCCCTATGAGCATATACAGGGGAAGGAAGTCCCTCTCAGTCATAGTCATAGGGGAGGGGAGTAAGGGGGAAATGGGAGGGAGGGAGGAATGGGAGGATACAAGGGAGGGATAACCATTGAGATGTAATATGAATAAATTAATTATATATATATATATATATATATATATATTTTTTTTTTTTTTTTTTTTTTTTTAACAGTGTGACAAGGTCCACAAGATGGCTCGGTGAATGAAATGCTTCTCACACAAGCCTGATAACCTAAATTTGGTCCTAGGAACCCATTTAAGGTAGGAGAGGGCTGATATCACAAAGTTGTCCCCGGACTTCCCCACACATGTCATAACATATGTGTACCCACACATGCACATCACACACATAATGGCACCTTTCACTGTCACTGTAAGAAGAAAAGTTGGAATCTGGAGAGATGGCTTAGCAGTTAAGAGTACTGGGGTAGGTTCCCAGTGCTCACATGGCAACACACAACAGTGGATCAGCCCTCTCCTGGCCACCACAGGCACCAGGTACACACATGTTGCACAGACATATATGCAGACAAACATCCACACATAGAGATTATAATAAAATTCTCTATTTTAAAAAGTCATTGGCAGCCGGGCGTGGTGGCCTCACGCCTTTAATCCCAGCACTTGGGAGGCAGAGGCAGGTGGATCGCTGTGAGTTCGAGGCCAGTCTGGTCTACAAAGTGAGTCGAGGACAGCCAAGGCTACACAGAGAAACCTTGTCTCAAAAACGAAAAACAAAAAACAAAAAAGTCATTGGCTCCGTAGGAACAGTACACTAAGTTGACATAGAGCCTCCATACACACACTCATACACACGTGCCCACACCTACACATACACAGTAATTCTTCCAATATTAGTGAGTTACTTCATTTTCTCTCCTAATTGTCATAGCTAGAAACTATAAGACAGTCTTAAGTATAAGACAATGTCCTGGCATTTGGCCTAAAGAGAAAGTTTTCAGTCTTCCAACATTATAATGTTAACTCTGGGTGTTATTTTTTAATATATATGCTTTTTATTTGAGAAAGTTCCCTTATAATTTCTATATTGTTGAGTATTTTTACTATAACAGAATTACATTTTTAAGATGATTTTTCTACATATTCTGGTGACTCTGAGGTTTTTGTTTGTTTGTTTTTGTTTTTGTTTTGCCTCCCTTGTTCTTTGGGTCTATTGGTTTATTACATTGAACAAACCTTTTGGTCCTAGGATAAACTCATCCAGGTCATGATTGTATATGCTGTTGGAATCAACTTACTAATGTTTGCTCTTTTTTAAGATTTATTTATTTATTTTATATATATGAGTGTTCTGTCTGCATGTCCACCTGCAGGCCAGAAGAGGACATCAGATCACATTACAGATGGTTGTGAGGCACCATGTGGTTGCTGAGAACTGAACTCAGGATGTCTAGGAGAGTAGCCAGTGCTCTTAACCTCTGAGCCATCTCTCCAGCCCGCTAATATTTTCATATTTTTATGTTTTTGAATATTTGGTAGAAATTCACCAATAAGGAGATAAGACCTTAAGCTTTTCTTCTTGGTCAGTCTACTTCTTGGTTAAGCATGAGGAATCCCTGGGTAGTCCTGTGTCTGGACATCTATAGACAACCAATGTGGTGTTCCATGAGATGACTCTGCCTTTGAACATTCCAACCCTGTGGTAGGAGAAGTGGCCTCAGATTTCTAAGATACGAAGCTGGAGTCTCAACAGCTAAGAGTACTTGGAACTTTCCAGAGGACCCAAGTGATTTGATAATTTTGACCTCTTTGGACACCAACACAGATATGGCATATACTCACAAAGAGAAACAGAAATTAAAGTAAAGATAGTAATAAATTAATAAATAAATAAAAAGATTTCAGAGATCCCCTTGTTCTTTTCCTAGTTCTGAAGATTAGGGTTCCTGTTAGTGACTTTAGCAAGTGTTAGAACATAACATGGTTTTTGTTGTTGTTGTTTTGAAACAGGGTTTCTCTGTGTAGCCTTGGCTGTCCTAGACTCACTTTGTAGACCAGACTGGCCTCGAACTCACAGAGATCAGCCTACCTCTGCCTCCCCGATTCTGGGATTAAAGGCGTGCGCCACCACACCCAGCACTTGGAGACTAGTTTACCTGTCTCTTTGTGAATGCTTCTCCAGACTCTTGTAACTTCTGTGATACAGTTCCAAAGATGCTTCCATGTTTTTAAAGAGCTCCACTCTAGAACCAATGTTCTGTTTTCCTATGTTAGTTTTGTTGTAGATGAAGTTTAGTTGTAGAGTGTTTACCTAGCATGTGCAAGACCATAGGTTCCACCCCCAACAGTACCAAAAGGGTAAGCACACACACACACACACACACACACACACACACACACACACACACACACAGACCCCCCCCCCCACACACACACACACGTTTGAGTTACAATAGTGGAAAGCTAAACTAAATTCTATAAACAGGTTTTAGAACTTTAGCTTCCAAGCCTAGAAGTTTAGATGAGAGAGCCCCAAATGTTTGGCATCTAGTAAGTATCAAAAGTCAAGGAGAGAGAACATCTGAAAATGAAGCCTTTTCTTTTTGTTTGTTTGGTTTGGTTTTTTTTTTTTGTTTTTTTTTTTTTTTGTTTTTCAAAACAGGACTTCTCTCTCAGTGATCCACCTGCCTCTGCCTCCTGAGTGGTGGGATTCATCACCAGTTGGTCGATTCTTTTGTTTTGTTTTGTTTTGTTTTGTTTTGTTTTGTTTTGTTTTGTGAGACGGGATTTCTCTGTGCAGCCTTGACTGTCCTGGCCTCATTTTGTAGACCAGGATGGCCTCCAACTCACAGCAACCCGCCTGCCTCTGCCTTCTAAGTGCTGGGATTAAAGATGTGCGCCACCATGCCAGCGAGACAAACACCGAGGACAGGCTTATCCTTTCCCTCTCCCCACCCCTCCACCCCTGCCCCCCCCCAGCAGACAGGGGGTGGAGGAGAGATAGGGAGGGAGGGAGGGAGGGGGGAGGGAGAGAGAGAAAGAGAGAGAGAGAGAGAGAGAGAGAGAGAGAGAGAGACTCCCCCTCCCCCCCCCAGGCAGGGTTTCTTTGTGTAGCCTTGGTGCTCCTCTGTCTGACGCAGTTAGTCTACTTTGTACTACACTGTCCCTACTGCTTAGCATCAAAGCCCTCTAATTATTTTAATGCTTTACCTGGAAGTACATAAAATTCATCAGCTTTGTGACCTCGGGTTCAAGAACTTCCACCGTTTTCTCATAAATTTCAACCCTATTAGGCTGCTCGTTGCACTTCACCTGAGTGCAAAAGAAAGACGCGCCAAGTAAGGTTTTCATCAGGCCGAAGCGGGCATTCCCATAACCGAAAAAGGGGTGCAAGATGGGGGGTGGCTTGGACGGACAGGGAAATATTTCCTCAGTCTAAATGACATTTTAAAATCTTATTTAAATGTGAAAAACTGCTTTATTCCTAGGGTTGAGAACAAGACAAATGTCTACCTAATCCAAAATTTCTATTCAGTATTATACTGGAAGTACTACATGGTACATAATAGAAAAAAAATACTCTGGGGAAAAAAGTGAACTTAAAAAGTTACATGGTTTTATATATGTATATGTGAAGTAGATTATGCCCAGTGAGAAACCAATCCACCACTTATAGATTAATAAAGGAAAATGTTTAATAGTGCATGTCAGGTTAAAGGGAACTAGGCCTAAATAAAAATCTGTGTCAGCATTTTGAGTAATCAAACATGTCTCACAAATACAGAAATTCCAAGATTCAGTTGCTTGAACCAACGGAGACGTTTACAATGTAAAATATTACCATAGCTTTTAACCAAGGTCATCCTCTCTGCCTGACAAAACTATGCTTTTCTTGATAGGGCCAGAGTGTTCCTTTAAATTCTGTTTTGTGTAACAAGATTTCCTTATCAAGTTTAGTAGCTCCTTTGTAATGCCAGCTTATTATTCCCAGTTTTTACTGTATCATATGTAGAAAATGTAAAGAAATTTCCAACTACAAGAACTAGTAAGTCAATCTAGTAAGTCAGGATTTGAAAGCAATATAAAATAATTTTATATAGTAGTAAAAATTACAAACGAAAAGTTTTCTCAATATCAATAAGCAGTGTTGTGTGACAGAATTGGAAGGAGTAAACTCAACACATATGGGTCTAATCACCCCAGAAAGGGAGCCCACTACAGACCAAACAGTTACACCAGTGTCAAGTTTGGTGAAACAATAAATATTGTATTTTTGTTTTGTTTTTGTTTTGAGACAAAGTCTGTCTACATAGGCCTGGCTGGCCTGGAACTTACAGAGATCCACCAGCCTTTGCCTCGAAAATGCTGGGATTAAAGACATGAGCCACCATACCCAGCCCCCAATGAGTTTTTTTTTTGGGGGGGGGGTTGTTTGTTTGTTTGTTTTTAATTGAGGTTACAAACTGTTGTGGGATCCACTTAAACCCAACATAACTCAAACACCATGTGATTGCAGGTGACAAAAATACATATTGTAATCAAGCCAATACTGATCGATCGGAGCTGCAGAACAGACTCAAGCTGAACTACAACCCTGAAGGAGCATTGTACAGCATATTTAAAGGATGAAACCACAAAGCAAGGGGGAGTGAGGTGGGCTGTAGTCTTGTCCAATCAGTGTAGGAAGTCCCTGGGCCTGGGAACATGAACTTAGTTGACCCTGCCAGCAAGATGGAGTTGTCCTTGAAATGCCTTGCCTCAATTGTCTCTTTAACAAGCTGTCCCTGAGATGTCTGGACTCAGAGAACTGCTATTGGGAAGTCCCCAGCTCCACTAGGGCCTGGGACTTTGAATTTAGTTTCCCCATTCGATTAAATGGAGTCTGAAAGCCCAGCTTGGTGGTGCACACCTATAATCCCAGCACTTACTTGGGAGGCAGAAGCCAGCGTACCTCTGTGAGTTTGAGGCCAGCATGATCTACAAAAGTGAGGCCAGGACAGCCAAGACTAAGCAGAGAAACCCTGTCTTGAAAAAAATAAACAGGGGCTGGAAGGATGGCTCAGAGGTTAAGACGACTGTCTACGCTCCCAAAGGTCCTGAGTTCAATTCCCAGCAACCACATGGTGGCTCACAGCCATTTATAATGAGATCTGGTGCCCTCGTCTAGTGTGCAGGTATACATGCAAGCAGAACACTGTATAAAATAATAAATACATACATACATACATACTTTTTTTTAAAAAAAGAAACAAACAAAAAATGGAGCCTGAAAATGAAATGGTCGTACTTATAATGAGTTTCTATTACTTGTTCCCAAACACAAACAAGGATAGGTGAGCAGTGACTAAGTAAGAAGCAGAGATAACTCACAAGCAGCTGTGTCATCAGAAAGCTCACCCCAGCATGGGTGACCAGCCCACAGTTCAGCTGGCCAGAGACTCCACCCCAGCAGCTGTTTATAATCCCTTTATTCTGTTGGTCCAGGGCCTTCAAGAATCCTCCAAGCTTCTATTCCAGCTTTCCACTGGAGGCTGCTGAGCAGTCGTCTCCTTCCCTTGGGTGGAAGGAGTGTTGCAATTTAGAGGAACATGGCATACAACAGGAAGTCAGACCATGGGGATAGAGTCTAACTGGGGCATATGAAGGCCTCTAGGGCTTCGTGCATGTTTGCAAGCACTGTCTGTGATGTTTGTCAACAGCCCCATGTTTGGACTTTGGCAAATTAAAATAGTGTAATATGACATTGGAAAGTTCCAATTTTGCAGGATTTCATTCAATAACATCCACATATATATTGTGTGTGTGTGTGTTGAATTTATGTTGAAAACTATAAAACAGTCTCCAAAATTGAATTAAGTATATATCCTTGGAGCTGGAAAGATGGCTAAGGACTTAAGAACACTAGTTTTGTTTTGTTTTGTTTTTTCCCCAGACAACCAGGATTTGATGCTCAGCACCCACATGATGGCTCACAACCACACCGATCCCATGCCCTCTTCTGCTCTCCACATGCATCAGGCATGTATGTGGGGAAGGGGCTTGGGCCTGCTCCAGCAAGGCGAGCATGTCTCTAGCAGGCCTTGCCTTTCCCCTTCCCTCTCCCTTGTAAAGTATAGATTACATTCCTGATGCTGGCCATCAAGACTTACTACCTTATTTGGAAACTTTCCTATGCCAGATTTGTTTCTGAGGTTGACTACCAAGGTCCAGCCATCAAAGCACTGAAGTCCAGAGATCAAATGCCCCCTTTGGTTCACCTAATGAACATGTCCACCCAAAACATCCCACTTTGCACTAGCCCATTCTAACACAGAACAACAGCTGAGTAACTTGAAATGGAGAGTCTGTACAAAACTCCAGCTGAGGTCACTTAGAACCGCCAAACAAAGACTTTTCCCATCTACACACACACACCATGTGCCACTGGATGAGGCTCAAACAATGGGGAGTGGAAGGAGAGTTGTAGAGACCCAAAGTCAGTTGAGGCTCAGAAGGCTCTGGTCTGAAGTGTGATACTATCAGCCTAAAGCAGAGAATTCTCTCCTAGTGGCTCCCACTGAGGTCAACACAAAACACCTACATGAACTTCCACTCTGCCCTTTCATCAGCAGTATGCACCAACTGTTGGGATGTATGGGTTGGAACTATATGGTGGAATCCATAAAGTCACACCATGCAGCAGGAGGTTTACTAGGGGAGGGGACACAGAGGCTGCCTCTGGGTGAGGGGTGTCAGGAAAGAGAGAGAGGGAAAGGCTGAAGGAACAGGCCCTTTTATAAGGTGATGCAGTGCATGCACAGAGAGAAGACATGCAGCTCTTAGAGACAGTGGAAGTGTGTCGAATCTTGGCAGCCAGTGATGACATGTCCTGTTGTTGCCATGTCCCTGGAGCTGGCTGTGGAGGTGCCTGATCACTAACACTAACAACCAGAGAAAGAAAAGCTATGGGGGCAGGACAGAGGATTGCATATATTTATGATGTGGTAGCTGTTGTTATTAAAAACAAAATACCAATCTTTTGATTTTACCAATAAAGACTCAGGAGCCAGATGCAGGGGTGAAAGTCTGCAAGCTCAGAGAGGCAGAGAAACCACCCAACTGGCCTTCCTACTCAGCTTGCATCCCAGAAGGAAAAAGCCCTTCTTACTCAGCCCATGTCCCTCCTTTCTACTTCCTCTGTGTCTCTATTAGTCCTTCACATTTCCTCATATTGTCTGTGCTTTTTCCCCCCATGTTCACTTCCTGTCAATCTGGTTATTTGTTCTGCCTCTTGACCTAGGATTAACTTTATTTAAATCATGTTTACAGAAAGCTCTTGGATTAAAGGTGTGTGCTAGGGTTTGAGGCTACCATAAGTACTTGTTTACAGTAAACAGAAAGCTCTGGGGTCAAAGACGGAGCCAAATCACAATTAAAAACACGTTTTTACAGTTCACAATCTCGGGATTCACAACAGTATCAAAAATCCCCCAACATGTAGCTACAGATATGAGAGTGGAATTGTCACCTCAGGGCACTCTACAGTTCCTGCCACTGTCTTGGAAAGCAACAAGTTGGAAGCAGAACTACATTGTTGTTAATAGCAGTTTCCACCAGAAATGAAATCTGAAAGATAATTTGTTTCAGTTCCACTGTAGCAAAGCATACCCCAAATCTGGCTAGATAGATTTCAACCTTGATTGCAAACTGTACCTCTCTCAATTCATTCCTGTATTAGTTACTTTCTGTTGCTATAATAAAATGCTATGACCAAAAGCAACGTAGAGGAGAAAGGCTTATTTTAGCTTACAGTTCTAGAGGGCGTACAGTCCATCCGTCCATCATTTTGGTGATGATGTGAGGCAGGAGACACGAGGCTGTCTTGGCAGTTAGGGAGCAGAGAAAGAGAATACAAAGTGAGGTCAGCTTTAACCAGTGACAAACTTCCCCCAGCAAGGCTCCACCTCATAATGATTCTGTAGAGTCTACAGTATAGATGCTTGTGTGTCCTTCCCAAAAAGTGCCACTAACCAAGGCCCCACTGGGAAAACACACAGGCCTGTTTTCTCATTCAAACAGCAAAATTGCAGTTTGGTACATGAAACACCACAGAAAAGGGAGAAATTCAAAACCCATCACACCAAAAAAAAAAAAAAAATTACCGTTGTGATATTTTTTTAACCTATATTTTAATACACTTTATCTTTCTGTTGTTTGGATTGGGGGGGGGGAATTCATTGTTTTGTTGCTTTTCTAACCTTTTATTCAGGTATCAAAACTAGAACATTTATTTTATGACTACTTATTGCAATTCTCACACTGAACTGGCAACAGATAATCTTTTGGGTCACAGTAGGTACCCATCTGAGTGTCTTAGATGCTTTCCCAGTAGCAATAGTTCTTAATACTTCCCTTTGTCATTCTGCCTTTGTAACCCTCTCCTTCCTTCTCCCTTTCCTCCTCCTCCCTTTTCTTTTGGCTTTTCCAGACAAGGTTTTTTCTGTGTAGCCTTTGCTGTCCTGGACGTGTTTTGTAGACCAGGCTGGCTTTCAACTCATAGCCATCCTCCCACCTCTGCCTCTTGGGTACTGGGATTGCAGGCCACCGAGCCCAACTACTTCTTCTTTTCCCTCCTATGTAAATATTTACATTTTTGTTGAATTTTTGTGTGTGGAGGGGTCCAATTAAATAAGTACTCTTATTCAAGAACATTTTTCTAATTCTTATTTCTTTGACAATTTCATATGATGTCTTTTGATCATCTTCACCCTCTCCCCACTTCTCTACCCATTCAACTTTGTGTCCTTTAAATTACAACAACAACAACAAACTCATCAGGTATAGTTGGTGCTGTCTTGGATATGTGACCTTCCACTAGAGCATGGTTCAACCCATCAGGGACCATAATCTTTTAAAAAGCTGATTCTAGCTGGGTGGTGGTGGCACATTCCTTTGATCCCAGCACTGGGAAGGCAGAGGCAGAGGCTGGGGGATGTCTGTGAGTTCGAGGCCAGCCTGGTCTACAAAGTGAGTCTAGGACAGAAACCCTATCTCTAAAAACCAACAAAAGAAAAAAAAAAAGCTGATTCCTCCTACAACTGGCAATCGCCAATATCTCCTTATCTAGGGGTGGAACTTTAGTCCTACTTCCCCTCACTGTGGTGGAATTTTTGTCTGGCTTGAGCTTGGGCAAGCCTTGTGAGTGCTCTCTCAACTGCTATAAATCAACAGCAACAGTGTATGCAACTGCTCAGCTGTGTCCAGAAAACACAGTCACTAGAGTCGTCCACCACCTCTGCCTCTTACACTCTTCCCACTCTTTCTTCTGCAATGATCCCTGAGCCTGTAGAGGAGGATAGCCCACTTAGGACTGAACATTCCAGTCTCACTGTCTTCATGTTGATCAGTTGTTGATCTCTGTGTTGATTACCATTTACTGATGAGGAAAAAACAAAACAAAAACAACGTCGCTGAGGAGGGTTGACAGATGCACTAATCCATGAGAATGATGATAGATCATTAGGAGTTTTTTTTTAATACTGGCCCATTTAGCCGAGTACTATTAGTAAGTTTTCCTTAGGGCCTGGAATATGTCCAGGAATGGGTCCTTTGCCCTAGTATTGGTGTCAGATATGGGTTTCAACTTGTTAAGTGGGCCTTAAATACAACCAGAAAGTGGTTTATTCCTGGGATACTTGTACCATTATCATACTGGTGGTCGTGTTTTATAAGGCCTGTCGTACCTCACAGGGTTCTCAGAGGGAGTAACATCAGTAATTAGTTTTTCCTTCAGCACTGTGAAAGCTAGTCATCAGGGTTGAGGTTCCTAGGTGAGTACCAGCTTAATTTCCCTCTGTCAAGTGTGTGGCGTCTTGAGTAAGAGGGTTTTGTCTCAAAGTTCTAGAGGATAATTACGAAAATTCCTTTAATCCCAGCCCTGGGGAGGCGGAGGCAGAGGTAAGCGGATCTCTGTGAGTTCGAGGCCAGCCTGGTCTACATCACCTACTGTAATGTTTGGGATGTCTGTAGGACCTCATTGGCTCTAGGATTTTTATTTGTTGGCCTGTGATATCTAGTAGGAGCATTGTGTCCCTGTTACAGGCTAACTCCATTTAACTTTTATATCTGTATATTTTCGGAAGCTATGTTGCCAGATGTACTGACTGGTTTTATGTCAATTTGACACAAGCAAGAGTCATCAGAGAAGAAGGAGCCTCAGTTGAGAAAACGCCTCCATGAGATCCAGCTGTAAGGCATTTTCTCAGTTAGTGATCAGTGGGGGAGGGCCCAGCCCATTGCGGGTGGTGCCATCCCTGGGCTGGTGGTCCTGGGTTCTATAAGAAGGCAGGCTGAGCAAGCCAGGGGAAACAATCCAGTAAGCAGCACCTCTCCATGGTCTCTGCATCAGCTCCTGCCTCCGGGATCCTTCCCTGATGAGTTCTGGTTTGGACTTCCTTCAATAATGAATATGTAAGCCAAATAGACCTTTTCTTCCCCAACTTGCTTCTTGGTCATGGTGTTTTGTTGAAGCAATAGGAACCTTGAGACACTTACTGATTGATGTTGGTTGTAGCGGCCACAGCAGAGAAACAAGCTGACCAAGTTGCTAAGCCTTCCTTTTCTGATGGAGCCGAGGGCTTCAGTCTTCTTGGAAAAGGCTGACGCCCAGCTAAGCTCATGCCAGTTACTTTAGTCAAACATTATACACGGATAATTGGGGCTGGGAAAGATTCGAACTATGAAAGTTATCTTGCCCTTGCCCTGCCCATGAGAGCAGACAACCCACACGAGTCTCAGTCCCTTCTGACCATGGCTAGCCATAATCAAAAGCAAGAGCTTCCAGTTTTCCAAGAGTGTCTTAGGACCAAGGTCTATGCAGCTGCAAGCTCTCATGTAGCACCATCTGCAGATTCTCCAGAGAGACAACATTTTCTCAGGGGTTGAACAGTCTCAAAACAATTTCTCAACCTCTTCGGATTGGCCTAAATATAGCAAAGGCTTTGTTGAAATATTTCACTCCAAGCCAGACAAAAGGCTTTACTATACATTCCACTTAAAGCCAGGCAGAGAGCTGGAGAGATGGCTCAGCGGTTTAGAGCACTGACTGCTCTTCCAGAGGTCCTGAGTTCAATTCCCAGCAACCACATGGTGGCCCACAACCATCTCTAATGTGATCTGTGCCCTCCTCTGGCCTGCAAGTGTACATGTAGGCAGATCATTGTATACATAATAATAAATAAAAATCTTTTTTAAAAAGCCAGGCAGAAAGTCTTGACTTCATATATCACTTCAGACACCATATGACTTTTTACATTGTTTTTTTAAAAGATTTATTTATTTATTATGTTTACAATGTTCTGCCTGCATGTGTATCCACAGGCCAGAAGAGGGCACCAGATCTTACTATAGATGGTTGTGAGCCACCATGTGGTTGCTGGGAATTAAACTCAGGACTTCTGGAGGAGCAGGCAGTGCTCTTAACCTCTGAACCATCTCTCCAGCCCTTTTACATTGTTTTTAGTGATCATGTGTTACTACTCTAGATGTGGTGAGGCCTGCAAGGATGGATCAAGTCAATGAGGTAGACTAAAGAAAGCCTCATGCCATCGCCAACTGTATGCAGGGCCCCAGACAATCTATACACTGAGGGTTAAGAAAGGTCACATGGAGTCAGGCATCATGGCACACACCTTTAATCTCAGCACTCAGCAGAAGCAGGTGGATCTCTTTGAGTTCAAGGCCAGAGGTGGGGGGTGGGGGAAGTAAGTAAAAAACAACATATCAAACCTATGGGATGGCCAGGCATGGTGGCGATGCTTTTAATCCCAGCCCTTGGGAGGCAGAGGCGGGCGGATCTTTGTGAGTTTGAGGCCAGCCTGGTCTACAAAGCAAGTCCAGGACAGTCAAGGCTACACAGAAAAACCCTGTCTTAGAAAAAAAAAAAAAACCTGCACACCTTTAATCCCAGCACTCGGGAGGCAGAGGCAGGCGGATCGCTGTGAGTTCGAGGCCAGCCTGGTCTACAAAAGTGAGTCCAGGACAGCCTAGGGTACATAGAGAAACCCTGTCTCAAAAAAAAAAAAAAAAAAAAAAAAAAGAAAAAGAAAAAGAAAGAAAGAAAGAAAGAAAGAAAAACCCACCAAACAAACCTATGGGACACAATGAAGGCAGTTCTAAGAGGTAAGTTCACAGCACTGAGTGCCTACACTAATAAGTTGGGGATATCTCACATTACTGACTTAGCAGCACATCTGAAAGCTCTGAAACAACAAGAAGAAATAATACCCCAAAATAATAGATGGCAAAAAATAATCAAACTTAGGGCTAAAGTAGTGACATAGAAACAATAACAAAAAGGCAATACAAAGAATCAATGAAACGAAGAATTGGTTCTTTGAGAAAATCAATGAGATTGACAAACCCTTAGCCAAACTAACTAAAAGATGAAAAGAGAAGACTCAAATTGACAAAATTAGAAAAGGAAGGAGGGATATTATAATAGAAACCAAAGAAATGCAGAGAATCAACAGACATATTTTAAAAGTCTGTACTCCACCAAACTAGAAATGGATGATTTTCTTGATATATGTGACCTAACCAAAGTTAAATCAAGATCAAATAAGTAATTTGAACAGACCAATAACCCTTAGTGAAATAGAAACATTTATTAAAAGCCTCCCAACCAAAATAGCCCGTGGACAGATGGAGTCATTCCAGAAGTCTACCAGACATTTAAAGAAGAGCTAACACCAATACTCCTCAGTTTATTCCATAAGACAGACAGTGAAGCGACCTTTTCTTTTGCTTTTGTCTGTGTGTCCTTTTCCAGTCTACCATGATACATGGTAGCAAGGGGGAGGAATGATAGCACAAGGGTCCTTAAAGCATGGAGATAGAAAAAAAAAAGAGTTCTGATAATAGAAGCAGTGTTAGAGAGAAATTAAGCCCTGGCTTTGATGATGGGCAAAGGGGGCAGTAGTTGAGATAAGGAAGCTGGCAGTAGTGACTGGAAAAGAAAAAGTAGCATGCTTACAGGATCAGCGCTCATAACAGGCAAGCATTAATTACCCCGGGAGATTGATTACGCTGGACCTCAGGGATACAGAATTCATAATACTATAATACTTTCTTTCTTTTCTTTTTTGTTTTTCTTTCTTTTTTTCCCCCCAAGACAGGGTTTCTCTGTGTAGCCTTGGCTGTCCTGGACTGGCATTGTAGACCACGATGGCCTCGAACTCATAGGGATCCACCTGCCTCTGCCTCTTGAGTGCTGGGCATGCGCAACCACCACCCCGCTGTTTTTTGTTTTTCACGACAGGGTTTCTCTGTGTATCCCTGGCTGTCCTGGAACTCACTCTGTAGACCAGGCTGGCCTCAGAGATCTGCCTGCCTCTGCCTCCCAAGTGCTGGGATTAAAGATGTGGGCCACCACCCCCTGGCCACTAAGCTAGTTTTCTGAAGCTGCTGTAACACATCATAATTTTAGTGGCTTAAACAAATAATGTCTCAAACTTCTAATGTTTCTGTTGCTGAGTTTATAAATTTTTTGAGTTTATAATTTTTTGACTATATCTTCATAAAGGTGTAGATACCTGGGTGTGGTGGCGCACCCCTTTAATCCTAGCACTCGGGAGGCAGAGGCTGTTGGACCCTGTAAATTCAAGGCCAGCCTGGTCTACAAAGTGAGTCCAGGGCAGTCAAGGCTACACAGAGACACCCTGTCTCAAAAAACAAAACAAACAAGCAGAAGGTATAGACATAATGGTTTTCCCAGTAAGTGTCCTAATGCATTGTATGTATGTATGTATGTATGTATGTATGTATGTGTGTGTGTGTGTGTGTATATGTACATATACATATGCATATATGGGATCAGAATGACTTACAAGCTGTGGTCCAGCTATTCCAATAATGGCTGCCTGTGAACAGAAGGTCCAAGAGTCCAGTAATTGTTCAGCCCGTGAGCCTAGATCTTCAGCTGGCCTTCAGTATATGTTGGAATCCGGAAGAAGTAGGCTGTAATGCCAGTGAAGGAATGGGCTTCCCAGCAAGAGCAAGCAGGTAAAGAGAGAGAGCAACCTTTGCTCTTCCAGATCCCTTTGCCTGGCGGTCAGCAGACGGTGTGGCCAGATTAAATGTGGATCTTCCCAGTGCAGGGACTCTAGCCAGCTGGGAAGCATGGCTCTGGCAGTCCTTGCCTTTCTCCTCATTCCTTCTGCCTTGCTAAAACGCTGTTAGCTTACATCCCTAAAGCTAGCCACCAACGTCTTTCCCCTTATTTGGCCACTTCTTCCTCCTGAGGCTGACTAGCAAGGTCCAGCTATCAAAGAATTGAAATCCAGCAATCAAAAGCCCCCTTTGGCCCATCTAATTAACATGCCCAGTTAAAATTAAACACTTCATCCACACGCGGGGTTTTCCCTTTTCCCTTTATAAACCTCAATTTGCCTATGGGCCACTCCTGTCTCCTCTCTTTCCAGAGGCAGTCCTTTGTCCCTGGGGACAACTACCCTTTCCCCCTCTCGCTTGTGTCCTTCCCCTTCTCTGGCTCCTCTATCTCTGTCTCTGCCTCTTATCTCTGCCTCTGTCCCTCTAGGGCAAACAAATTTTCTTTGTGCAGAGAACTGGCCTTGGGTGTCTTGTGATGACTTTATACCCACCGAGAATGATCCGGATAGAGATTTATCTTCTCACTCCGAAGATCCTGATTTAAAAAGTGTCTTTCTTGTCACTTCAAATGATTTAAGGAATTAAAAAAAAAAAAAAAAGCCGGGCATGGTGGTGTATGCCTTTAATCCCAGCACTTGGGAGGCTGAGACAGGTGGATCTCTGTGAGTTTGAGGCCAGCCCTGATTACAAAAGCAAGTCCAGGATAGCCAGGACTGTTACACAGAGAAACCCTGTCTCAAAAAAATGTTAAAAAAAAAAAAAAGAAAGAAAGAAAAGAAAAGAAAGAGGAAAACAAACAAACAAACAAACAAACAAACAAACACAAGTGTGCCCAGGCATTTATTTTGGTTTTGGTTAATTCCAAATGTACTCAAGTTGACAACCAAGAAGAGCCATCACACAGCACAGAGGTTCATGTATTTGATTGGTTGGTCCCTTATTGGTAGAATTGTTTGGGCAGGATTAAGTGTGGCCTTGTTGAAAGAATTGTGTCACTGGGGTAAACTTGCCCTCTCTCTGTCTCTCTGTCTCTGTCTGTCTCTCTGCCCCATGCTTGTGGATAAGATATAGGTTACTGCACCAGTGCCATACCTGCCTGCCTGCTGCCATACTCCCCATCATGACGGGCATGGACTACCTCTCTGACACTGTAATCAAGCCCCAATAACCTCTTTTTACCTATAAATTGTCTTGGTCATGGTGTCTCTTCACAGCAATAGAAAAGTAACTGAGACAGTAACACTAAATCTAAGTGCCTCAGCTGATGCAACTTGGGTCTGGAAGTCTGACTAGAGAATGGTGAGAAAATGAAGGAAGGACAGACACCTGGATATATGTACAGAAAAGCTGGGGTCCAGTGGGCTGTGCACTGACAGAGCCACACCTACGACTTCTGTATCAGGAAACCTCAGTAACATGGAATAGCCACCTGGGTTTTTCCATTTTGGGGTGAGCTTCGGATGCACCTATATTGCCTGAAAATTGGGGGTGTGGACGTTCATTCATTAACCTGATCGAGTTATTAATTAATATTTACACTGCATATCAAAATGTGAAATACCTTATGTTCAATGTATATCTCTATCTATCTATCTATCTATCTATCTATCTATCTATCTATCTATCTATCTGTGTGTGTGTTATAGACAGGGTCTCACTGTGTAGCTCTGGTTATCCTGAAACTCACTCTGTGGAGCAGGCTGGTCTCTAACTCACTGAGATCTGCCTGCCTCTGCCTCCTGAGTGCTAGGATTAAAGGCATGTGCCACCACTGCCCAGCTATAAGTAAATATATTGATTGATTGATTTTTCAAGACAGGGTTTCTCTGTGTAATAGCCCTGGCTGTCCTAGACTCACTTTGTAGAACAGACTGGCCTCAAACTCATGAAGATCCACCTGCCTCTGACTCCTGAGCGCTACCATGCCCAACCCACATTTTAATTTTTTTTTTTAATAATATAGGGTAAAGAAAGGGAGGTGGTACTGCCTTTTCACAAATTATAGAAGCAGCCACAACAACCTCCAAGAAGTTTATATCACTTCAAACCTATTTTCAAATTATAAGCCAAGATTTCTTTAAAATACACATGTACGTTTCCCCTGTGGATCTGTATGATTTTTTCCTTCGGTGTGTTCCCATATCTGTTGGCACTGAAAGGACAAAACACATAAGTGGGTTTCCTACTAATTATTTTTTTAAAGAATTATTTTCCCCCCAAAAAAAGCTTTTGTTTTTTTCTCACCATGACAAAGATTGACATCTTATGTGCATTCAATAGTAAACAGGTAAAATTTAACTTTCATTTCCACATGGAGAGTTCCATTCCATATAAAAGTTAACAAGTGGTGGGCTAGGTGTGGTGGTGCATGCCTTTAATCCCAGCACTTGGGAGGCAGAGACAGGTGGGTTGCAGTGAGTTCGAGACCAACTTGGTCTACAAAGCCAGGCCAGGCCAGCCAAGGCTACACAGAGAGATCCTGTCTCACAAAACAAAAACAAACAAACAAACAAAAAAGTTGACAAATGGTTTTTATTTTTAAAAAGTTGCCTTGATTTCATATAATGATATAATTCGAATTGCTTGTAGGATAGTTCAATGCCATATTGAAACCTAATCTCCCAGGTTACGGTCCTGCAGAAGCAGAGGAATGTCATCAAGCAGGCGCTTTGTATTTTGTTGCACCACACACTGCAACTAGTAAGCCAAGGAGTCACCATGTTGCATTTGTAGCATCATTATGGTTTTGTTTTTGTTAGTTTTGTTATTCTTGTTTGCTATGCATATGTAGAGAAGCTATAGGAATTATGCATTTAATTAAATTTAAGGCCACATATTTCATAAAAGGTCTATTAGTTTAAGATGGTCAAAGCACCGGTGTGTTTGCGGTAAATAAAATTACATGAGTTTTATTTTTCTGATATTAAGAGTTACTTAATAGTTATTTCTGTTAAATTGGGGAAAAAAGACTGGTGTGGGAGTTGGGTTTGATGTCAAATGCCTAGAATTTCAGCACCTGCCAGGTGGAGGCAGGAAGATCAGGAGTTCAAGGCTAGCCTGGGATACTGTCAAACCTTAAAGACAAAACAAACCACCCAAATTCTTCACGGTAAGGAGGGTCGTCGTGAGTGAAGAAGGGTAGGAAGTTTGAAGATATTTCTGTCCTAAGTTCAGCATTATGACGTATGTTGCTTAATCTGTCTCTGATTACTTTTTTTTGTGGGCGGGGCAGGGACAGACAGTTGTTTTGTTTTGGTGAGCCATTCCCAGGAGTCTTGTTTTTTGTTGGCGTTTTTTTGTTTTTTGTTTTGTTTGTTTGTTTTTGTTTTTGTTTTTTTGACATAGGGTTTCTCTGTGTAGCCTTGGCTGGCTGGCCTCGAACTTAGAGATCCGCCTGCCTCTCCCTCTCTGAGGGCATTCCCAGGAGTCTTAACTTGTGGTTGCTCTTACTAGTAGGCAAACGCGACAGCAGCACCGTTACTTCAGGGAACCCCGGCGGTTTATTTTCTTAGTTCAGTCTGGTATGATGTGCTTGCTCCCCAAGACTTGTTCCCACCACCCAATGCGTCTGTGTGCCCCTTCAGCATGGTTGTTAGCTCCTGTGTGTCTTCTGAAGTTCAACCTGGGGCCTGACATGAGGGCAGTGAAAAATTTGGAGCTATGCGGAAGAGAAAGATAAGCTCAATTCCTGAAGCTTTTCATCAGCTGAGGACGAGTTATAATTAAATTAACCACCCTGTTGTTCTTGCAGAAAAAAAAACGAGGCTTGATTCCCATGGGAACCCATTCACAACTTTAGTTCCTGGGGGATCCAACGCCCTGTTTGGACCTTTAAAGGCACCAGGCACCCACACGGTGCACTGACACACAAGCCAGCGTAAAATAAAACTAACGAAACTTTAAAAAAAAAAAGTATCTTTAGTGAATTCCCAACTCTCCCTCTTCATATACTGGCTAGTCCTGGAATTCTTTCTTCATCCGGCCTTAGCCAGAGCAGAGCTCCCCAAAATCACGGAAAACTCCTGAGGCTGGTGAGCCTGGCAGTGTGGGGAGCTGTGTTTCCATCCTTTCCCAGGCTACAAATCAACCCACCGGCTTGACGGGTGGAGCCCACCAAGCAAATCCCGGCTTCCTTTGCTGCTGTGACCGGAGCAGCAGGCAGAAGGCAGCAGGCAGGACTCCGACTAGGGAGACTTGGGGACCGAACGGGCCGCCCTGGAGGAGCGGGACCCAAGGCAGCCAGGGGGAGGAGGGAGGAGCGCCGGGAGGAAGAGGCCGAGCCGCCGAGCGCCGCCCCGGAGGAAGGGGAGGAGGCCGGGTGTTTCCTGGTGCATTCCCGACCCGCCCAAGTGACTCATTGGGGTGGCTAAGCTCCCCGGGCCCGCCCTGGACAACCGAAGGCGGCGCAGACCAGGTAAGGGCGGTCGCCTGGCCGCGGGGTCCCCGCTCCCCGCATAGCCCGGTTAGGCGAGCCTGCAGACGGCCTCGGTGCAGCCTCCGGGACCACACGGCCTCCCGGGATTGCCTCCTGGGCTCTGGAGTCTCCCGGTTTTCTGCACGCCAGCTCCCGAGCTCGGGACTCCCGGCCCAGCTCGGCCGTTCCAGGGCTTCCTCCTCGGAGTCACACATTCCAGAATCCCCGGGCCACGGGCTCCCCAGTGCTGACTCCCCGTTCCTTCGTCGGTGCACCACCTGCCCTCCGGTGGCCCGGCCCCCCCCCGAGTGCTGAACCCCGAGCCCTCACCTCCCGCCCGGACTCACCCCTAGATCCTTGGATCCGGGAGGATACCAGATCTCGCGCTTCCGGCACGAGGTTTAGCTCCAAAGAGGAAGAGACAACGTTAGTGTTTAGTATTTTACTGTTGAAAAGTAAAAAGCAGACGGATAGTTAATGTTGCACTGAAGTGGGAAAACAAACCCGAGCCCTCCATGGTTCTGCCCTCAGGAAAGGAAGGAGAGGGTAGTCGAGGGAGGGAATCGAGGGAGGGAGTCGTTCTCAGAATCTTGGAGAGAGGCATTTTGGGCTTTGTTAAGGAAACAGGATTGTTCGGGAGCGGTGGTGCGCCGCCGCACATTCTTAACGAATTTTACACTTTAAGCCTAACGCGTCTGCTTAATTTGCAACGTTTTGTGAGTATGAGAAAAGAAGGAAGAGATTTGCAACTGGGGAGGGAGTTAGGCAAAGGAAGCATCAGGGAACAAGTGAGCCCGGTGATTTCTCTTGCTTGTCTGCTAACAGATCGCTTACAGGAGTCGCTTACGTGAGTCGTGTTTGAAGCAGCTGGGATTCCCGGGTAGGCAGTAACTGAGTGCTTGTCAACGTGGGTATTTTGCTCCTAGACCGTGCCCAAGTTCATTGGCTGGAAGTTGAAGCATACCAAACTGGTGGGGTGCCTGAGTACCTGCACTCCCCGATGCTAGTGGCTTTTAATAAAACCCCGGATCTACAGGCACAGAGCCTGAATTAATTCTGTTTTTAAATAAATGTAAGCCACTGCAGACTTGCGTTGTAGGAATTAAATGGGATGTTGTGGGGGAGTGCTTCTCTTGTTACCTGTCCACTTCCCCTAAACACACACACACACACACACACACACACACACACACACACACACACAGTAATGTAACATTGTAAAACACTGCTGCTGAAAAGTCCCACTAAGAAAACACATCACTAAGTATTTGTTCATATAAAGAAATGTGTATTAAGTTTTTTAAAAAGTAAGTAGTCGTGTGTGTGTGTTTGTGTGTGTGTGTATGTGAATGTCTGCGTGTACATGTAGATGCTCAAGACTGATTTGGAGTTTCCCTTGATTGATAAAAGGTCTCTCAGTGGAACCCAGAGTTAACTGATTAGTCTTGCTAGCCTGGTAAGCCACGGTGCTGGTTGGCATTTGCATGGGTTCCTGAGATCTGAACTCCTGCACTCACGTTTGTGTGGCAGATGGTATCCACTGAGCCAGCTCCCTGACACTTTACATATGGTAAAGTTTTAAACTTTACATATAGTAAAACTCATGCTTTGGAGTGCTGACTGCCACTGTAACCAAGATGCAAAACCAGTTCCTATCCCCTCAACATTGTCTCTCCCGTGTCCCTTGTAGTTAGCCTTTTCCTACCATCAACTCTTGGCAACCACTGATCTTTTCATGGTACTGTTTTGCTTTCTCCAGAAAGTCTTGTGGTCATCTTTGAGTCTGCATTTGAGATGGTACTATACTATCAGTAAAATGTACGGAGGCATTGGGCAGAGGGTTGCCACATTTAAGGCCCTCCAGGGTCTTTTACCAGCCAAGCACCATTAAGGGAAAATGTATGATAACGCTTGTAGCATGATTTGTGTTACAAAACCTCTACTCAAATATGTCTGTAAGAAGTAAAGTCAACACATTGAAAAGTAGATTCAGGGGAAAGTGAGCTGGCTTAGTGGATTTAAATAGTTGTCATACAGGTCTGACAGCCTTAGTTACAACTTAAGGTGGAGAGAGAGACTGACTCCTGAAAGCTGTCCTCTGACGTCCACAAGGACACAGTGATCTGTGCCCAAATTCACCTGCCCCCCCCCTACCCTCAAACACATCATACACAAATAATGAGTACTGCTTTTAAAAAGACAAAGTGTAGTTCAGGATACAACCTGGAAGAAAGAATAAAATGTTATTCTCCCCCCCCCCCCACAAACACCTTCCTTTTAAATTTTAATTTAATTGTTTTATTTATTTTTGGTTTCTGGAGACAGGGTTTTTCTGTCCGTTCTGTAGAGCTTATCCTGGAACTCATTCTGTAGACCAGGCTGGCCTCGAACTCACAAAGATCTGCCTCTGCCTCCTGAGCACCACTACCGCCTGTCTCCTCGCCTCCTTAAAGCTCTATTTCTATCTTTGACTTGTGTGTTTGTTGTTGCCTGCATGAGTTTGTGTGCACCGCATTCGTGTCTGTGGATCCCAGAAGAGGGCATTGGATCTCTTGGAACAGGAGTTTTAGGTTGTTCATGAGCTGCCGTGTGGGTCCTGGGGACTGAACCCAAGTCCTCCTGAAAAGCTCTTAACTCTGCACATCCCCTTTGAGATGGGGTTTTATTATGTGGGCCAGGCAGCCTTGAAGTCATGGTTCTTCTGCATTCGCCTTTGTGTGTGTGGGAAGGGGAAGAGGATGGGTTGAGATGGTCTCACGAAGCCCTGCTGGGGCTTGAACTCCTGAGTCTCCTGCCTCCGCCCTCTGAGTGCTGAGATTGCTGGTGTGGCTATCACCCCTTCCTCACCACCTCAGCCTCTTGAGTGCTGAGATGACAGGAATGAGATAAAGCCTAGCCTGAAATAGTATTTTTAAAGGTGAGAAAGTTTACAGCCGCCCCCTCAGTACTTTTTAAGTAGCTCAGAACTATATACAACTCTATATGTACTGAGAGGGGCATTCTAGAAGCAGTTTCTATGACACCGATTGCATTCCACGTGTTACACGTTTCCACCTAATGATGCTCAGCTGGTTAACGATCTTGGCCATCCTTAAATGTTGCAGTTATTTTTACCAGTATGGCCTAATAGTGTTTATTATATTATTAGGCCTATAATTATTACTACGGCAGTATTTTCTACCCAGCTAACAATCAAGAAAGACACAGACACTTGTTATATTTTAAAATAGCCTTAGTTAGTCTGGGGCAGGGCAGATATTAATGCCCTAACCTACTTCCCATAGTGGGGGGCAGGTATCCCATACCTGTCCCAATCCCATGCCATCTGCTTCTAATAATTTCTATCAAGCTACCTTCCATCCATAATCCCAAATACTTGGTAATTATCATCATCTGGGCCAAGTCTCAGTTCGTGCGGCCATGTGCTTCTCCTCCACCTAACCCATGGCACAGCCTCCTTCTTCCTCCCTCTCCTCCAGTCTCTCCTCCTCCCAAGATTATCTCTGTCTCCCCAAGCCCTGGAACCGTAGCCACACCTATTCCATTTGCCCTGCCCAGGTGTGATGGCCTTTTATTGGTCAAACAGGCTAGGCTCTTAGGCAAGGTACAGGTGGGGCAGAAACAGCAAGCAGCAATTAGCATAAAAATACATCAGACCAACCACCAACATTTAAATGTTGCTGTATACAGAATCCTGTCATTCTTTTTATTGATTGGTTAACATGGTGACGTGTTGCTGAATTATAGTGATATGTTGTAGTGTATCTACACAGTTCTATCACTGCATCAGAGTGTGATTAGGCTGATGAAAGTAGGTGTGGATGTGAATTACATGATACAGTGCTAGGAGGGCTGTGGTCAGTGACTGAAACATTGATAGGCAGTGAACAAACTGTATTCTTTAGTGTGGATGTATTATAATGTATTTGGTCAGTCTTCTGGGTGTGTCTGTGCACCACATGTGCACATGGTGCCAGAAGAGGACCTTGCATCCCCTGGGACAGGAGTTAGGTATCATTATGAGCTACCACGTGGGTGCTTGGAATTGGTCCTGGGTCCTCTGGAGCCATTGCTTTTAATCACTGAGTCATCTCTCCAGCCTTTGACATTGTGGATTTTGTTTGTTTGTTTGTTTGTTTGTTTTTGAGACAGGGTTTCTCTGTATATCCTTGGCTGTCCTTTAAAGACCAGGCTGGCCTAGAACTCACAGAGATCCGCCTGCCTCTGCATGTGCCACCATGCCCAGCCAACACTGTGTTTTTTGTTTTGTAAAAGTTATTTATTTATTATTATGTATACAGTGCTCTGCCTGCATGTATAGCTGCAGGCCAGAGGAGGGCATCAGATCATGTTATAGATGTCTGTGAGTCACCATGTGGTTGCTGGGAATTGAACTCAGGACCTCTGGAAGAGCAGGCAGTGCCCTTAACCTCTGAGCCATCTCTCCAGCCCCCAACATTGTGTTTTAACATTTATCTCCATTCCAGTTGATACTTGTGTCTCTATCCCAAATTAATCATCCTGAAGGTGTCTGTTGTGTTGATGTGAAGAGACACCACGACAAAGGCAACTCTCTACCCCAACACCCCCAGACGGGTTTCTGTGTCGCCTTGCCTGTCCTGGACTCACTTTGTAGATAGACCAGGCTGGCCACCTGCCCCTGCCTCCCTGAGTGCTGGGATTACAGGTGTGCACCACTCCACCCAGCTAGACAAAGGCAGCTCTTAGAAGAGAATACATTTCACTGGGGACTTGCTTACAGTTTCAGAGATTGAGACCTTTATTGTGGCAGGCATGGCGCTGGAGCAGTTGTTGAGAGCTCCATCCTGATCCACAGGCAGAGAGCCTGGGTCTGGCATGCGCTTCTGCAACTCCAAAGCCCAACTCCAGTGACACATTTCCGTCTAATCCAGCAGTAATCAACCTATAGGTTGTGATCCCCTTGGGGGTCAGCGACCCTTTCACAGGAGTCGTCTAAGGCCATCAGAAATATTTATATTATAATTCTTAGCAAAATTACAGTTATGAAGTAGTAATGACAACGATTTTTATGGTTGGGGGTGACTGCAACATGAGGAACTGTATGAAAGGGCCGCAGCAGCGTTAGGAAAGTTGAGACCCACTGTCCTAATCCTTCTCAAATACTGCCACCCCCAGACGACTGAGCGCACAAATAGCAGAGCCACAGAAGGGAACTTGTGCTCCCTTTCTTACCACTTCCTATGTTCGGCCATGATTGGGAGCCAGTGTTTCTTTTCCTGTAAAGGTGCAGATCATGAATCGTTGCGGATCTGTGGGCTTTCTTGTTTTTGTGTCATAATGTTAGAGCAGGGTGGAAAATGAGTGGGTGTGGCAGCCTGCCAGCTAGGCTATTGACATAGAGAGACAGTGACCTGTAGTCATAGTTTGCTGAGCTCTCAGTTCATATAGTTCTCCGAGTGCCTCAAGATAGACACAGTTGTTATTTATCCTTCATGGATGCCGAGTCGGCAGATGAAGTAGGAGTCCGAGCTTACGTGAAAGACCGGGTGTTGAACTCCATCATCAGATCCTTAAGCTTGCAAGTTTAAAGATTAGAAAGAAGGGGCCTGAGATGTGGCACTTGGCTGCTCTTCCAGAGGACCCGGGTTCAATTCCCAGCACCACCTACGTGGCAGCTCAAAACTGTAACACCAAGAGCTGATACCCTCCTCACACAGACATACACGCAGGCTAAGCACCAGTGCACGTAAGAGAAAAATAAGTAGATTATTTTTTTAAAAATTAGGAAAAGCCGGGCGTGGTGGTGCACGCCTATAATCCCAGCACTCGGGAGGCAGAGGCAGATGGATCTCTGTGAGTTCGAGGCCAGCCTGGTCTACAAAGTGGGTCCAGGATAGCCAAGGCTTCACAGAGAAACCCTGTCTCGAAAAACCAAAAAAAAAAAAAAAAAAAAAAAAAAAGGAAAAAAGGTACAAAATACTGTCCTCCAAATGGTGGAGTGTCAGCAGTCTGTGGAATCGTTGCCGTTCTGGCTCTCCAGGTGTTTTCCAAGCCCCCCTCATTGGCTGTCTGTGAAATCATGCTTCACTTAGCAGCAGCTGCTAGAGAAATGAATTAGGCTTGTATTCTTCTAGAGTATATACAGGGGATTTAGTAGACTGCCTCATGCTTTAGGAGGCAGATAGTTCAGTTGTAACTTCGTGCATTTTTTTTATTGTGTGTTGGTTTACATCCCACAGCTGTGCTGAAATTTCTTTTAATAACTTTTATGCAACCAAGGGTTTTTCTTTCCTTGACATTGTAGCTGCCTGTGTTGGCTGGGTTGTAAGGTTATGTTTCTAATTGTTATATCACAATGCTGGGGTGACTCTTCATAATGCCTCCCGCCAAGCCCCTGGCTAGTCTCGTACTGCTGTGTAGTCCAGGCTGGCCTCAGACTGCGGACATCCTCTTGCCTTCTGAGTGATGGATGAGCAGCAAGTGCCACTATGTGTGGCTATGTTTCTTTCAGTAATAATTTTTTTGTCTTCTGGTCTTTTTTCCTGTATATCAGGATAGTTCTGTTCATTTTTGGTTTTGCTTTTCGTGTATCTTAGCTATTTTTGTGACAGGGTCTCACTATGTAGCCTTGACTGGCCTGGCACTTGCTATGTAGACTAGGCTGGCTTTGAACTCATAGAGATCCACTTGCTTCTGCCTCCTGAGCCCTAGGATTAAAGGCTTATACCACCATGCTTGTTTGGTGTATTCTTTTTCATTCTTTTTGTTTCATTTCATTTATGTCTTTAAAATGTGTTTCTCATGGACAGTAAATCTTTGGCTCCTTTGGGTTTTGTTTTTTAACCATTCTGTACACCTTTGCTTTTCAATTTGAGCATCTTGTCTATTTACATGTAATGCAAATTAGGTATATACTATGATTTTATTTCAGCTACTTTACTATTTGTTCTCTTTATCTGGAGAATTGGTGGTTACTTTATCTGTTACACGGATGTTGGCCTGGTTACAAGCTATCTAATATAAGGCTTCCAGAAAATTTCAATCCCGGCAATGGTGGCAGTGGTGGCACACACCTTTAATCCCAGCACTTTGGAGGCAGAGGCAGGTGGATCTCTGTGAGTTCGAGACCAGCCGGGTCTACAAAGCCAGTCCAGGACAGACAAGGCTACACAGAGAAACCCTGTCTCGAAAAACCAAAACCAAACTAAACCTAACCAAACCAAACCAAACCCCAGAAAATTTCAAATATAACATTTGTATTTGTAAGATTTAAACTTTTTATTTCCTTAATGGCTTCTCAGCAGGTGGTTCCAAAGGAACCGGGATGCGTTTCTGCTTCTGGGCAGGTGGCAGGGGCCAAGGGTGGGTGAGTATAGCAGACACTCATTGCCCATCCTCTTGGTTGCTCCCCCAGCCAATTCTATTATGACTGTTCCTTCATGCCTGGCAGTGGAGGCACACACGGTGGACGTTGTCCTTCAGCTTCCAAAACTTTTAGTCTTGAATAAAACGTACAGTGAGAGCTACCATGACCTTGAATCCAGAATGTCTGTGATTTGTATGACCGTCACAGGTATCCTCCTGGGCAAACTTGCCACGCTCTTCCCTTTGCATTCCCCCAAGCTCATGGAGGGATTTTGTTCCACAGAGAAGAAAGTCAGAAAGCAGTGTGTTCCATTCCTGAGGGTGATGGCTTGTGAGTCATTGTCCTGACTAGGACAGTAGGCATGGATACTGGATTCCTCAATGGAGGAAGCACACTTCGGTCTGAAGACTTATCAGTGGGAACACAGGTTAAGGCACAGATCCACACTGAATTCCCTTAATATTTTGGGGATCTTGATGCAGGTAAAGCCAGATCCTTGTCAAAATGTCAAGATCAGCCAGTGTGAAGCAGGGGTTGTGATTTATTAGAAGAAAAAATTAACATGGATGTTCAGTGCAGAGTTAAGAGATAGAAGCATGCTTAGTTGCCCTTCCAATAGGCATGTACAGGACTTTGGTGATATCAGAAGTTATTGTCTAAAGGATGTAAGTGACATCACAGATGGCTCCTTCAGTGCACCTGACATGATTATAGTTGGTAAGCAAAAGTCTAGATCACAGAGATGCAGGATGTTAGGATATCTGCACCGTGAACAAAGTTAATAGTCTCTGTGTGTGTGTGTGTGTGATTTCCAGACAATACCCAGGACAGGAGTGAGGCCCTACTGTGCAGGGTTAGCTTTTCAACTTGTCAAACCTGGGGTCACCTGAGAAGGGCGTCACAGTGAGAGACTCTGTAGGTCAAGCTGTGGGCACATCTGTGGAGAACTGTACTGATTAACTGATGCCTATGGTGGGTGGCACTATTCCCTACGCAGGGGATACTGAGCAGCATCAAGATGGAGAAAGCCAGGTAAGAGCAAGCAAGCAAGGCTCCATGCATCCGTTCTGTCTCTGCTCTTGACTATAGGTGTGATGCTTTTAGTTCTTGACCTGATTTCCCTAAAACAATAGACAGTGAGCTGGAATTGTAAGCTAAATAAGCACTTTCTCCCCTATGTTGCTTTTTGTCAGTGTATTTGTCCTAGCGTCAGAAATGAATCTAGAATATCTGCCCAAGGCCATATACATTCAGGCCTTCAGCCTGCTTCCTTGCTATTTTAACATTCTCTGTGTAAAGGAAGCATTTTCTCTATTTCCGGAACCTCACAGCAAATGCTGGATTCTTGAATTTCACTCTGCACTATGTGCCCATAATTTAACCTGCCTTTGTGTCCTGCGTCATGATCATAAACGCCAGGCCCTTACTTGGTGCTGCTATATAGCACTAAAGTAGACCCCGGCAGGAGCTCTTCTATTTTAAAGCATTTTCTTTTGTTTACCACCCACGAACCGTGGTAGGTCTCTACAAAAGCAGGGACTGAGAAGCCATTTCTCTTGGCTCTCCGGGTCAGCCACCTTCAGAGATCAGACTGCTAGCACACTTGGAGACTCTTAGAGGCTATTGAAATCCAGCGTTGCTTCTGTTCCATGCAGCAGAGTCAGAGGGATTTTGTGTGGACAGGTTTGTGTTTTCTTGTTTGCTTTGGTCACAGGAGTGGGGGTTGGTAGCATTTTATTTAGCTAATGTTGCCCAGAAAAACAGAACAAATAGGATGTATGTGTATGTGTATGTGCGTGTGTGCGGGCATGCGTGCGTACAGAAACCATTTTAAGGAGTTTCACACAGCTGTGGAGACTGGCAAGACCACACTCTGCAGAGCAGAACAGCAGGCTCGAACCTCACAGAAGACTTAATGCTGCAGTCTGAGACCAAAGACCACGCAGAAGCAAAATTCTCTCTTGCTTGGGGGCTGTCAGTGTTTTTTTTTTTTCTCCTAAGACCTCGAACGCATTGCATTGCATTGCATGAGTCCTGTCTAAATTGGGGTAGCCTGCTTAAAATTTACTGACTTTAATATTTATCTTATTTAAACACTATCATCATAGCTACGTCTAGACTAGAATTTCACTTTGACCGTGAACTTCCTAGATGGTTTGACTCAGAGGTAATTCTTGTTATTTTAGTTATTTGTGTTTTGGAGAACTGCCTCCTCCTCCTACAGAGATAGATGGGGTCAGTGTTCCTTTTTCAGAGCTACACTGCGTTGCTTGTCTTCTGGCATCTAGCTGAGGAGAAACTACAGGACTAACTTCCCTTCCCCAGAAACAGGGGCCATGCACACAAGCTGTGGGAAGCTGTGAACCCCCACTTCCCAGTCCCACTTTTCTTTCTGTACCTGTCCTCCCCTTCCCCTTTCACATCCCGGTTGCTCTCGGCATCCCCTTCGCTTCTGTTGTCCTGTCCCATGGGCCCCTCGTTAGTTCTCTGGGTTCCCCCCACACTTATTTTCATTTAAACACCCCCCCCCCCCGCCACAACAAGGCTTCTTTGTGTGTCCCTCGATGTCCTGAAACTCTTGGTGCTGGAACTCAAAGATCCACCTGTCTCTGCTTCCCAAGTGCTGGCATTAAAGGTGTGTGTCCCACCCACCCATCCCTGTCGCCTGGCCACACATACAACCTTAAGAAAGATAGGATGTCTGTATGGGAGAGATTGTGAATTGTGTTTCTGAGCCTGGGTCACCCAGCTTATTATAAGGCTTTGCCATTTTGGTTATCTGCTGAAGGCCTGGACCAGATCAAGCCAGTGATCATTCTAACACAGAGTGAAAGGGGTCCATCAGCCTCTACTCCTAACTAGGAGCTATGGGCAATTGGTGGCTTCTAGGGGGAAAGTCGGTTTGGGCCAAGGATGTGGCTCCTGATAGGCTGACCATATTCCAGCGGATGGCCCCACACTCAGGAGCATGTGGGCAGCTCAGGTTGGAGTCAATGGTTATTAAACAAACAAACCAACAAACACAAGAAAGTTGGGAGGGGGGGACGGTGGCAAGGAGGTGAAGGCGGAACTTAGGGACAGGGTTGGAGGTGAATGTAATAAAAACACATTGTATGACATTCTCAAAGAACAGGAAAGGAATTTACAGCTCCATTTTCCTGCAAATTTTTACAATTTTATTTTTTGTTAATGGCTGATTAAAATTCTGTTTTGTGTTTATGCCGTGGTTTTGTTACCTTTTACTCTGATGACATCTGGGCTAATTGCATTCCCCGGCTTTCGTGAAAAGAGTTGCAATAAAAAAGATTGATGCTAAAATATCTCTTGTAGGACATGCAGTAGGGTGGTGGCTATAACAGTTTGTATTCCCACTGGCTGTACGTAAGGGCTCTTTCCCTACATCCTCAGTGGCATTTGTTGTCATTTTGTAAAGGTTAGTCTGTTGTTGTTGTTTTTTGGGTTTTTTTTTTTTTTTTGGTTTGGTTTTTCGAGACAGGGTTTCTCTGTGTAGCCTTGGCTGTCCTGGACTCACTTTGTAGACCAGGCTGGCCTCGAACTCACAGCAATCCACCTGCCTCTGCCTCCCGAGTGCTGAGATTAAAGGTGTGTGCCACCACCGCCCGCCTGGTTAGTCTGTTAGTAATGATGGTATGCCTTCAGAGGCTAGAAGAAAGTATCCAATCCCCTGAGCTAGAGTTGTAGGTGGTTGACAGTTATCTGACATGGGTGTTGAGAACTGAACTTGGGGCTTTTGTAGGAGCCGTCTGTGGGCTAGTCCACTGAACCATCTCTGGGACACCTCTTTTTTCCCCCTGTATGGTAGCCACTCTGACTGGGGTGAGATGGAATTTGCATTTTCCTAGTGGCTAAAGATATTAAAATCTTTTACAAATACTTATCGATCATTTGTACTTCTTTTGTGAACAGTCTTCATTTTATTTGTCCATTAATTAATAGGCAGGATTTTTGTGTGTTTCAGTGTTTAGAGTTGCGCTAGTTAGTTTTTGTCAGCTTGACCATATCTGGGGAACATGGAATCTTGGCTGAGGAACTGCCTTCATCGTGTTGGCCTGTGTGCATGTCTGTGGGACATTTTCTTCATTGTTGACTAATGAGGAAGGCCCAGTCACTGAGGGGCCATCCCTGGCCGTTCAAGGCTACATAAGAAAACAGACTGAGTAAGCCACAGGGAACAAACCAATAAGTGGAATTTCCCTTGGCCTCTGCTTTAGTTCCTGTCTCCGGATTCCTGCCCTGCTTGAGTTCTGCCTTGCCGTCTAGCAGGGATTGACTGGTACCTGGAACTTACATAAACCCTTTCCTTCTCAAGGTGTTTTTAATCATGGTGTTCATCAAGGCAATAAAAAGCATAACAGGAGCCAGGCATGGTGGTGCACGCCTATAATCCCAGCACTCTGGAGGCAGAGGCAAGTGGATCGTTGTGAGTTCGAGGCCAGCCTGGTTTACAAAGCGGGTCCAGGACAGCCAAGGCTACACAGAGAAACCCTGTCTCGAAAAACCAAAACCAAAACCAAAACCAAACCAAAACAAAACAAAACAACAAAACAAAACAAAACAAAAAAACCCTAACAGGACAATGTATGTATTTTAGATAACATATACATTATATGTTCTAGATAATAGTTACATGTAGCTGACGAAGATTTTCTCCCATTCTGTTCATTCTTATCATTTCTTTTATCCAGAACCTTTTAAAATTTGTTGGAAAAACCACTTGTTAATTGAGTTTTAATTGTTTGTTTTCGAAACAGTGTCTCTCTGTGTAAGAGCTATACTTAAAAAAAATTTATTACGTATACAGTGCTCTGCCTGCATGTACACCTGCACACCAGAAGAGGGCATCAGATCATGTTATAGATGGTTGTGAGCCACTATGTGGTTGCTGGGAATTGAACTCAGAACCTCTGGAAGAACAGCCAGTGCTTTTAACCTCTGAGCCATCTCTCCAGCCCAAGAGCTATACTTTTATCCTGAAGCATTTTCTCTGATTTCCATAGTTCTTTGTCTGTCGTATCCCCTCACCCCCAACCCTGCCCAAAGACAGGGTTTCTCTGTTTGCCCTGGCTATCGTGGAATTCAATTTGTAGACCAGGCAGGTTTCAAACTCATAGACATCAGCCTACCTCAGCCTCCGAAATGCTAGGATTAAAGCCAAGACATCAGGCTCAGAGTTCTGGTTTTAAATTAAGGTCTTTCATCTACTTTGAACTGCTTTTTGTATAGAGTGACAATATGGACCTAATTTCATTCTACTGCAAGTAGCCATCCAGTTTTACCAATATCATTTACTGAAAAGCTGCCTTTAAAAAAAGATCTCATTATCCATTTATTGAACTTTACCTAGATCCAAATGTTACTTTTAAATGAATTCTCCAGGATTATTCATTGCATTAACACTATCTCTCACATGAGGGACTTTTTTTTTTGGCTTCTGGGAGTGACATCAGTTTGCTGACTCTGAGGCTATGAGAAAACACTTCCTTTCCAGGCCTAGGGCTGGCACTACCTGGTAAATTTAGAAATGAAAGAGGAAATCCCAGAGTGAAAGGCTCAACTGTTTGGCACAGTAAAAACATTAGACCTTGCAATAATATCTCCTCAGTTCCAGCTCCAGTCACCCCTCTACACCCCCCCCCAACAAAAGTTAGGTTTCCAAAAAATTAAGTACAATGGAAGAGCAAATAGCTTGACCTGGAAGTGAGTTTGCCGCAATTCTGTTCAAGTTTTAATGTCATTAATATAGTGAATGACGTCATGAATCGGTGAAGAAGAGGATTCAAAGCAAAGAAGCAACCAGCCCGTAGCAGCAAGTCATCAGAAAGGGGAGGGGCGTCAGAGCAAAGCCTGGCTACTGTACAGCAGCGCGCTCAGTCCTAGCAGCAGTAGGAGAAATGCAAATTAAAGCACAGTTGCAAGCAGAGATAAAAATAAACAAAGGATTCTAGTTTCTCCTTTATCCCCCTTTGAGGAAGTGGTTTTAATTCTTTGGATAAATACTCAGTAGTGGAACTATTGAATCTTTTGGTAGGCCTACTTTTAATTTTCTTGAGGAACTTTATACTTTTCCATATTTGTAATAATGGTCATCCCCATTGAGAAGAAGGGATCCCCCATTGTGGTTTTGATTTATATTTCCTTGGTGATTAGTGACATTATTAATAGAACTTCTTTTGAGAGATGCCCATTTGTCCTTTGTCTAAATGCCCTTTGTCCATTTCAAAATGGGATTACTTGCTTTTCTGTTAAATTGCTTGAGTACCTTATATTCTGTATTAGTCCCTTGCCAGGTGTATGGCTTGCAGTATTTCCTTTCACTGGATGCTGTTCTAGTTATTAACCCGTAAGCGTGACAGTGATCTATGTCTTCCTTGCCTGCGGGTCCCTGTGAGAGTACACCTGGTTGGCCGGAATTGACCTTCCACTTTAAAAGGTAGTCATGTGACCAAAGAATCCTTCCTGTGCTGTGTCAAAAATGATTTGAAAATACAGAACACAGCTGAGGCTCTCCCACAGATGTGTTCTCTTTCTTAAGTGTACTCTATATTGCAGGCATTATAATGGTGATGACGTCATGAGCTTTGTGAAAGAAGTCTTCATTGCTTTATCTTGCTGATGGGTGGCTAAATACCTGGACACAGTTTTGTTTTGTTTTGTTTTGTTTTTTGGGGGGGGAGGGTTGAGACAGGGTTTCTTTGTGTAGCCTTGACTGCCCTGGACTCCTTTTTATAGACCAGGCTGGCCTCGAACTCATAGCGATCCGCCTGCCTCTGCCTCCCAAGTACTGGGATTAAAGGCAGGTGCCATTACTGGCCAGCCTGGACACAGCTCTTATGAAGGCCAATAGGGGGCCATTTGGGTGATGAGGATTATGATTCACCTAAATATCAAAATAGCAGCAGCAACAACAAAACCCTCTTGCTCTTGGTCCCCTATTGGCTCAATGTTGGGGGAGGTGCACTGTGACCCTTGTAGAGTTGGCATCTCTGGGACAGTCTCTTGTGAGCTCCAGTTGTCACCTGTGGATACAGGCCTCTGTGCCCTGTGAGGTCTGTGGAGTCTCTTGGTGCCTCTAAGAGAGAGTCATTGAGGCCGGTGGACACTTGCAACCCAAAAAGCTTGAGGGCAGGAAACTTGGTAGGTGTTTGGGAACAGGGTGTGGACTAGCTGGGGGTGCCAGGGCCTCTTATTGGGCCACAGGCAGGTTATTGATAATCTTAGGGGATGGGGCTGGCCTAGGGTCATTGAGGGCTGAAGCTCCTTGTAGCTGTGCCTAGAGAGAAGAGGCTGTTTGAGGGTGGTAAAAGGCTGGACTGTCCAATAAGACTGGTCCCTTTCTGGGTAAAGAGGAAGAACAAGACAAAAAGAAAGGGCGTGTGCTGGTAGTGTGATTGCCTGAGAAAGGCGACTTTATTAGTTTGCTTTCTAGTCCTATGAGGAAACACCATTGCTACTAAAAGCGATTTGGGAAGGAGGGGGGTTATTTGGTTTTCATTTTCCTGTCACAGCCTGTCATTGGGAGAGCCAGGGCAGGAACTCAAGGCAGGAACTGAAGCAGAAGCCAGGGAAGAAAGCTCCTTCTGGCTTGTCCCCCATGGCTTGCTCAGACTGCTTGCTTGCTTTTATTTTATTTTTGATACAAAGATAGATCGCTGCCAAGCAGTCTATTTAATGCCTCCAGTCTTAGCTTCCGCTTTTTGTAAATGAAGACTACTCAGCAGTCTCTTCTGGACAGCTCCCCCCCCCGCCCCCCCTGCCCCATGCCCCCCTTCATCTGTGCTGAGACTGCCCTCCTAAGCACGGAGACTACCAGGGGAGGGACAGTTCTAATGTTAGAATACACTCAGCTGGTTGCATTTTCCTCTTTTGTCTCTTCAGTGTGCTGTGTTATAGATGAGAGAATGCCATAGTCACAAGGAAAACTGTCTTTATAGTAATTCATACTGTCTCTCTGGATCCTGCACTGGGGAGGAAGCCCCTCCCACCCTCCATCCCCCCCCAGGGAGACCCTTGCCAGTCCTCCAAGCATCTGTCAAATTGGTCAGCCACTGGAGTTTTGCTAGTGAACCCCCCCCCCCCCCCCCATGGCTGTGTCTGGCATGGCAGAACTGACGAATGACCACTGGAGGCAGCCAAAGACGACCCTGGACTGTTTGTTACATGAAGGTTAGCTATCCTGGGGAATACTAGGGCCCTTCCCTGTGTCTCCCCAAACCCCAGCTTGCTCTGTAGATCAGGCTGGCCTTGACTCACAGAGATCCACCTGCCTCTGCCTTCTAAGTGCTGGGATTAAAAGTGTGTATACCACTGCCCTGATTTTTTTCCTCTTTTTTTCAAACATACTTTTTCATGTAAACCCTTAGAATCAGTCTTCGTATATAAACTAGAGAAAGGCAGGGACTCAGGAAATGGCTCAGTGGGTGAAAGTGCTTCCTGTGCAAGCCTGATGCTATCCGTGGCTGTCAGAAGCCAGGTGTGGGGTAGAGTGGGAGTGCGCCTGCCATGTGTAATCCCGTCAATCCTACCGGAAAGATGGGAGGCAAGATGGAGGTGGAGACAGGAGAATCAGCTGGACATTTGTGAGCCAGCCAATGCGGTGTTAGCAGTGTAGAGACAGAAACAAAAAAGGCAGCTCCAACAAAGTGGAAGGTAAGAACTGACTCTGCAAAGGGGTTTTCTGATTCCCACATTTGTCGCGCTCACATGCGCGCGCGCGCGCATACACACGCGCGCACACACACACACACACACACACACACACACACACACACACACGAGAGGGAGGGGGGGGAGGGAGGGAGAGAATATGAACGGGAGAGAGAAAGACACAGACAAAGGGAGATGTGTACTTATTGCCATGGTGAGGCAAACATACCAGAATTCTGTGGAACATGAATTGGACCACAAAGCTATGGGCTGAGAAAGCTATTGAAGATGCAAGCTGGTGCTGAGTGGTGGTGGCGCACACCTTTAATCCCAGCACTCGGGAGGCAGAGGCAGGTGGATCTTTGTGAGTTTGAGGCCAGCCTGGTCTACAGAGCGAGTCCAGGATAGCCAAGGCTAGACAGAGAAACCCTGTCAAGAAAGAAAGAAAGAAAGAAAAAGAAAGAAAGAAAGAAAGAAGATGCAAGCTGGAGAGTGACATGATCAGGATTATGCATGGCACCGTTAAATTAAAAGGAAGAATGGCAGTTTGGAGTGACCCGGACTGCTTAGTGACTGACTGGGCTGCTTGTGGCAGCCTAGCGCAGGAGTGTCAGGAGGCAAAGAGACCGCTGTGTCATGGGAGTGGCTGTAGAGGCTGCTGACTGAGGGGAGGCCAATTTTGTGTGGTATGTGGGCATGTACTCTAGGAGACTGGAAATTGCTGTTTGCCCTCTATTTCAGATTTCGTTCCTCAATCTTGTAATACTTCAAGCCAAATTGATTTGTTGTTGTTGAAGTTCTTCTTAACCTTTCAGTTGCTGCTTATGAAGTTTCGCACTTTTGTGTACTAAAAGTAAATTTCTTCTTTGATAGAGCTAGGCTAGGGTGTGTGTTGGTTATTAGGGATTTGTTTATTTTTATTTTACATATATGAGCATTGTCTGCATGTATATGTGTGCAGTGCCTGCCGAAGCCAGAGGAGAGTGTCAGATCCCCTGGGGCTGAAGTTAACAGCCACTGTGCACTTTTATGTGGGTGCTGGAAACGGAACCTGGCTCCTCTGCAAGGGCAGCCGGTGCTGTTAGCCACAGAGTTATTTCTCAAGTTACTTTACTTGCTCATTCATTTTTTGTGGCTGGTCTAGAACTTGAACTCAGAGAGCTCTGCCTGCCTCTGCCTCCTGAGTGCTGGGATTAGAGATGCTCACCGCCACACTTGGCCTGGTGAGTTTCAGTTCTAAGCATCTTGCCCGCTCTGTCATAGCAGTTGCCTCTATGATAAAAGTGGTAGCCAGTTCTGGGTTTAGCCATTTTAACACATGGGAGAGAGAGAACAGTTCAATTAGGCATGCTTTAGACATGTTTGTTTGTTTGTTTTTGAGACAGGGTTTCTTTGTGTAGCCTTGGCTGTCCTGGACTCACTCTGCAGACCAGGCTGGCCTCGACCTCACAGTGATCCGCCAGCCTCTGCCTCCCGAGTGCTGGGATTAAAGGCGTGCGCCACCACGCCCTGCTAGAGGTGATTTCTTATGAGTGTGAACAGGCTACACACAAGTACTGGAAGTTTCTGCCCTTCTGAGAAGGAATGCATTTGCATACAGAAGAGGAACAGAATCAGCTGACACCTTGCACATGTTAGCAGAAACATGTCAGAAGCGGTTCTCACTGCTCGTGTGCTATTGTTAGGCAAGCAAGCTACTTCCTGTTTAATGAAGCACTAGGTGTTGTCGTGACGCATTCAGACATAATTTTTGTTGATCTTCCTCCGCACTCCGTCTGCCCTGTCTCTCTGCCTGGCTTCCCAGCAGTCTCCTTTCTGCTTCTGTGTCTTGTTGGCCTCCCTACTTCCTCAATGACACCTCTTTCCCCTTCCTGTGGTCTCTTTCTAGTTTCAAAGCCTGTTCCTGTACTCAGACCCATATTCGTACATAGCCTTTTTAAAAGATGGAATTTTCGTTTTCTGTGTGTGACTGTTTTGCCTGCATATATGTAAGGATATCACATAGGTGCAGTGCCCTCGAAGGCCAGAAGACCTGGCAGTGATCTACTATCCTTAAACTTTTTATCTCCTTAAAAATTTTATCACTGGCTACTTTTCTGATGGGAGCTTGCCTCCTGGCATTGCCGCTCAACTGGGGATATACCTAGACTTACTGGTTTCTTTCTCCTCTTGGTCTCCTACCACCGTGCCAGCAAACAGGTTGAGTCGTCTTTTTCTTTGTTTTTTTCCTTTTTGAGACAGCGTTTCTGTATAGCCCTGGCTGGCTTGGACTCACTTTGGAGACCAAGCTGGCCTCGAATGCACACAGATCCATCTGCCTCCACCTCCCGAGTGCTGGGATTACAAGTGTGCCTCACCGTGTCAGGCTTGAACCTCAGTCTTGCTGTTCTGATTTTTACTCTTTTGTGCAGTTTACAGCCCAAGAGTTTTTGTTTTTCAATTTTTGACACAGTATCTTGCTAAATTTGTAATACCCGAAATCATCCTGTAAGCCTCAGCAGCCCAGGGTCCAGTTAACCTTCTAGGATGCTGGGAGTTGTAGTTGTTGGAAAATAACAAAGCCTCTTGGGAAAGTACCGTGGCCTGTGGTTTTGTCCGTAAAAAAAGCCCCTACAGCCACTCAGCTGGGAATTCCAGGGAGTGTTCCTGACCAAAGTCCACCAGCTTCAAATTTGGCTTGAAATGGTGGACCTGGTTTTTCTCCAGCAAGTCTCAGACTTACAGATTACCTGGGCTGCCTTGGAAATTGCCTTGTAGTCCAGACAGAATTTGAGTTTGTTAGCTTCTGCTTCAGTCCAGGAGCTTAGATCACAGGCTCGTGCAACGACGCAGGACCTCAGCAGCTCTTTTGTAAGCCTGGAGTTTCCAAGGACAGCTTGTCTAACTGTGAGAGCATCTGTGTTCTCAGCCATCTGCCTGAAGTTGCCCAGAGAGGGGGGAAAATGGTCAAGCTGCCATCATCATCGGTTTTGTAAAAAAGACAGCAGTTTAATTATTCACTGTTCTTTATTTCAAAATGTGGTTAACTGTTAAGTTTTGCAAAAGTCATTTCACTTTTTCCTTGAGTACTGACCCTCTGGGTGGCTCTCAGAGCTAATGATTTTGAAGAGCAGGGGTATGGCAAATGCTGGGCTGTGAGCGCAGTGTGCAGGCAAATGCTGGACAGTGAGCGCAGTGTGCAGGCAAATGCTGGACGGTGAGCGAAGTGTGCAGGCAAATGCTGGACGGTGAGTGCAGTGTGCGGGCAAATGCTGGACGGTGAGCGCAGTGTGCGGGCAAATGCTGGACGGTGAGCGCAGTGTGCGGGCAAATGCTGGACGGTGAGCGCAGTGTGCGGGCATGGCCTGTGTCTTGTCACCGGGCCTGCCTCACTCACAGCCCTCCAACATCTGCAGGACTCAGTGAGGCCAGCACTGAGACTAATGGCAGGGCAAGAGCCTTGTGCAGTAAGTGACTCCTATAGACCGGTCTGCTATTCCAGCTTTGCACTGCTGCTTTTCTGACCTTTACACCTGGGCCAGTTTTGTCCACTAACTGGCCTTGACCCCACAAATCCAGCTGCTCAGCCCTAAAGGATGGACACACATTTTTCAGCATTAGATCAGGGTGTGTGTGTGTGTGGTGTGTGTGTGTGTGTGTGTGTGTGTGTGTGTGTGTGTGTGTGTGGTGTGTATGTGGTATGTGTTATGTGTTTGGTGTGTGTATGTGTGGTGTGTGTGTGTGTTATGTGTGTGGTGTGTATGTATGTGGTGTGTGTTATGTGTGTGGTGTGTGTGTGTGTGTGTGTGTGGTGTTCTTTGCCTAGGGCTCTCAGTTGAGCTGGAGGCTCTGACCTTCACTCAGCTTGTCTTATCTGTCTACTGGGATGACCCCTCTATGGGAGTGGCTATAAGAATGACTTATTGCACCCATGAAACTAAGGAGTGGTCAGTAAGTGACAAGTAGAGGGAAGGAAGATGCTCAGCAGCCATGACACCTGCAGCCTGATGAACACTTCCTCTTCTGTGGGCACACCAAGAGACAGCCTCCTCTCTGCCTGTGGTACTCTAGTGCTACTTGGTCTATGTGGTGCCCTGGGATGCTCACCTGCAGGCCCTTCATCAGACAGTGAAGTAAAGAAAACAAACGCCTGGTGTGCCGCTCCAAGCTCAAACTGGGTCTTTCGCTGAATGGTCTATGCAAATTGTCATTTGGCCTCCTAGAGCAAGTAGCTCCTGAGCCACGAAGATGGGGACATTGGGAAATCACTTGAAAAGATATTTTAGAACGCTTTCTAACAAAAATTAATTGATGACTTATTAAAATAGCCCATCCAATACCACATTTAAATTCATTTTTATAACTTAAGAAGTGTAGGATTTAGAAATAAATGTGAGCGTTGAACTGCTGCCAGTAGAATGCAGCCAGAGAAGCAAAGCATCCTCAATGCTGCTTAATCATCGAAACCACAGAGGTGTTTTTTATTTGTGGGTCAATTCAAGGCTCAAGGAGGCTAGAGCACCTATAGCTTGTGCATGTGGAATAACAGGTTTTATGGGCCATGCTTGAGCAGGTGGTTGCTTGCTACAGCAGTGTGCATTTGGGTACACATTGAGCCTGCATTATTTTCTAAACTAGCAAAATGCCACTGCATACTCTTTTTTTTACCTGACAACCCAAGGGCATCTAGACTCTGGGTGATTCTCCATGTATGTTTGTGAGGCCTGTCAAACATAATATCACAGAGCAGTGTGAGAACTTATCTTCTCACAGTTCTGGAGGCCAGAAGTCAAAGGTCAAGCTAGCAGGAGGGTTGGTTTTTGCTTTAACATTGGCTTTCAGGTGACCATTTTCCATCACTGTCCTACCATGGCCTCTCCTATTCTCTGCTCATACATGATGTGCTGTTCTGACCAGACCCGAGGAGTAGATGGATATCTGTGTGTATGGTTCTGGCATTAAACCGTTAACTATGCATTGGTAGCAGCAGCAGGAATAAGAGTTATTCCTAATATGTGATTTAAAGTTTACTGTGGGATGTCCATATTGTGGCATCTGGGTTGGCTAGTTTTATGTCAACTTGACACAAGCTGGAGTCACCTGAAAGGAGAGACCCTCAACTGTAAGATCAAGCTCTAAGCAAGCCTGTGGGGCAAGCCTGTGGGGAAAGCCCGTGGGGCATTTTCTTAGCAGCCACTTGGATCATGGCAAAAGGGAATTTCCGCCTCTGAATGATTTCCAGACTTGAGCCAGTTTATAGACCCCCCTTGAATGAAGGGCTTTGATAAAATACCTAAAGGTTTTACTGTTAGCTTTTCTCTGCTCCTTCCCCAGAGTGACCCATAGCTTTTACAAGGGTAACCATACACTGGGGAAAGGAAGCAATCAGACTATCTGGGGTCTATTGGATCCTGGTAGTGAATTGATGCTGAGTCTGGGAGATCCCAAGAAACATTGTGGCCCTCTGCTTAAAGTAGGGGTTTATCAAGGTCAGATGATTAATGGAGTTTTGGCTGAAGTCCAACTCACAGTAGGTCCAGTGGGTCCCTAAGCTCATCCTGTGGTTATTTCCAGTCTCTGATTGTGATAGATATACTTAGAAGTTGGCAGAATTCTCACACTGGTTCCCTGACCTGTGGAGTGAGGCCAATTATGGTTGGAAATAATAAATGGAAGCCTTTAGAGTTGACTCTGCCAAGTAAAATAGTGAGTCAAAAACAGTACTGCATCCCTGGAGGAATTAGGAAATTAGTGCCACCATGAAGGGCTTGAGAGGTGCAGGGTGGGGGTTCCACCACATCTTCCTTTAACGCTCCTATCTGGCCAGTGCAGAAGACAGATGCATCATGAAGAATGACGGTTGACCATTGAAAATTCATTCAAGGAGGGACTCCAGTTGCAGCTGCTGTGCCAGATGTGGTATCCTTGTTGAGCAGACTAACACATCTCCTGCTACATGACACACAGCTATTGATGTAGCAGCTGCCTTTTTCTCAGTATCTGCCTGTGAGGACCACCAGAAGCAATTTGCTTTCAGTTGGCAAGGCCAGCAGTATGCCTTTACAGCTTTACCTCACAGATACATTAACTCTTCAACCCTGTGTCATAACTCAGTTGGAAGGGATCTTGTCTCTCCCACAAAGTGCCACATCGGCCCATTATCTTGATGACATTCTGCAGATTAGACGGAGGGAGCAGGAGGTTGCAGCCACTTTGGACTTGCTGGTAACACGCATGCACATCAAAGGATGGGGGAATAAATCCAACCAAAGTTCAAGGGCCTTCTATATCAGTGAGATTCTTAGGAGTCCAGTGGTGTGGGGCATGCAGAGGTATTCCTTCTAAGGTAAAGGATAAGTCGTAGTACCTGGTTCCTCCCACCACTAAGAAAGAAGCAAAACGTTTAGTTGGCCTATTTGGATTCTGGATACAGAACATTCCTCATGTGGGTATGACTCTCAGGCTGTGATGGCAGAGGTACCTTGGCAGCTGCTGAAGCCCGCTCCATTGTCTCTAGCTTGGCGCTGACCACACGGGCATGTGTCTCACTGGACCTCCCTTCTGGCTGGTTTTGGTATCATCATGGGCTTCTGGAACTCCTGAGTTTTCACTGCCATTAATCACATTTTTAAAAAGCTAACTGTAACACCTAATGGAAAATTCATTTCTACCTCCTCTCCCACTCTCTGAGACCGCCAGCCCTTGCCTAGTGACAGTGCTCTAAGCAGTCCCTGAGAAACTTGACCCTTGTTCTCAGGGTCCCCCTGTTCCCATCCAGAAGCAGTCAGCACTTGGACTGGCCCACCGTTTCCTTGGGTGACCAGCCAGTGACCTGGTGGCAGGTTGACTCCCTTGGATCACTTGCTCCATTGAAAGGACAATGCTTTGTCTTTCCTTGAGATACTTATTCTGGTTATGGATTTGCCTTTCCTGCACACAATGCTTTTGGCAAAACCACCATCTGTGGACTTACAGGATACCTTATCTGCAGCCATGGTAACCCCACATAGTATTGCTTCTGACCATGGAACTCAATTCACTGCCATAGAAGTGTGACAGTGGACCCATAGTCATGGAATCCACCTGTCTGAGCACGCTCCTCACCATCCTGAAGTAGCTGGCCTGATATAAAGATGGAATGGCCTTTTGTAGATATAGTACCAATGAGGTGGCAGCAGCCTGGGGGGCTGCATTCTCCAGAAGGCAGTATATGCTTTGAACCACTATCAAAAATATGCTCCTGTTTCTCCCATAGCCAGGATCCATATGTTCCGGGATCAAGGGGTGGAAATAGGAATAGTACCACTTACTCTTATTCCCAGTGACCTACTAGGAAAATTCTTGCTTTCTGTTTTATGATCTCACGTTCTGCTGGCCTAGAAGTTTTGCTTCCAGAGTGGGGAGTGCTCCTGCTAGGAGGCACAGCAAACATTCCATTGGACTGGAATGGCCTTCTGCTGTCCTTGAGCTAACAGGCTAAGAAGGGAGTCACAGTGTTAGGAGGGATGATTGTTCCAGACTACCAGGGGGAAACAATTGCTTCTCCACAATGGAGATAAGAAGATTATGCCTCACGCAGGAGGTTCCTTAGCACCGTGGTTCTCAGCCCATGGGTCAAACAACCCTTTCACGGGGGTCGCCTAAGGTCATTGGAAAACACAGATATTTACATTACAATTCCTAGCAGTAGCAGAATTATAGTTATTAGGTTGCAGCAAATAATTTTATGGCTGGGAGTCACAACATGAACTGTATTCAAGGGTCACAGCGATAGGGAGGTTGGAAGGAACTCCTTTAGGGCATCTCTTGGTGCTACCATGTCCTGTGATTAAAGTCAATGGGGAAACTATAGCAGCCGAATCCAGGCAGGATGACAAAGGTCACAGACCCTTCAGGAATGAAGGGATTGGGTCACTTCTCCAGAAAAAGAGCTAAGATCTGCTGAGGTGCTTGCTGAGGGAGGAGGAAATACAGAATAGAGGAAGGTATTTACAAATACCAGCTAAGACCGTGTGATCAGTTACAGAAACAAGCATTCTAGTTGACATGGGTGTTGACTTTGTTAAGAATGTGTTTGTACAGTTATTTTTGTTTTCTTTCCTCAGTTTCTGTATCATGTAACATCAGTTAAGAGAATAGCAGTGGTTATCATATTTACGTTTGAGATACTAAAAAAAAAAATGTCCCTCAAGGGTCATTGACATCTATTCCAAATTTCTAAAGTGTTTGCCATTGTACAAGGGATAGTTGTGTCATGTTGGGTATCATTATGACTTGGTTACGTTTTCATTTAGAGAGTAAATGTGATGTAAAAAGATATGATTGTGTGTCAGATTGACAAGAGGCGGACCTGAGATGACTATTGTTTGTCACCTTGACCGTATCCGGAATTAACTTAAACCCAAGCAGCTGGGCACACCTGTGAGACATTTTGTTTTCTTAAAGTTTTATTTTATTTTATGTGTATGGGTATTTTGCCTGCGTGCACAGACATGCATGCCCGCTGCCATGGATCCCCTGGAACTGGAGCTACAGACAGATGTGATCTGCCATGTGGATGCTGGGAATTGAGCCTGGGTCCTCTAGAGGGGGAGCCAGTGCTCTTAACTGTCCAGCCATCTCTCCATCCCGAAGCTTTTTTTTTTTTTTTTAATTATTTGAAATAGGAAGAGCTACTTCTAATCCGGATCTTTGAAGTTGGAAGCTCCACCTTTGATCTGGGCCACACCTTCTGCTGTCAGCCTATATAAAGGACATAGAAGAAGGAAGCTGGCTCCCTTTCAGAAGGAAATGAGGGACATTTATTTATTAGGGTTAGAGAAAGTAAACAGAACAAGCAAGATGGAGATCTCAGCAGCTGCTGGAAGGAGGGAGACAGATGAGAGGCAGAGAGAAATCTATGCTGTCCAAACTAAAGTTCAAGAAAGCAGATCCGCTCGCCCCTGGAGACCTGAGATTGCATGCATGGCGGGGTGGGGCGGAGTGTGAGGATGGGTCATTCAGAGAGTATGAGAGAGCCCAGAGTCACGCAGACTGCCTTAGTATTTTGGCCAGAGTTCATAAGAGGCGAGATGGAGACAGAGACAGTTCTGCTTCCGCCAGGCTTAGCAGTGAGGGTCTGTAAGCCTTAAGGACTGGGCTTCTGGGGCTAGCGACTATATGCGCCATTGATAGGATTTTTTAAAAAAAATCACCTAAGAGTAGATTTAAACAGTTGATGAAAGTCATGCTTTGCCAGGGTAGCATTCCCGTGAGGGGCCTCCACCTTTTCGAATGGCATTTTCAGTTTTGAGGAGGAACAGCTGTGGCTCTCTTACATGCTGTTTCAAATGCTAAGGAGGAGTTGTTCTGATATTTACTCCTTCCTTGAAATTAGTGTGTTGCCAGGGAAGCAGGCTGCTCCTAGCAGACCTGCTGCTGTCAGTCTCCAGTTTGGAGATGTTCATTTTCCTAGTTCTCTTCCCGGTTCTGTCTCCCCCCCCCCCCCCCCCCCCCGCCAATCCCTTCTCATCCCCCCACCCCCCACCTCCCCCGACCCATCTCCGAGACAGGGTTTCTCTTTGTAGCATTGGTTGTCCTGGACTTGCTTTGTAGACCAGGCTGATCTCAAACTCACAGTGATTCCCCTGCATCTGCCTCCCAAGTGTTGTGATTAAAGGTGTGCGCCACCACTGCCCGGCGATTCTGTCCATTTTTGCTGTGGAGTTTGAAGTGTTTGGGCTAGATGCAGACAGAGCTAGGATTGTTCTGTCTTTGGGGTGTTGCTCCTTTAATAATGTAAGGCCACTGTTTAGCCACAGTGATGCTCTTTGAGGGCCAGTGCCCAGGGCCACCCCACCTTCCACTGGGCCAGTTCTGCTGTTTTCTTGTTTCTGTTCTACTTTCACCTACCAGGCCCATCTAACCAGCTTTGTAATTTTGTATATTGTTTATAGTTAATGCAATTATTGATGTGTTTGGATTTAGCACTATTCTTTATTATTGTTGATGTTGTTATTGTTATTGCTGTTGACTGTGTAGCCGTCGCTGACTTGGTGCTTACTATGTAGTCCAGGCTAGCCTCAAAGTCCTTGTGTCATGGTGTGCACCACCACTTCTGGCTATGGCTACTCTTTAGTTCTTCTCTCTTTTTTCTTTATTCTCTTTTCTGGTTTTGTGTTGTTGGGTCTAGCATTGAGTTCAGGGCCTTATGCCTTTTAAGCACTCTGTCACCGAGCTACATTCACTGTCTGCCTTCTTTCAGGAGTTGAACGATTTGCAGTATTCCATCTTAATTTATCCCAGATTGTGTCTACTTAATAGTTATTTCCACTCTCCACCCCTACCATCTCATTGGGGCTGGTGGTGGTGGTGATGTGGGGAGTTAAACCTAGGACTCTGTGTATTTAAGTAAAACAGCTTACCACCAGGTAAAAATCTCAAACCCAGTAGTTCTTCCATACTATGTAGCCACTTTTTTAGTGGGTGCTGTAAAAATCCCCAAGTACATGCTTAGTAATTTTTGTACTCTCTTAGAACTACAGCATGTGGAAACCTTACCACCATGTATGTTTGCTTCCCTCCTATCAATTAGAGTTCCCTTTTGTGCCTTCTTTTTTGTTTTGTTGTTATTTTTTGAGACAAGGTTTCTCTGGGTAGCCTTGGCTGTCCTGGACTCACTTTGTAGACCAGGCTGGCCTTGAACTTACAGAGATCCACCTGCCTCTGCCTCCCAAGGGCAGAGATTAAAGGCATGCGCCACCACTGCCTAGCTAAAAGTTTTTGTTTTGTTTTGATTTTTGGTTCCTTTTCTGTACATTGGTATTTTGCCTGGATTTCTGAGAGATTGCACCCACTGAAACCGGGGTTACAGATACTTGTGAGGAGCCACGTGGACCCTGGGACTCGAACCCTGGTTCTCTGGTTCTCTGCTAGAACAACCAACGTTCATAACCGCTGAGCCGTCTCCCCAGCCCCCTGTTGTGACTTCTTAATCTCAACAAAATAATTGAAAAACAGACTTAGAACGATAGTTGAGAACCATTTTTATTAGTTTGTGAAAAAAAACAACAGGGTAGGCAAGCTGTAACCTCGGCAGCTGTTGGCAGGGAGATGGGAAACCCGCTCTTTGAGTCAGGGTCGGCAATGGATGTACAGAAAACCTGCTTAGGATGTTGGCTGGTGTTCAGAGAAGAGACAGACCGGAGAAATGGAACAACTCGAAAGATGCGCAGCTTTAGCAGAGATCTGCAAGCACCTACCCTGAAAGAGGAGCTTCTGGGTATATAACTACCTTAACCCGTTAAGGGGATAATTATTGTTCATATATCCATAGCATGTCTGTAGGTGAATTAACTACTCACGTTCTTTGGCCAGGTAATTGACATGCCCAGTTGGATTAATTTCCCCGCCCCCGCCCCCTACATAGTGCTGGCTGTCCCGGAACTCACTATGTAGGCAAGGCTGGTTTTGAACTCACAGAAATCTGCCTGCCTCTGCCTCCCGAGTGCTGGGATTAAAGCTGTGTGCTGTCATGCCCAGCAGTTAGAGTAACCTTTTTTAAAATTTATTTTGCCCAACTTGTTTGTTTGTTTGTTTGTGTTTGGTTTTTCGAGACAGGGTTTCTCTGTGTAGCCTTGGCTGTCCTGGACTCGCTTTGTAGACCAGGCTGATCTCGAGCTCACAGTGATCCACCTGCCTCTGCCTCCTGAGTGCTGGGACTAAAGGCGTGCGCCACCCCCGCCTGGCAATATTTTTATTAATTATTTCACACAGTGCATCCCGATCACATTTGCTTCCCTTCCTCCTAGGTCCACCTTCCCACCCTTATACCCTCCCCCGCCATCATCATTGTCAACAATAATAACAAAAAACAAAAACACCAAGTCCCATTGGAGCATGGTCAAACTCCCAGTGGCCAGCCACTTAAAACTGAAGTGGCCTGTCCATCCTGTGTCCGTGACACCCGGTCCCATAGCATCCCCCACCCATGACACTTCAGCATCTTTATCACAGTGTTAAGGACTTTTATTACAGTGTTTAAGTACTCTTTTCAATAGTTTCCTGTCTGGACTGTTTTCTGGGGGAGGGGGAGGGAGGGGAAGGTCACAGAAGCCTTCATTGCCTCTCATTCCCAGTCTGCAGTCATCACTCTTAAGGGAAGCGTGTGAGACTGTAGTGGAGGAAGGAGAGGGTATTTCGTAGGCTAGGGTTGCCTGAAATGAATTGCAATTAACCCTCTAGAGCTACAGCAGCTCAGCCTCTTTCGTATCATTGAACATTTAATCAGTCAGTTGGCCTCTGTAGACACAGCTTCTTTCCAGGAATTCTCATTCACAGGACCCCTTTTCCTCCCAGAAGGATGGATGTTGCTAAAGTCCTGGTCATCTTTGCTTTTCTGTAGAGCTACGCTTCACTGGAATCCCCCAGACCCCGCCGCCCGCCCCCCCAGCACTGCTTCTCAGTCGGTAGAACCCTTTCTTACGAAAGGCCCCATGTACTTTGCAGAAGAGTGTACTGTTATGTTAATTGCAAACCGTTCCCACCTAGACATTTATCCTGAGTATTGTTTCTCAGTCAATAGAACATGCACAAGACATGTACTTTGCAAAGGCATCCCAATGGGGTCATGTTTAAGCTTTGTTGTAATAATTGTCACAAGGTAACTTTTTCTGAAGTTGTACTGTGCTTAATTAAATATGTCACAAAACCACTCCTGGATTACCTCTCATGGATCCTCTGCTGGCCATCGTGTTTGCAGGGACTTCCCCACACAGAGGTGGTTTGAATAAAAATGGCCCCCATAGGTCCATAAGGAGTGGTATTATTAGGAGGTGTGGCCATGGTGGAGGAAGCGTGTCATTGGGTGTGGCTTGGCCTTTGAGGTTTCTGGAGCTCAAGCCAGGCCTAGTGGCTTAATTCTTTTCCTGCTGCCTGCCGATCTGGATGTAGAACTCTCAGCTCCTTCTCCAGCACCATGTCTGCCTGCACGCTGCCATGCTTCCCACCATGATGATAGTAGACTAAACCTCTGAAACTGAAAGTCAGCCCCCAATTAAATGCTTTTCTTTATAAGAGTTGCCATGGTCATGGTGTCTCTTCATAGCAATAAGACCTTCCGCCTTAGTGTGTTTATTGGTATTGCTGTTGTCTTCTTTATGTGACCATTTCTACACGAGACTGTTTCACAGCACATATCCCGGCATTTTGGCTCTTAGAATCCGAAATGTTTCCAGAACCGTAGATACAAGATATGTGATGTAATTGTGTTCATTGGGGCTGGGCTCCGCACAATCCATCCATCTCTGCATTGTGTCCAGTTGTGCTTTCCTGTAATGGAAGCTTCCTTGATGTGGGCTGATGGCTGCATTTGTCTTTGGGTATAACGATAGGATTCAGAATGTGGCTAGGAATTATGCAGGACTAGCAAAGTGGTGGTACTAGATTTTCTTCTAAGATCTGTTAGGACGCTGGCCAGGAGTCTGTAAACATGAATGCAAAGTGGACACTTGGAGTATTGTGATATGAGACTGTGGTCTTCCTAAAACCATTGGAGGGTGTTGCTGTTTTTACTTTATTAGGCAATCAGCCTATCTTATCTGGGCTGTGGCTCCGTATCAGTCCCACTTCTCAGCTTGTGCTATGTCCCTTAGACCTGCCCTCCTCTGTGTGTCTCACATAGCTGTATAAGACTGTGCTTTGTTTTATAAATACACAGCCTTAGATCGATATCCGTGCTGCTTTCAGTTAGTCTGGGATTTCAAGATCAGTTTTTTGGACTCTCTGTTCCTGTCCACACTGGCTCACTGGGTCTCTGGGACATCCTTTTTTTTTTTTTTTTTTTGGGGGGGGGTCTTAGGATGTAACTCTGATCCTTGGGAGGACATGACATGAGCAGCATGCCAAGGTTTGTGGGTCTTTAACTTCCATGCTGCCGTTTGATTGAGGCTTCTATTTGGAGCTTCCTTTGGCTCATTGGTGTTACCTCCTTCTTAGAACGCAGCCTGTCCCGTGGCTCCATCTGCGGAGAGAGCCCAGGTCTTCAGGTCTCCCCTCCAGGAGAGTGGCCTGTCTTTCTACCCCACCACCCATCCTAGGGTCAGAACACATTCAGTGGAAGGCGGGGTATGTGTGTTGCTGGAATTTGGCTGCGTGTACACCTGCATTTCTCTGCCTGTCTGTACTAGCTTTGGTGTTTATGCTCTTCTCTCTAACTGCCACCTTCCTCAGTCACCTTGCACACACTTCTCTCGTGGCACTCCCTGTGATTCCAGCCTGTCTGTCTAGCTACACTGCTGGTGGCCAAGGGCAATGCGCTTGTGACCTATCTCTGTCACTTATATATTTGGAATAACCATGCAGGAGATGCTGTCCTATTCCATTTGTGTGAAGTGTTAGCACAGAGGGTACTCTTTGAGACCCTAAGCATCAGCCGCTAGGACTGGAGCACCAGTGCCAGTGTAGAAAGGTACAGGAAATGACAGCAAGCGTAGTATCCTGTGTTAGCCGGGATACTCTGTAGTTACCAAGTGTCTTAGTTAGGGTTTCTGTGGCTGTGAAAACATTTAATTGGGGCTGGCTTAGAGTTTCAGAGGTTTAGTTCATTGTTGTCATTGTGGGAAACATGGCAGTGTGCAGGCAGATACGGTGCTGGAGGAAGCTGAGAGTTCTGCATCTTGATCTGCAGGCACCAGAAGCAAGCGTGTGTCATGCTGGGTGTGTAGTCTGAACATGGGAGACCTCAAAGCCCTCCTCCGCAGTGACACATTTTTTTCCCAACAAGTCCACACCCACTTCATCAAGGCCACACCTTCTAATACTGCCACTCGTTATGGGCCAAGCGTTCAAACACATGAGTCTATGGGGGTCAGTCCTATGCAAGCCACCACACCAGGGCACTAGAGGTCAGGAGAGCTTTCCCAATAAGCCTGGAAGAAGGAAAGGTCTCCAAGGGGCGTACAGTCCCCAGGCCCTCTGCTCTAGTTGTCGCCAGTGCCCTTGAAGGAAGGGGAAAGGAACCAGTTGCGCATTCTTTCCTCACCGTTGTCTTTGTACTTTGTTCTGCTGCAGGATGGCTGCCCAAGTGACACTAGAGGATGCTCTGTCCAATGTGGACCTCCTGGAGGAGCTGCCCCTGCCTGATCAGCAGCCCTGCATCGAGCCTCCGCCATCCTCACTGCTCTATCAGGTAGGTCTTTGAGCAGATGTGACCCAGCTGGCTGCTCTGACCTCAACATGATGGCTTTGTCTTTCTTTTCCCTTCAGCCAAATTTCAACACCAACTTTGAGGACAGAAATGCATTTGTCACCGGCATTGCAAGATACATCGAGCAAGCGACTGTCCACTCTAGCATGGTAATGTTGTCTGTTTATTTCTGTCTGTCTAGCAGGTGCCATATTTTGGTTTGTTTGTTTTTTTTTCAGGTGCCATATTTGAACTGCAAACAAACTACATGGTTCCTGATGGACTAGACAGACAAAAGGAGGAGATAGTTTTGAGAAAGTCTTTTCTTTTATTATAAAAACAATGCATACTCTTTAAAAAATTTTTAATATCAAGCTGGGTGGTGGTGGCGCATGCGCTTGGGAGACAGAGGCAGGCGAATCTCTGAGTTCATGGCCAGGCTGACCTACAGAGCGAGTTCCTGGACAGCTAGGGCTGGCTACACAGAGAAACCCTGTGCTCTTTCTTTCTCTATGCCTGAATTTACATGTTAGGTATACACTCATATGGGACTTAGGTTTTCTAATGAATTCTATTGTTGTAATTATCTATTTTAATGGTAACATTTTTTTTGTTTTGGTTTGGTTTTTTGTTTTTGTTTTTTGAGACAGAGTCTCTCTGTGTTAGCCTTGGCTGTTCTGGACTCACTTTGTAGACCAGGCTGGCCTCGAACTCATAGCGATCTGCCTGCCTCTGCCTCCTGAGTGTTGGGATTAAAGGCGAGCGCCACCATGCCTGGCTTTGTGAACATTTTTATGTCATCATTTGTGCCAGAGAAAATACTTTGAATGTCTTAATAACCCATTTTGCAATGTCCACAGTTATTTTTCTACATTTGCTCAATTTCCCCTTTTGTGTAATAAATAATGCTGTGATGAACATATTTCTAAGTATTTGTAGAAGTGAAATTATAAGATGAAAAGCAGTAGTTTGTTTGTTTGTTTTTGTTTTTTTTTTTAACCAAAGCAAATGATATGGAAGTAATGGAATAGAACACCAAAAATTAGTTTTTCAAAATGATGCTAGCCCTTTTCCTGTGGCGACTGTTGCTGAATTCTAGCGCTGTAGGAAGTATTCTGCCTTTTCCTCCTATATATCCTGGACTAGCAGCTCTATTTTCTGGACCCTGCTGAACCAGGAAGTTCGGTGTGACCTGGAAACTATGAGGTTGCTATGTGTACCCCTCCCTGCCTAGGCTTTCATGCCCCTAGTTTCCGGTCTGCATGGCAGGTAGTTATGTAGGGTTGATGGGGGGGGCCAAGATGCACCTCGTGGCTCTCCTCAGAAGTGACTGCCTTGTCACCCAGACTCCTTTGCAGGCTGCTGAAGCTGTGGGGGATGTTTGGAGTGGTTGTGGTGGTCTGTGGTGGGCACTGTATCTCTTGTCAGGCTACAGTCCCCTGCTTGCCCGTGACTTGTCCTGCGTATCTTGTAGAACGAGATGCTAGACGAAGGCCAAGAGTACGCTGTTATGCTGTACACCTGGAGGAGCTGCTCCCGTGCCATCCCGCAGGTGCCTTGCCTCTTTATTATTTATTATTTATTAATTAATTAATTTATTTATTGCTGCACCTGTCCCCTGTCCGTCCAAGCCACGCCCCATCTTGCACCTTACTTGGCGCGTCTTTCTTTTGCACTCAGGTGAAGTGCAACGAGCAGCCGAATAGGGTTGAAATTTATGAGAAGACGGTGGAGGTTCTCGAACCCGAGGTCACAAAGCTGATGAATTTTATGTACTTCCAGGTAAAGCATTAAAATAGAGGGCTTTGATGCTAAGCAGTAAGGACAGTGTAGTACAGAGTAGACTAACTGCGTCAGACGGAGGAGCACCAAGGCGGACACGCGCTTCAGAGTAAATAGCTCTTTCGTGCTTCACCTTTCTGTTAGGGTGAATTTTTATCCTGCACAAAAAGCTTGCTTTCATCACTTCCAAGTTTATTTATTTATTTATTTTAAATAATTTTTTACATTTATTTTATGTGCATTGGTGTTTTGCCTGCAAGTATGTCTGTGTGAGAGTGTCAGATCTTAGAGTTACAGACAGTCCTGAGTTGCCACGTGGGTGCTGGGATTTGAACTCCAGTCCTCTGGAAGAGCAGTCAGTACCCTTAACCACTGAACCATCTCTCCAGCCCCACTTTCAAGTTTATATATCTAGTTTTTTCCAGCTCTTTTCTTGACTACCTGATACTTCCTACCCTGTGCCTGACCTCATTTGATGATTCAGTTATGCCAAGAAATAAAAAATAAAAAGCCTCATGGAAGATACTCACTGGCTCTTTAAAGTGGTGGAAATATCTATAAACAGCTATTTTTTAAACTAGCTTTCCTTAAAAGTTACCAAGAGTCACCCCTCTTTCCCCTCTGACAGTCAACATCAGTGTTATAGATGTTTTATCGGAGCATTTTGCTTGGTAACTGCCTTCAGTTGTTTTCTGTTGCTCTAGCAAAATACCCCAGTGAACCAACTCAAAGGAGGAAGAGTTTATTTTTGCTCACAGCTTAAGACTTTAAGTCCATCGTAGCAGAGAACTCAAGGCAGTAGGAGCTTTAATTACCCGGTCATGTCACTTTCATAATCATGACACAGAGATAAGAATGCATCCTGTGTCCCAGCTCATTTCTCCATTTTTCTGGATCCCAGGATCCCAGCCAGGCAGTGGCATCACCTCCAGCAGGGGGGGATGGGGGTAGTGGGGGTGGTGGGGTGGTGTCTCTTTCTACGTCAGTTAGTCTAATCAAGGTACTCCCTGATAGGCAAGCTGTCAAACCCGTCTCCCAGGTGATTCTAGGTATGCCAAGTTGACAGCTAGCAGTAACCACCACAGTCCACAGTACTTTTACTGGAATAATCACCAAAATTCTTTCACTTTAGTAAGAGACATGGTTGATAAACTGCAAAATAAGTAACGGTTTTTGCAGAGCAAAGGCGTGGAGACTGCTCAGACAAAGGGTGTATTTGTGAGGTGGAAAGTGAACCCCAGGCCCTCAGTGAGTGGCAGTGAGGGAGGGAGCATCCTTGAGACATGGACGTGGATCTGACGAGCTGCTGACTCGTGCTCCTCTGCCTTCCCCTGTCTGTGCTCAGAGAAACGCCATTGAGCGTTTCTGTGGGGAAGTGAGACGCTTGTGCCATGCTGAGAGGAGAAAGGACTTTGTGTCTGAAGCCTACCTCATCACGCTGGGCAAATTCATCAACATGTTCGCTGTGCTGGATGAGCTGAAGAACATGAAGTGCAGCGTGAAGAATGACCACTCGGCATACAAGAGGTGAGCTCAGGCCTGCAGCGCATGCCGCATGCCGGGTCTGCCCCGCCGGGCCCCGCCTCAGCCTGGCGCCTTAGTTAGCAGGTGCAGGCCTCCTGTTTCATTGATGGCCGCTATTATCATCAGGGGACTTTGAACACGTGCTGCCAAGAATAAGGCGCAGGGCTGGCTGACAGTTTAAAGGTCTCTGGTAGTTTTACATATCTTGAGTGGCCTGGAGCTTTACTGGTGAGCTTCAAATGGTGCACGGGGAATCTGGGTGCTTAGTACCCTTGAGATGATAAACGTGCATCTATCTCTGTTGTGTAGAGCTGCATGGCCTAGGGAACAACTTCTTCTTCTTCTTCTTCTTCTTCTTCTTCTTCTTCTCCAACTCCTCCTCCTCCTCCTTCTTCTTCTTTTTTAATTCCCCGCCCCCTAGGGAACTTCCTATTGTGGGGAACGTGGGTTTTTCATCCAAGGATGCCAAGCTGTAGTCCTCTGAGAAGTTGCCATGTCCCTTTCTTGTCCCTTGTGTGTTGAATGACCCTGGTACTTCCTTACAGACTTGAGGTTGTACGATCTTCGCTTAGCAGGTGTCTTTGGATCACACTAAGCATTCCAGGGCCTTTGGACAGCTAGCTCTTTCCTATGTCAACTTTACCTTCCTTTTTTTTTTTTTAAGGCAAGGAACTTCTGGAAAGAGGCCAGTGGGGGAGCACTAATCAGGTTTTACTGTTGTTGGCTATGATGAAATCTGGACCTGAGGTCCAGGCTTAGGGTAGGTCTTCTGACCTTAAATGATCCAGGGTTAAGATCAGTCTTCCTACTGCAAAAGATCAATCAAGAAATCCTTCCCAGGTGTACCAGGCTGCTTGGGTTTGCTTGATTCCAGATGTAGTCAAGTTGACAGTTGACAACCACACTAGCTTTTATATTCCCATATTCATTCATTTTCATTCTCTCTTCTCTCTCTCTCTCTCTCTCTCTCTCTCTCTCTCTCTCTCTCTTTCTCTCTCTTTCTCTCTCACTCTCATCTTTTGCGCCCAGATTATAACTTTGAATACATATTCTGAGTAAAATGTAAAACTAACCCACACAATTGTGGTAAGCCTTCACTGAAGTAGAGAACAGTGTCCTTGAATCATTCCTTCCTTGGTTGCCGTGTCTCACACCCTAGCGTCTACTGGAATCCATAAGGTGACTGCATTAAAAAGAGAAGAGTGTTACTGTACCAGTGATATGATGGAACTGAATACACGTTTTCAAAATACTAGTTTTTAAATTTTTGATATACTTCTTTTTATTTATTTATTTATTAATTATGTATATAGTATGCATCCGATCACATTATAGATGGTTGTGAGCCACCATGTGGTTGCTGGGAATTGAACTCAGGACCTCCGGGAGAGCAGACAGTGCTCTTAACCGCTGAGCCATGTCTCCAGCCCCCTGATGTACTTCTTTTAATTAAGGAATAATTGTTCTGCAGTCACCACATAGTGCTCATAGTCCAGTACGGCTGCTTGCGTTCTCCCCACAATTTATTTATTTTTTAAAATATTTATTTTTATTTATTACATATACAGTGTTCTGTCTGCATATATGCCTGCACAGATCTCTTATAGATGGTTGTGAGCCATCATGTGGTTGCTGGGAATTGAACTCAGGACCTCCGGGAGAGCAGACAGTGCTCTTAACCACTGACCCATCTCTCTAGCCCCTCCCCACAATTTATATTCTGGTCAATAGGGAGGGGGAAAACCATAAAGCTGTACTCTTTCTTAGAAGTAAACATTCAAGCTCCTGGCAATCTTTTGCATCATATCTCATGGCCCACCCCTTGGTTGCCTGGCCACAGCCAACTGCAAGGGAGACACTACATTGTCATTCCTTGGAAAGTTCAGGCTGTTCGTGGGGAAGAAAGGAAGTGAATTTAATGTGGATATGACCCTTCTTTGTGGCACCATAATGGCTCAAGATCCTGGGTTGCACCGATAGAACCTGATGGGCAGTCTCTGTTACGTGTAAAGATCTGTCACTCTTTTCTCTACACAGACTTAGCATGTACCTTCAAGGATTTCACTGTGCAAGCCTCACATTGTGGAGCTGAATAGGTGGCAAATCCAGGACCCTGGGAAGTTGCCGTGCTAGTGGACTGAGCCAGCGTAGCTGGGGAGAGGCACTAGTGGAGATAGCGGTAGCCCAGTGAGGCTTTTGGAAAGATCCTTAACAATGCATTTCAGGGCTTTTTGGAGTCAGAATATGCAGAGACAAGGTCTTCTCTGACATGGAGATTAGGGGTCCTTTGACCCACAGACAAAGGTGAGCATTCACTTAGGTATAGGAGAGACCGGAGTGTAACACCTGTTAATGAAGTCCGTTGGCTGTGGGCAGTAAAGAACGAAAGCTCTCTGGAGCTGTGTAAGATGTATCTCAGTTAGCGAAAGGTTCCCTAGAGTCAAAGGCAGAGGTGCTGCAAGAGGCTTAAACCGTGAGCATCTTCTGCAACACACATTTCTGCAGATAACAGCAGGTGGAGGAGAGGAATCCTGACCACCCCCCCTCCAAGTACCCACCCCTTTAAATCGATTTGTAGACATTTTAGAATTGACTCTTTTCTTTCTAGGGCTGCTCAGTTTTTACGGAAAATGGCAGATCCGCAGTCCATCCAGGAGTCACAGAATTTGTCCATGTTCCTGGCCAACCACAACAAGATCACGCAAGTAAGGCCTGCGTCTTCCGCACACCGCTGATGGCCCCTGTTGCTGTTGAGGCCGGAGTGGGCGGTAGCTTACGTCCCTCCCCTTCTGTTTCAGTCTCTGCAGCAGCAGCTTGAGGTCATTTCTGGCTACGAAGAGCTCCTGGCAGACATCGTGAATCTGTGTGTGGATTACTATGAAAACAGAATGTACCTGACGCCCAGCGAAAAACACATGCTTCTCAAAGTACGTGTGCAGAGGAGGCCGTGACAAGCTTTCTCGGGCATGAGGCACAGCCACACAGAAGGCTGTACTTAGTGTGGAATCCTTTGCCAAGCTTTTCTCATTCTCATGATGTCGCGTATGTGGATAGTGTCTCCCGAGCGTGCGCACAACCTGTCCCCTTTGCTTTGCTCACCACCTCTCTCTGCGCACGGTTGGGCTAAAGGGTACTGTCTGCTGTCCCAACTTGTGACACATCCTTGTCAGGAGAGTACCAAGAGGTGATGGAGAAGCCCCTGGTCACGTTCCCAGGGCAAACTGAGGGCGTTTGGCTGTTGCCGACTTGCATTTGTTAGTTTACATGCACTGAGAGTTAAGTTTAGTGGTTACGCCTGGCTGGGTCTCGGCTGGAGCCGTTCTGCAAAAGCCTTGCTACTCAGGTTAGACTAGTCAGTGCTGCTTTGTCTCTTAGCAATCAGCCTGGAAACCAAGTTACCCTTTGTCACCCAATTTCAGTGAAGAAAGAAAATAAAAAATTGCATTCAAAGCACCAGGCTAGGAGTAACAGGTTTTAAATCACAACCAACCCTTAAAAATTACGCAGCTTAACACACACTGTCACACTTGCTGTGAGCTGGTGACTACTGCAGCGCACTATGAGTCAATTCCAGATGTTAAATATTGATTGTACATTTGGCCACTTCTGTCCATGATCTTCTAGGGACAGTCCTGTACCTACATGAGTAGGCATCAAGTTATTCTCGAAGACTCGAGCTTATGGTAGTATTGGGGAACTGTCTTGGAACTCTCTTGTGCAGCTGCCCATCTCTGGTTCTGCCCTGTGCTCCGCTCAGCAGGCATTGGTACTTGAGTGTCCAGGGAGGAAGCTGAACCAGCCACAAGAGATGACATAAACAAGGAAAAAAGTTTTATTTGAAAGGATAGCTCTTTATTTCGTAGCACTGTTAAGAGGGTGATTTGTGATTTCAGTGTGCATCTGTGTGGGTGAATTCACAGCCCCAAGTGTGACATTGCACCATTTGTGGCTTTCCAGGTCATGGGATTTGGTCTGTACTTGATGGACGGGAGTGTCAGTAACATCTACAAACTAGACGCCAAGAAAAGAATAAATTTATCCAAAATAGACAAATATTTCAAGGTGAGTTTCATATATGTGTGTATATATGTTTATATGTACATATGAATTTAAACTTGTATAAATTTTTTTGATAAAGATTTCTGCTTAGTTCTGAGCATTGATGATAAATGTTTTTTTGTTTTTTGTTTTTGTTTTTGTTTTTAGTTTTTCGAGACAGGGTTTCTCTCTGTTGCCTTGGCTATCCTGGACTTACTTTGTAGACCAGGCTGGCCTTGAACTCACAGAGATCCACCTGCCTCTGCCTCCCAAGATGATAAATGTTTTTATTGATATATACCTTGAGATTTTGCCAAGTGAATCTGTGGTTGTGATGCAAATCAGAATGTAGTGAGGCAAGAAAGGGCTTAATCTCTCCTCTCAAAAGGTGGCTGCTTTCTCTTTTCTGTTCCTTGCCTTGGCTTTGCCTGCCTTGAACAGTGTAGAAAGGGAACCGTAAGATTTCTCCTCTTTTGCATCTGGCTCCATATGCCCAACCTTCTGGTTGTGAAAAATAATCTCTATGGGAGCCTGGGGCAACAGCTCAGAGGTTTATTTTTATTTTATTTTGTGCTAGAACCATTTTAATAAAATGAGCTATGTCTGCCAGATCTAGGAAGGAAAAGGTTTATGCCTATATGTCTTCCAGTAACACGAACACGAAGAAGAACAATCTGGCACAGTTTCAAAGTTCTCTGTGTATCTATCTGGCCAGCATCTCCTTACTGGCAGGTGTAACAACTTAATTACAGATAAATAAGTGCCCTTTGCTTCTCTTCTCATTCTTCTTGTCTAGACATGTTATTAGGGAATTTCAGTGCAGCTCACCAGTCAGTTGCCCTGAATTTTCCATATAATTATAACATGTTTAATTACAGAAAAAGTCCTGCGGAAATGGAGTTCAAGGTTGCATGGAGGAGGAGGGGCTGGAAAGATGGCTCAGTGGTTAAGAGCACTTGCTGCTCTTGCAAAGGTCCTGAGTTCAATTCCCAGCAACCACATGGTGGCTCACAGCCATCTATAGTATGGTCTGATGCCCTCTTCTGGCCTGCAGGCTCACATGCAGATAGAGTACTCATACATTAAATGAGTGGATGAACAGATTAAAAGGTTGCATGCACTAACAGGAGATCATGGTTTTGAAGTCTAGCACTAATAAAAAAAAAAAAAACTGTAGGTCTATAATTTATATCAGACACAAGAGATTTTTCTTTTAAAGTGCACATCAACTATTAACTAACATTTTAAAAGCTAATTTATTTTTTGTTTTATATAGGTATATGTTATATACTCCCTGTCCTCCCTTTTCTTTCTGTGAATATTATTTTTTAAATAACGTAGTGCATGTAGGACAGTCGATCACACAGTTCGCACAGCTCTGAGCAGTTTTTCAGTGCCAGCTGTCAGCTGACGGCGTGAAGGGAATGAGCTGGAAACAGTGTCCGTCCCTGAGATCCCACGACGGTTTGCTGCGACACTGGGTCATTGCTTGATTTTTATTTTTAGTGGTGTGTGGTTGCATGTGGTTTCGACGGTTTGATTAATCACTTTGCAAATCAGAAAAAGCAATCATCTAAAACAGTAGCGTCCTAAGTAGGTTGCTCTGGCCATTTCTAGTTGGCACCTGTTGGGCCATCTCTAAGACCCTTGACATCTCCTTCTGTGGTTCATGGAGCTTTGTCAGAGGAATCTGATAATCACCTCTCTCTCTCTCTCTCTCTCTCTCTCTCTCTCTCTCTCTCTCTCTCTCTCTCTCTCTTTTTTAGCCAATGCTTGGCTAAAAGCAGATATCTTGCCCAGAATATTTAATGAATCTCCATAAAAGGATTCTAGAGGGCTTCATAAACCTGGATTTTCCAGGAGACTAAATATTATATAATATCGCATAAAACCAACAATAGTAATGTTCTCAAACAGGAAATTGAGTCGGCAGACATATGACTAGCCTGAAGCTTGTCTAGAGGTCTTGAGTGGGACCTTTGCATGAAGGAGGAGCAGGTAGACAGGGGATCTGACCATGTGGAGGGGACACAGCAGAACTCACCTTCCACTCATGGGATGTCTTTCTTAAACAGGTCTCACTTTTCCTTACAATTTGTTGCTTTTGTTGGTGGTGACATTTACCTTTTTTTTGTTTTTTTTGGAACACTTTATATATGAGCACTGTGTCTACCACATCTACCCCTCCCCCAACTTTTCACTTATTCCCTCTTGGAAATTCATGATGTCTTTGTTTATTGTTCACACACACACACACACACACACACACACACACACACACACACACGTCTATACAACCTACGGAGTCCTTTTTGTACATGTTTCTATCACTTTGGGTTGGACATCCTGCTTTCTTGTTCATCTCTCTAACGTTCTGGGCTTCTGTTCAGCTGTCTGTCTACAGTAACCCCACGTCCTTGATTCAGAAGCTTAAAATAACTGTACTGAGTTTGCGTGCCTGGATCAGAAAGCAAGGCCACCCAATCCCAGCTTTTTCACTCCTCCTAACCTCAGGCCAGTCCCTAAGCCATGCAGGGCACAAAAATTCCCAGTTTATTTTGGCGGTTTGGCCGACCCTGGTAATTCATCCATGATGTTTAGGTTTTACAGGAGTCCAGGTGGTTAAAGTACTCCTCTAATATTCTGAATTTCTGTGGTGTTTGTGATAAAGCTTTCCTATTCACTTGTTTCCTACTCAACTTTCCTATTCTTTTTTTCTAATTAGTTGGGTAAAGGACTGGTGATGCTATCTTATAGAACCAGCTCATAGATTCGTTGCTTCTTTGTATTGTTTTCCTTGTTTTTATTTCATTAGTTTCTGCTCTGATTTTTATTCTTGCTGTCTAGGTGATTTGGGGTAGGTTTGTTCCATTCTTTTTTTTTTTTTTTTCTTCCCAAAATTTCGGGCTGCATCATGAAGTCACTTGTTTGTCCTTCCATATGACTTATCATTATTATTTTATTTTATGTGTATGGATAGTTTATCTGCATGTACATTTGTGTAACGTGTGTCTTTTTATTTGTGTGTTATATGTGTGGAGCATGTACATGTTTAAGTAGGTGTGTGTGTGCGGGTGTACGCGCACATGAGTGCGTATGTGTACGGAGGCTAGAGGGTCGATGCCAGATGTTTCCTTTTATTTAACTTACTTTTTGGATAGGATCTCTCACCAAACCTGGAGCTCGTTGGTTTCCCAGGCTGCCTGACCACTGCCCGTTAGAGGTCTACTCATGCTCTTTTATATGGGCTCTGGGGAAGGCAGCTCAGGTCCTCAAGCTTGCATAAGAGCATACTACCCGACCCTGAACCTCAACCTCGTTGTGTTCTGATTGGCTAACGTGTCCTGCTGTGCCTCTGCTGTTGTTTATATTATTGGCCTTGGTGTGTTCCCTTTTGTTAATGCTATTTCATGTTTACTGTTCTTCCACTGTCTGTCTGTTGTATAGTTAAGTCTTTTATTGGATAAATGTGTAACATAAATGCATGCACTGTTGGAGACACAGCTCACAGAAAGCATTAGAAGATCCAGAATTGTTAAACACGACGTTTTTTTGTTTTTTTTGTTTTTTGTTTTTTGTTTTTTAAATTTTCTTCAAGGGAAGGAAATGATGCCCCTTCACATGGAAAGGCTGGAGTGAGTGTTGTCTGTCAACCCCGTGATATTTTTGCTGTTTTGTAGAGCCAGGCTTCCTGAATCCCCCAAAGCCTGGGCATTGTTTATGCCCTGATCCTGAGCTTTGTTTTCAGTGAACAGAAGCCAATCCTTCTGAAAGAGGTCCCACGGTACCCTGCGTTCTCCACCAGCAGACTCTATCCCTGTGCTTATGAGGAACCTGCCCTCTTTCGGCTTTGCCCTGAGCGCCGTTTATCAGCCAATAGCACTCGTACTTACTCTAAAGGTCACAGATGCTTTGCTGCTTTGCAAGGGGCTTTCAATGTAGCCTTCCCTGAAGCTTTGCTATGAGAATTGTCACTTGGAGACTTTTTTTCCTCAAGTTTGCCTGTGTTTAAATGTGTAAAAAAAAATAATAATAATAAATTAAACCACAGATTGAGACTCTGAAGTTTTGACCTAGTCTGACTGACCAAGTCCAGCTACACCGAGTTTTCTTTCACACCTCTTTGCAGTTTGTTTCCCTGCTGGTGGTGAAACCCTCAGGGACACCTGACCTCCCTCCCCCCCCAAAGCAATGCACCCTCCTTTTTGTGTTTCTCCTTTCCTACTCAGCTTTAAAGAAACAATTGACAAATAAATACTGTTTATATTTATGGTATATAATGTGATGTCTTGATACGTGTATTCATTGTGAACTAATTAAATTGAGTTCATACTTATTTTTTTTCGTGTAGAAATCAATGCAAGAATGTTCATTAAGTGCATCGAGCAATGCAGGGTTGTTCGTGTTGTCGGCGTTAGATGCTCCTCCAGAGCTGCGGTTTCGTGTCCTTAGACGGCATCTCTCCTTTCCCTCCCTCAGATCCATGTCCTTCTTTGTTTTCCTTTGCTGCTGGGGTCTGAACCCAAGGTCTGACACATGCTCAGCATTTGGCTCTATCGTTGAGCTAGGAAAGTTGAGTAGGAAACAAGGGAACAGGAAAGCTTTACCACAAACACCAAAGAAATCCAGAGTATTAGAGGAGAACTTTAACCGCTCACTTCACTTACTTTATGGTGCCATTTACCAACAGAAGCCCTTGATTTTATTGTATTCTGGATAGGCCAATCGTTCCGTTTGTATCCACGTTACGGCAGCCCAAGAATCTTCTATTGTGTTACCTTTGTGAAGCATTCTGTTCCCTTTTTCACCTAGGTCTATAATCCTCTGGCACCCGGTCCATATTTATTTGTAGGGGTTGATAATCTTTGGATTTTTTTTTCTTAGCATGCTTCTTCAGTTGACCCTGCTTATTCGTTACAGAGACGTTTATTTCTCCATTGCTCTGCCGCCTGTCCAGCTCATCAGTCTGTGGAGCTGATCTGGGTCACTGTCCTGTCTTCTGGCTTCCTTCCTTGAGGCAGGGCCGGACTGCCTTACTATCTGCAGCTTCCTGCCAGCTGTTCTTGTCCAGAAGAGGATGTCACCCAGTTTTATTCTTTAAGATAATCTAGATACTATTAGGATTAGGCAGTGAAAGGTACCTGGTGGGTCTGGACCAAAGTATGCTGCATAGGTCATGCAGTGCAACTGATCTAATGCAAGAGGTTTATTGGGGGAGAGGAGAGAGTGAATGGCTGTCTCAGAGTGGGGACAGAGAGACAGAGAGATAGAGAAAGACAGAGAGAGAGAGAGAGACAGAGATGCTGCATAGGAAAATAGTCAACTAGTAGTGACAGTGGAAATGTCTGGTATCTGGTACTGCAGATGATGACATAAGCAGTTGGCACTGAGCCGCTAAAAGGAATGCTGGCCGAGCATCTGATTTACAACAGAAATGTCCTGCGCTTTTAAAGAGACGCTTTAGAATTGGTTTGCTGGTTTACAAAGAGAAGCATTTTCCTACTGAAATATTAATGGGGATTCCATAAATATTGGGCTGGGCTGGGAGTGTAGTTTGGTAGTAGAGATGCATAACGTGTGTGTGTGTGTGTGTGTGTGTGTGTGTGTGTGTGTGTGTGTGTGTGTGTGTGTGATCCTGGATTTAGATTCCTAGCAACAACAACAAAGAATAAACTTAATGAATACTCATCAGGTCCAAAGGGTCCATTTCCCAAATTCCAAAAGGCAGAGAGACAAATGGCTACTTCTTTCTCTCTCTGCTCTGCATTCTTCTAGATGCCTCTGGCTGTTCTTTCTCTCATATCTACAATTAAAAAAACAAAACAAAACAACAACAACAAACAACCTTCCTCTTAAGCATATCATAGAACAGTCACATCATCAATTTATATATTTAAAAAGCAACTATTGGGCCTCCTAATCCATGAACATGATATATTATTCCATCTATTGAGAGTTTTTTTAAAGATTTTTTTTTTTAAGATAAAAGCTTTGCTTTGAGGTCTTACACACCTTTTGTTCATGAATATCTGGATTTATTGTAAAGTGTTTGCCTTTACATTTCATCTTCGAAGTGTTTGTAATAAATATATAGAAAATCAGCCGTGGTTGTAGCAACAAGGTAGGCTAAGTAGGCCTTAGACATTTCTCTATGTGTTGCTTCTTAAATTGTATTCTGTCCTTTTCAAAGACCATGTTTACATCCCAAATGATTTACAGCTGTACTTAACCCAAGCTAATAGCTAGCATTAGTTCTCTTCCTCGTAGCTATTTATTTGGTGACAGGATGTACATTGTTACACTCCCTTTCTTTCTGTTCCATGAACACAGCAGCTGCAGGTGGTCCCACTCTTTGGAGATATGCAAATAGAACTGGCAAGATACATCAAGACCAGCGCTCACTATGAGGAGAACAAGTCCCGGTAGGAAGAGAATAACCTTGCCATATTGTACATTTGCTTATCTGACGTCATCACTCTGACATGCCCATGGGTGTGGAAACAAGTGTCCTATATGGTTGCCCTTGCCCATTGTGGCTGTTCATGTTTGAATTCGTTGAGAAAAGCACTAAACATTGTAGTTTCCTTAGTAAAGCAAACCACATTTTGAACGTTTAGTGTGCAGTGGCTAGCATGTTGGGGAGCACAGACTTAACATATTTTTTTTATCCTTCTAAAGATGTCAACCGCACAGTACCGACTGAGACTATAAAATTACTTTTCTGGCCCCAGTGGTGTGGTGATGAAACATGATTGAAAAACAGCCCAGGAGAGGAGCAGGGGCTGTGTGTGTATATTAACAGGGTCTACAGAATTGTCACCCACGGGCTAAAACCAGTCCAGACCTGTGTTTGTAAGGTCCCTAGATCTGAGAATGGTGGTTGTAAATGCTTTTTAACGGAAACGGTTAAGAAAAAGGGGCGGGGGGTGGGGGTGGGGGTGATGATGACTGTTAGAGATGTGGCGGAGACACTGTGGCCCACAGGTCCTGACATGACTCTGTCTCTATGCGGAGAGTAATCTCAGCTGTCAAGGCTCTGTACTTACCGTTACAGCTTACTGCATGCATACACTCGGACTTACTAGACAGTTCTCAATGCCCACTGGACTTCTCAGGTGTTTGTACTGATTTGTTGAGTGCTCCTACCCATAGCCAACCTGTATTTACCACTTTGTTGTGATTTAGACGTTATATTTCTCCCCCAGGGGAGTCAGCAAACCTCTCCTAGTGAAAGCTGTGTAGAACATCCTTCAGGTTTTATAGGCCTCAGATGGCTTCTGGCCCTTCTGACGTTGTAAAATGCATTGAATGGTCCCAGCCCCACAAGCAGTGTCTTCCCCTGCTTCAGCTAACGCTGTACCTAGGCACTGTGCGGGTGCCTCGGGTCACACAGGCTTTCTCTCCATGCCCAGGTGCGTCAGCTAACGCTGTACCTGGGCACTGTGCGGGTGCCTCGGGTCACACAGGCTTTCTCTCCATGCCCAGGTGGACCTGCACATCCTCAAGCAGCAGCCCACAGTACAACATCTGTGAGCAGATGATCCAGGTCCGTGAAGACCACATGCGCTTCATCTCTGAGCTGGCACGCTACAGCAATAGTGAGGTACGCAGCCACTGCACCCGGAGCCACGTAGACACCCAAGGGTTACTTTTATTCTTTCCTACTCAAATATTAGCACTGGCTGTTTTTTTAAAATGTCAGTTTTTTTTATTTAAAATTTTATTTAAATAATTTATTCAGATGACATCTCACTTGTATAAAATATCAGGTTTTAAAAATTCATCTCTTTAAGTTGACCAAACCTAAATAGGGGAGGATCCCCCAAACCCAAACCTTCATGACTGATCAGTCAGTGCAGTTAGCCTTGTCTGTATCCACTCAGCTGTATAAACTATAGCTTCGCATCAGGAAAACACTGAGAGGGCTGGGCCGGGTGGAAACCTGCCTAGCACGTATATGTCTGTTGAGTGTAAGCTCTAGTGAAAAGGGAGTTACAGGTGAGAAGGAGGGAGGGAGGCGAAAGGGGCAGGGGTCAGAAGAGGGGGAAAAAGACAAGGAAAAAGAAACCCTGATAGAGATTCCAAAAGAAAAAGTAGGGAGAGGATGGAGCAAGAAAAACCAGATGGTGGCCAGGTGTGGTGGCGCACGCCTTTAATCCCAACACTTGGGAGGCAGAGGCAGGTGGATCGCTGTGAGTTTGAGGCCAGCTTAGTCTACACAGAGAAACCCTGTCTTGAAAAACCAAACTAAACCAAACCAAACCAAACAAACAAACAACAAAACAAAACAAAAAAACCAGATGGTGAGGAGACTATCGGGGAGTAAGGGGTCTTCTGAGCTGTAGGTCTTGTCATGGTTATAGGGAAGGCAGTCCTAACCTAAAGTAACTGGAGCCTCTAGGTTGGTACAGGGGACATCCTCTGTGAGTCCGGATTTGGGTTCATCTTCTCAAGCATCAAAGGAAATCTCAGACACAATCTATGTCTTGGGAAAAGCACTTTTAAGTGTGAACACACAACAGCAAGGCACACAGAAAGATTCCCTAAAAAGCTGAGGGCAGACTCTGCAGTTGGTTTCTCTTTAAGGGGTAAAGATTTTAAGGGTTCTTGGCGTGCTGAAATGGGGGAGATTTCTTCCTCTATTTAGGTTTGGTCAGTTTAAACAAAGCGAAGCTGATACACACACAGCTTTGGGTAAATGTGTTCGGGTCCATCCTTGAACTTGCTGGGCTCTGCTGTAGGGGACCCTTCATCTTAAATGCCAGGTCTTCATCTTAAATGAGGAAGGTAAGGAAGCTCACTGTCTTTGTTATCAGTATGCGGTACCTTTATCGTCCTCTCTGGGATCTATTTAACTCCTAGTCCCTTAGTAGGTGCTGTCTGGGTAGTGTGGGCTTAAGGATGAGTTAAAAAGAGGAGTGCCCACAGAAATGGGTTCTTTATTGGTCTGTCCAGTTCTGCAGTCAGGTTGCCATGATCTTCTTTTGGACACTCAACATTCTTTTACCGGCCCAGCATGGCTCTTACTTGGCTTGTGGGATAAGTAGGAGGGTAGTTACAGCTTCAGGCTAAGGAAGAGCCTGGAAGCCACTTCGGATCCTAGTGGTCAGGCAGTGACGTCAAGGCCATACTGTAGCCATGCCTTGGTTGTTTGTGAGATCGACTGGGAGGACTGCAGGTCCTAGTCTGGTTTTGGGAACTTGTTGGTTCTTGAGATTCAGAGGACAGTTACCACAGGTGGCGAGCACCTCTGCGTTCTGGCCATACGCACTGCAAGATTCATCGCACTAGGAGTTCCCCAGTGAAGAGGTGCCGCCACTGCTAATCCTGCAGTTAAGCCAGCCTGCAGTGTAGAAAGGAATAGTGGGTCCCAGCTCCACATGACTTCAGCCTGTGCTTGTAAAGAGAGTTAATAGGAGCTGGGCGTGGTGGCGCACGCCTTTAATCCCAGCACTCGGGAGCCAAAGGCAGGTGGATTGCTGTGAGTTCAAGGCCAGCCTGGTCTACAGAGTGAGTCCAGGACAGCCAGGGGTACACAGAGAAACCCTATCTCAAAAAGCCAAAAAAAAAAAAAAAAAAAAAAAAAAAAGAGAGAGAGAGAGTGGAGGAATCAAGAATGCCACTTAGTTTGGGCGTGGGCCCATGCACTCGGGAGGCAGAGGCAGGCAGCTCGCTGTGAATTCGAGGCCAGCTGTGTCTACAAAGCGAGTCTAGGACAGCCAAGATAACATAGAGAAACCCTGTCTTGGAGGAAAAAAAAAAAAAGAGCTCTCCACTTAAATGCATTTTACAGCATTCATTTCCTGTCCCTTTCTTAGGTTCTGTGATAGTATCTTTTTTTGTTTTGTTTTGTTTGAGACAGGGTTTCTCTGTGTAGCTCTGGATATCCTAGAACTCAGTCTGTAGACCAGGCTGTCCTCAAACCCACAGAGATCTGCCTCCCAAGTGCTGAGATTAAAGGCATGTAACCTGCCCCCTCCCCCCTATCTCTATAAGAAGATGAGGTTTTGTGTCTGTGGGTAGCCACGAACCCTTAGTCTTTTGAGTTCTGGGGTTCCTGCATGCACCACCCACCTTTTTGTTTTTGATCCTGACTGCTGCGGTGAATTTGAAGTGGTTTCTGGTTGTGGTTTCGCTGTGAGTGTGCTATGTCAGGAGCGTAGATGAACATGCTTGTGTCATTATCCAGTGCTAGACTCGATTGAATAATGACACATTCACAAAGTTTTGGTTTCGTTGAAAGCATTTTGCTGTGAAGTTCCAGAGTCCTTGATAGCTGCGGCAAACAGAGGTCCTTTTATTCTGATCTTAGCTTGCTAATGTTAACTCCCAGATCACATATTACGAACCACGTAGTCACAGTATCTCTATCTCCACGTATGTATAGATTCTGTAGGTTACAAAATGGCTACGAAGGGTAACAGAGGCTGCACTGGAGTTGAGGTAGTTTCAAGAAAGGAAGCCTGACTGGAGGCAGTCCCGAGGCTGACAGAGACGCACAGGGCTCACTGTGGGGTCAGACAGTGAGCCACTTGAGGTCACTGGAGGCACTTATGCAGAACTGTCCTACTGGGTCACAGGTTTGAGGTGAGCCTCAGAGCTGAGTCGGGCTGTAGAAGGAAGCAGAGGCAGAGGGCAGGAATATCCTGGTGATGAAGAGGCTGTGTTAACTGGGGGCCAAGCTGAGCTGAAGCCCCTGGGACAGTCGTCCGTCTCCTGACACACACACACACACACACACACACACACACACACACACACACTGGGTGGTCAGGTGACAGTCTACGCAGGGTATTCCCACGGCGTAGGCATGTATCTGTTTACACCTTTCTTAAAGGACGTAGGTGAGGGAGTTAAACTCTTTCCTTGGTTTGGTGGGATCAGTTGCGTTCTCAGACCTGGTTTCCACTATGATTTTGATCTATCCATGGACTCATATGGCCTTCATTTACTTTGACGAATTTATGGGTTGACACCCTTTCCCTTTTTTGGGGGGGGGGTTTGTTTGGGTTTTTTTTGTCTTGTTTTGTTTTGGTTTTTCGAGACAGAGTTTCTCTGTGTAGCCTTGACTGTCCTGGACTTGCATTTTAGACCAGGCTGGCCTCAAACTCACATTGATCCACCTGCCTCTGCCTCCGGAGTGCTGGGATTAAAGGTGTGCACCACCCATGCCTGGCCCTTTTCCCTTTTAGAAATCAGTTATTTATCCATGTGTTCCTTGTAGGCATGGCTGTACAGACTTACGTGCCCACCAAGTGTCTGAGTCAACCTGTTACTGTGTTTGCACTCCAAGCAGAGGCAGGTGCTGCTTGTAAAATGAAGTCTATTAGGTTAGGCACAACCTGAAAACATACAGTTTCTAACATTGTGCAGTGACTTAGGTGAGAGCGTAGCCAGGACTCAGTGGGTGTGGACTTAAATTGTCCTCTGACTAATACTATTGAGCATCTTTTCGTGTACGCAGTTGTACGTCTCGTTTGTACAAAGGGCTATTCAGAGCACTGAGCTTATAGCTCAATACTAAAGTTTTCAGCATGTGTGAGGCCAGTCTCCGACACCAATCAAAACAAAACAACAAAAATTGAAAGTGGTACAGACTTCTAACCCCAGCTCTGAAGAAGATGTAGATTAACAGTGAGTTCAAGTCACTGTTAGCAAAAAGGGGAATATGTTCAGACTTGGCTCATTTGTTTTGTTTTGTGTTTTGCATATGTGATTTTGAAATAGAATTGTAGAGTAGGATTTCTGGATGCTGAGGAAACAAATGTCTATTCTAGGTAGTGGGCAAACCAAAGAGTCAAATCTAAGTCTGGTTTCATGAACTAATGAGTTTAGCTGGGGCCCTTACAGCAGCATGGATGGTTTACAGCTCGTTTCCCACGACTGAGCCCAGTAACCATGAACTACTTACACACTGGAGGGGAGGAGCAGGGCCTCCAGGGACCTCTCCACCCAGCCCTCATGAATGTTAATAGGTCTCCTAAGAGAGTTCAGGAGGGCGGGGGTGATGTCATACCCAGAGAGCTGTGTCCCACAGTAGTGGGTGCAGAGGGAAGCTGGGTGGGGTCTGTTAATGCCTTTGCCTATGTGCCTTAGGTTGTCACAGGGTCTGGCCGTCAGGAAGCCCAGAAGACAGATGCTGAGTACCGGAAGCTCTTTGACCTGGCTCTGCAGGGCCTGCAGCTTCTGTCGCAGTGGAGTGCTCATGTCATGGAAGTGGTAGGCACAGCATTCTTCCCTGTGTTTGGAAATTTGAGTAACTATGTAGCCACTGTCCTCCAGAACTTGCCAATGTCAGATAAAGGGCCTCCTCTTTTCAGATAGAAATAAAACCGTGGGGGGTTGGAGGACAGCTTGCTGTGGCAAGACCATTTACCAGCACTCAAATGCTGGTCATCGGGCTCAGTGGCAAGCTCCCTCGCCATCTCACCAGCTCTCGCTCTTCTCCTTTGAGCAACATTTTACTCTTTGGAGAGTTGTAACCGTTAGTGTCTTAAGGCTTAGTAAAATGTTTTTGGTAACAAAAATTTAAGTAATTGTAAATTGCACCCATTTTTCCCCTTTTAAAAGTTTATTTTAATCAGATAAAAATTATTTAATTGGGGGCTGGAGAGATGACTCAGAGGTTAAGGCACTGGCTGCTCTTCCAAAGGTTCTGAGTTCAATTCCCAGCAACCACATGGTGGCTCACAACCATCTATAATGAGATCTGGTGCCCTCTTTTGTCATGCAAGTGTACCTGCAGGCAGATCACTATATACATAATAAATAAATACATCTTTTAAAAAAATTATTTAATTGGAAGAGTACATAGTCATTTGAAAGGGGAATTTTCGTTTTAAATACAAATAAGTTGCCTAAAATTTTACTTGTTTAGCATACAATAATTTGGACATTTTGCCTGGCTTAGTTTTCAAGCTTGCATTATATGACAGAATGTGTGTGTGTGTGTGTGTGTGTGTGTGTGTGTGTGTGTGAGAGAGAGAGGGGGGGGGAGGAGAGAGTGTGAGCGTAGTGCATGTTTGAATGCTCACCTCATGGTGGACTCCACCATGGTCCTGTCAGTCCAAAGGCCAGTGTTTTGCTTTCATTCTGGGTATCTTTTCTCTTTTTGACTGCATCAGTATTCCTGGAAACTTGTCCATCCAACTGACAAGTACTCCAACAAGGACTGCCCCGACAATGCTGAGGAGTATGAACGTGCCACACGTTACAACTACACCACCGAGGAGAAGTTCGCCCTGGTGGAGGTGAGAATATCTGCCTCCCGCTCGCTGTGCAGCTGAAGTCGGTGCCTTTCAAAGGCGAAGGGAAACCAGGAAGACACTGTCATGTGACGCCATTGCTTGTAGGGCGGCAGCCCGCCACATCTGTCAGAGAGAAAGTGGCTGTGGCTTGCTGAGGTGTGCGTTGGCTAACTGTCAGACGCAGGTAGCCAGCCCCTCTGTGAGTTCTTGTGAGTGGAGAACAGTCTCTCAGAGGTGGCAAGACAGGTGAATGGGATTTGGTCTCTGCCTGTTGTGAGGAGAGCCATATGGCAGGCAGGCTCTGATTGTTTCCTACTCAGAAGGACTACCAATTCTTTAATGGCTCTTATCTGTAACTCAGCAATCTTCTGCTTCCTTCCTTCCTTATTAATTTTTTGAGGTTTTTCTCCTGGGCCTTCTAATGGACAAAGTTTCTTTTTTCTTTTCTCCTTTTGGTTTTTGAAGACAGGCTTTCTCTGTATAACCTTGGCTGTCCTGAACTCGCTTTGTAGCCCAGGCTGGCCTTAAACACACAAATCGATCCGCCTGCCTCTGCCTCTGAGTGCTGGGATTACAGGCATGTGCCGCTGTACCCGTGACAACATTTCTTAATTTTAGTTTTATTTATTTATTGTTGGTGTGTGTGTGTGCACACGCGCGTGCCTGTCAGCCACACCATATCTGAGGAGGTTCTCTTATTTTTATGATGTTCTGGGATTGAACTCAGGTTCATTAGGCCTGCATGGAAAGTACTTTTACCCACATAGCCATCTCACTAGCCCATTACAGATATTTAATTTTTGTAAATTAAAATTTTTTTTTAAGTTTTAAATTAATTTATTCAGATTACATCTCAATTGTTATCCCATCACTTGTATCCTCCCATTTCTCCCTCCCTCCCTCTTTCACCCTACTACCCTTCCCTAGGTCTGTGACAGAAGGGGACTCCTCCCCCACCATATGGTCACAGCCTATCAAGTCTCATCTTGGTATCTTGCTTACCCTTCCTCTGAGTGTCACCAGGCCTCCCCACCAAGGGGAAGTGGTCAAATATGGGGCACCAGAGTTCATGTCAGAGTCAGTCCCCGCTCTCCACACAGCTTTGGAGAATGTCCTGTCCATTGGCTAGATCAGAGTAGGTGTTCAATCTTTACTGCATGTAGACACCCCTACATCCAGGTCCACCTGTCATCATAGATATTTTGGAGTAAGCTTTTTATATCTCACAGTGAAATACATTGGGATTTCCCATCAGGATACATGTAACTCACTAGATCATTTTAGAGATAATTGATGAATGTCTAGTAGCACATCTTCTTCTTTTTGTTTGTTTTGTTTTGTTTTCTCTGTCATATATCTCTTTGTTTGGATTTTCTTTAATGTCTATCATATCAAGAAATTCTAGAATATTTTTGTTTGTTTTATTTCTGAGTCTTGGCTCTTTTAGCTGATGTAATCTTAACTGTTTAAAATGTAAACTTTAAATATGTTGCTTTGTGTCTGCCAATGTATCTAAGCTCATTGGTTATAATAAAGTATTTATAGATTTTTGGGAAGAGTTTCAATATAGGGTTTCTCTGTGTAACAAGCGCTGGCTGTCCTTGACTCATTTTGTAGACCACACAGATCTGTCTACCTCTGCCTCCTGAGTGCTGAGATTTAAGGCATGGCATAGGGTTTTTTATTTTTTTGCCAGGGGGAGTTTTCTACTTATATAATCACAAACCCCACAAATGGTGTGTTGTCAGCTTGATGTCTAGCCTCCCCTTTCCTTTTGTACTTACTGGCTATTTGTATATATCCTTTGTGAAATATCTCTATTCAGAATCGTTACCTATTTTTTAAATTGATTTATTATTGAATTGTAACAGTTCTTTATATATTCTACATACAAGTTTCTTTTTTAGGTATGATTGTTAAGGTACCCTTACATTTCTTTCACCAACTCATCCGGATTATGCTATGCTATCTTTATATTTATTCCTGGGTTAAGTTACCTAATGATTAGCTTAGGAGTTAGTGAGGTACCTAGTCAGCTTAGTGACCAATAGGTAGACCTTTCTTTTATGAACATTTATTATCATCATCATCATCATCATGATCATTAAATTATTATAATTTTTAAAAAAGATTTATTTATTTATTTATTTATTTATTATGTATACAGTGCTCTGCCTTTATGTACACCTGCACACCAGAAGAGGGCATCAGATCACATTATAGATGATTATGAACCACCATGTGGCTGCTGGGAATTGAACTCAGGATTTTTGGAAGGACAGGTGGTGCTCTTAACCATTGAACCATCTCTCCAGCCCTCATTAAATTTTGTTTTGTTTTGTTTTTGTTTTTGTTTTTTCGAGACAGGGTTTCTCTGTGTAGCCTTGGCTGTCCTGGACTCACTTTGTAGACCAGGCTGGCCTCGAACTCACAGCGATCCACCTGCCTCTGCCTCCCAAGTGCTGGGATTAAAGGCATGCGCCACCACGCCCGGCTCATTAAATTATTATTACATCTTAATTTCTGTGTATATGTCTGTGTGAGTGAATGCCAAATGTGTGTGTGTGAGGGTTATCTGTATACTCAGAAGGGGTCTTTGGATCCCCTGGAGCTGCAGTCTCAGGTGATTGTGAGCTACTTGAGATGACAGCTGGAAATGCAGGTCCTCTGCAAGGATCTCTGTGTGTCCATAGCCACTGAGCCATCTCTCCATCGGTGCTTGCTTAATATACAAGGGTGTAGTCATCCCAAGCGTGTTACACTAATTCTTACTGAAAAGGACCTCAACTTTATTCTTTTGCGTGTGAATATCCACTTGTCCCTGTGTTTAATGGAAAGGTAATATTTTCCCCCATTGAACTGTTCTGGCACCTAGTTGATTGTTGAAAATCAATTGCTTGTCAGTGTGAGGATTTACTTTATTCTGTTCCATTAATAGAGGTGCAGAGCAGAAGGTGTGTTCTTTTGTGTTTGGATGAAATGTTCTGTAAATATCTGTTAGGTTCATTTGGTTTATAACATCAATTATCTTCAGCATTTCTCTGTTTAGTTTTTGTCTGGATGGCCTGTGCGTTGGTGAGAATAGGATACTGAAGTCTCCCATTATCAGTGTGTGAGGGGCAATGTGTGAATCGAGCTGTAGTAGTGTTACTTTTACAAACTTGAATGCCCCTGTGTTTAGAGCGTAGGTGCTAAGAATTGACACATCATCTTGGTGGATTTTTCCTTACATGAATATGTAGTGTCCTTGTCTATCTCTTTTGATTAATTTTGGTTTGAAGCCCATTTTTTTAGATATGAAAATGACTATACTGGCTTTCTTCTTAGGTCCATTTGCTTGGAATATCTTTTCCCAACATTTTCTCCTGAGGTAATGTCTGTCCTTCTTTTATTACTATTATTCTTAGGTTTGGTCTTTTCATAGTGTCCCAGAATTCTTGGATGTTTTGTTTCAGGAGTTTTCTAGACTTAACACTTTCTTTGATCAATGTATTCATTTCTTGTTCATATCTTCAATGCCTGAGACTTCCATCTCCTGTGTTCTGTTAGCGAAGCTGCTCTCTGTAGTTCCTATTGTGATTCCTAAAGTTTTCATTTCCAGCATTTCCTCGGTTTGTGTCTCGTTATTGCTTGTATTTCCATTTTCAGGTCTTGAGCAATTTTGTTTCCTTCAACTGTTTGTGTTTTCATGGCTTTCTTTGAGGGACTATTCTTTTCTTCCGATTGTTTGTATATGTTTTCCTGGATTTCCTTGAGGGATTTTTTTCATTTCCTTTTTAAGGACCTCTATCATCTTTATATAGTTGGTTTTAAGGTCTTTTTCTTGTGCTTCATACCTGATCTGGTAGGAGAGCTGGCCTCTAGTGGAGACACATTACCCTGGCTGTTGATGGTGTTCTGTGCTGGTATTCTAGCATCTGGGGTTGGGATGATTAAAGGTCTAAGTGCTGATTTCTGGATTTGTCTTTGCTGGGTGGGTGGCTTGTTTCTTGGTTTCTGTTTGCTCTCTAGCTTCTTGGAGAGTGTGATGGATGTGTTTTACCTGTGTTTCTGGCCTGCTCATCGGGTGTGCTCACAGGGAATGCCTACTAGGGTTGTAGGTTGCTTAACGTGGGTGAGTTGGGAGAAGGGAGATTTGAGGAGAATCTTTTTGATCTACTAGGGATGGGATCAGATGGGGAAGGGAGATCACGGCAGGATTCTAGTTACAGACCTGCTGATGAGCCTGCAGTGATTGGCTCTTGGAGCAGTAGGAGAGGTGTAGGTCAGCCTACTTGTTGCCCTGGGAGGGGCAGCCATTGGGTTAATAGAGGGTTTGTGCTGGAGTTGGGGTCAGGGAGAAAGCAACTAGTTGGGTTAGGAGGGGAAGGAAAGCTGCTGGAGTTCTGTTGCAGCACTAGGCATGAGACTGGGGGATTGCGCCTGAGAGAACAGAGGGGAGGAGGTCTGCAGGCGCCTGCTTGACTTTCTGGCAGGCATGACCTGTGTACTTTGAGAGCTAGGCCTTAGGAGGAGGCTTCAGCTCAGATCCATCTCAGCTCTTACAAGTCCTGTGTCCAAATACATGACGGCTTCAACAAATAGAGACTTACCTTCGAATTAAGGATGCAACCAAGGGCACTAGCAGTAGTCTATATAATATATATGGGTGGGGGTTGTCTTGGAATCTCCTGACAAACAGCTCAAAAAGAAGTTTCTTGTGTGCGGCTCTTGTGGGGAGCATTATCATCCCAAATGACGTTACTTCATTTGATTTAGTGTGTGTGTGTGTGTGTGTGTGTGTGTGTGTGTGTGTGTGTGTGTGTGTGCACAACATACAGTTTTCTTTGACATTTCATGTAAATTTAAAATGATCTCTTTTTTTAAAATATTCTTACTGTTAATCCTGCTTTTACCTGTCCCTCTGAAATGCTCTCCTTCCCCCTTGTATTTTATGAAATAGAATATGTGCCACACAACAGATATGATATGGAGAAGTTTATTAAATGGGCATGGGGAGAGAAGGAAAGGGGGAAAGGGTACCCCAGAGAGACACAGAGATAGGGAAAGAGAGGAGAGGAGGCGAGGGGCGAGGTGGGTTTGTCCTTTGATATAGGCCTGGGTAGGGCCACACCCTGTGGCTGGTAGGCAGACTGAAGCCGAATCCTAACACCCCCACCCACCCTCACCCACCCCCACCCGAGTTAAAGTGTCTTTCACTCCCCTGCGCTTCCCACTTGTCTTCCTCCCTGGCCTCCTCCCGCTGTTCTTGCTCCCTTTGACTGTCTTGGTTTCTGTGGATGCCCCAGTTTCCTGATAGCGCCTGCGGTCACGTGTACCTCTTTCTTCTCCATCTTTATCATCTATATCTTTGTCTTTTTCCTTGACCAGCCCTGCTGGTCATTTGACAGGTTTTATTATTTGTTTTTGGTTTTTTTGGTTTTTCCGAGACAGGGTTTCTCTCTGTAGCCTTGGCTGTCCTAGACTCGCTTTGTAGACCAAGTTGGCCTTGAACTCATACTGATCCACCTGCCTCTGCCTCCCAAGCACTGGGATTAAAGGTGTGCGCCACCACACCTGGCAGGTTTTATTATTTGTTTACTAAGAAACTTTTGTCTTTGTTGATCATTCATTGGACTTCTCTGCCATTTTATTCATTTTTTTGTTTTGAATATAAAGATATAAACACACACACACACACACAAATATTCCTTCCCATATACTTTTAGTGGTACAGTTTACTGTTCTTTTTCTAAATTCATGATAACCATTCATGGCTTTACTTTCAGTAGTTGTATTTCTAATGTACATTCAGAGTATAGCCTCACCTTTCGGCTTTCTTTGAGTCCAAGTACATAGTACATTCATTTTTATTAAGATATTGTTCCGCTATGCTCTTGATTTTATTTTTTATGTATGCGAGTGTTTTGCCTGTGCGCATGTCTGTGCACCACATGTTTGCCTATTGCCCATGGAGTCAAGACTTGGAACTGTGGTTAAAGCGGTTGTAAGTCACTATATGAGTGCTGAGAATTGAACCCAGGTCCTCTGAGAAAGCAGCCAGTGCTCTTAACTGCTGGGTTGTCTCTGTAGCTGCTTGCCCTATGGATTTTTTTTTTTTAAGAGAAAAGGTTTCTTTCTTTCTTTTTCCTGTTTTAATCAGAAAAGCAATATAAAATCATCAAATAGTTCTCCAACAGGGGCTGGAGAGATGGCCCAGGGATTAAGAACACTGACTGCTTTTCCAGAGGTCCTGAGTTCAATTCCCAGCACCCACATAGTAGCTCACAACCATCTCTAATGGAGTCTGATTTCTCTTCTGTCATACAAACATACATGCAAATAGAACACTCATACACATAAGTAAATCTTTAAAAAAAATAGTTCCCCATCATGAGCACATGGAAACTTTATATGTGGCGTGAGGGAAATATGTAGTCAGAATTCAAGCTGTTGGCTTCATTTTTGGGGCAGGGCCCTTTCCACCTGTATTGAGTCAACATCCCATTGTTGTTTAACACGTGGGGTTTAATACACAAACCCTTGTAACTTCTTTTTCACTTTCTGATTCCTTTCATGTTGGGCTTTTGAGTGCTTACTTCCGTATTCGCAGTCCATCAGCGATGGACTTGATGGACAGGGTGTCCGTGAGTCAGATGCTCTGCTGCCCTCAAGGGCACTCATGGTGGGAGAAGATGAGGTCAGTTCCAGGTAGCCTCAGAACACACTGAGTCTTCTGCTCTGGGGAAGATGCTGACGGGACAGAGTAGTTCTGTAGTAGAAAGGAGGGAAGATCCCAGGAAATGAAGGGCTGGCCCCTGCCCCACTCCAGCCACCGAAACCTGTGTCCTTACAGGTGATCGCCATGATCAAAGGCCTGCAGGTGCTCATGGGCCGGATGGAGAGTGTGTTCAATCACGCCATCAGGCACACTGTTTATGCTGCACTTCAAGACTTCTCCCAGGTGACTCTCAGGGAACCACTGCGACAGGCCATCAAGAAGAAGAAGAACGTCATCCAGAGGTCAGCCTTCCCCCACCCTTCCCCTGCAGCCCCAGAGCAATGGGTGGAGCTCAGGTTCAGACACGTGGACCATCACAGTTTCATAAGCAGGCTCAGTACTTTTATCTTGACCTCCTAATCTTATCGTCAATGAATTACATCTGCATAGAATGTGTCCTGTCAATAACCTGAACAACAGGAATTAGTACACTACTGACTATTAAGGAGTTTGGAGACCTAGGGTCAAGACAATATTTAAGTCACCAGATATTCAGGGATATAAGGCCTTGTGCCCCTCTGCCTTCCCCAAGTATGTCATATTTAGCAGTTTACTTTTAGACTGTGCTATAAGTCTGTCAAAAATGACCTAGCTATGATAAGACTTGAGAGATCTTGAGAGTTTCTTATGTGAGCTTTTTATATAAGTTGACTTTCAAAGAAAGATGTGCAAATGAAACCTACCAGAGTTCAGGAATGTATAGCGCTGCTTTTACTTTACACTTGGTATGCTTGTTACCTATGATGGTATGGTTGTTAGCATTAACAAAATTATATACTGTGAGTACATATCATTATTCTTATTTTGGTTTTTCGAGATAGGGCTTCTCTGTATAGCCTTGGCTGTCCTGGTACTCGCTGTGTAGTCCATGCTGGCCTCGAACTCACGGAGATCCACCTACCTCTGCCCCCCAAGTGCTGGGATTAAAGGCGTGTGCCACTATGCCCTGGTCTATGTATACATTCTCATGCTCCAAAAGTCTCGAGGTGGGGAGTGAGGTGCACACACGCACACATGTGTATATGTGCACGTGTGGTGTTAGGGATGCACACGGATCTTTACACATACTAGACATACACTACTATGTACTCTACTACTGAATCTTATAAATGCAAAACTTTTTTTTAAAGATTTATTTATTCAAAAAAAAAAAGATTTATTTATTCTTCTTCAGAAGAGGACACCAGATCCCAATATAGATGGTTGAGCCACCATGTGGTTGCCGGGAATTGAACTCAGGACCTTTGGAAGAACAGACAGTGCTCTTAACCTCTGAGCCATCTCTCTAGCCCCTAAATACAAAACTTTTAAAATGACAGTTTGATGCCATAGTAAAAAAATTGCATCCTATATCAGATAAATTTTCATGCAAAATTATGTAAAATATTATATAAAATTGCTATCTGGCTCTTTGTGTAATTTGTATATAAAACAAATTATTATTCTATTTAGACCTGTGTCTTATCCCCTAAGAAAATTTACTTTTAGTCAAATATTCCCAACCTCAAACAGATGTGAAACCCGCAACTCTTCCTTGCTCTTCCTTGCTTGTTGAAGGCATATTGGATGTAGAAGTACTTGCCCTTGACAAAAGCCAGATCTGTCCTGCCAGCCAGAGAGTCTATAGAATATTTATCCAGAATGTTCCACAAGAGGTGACCAGAGTCACCATAAGATGTCTCTGATCTTTTACCCACCCTTGGGTGGTGCTCCATTCACTACAGTCTGTTAGCAGCGGCTCACATTTCCAGTGAGTGTAGGTGTCTGACTTCACATTCCTCACACAGAAAAACTGGCCACAGCCAGGTGGAGCTCTGCTGTCTGGGTGGGCTTTGGAGAGCTCTCTTCTCCTTGCCCTGACTTGACCACCTGGCTTGTGTTTATGAAATTAAAGTTTGTTTCCTGGCTAATTGGTACAAACTACACATGGGTAAGTCTTTGGGAATGATAGCACTTTAAGGAATATTCTCTGTTTTTGTACGTTTCATATGAAATAGACTCTTACCATGTTTCTTCAGCCAGAGGGATTTTCTTTGCGTACTGGCTGTTGGTTAAGTGAAGATAGGCTCTGATTGTCTGATGGATGTCTAATGTCTTGCTGGGGTTGTTTAGTGTCCTACAGGCCATCAGGAAGACTGTATGTGACTGGGAGACCGGGCACGAACCCTTCAATGACCCAGCTCTACGGGGCGAAAAGGACCCTAAGAGTGGCTTTGACATCAAGGTGCCACGCCGTGCTGTGGGACCCTCCAGCACACAGGTTCTTATTGTCTTTATCCTAGACCCGGGCTAAGGACAGGGATAGGCGAGGCAGGGCTGAAGTGGTGGCTGCTTGCTCTACTCAGGCAGATCCTGTGCCTGAGGCTTTTCTTCTCTTCTCCTACGCCCTGCCCAACTGAATTTCAAACCTTAACTGGGGTGTTCCTGTGAGTGTCTGATTTGTTCATGTAACTGCAGGTGTCATTTGACGCCATTTCTACTCCTGTCTGTGAAATATATGCCTTCATTTCCATATTTATACTGTTTCCTTTTTGCTTTTTGGAGACAGGGTTTCATGTAACTTAGGTTGGCCTCAAATTTCTGATTGGGCACCCTCCACCTCCTGAGTGCTGGGATTATGGGGTACTCCACCACACCCGGCACCACTTTTGTACTTATAATGACAGGGTCTTCTAGCCGGGGCTGGCCTGGTACTCACTGTATATATAGCTCAGGGTGAGCTTCAAACCCGCAGTCTCCCTGTTTTCGCCCCCTGGATCTGCAGACACTTAGCAGCACATCTGTGTCTCCCTATCCGCGTTTCAGTGTTATGATTGTAATCTTCATGTGGAATCTGTAAACTGAGTGTTCCTAAAAAATGAAATGTTGCTTTTCTATGTCATGGCCTAAAGGCCCCGTTGCTGCCTTCTCTTCTGATGTATGTAGGCCTTTCCTTGAGATGCTTCTCACTGACTCACACTCGGTTTTACACGCTCCTCTGCTCTTTGGAAGCTGCCCTTCTTACACGTCTCTCTTAGAGGCTTCATAACCTCTATCACTCCTGTAGAAAGGTACAAGCAGAGCTTGGGTCTGTACAGAACCCTCTTGACGATCAGGAGGAAGGCCCTTGGCCATTCTTGGGGTCTGTGCGAGGCAATCACTGTCCTCCGCGCTCTTCCATTCCATTTGCCTGTCCCTGTGTCCCCCCACCCAGCCTTGTGCATCATGTGACTAACGGCTCTCTCCTGCTTCTCCCTCCCTGTCTGTCCATGTCTAGCTCTACCTGGTGCGCACTATGGCTGAGTCCTTGAACTCTGCCGAGCTGCAGAGGCAGCTCAAGTCTCTGGGCATGGAAAGGCTCTTGCATGTGGTAAACGCGTTTCTGAGGCAGTCGTACAACTATCCACCTCTTTTAACCTTTGGTGGTAAGACATCGTTTGTTTCTCTTGTTGATGCTTATGGCAACGGAGGTGAGCTGCTCCTCTGCACATAGCTCATCCCAAGAAGCGCCATCTTGGCTATGTGGATGCCCAGGCCCTCTGGACAGCCTGTCTATGGCAGGCTGATTGTGGGCATGGGACTTAGTCGAGGTGTAGTGGGGGCAGTTCTCCTTCTATAGGTGTTCCCGTTTGATGTAACTAATGTACCGTTTATATTTTTCCCCCCTTACAAATATCTCCTTGGATAATACAGCTTTACATGGTGAGAACTATGCTAGAGTCCCTCATTGCAGACAAAAGTGGTTCCAAGAAAACCTTGAGAAGTAGCCTTGAGGGGCCCACCATATTGGACATAGAAAAATTTCATCGAGAGTCCTTCTTCTACACTCACTTGATAAATTTCAGTGGTAAGAGACAGTGCTGACCAGAATCCGGCCTGGCATGCTCTAACACTGCTAACACCACCTGGGGTGCTTCTGCCTATCTACCTGACCATCCTCCTGCCCATCCCTTCACGCACCCACATGGTGCCATGTCCTAACCTTTGTAGTGGTGGCCAGACATTCTGGAGACTCCCTCCCCCTCCCCCCCCAAAGTCCCTTGCCATCCCTGGCCTCTGCCACTGGTCTCCGTCAGACATGGCCGTTAGTGGGACAGGGACGGTTGGCCTTTGGCTGGCTCTGCCATGTGAACACAAAATCAGGATCATAGATAGAACAGGGAAATGGAACCTCATACCTGGGTCAAGATCCAGGCATTGACATGTAGAAGACATGGCCCCTCTGGTCCCCACTGCCCGGGTAGCAAAAGTGCTCCGAGACACACTAGCCACCATTTTGGTGATACCCAGCCACTTTGACCTGGCACTGGTGGGTGCTTTCTACCCTCTGTGTCTGCCTCTGGCCTCACCCAGCTGTTCACGTTGCCTGCTTAGAGCAGGAGGTCTCTGTGCCTTGTCTGGGGTGCTGCAGGCAGTAAAGTAAATAGAAATACTGTTGCTGTTAGCTCTGAGAACATAAAACAAATCTGTTTTTAGTTTTGTATCGGTTAAGCCACTCCTGAGTGTGCATGCACTCTTGCATCCTAGACACTGGTGTGTGTCCTACACGAAGGGAACCACAGGTTGAATATCTCTCATCTGAAATGGTTGGGACCAGAAATATCTCAGATTATGGTCTTGGGGGCAGGGGTACTTAGATATGCATAATGACAAATTTTGAGGGACGGGATCCAAGTCTAAGTACACTGATTTTTTTTCCCCCTTCAAGACTGAGGTTCTCTGGGTAGCCTTGGCTGTCCTGGACTCATTTTGTAGACCAGGCTCGCCTTGAACATAGATCCACCTGCCTCTGCCTCCCAGAGTACTGGGATTACAGGCATACTGGTTTTTATGCACCTCACACACATAGTCTGCAGGTGATTTTGAATAGTCATATGTTGCAGATGTTGCCTATTGATGTTACTCATCTTAATCTGTGTCAGCATCTGAGCACACTCTGTTGTCACACGCTCTCAGAGTGTGACCCTGTCACTAAACACTGCATTGCTCTATCATGGTCTTTCTGTGCCTGCATTTGGATTACAGCCCATCACATGGGTTGAGATATGGGATGTCTCACTTATGACATCATGCTGTACATAAGGATTCTGAGATTTTGGAGCATTTGGGATTTCTGGTTTTCAGATTAGGGATGTCAAACCTGTGGTTCCATTTTCACTTCTCCTTTTCAAAAGGTTGCCGTCCCCTGTTCCTGCCAAGAAGGGTTTCTGAGGTCCCTGGTGGCAGGAGGACACTAGCTGCTCAGAAGGTGTAGGGTCCCCGCCTATACTTACACCTCACCCATGTTAGTCTTGTCCCTCACGTGAAGTGTGTAGTGACCCCCTTCCTGCTTGCATCCATGCTGCATGGCTGGGAGCTAAGCACAGAGGAGTCACATCCTGTGTGCAGCACCTCCTGTTTCCTCTGCACTGAATCATTTTCTGCTCCTGAAAGATAACCTGCTGTCATTTGAATCCCTCAAGAAACACTGCAGCAGTGCTGTGACCTTTCACAGCTGTGGTTCCGAGAGTTCTTCCTGGAGCTGACCATGGGCAGGAGGATCCAGTTCCCCATTGAGATGTCTATGCCCTGGATTCTGACTGACCACATCCTGGAGACCAAGGAGGCATCAATGATGGAGTGAGCATCCTATGGGTCTACCTCTGAGGCCTTTGCATTCACACGCGCATACCTTCACACATTAACTCGGGATTAAATAGAAAAAAAAAAAACAACCCAAACACCTCAATACTGATACTAATAAAACACTTTAAAGCACAGCATAGAGAAGGTAAAGTCATGGTGGCTTTGTCTGCGTAACCCTTGCGTGCCCTCCATATTGGATAAGCTGCCTTTCTTTTCTCTGACTTGATGATATGTAGGGATCCCATATGCTTCAGCTTTGTACAAGAAACACCATTTACCACGGGAAGTAAGAAATTGGTTTCCTTCATATGGCAGCTGAATTTCTCCAAAGTGGGCTGCTGTGAGGGTCACAGGTCGTTGGCTAAGGAGGCTGGGGAGTGACTTTGTCCATCCTCTGCAGGTATGTCCTCTACTCCCTGGACCTGTACAACGACAGTGCTCACTACGCGCTCACCAGGTTCAACAAGCAGTTTCTCTATGATGAAATCGAGGCGGAGGTAAGCGAGCAGCTTTAGCTCCTTTTATTACGAAGCTTTTAAGTTGTACTTTTCCCCCGTGAATATTCAAAGAATTACACTTTCTTTAAATGCAGAGTGGTTTAAATGGTGGAAGTATACTTTCTGGTGTAAGTCCTTCTGGCTTCGCCTTCCTCTGTTTGTACATCAGAAAGTGGTAGGATGTGCTTTCCCACCAAACAGTAAGCAGTCTCTGCATCCCTGTCTGTCTGTGTTAGGAGGGTGTTCGATTCACTTTTTCAAAAAATGTCATTAGGCTTTTAAATATTAGAGCTTATAAAATAGTACTTTGTTGAACTTCTTGGTATACATACTTTTTTTTTCACATTGGCCAGATGCAACCTTGTATGTGACCCCTCCCCCCTTTCTTTGTAGCCCAGACGATCCATAGACTCATGACGATCTTCCTGCCTCAGCTTTCTGAGTACTGGGATTACATCTGTAGCCATTTTACCTGACTGTTCTTTTTTTCTTTTTGGTTTTTTTGAGACAAGGTTTCTCTGTGTAGCCCTGTCTGTCCTGGAACTCACTCTGTAGACCAAGCTGGCCTTGAACTCAGAGGTCTCCACCTGCCTCTTTTCTTTCTGGGATTATAAGCGTGTGGCTTTTGTTTATTTTTATTCTATACTTTATATCCCCACTTGAAAGAAATGATTAGGGTGTTTTAAAAATGTGACCACTGGATTAGACATAGTCCTTCATGATTGATTATACCTCAAAATACTTCAGAACAAGGACACTATGAGCTAATGAGGACAATCAGAAAAATAATGGGAAAATTCACTTTAATCACAGAAAGTCAAAGGGAAGTTTCAGGACCCCGATCAGAAGCTATGTGCTGCTTCATTGTAGACCAAGGTTCAAGGAAGGCTAAGGAGAAACAAGTTTACCCTCTGAAGACATGGCGGGGGGCCCCAAGCACTCTGTGGGAGCTGGTTAGCCATCAAGCTAACCAGGACAGCTATGGAAGCAGCTAGCCACCGTTAGAGAGCCTGTGCCTGTCTTAATAACAAAGCCTGTGGAACAATGCTTACAAACACAGACATGATGCAGTTCCGCTATCCATACATAATCTCCAGGGCTTTAAAAAGTTTCCAGCTGTGGCTCTTTTCTGGCATGAGAAGCTGCAGGTAAACACCAGACATGGGATGACCCTACTGATGCACCTTCTCAAAGTACTCCTTGGAAGCTGTTGGAGTTGTCTTGATTGTAGGGGACTCTGGTGTCCAGTTGACCGGGCAGGCTTCTCCATGGATCTTCACAAACCCAACTTCCACCCACCAGGAGGTTGTTGCCGCTCAGATGCTTGATGACATGGTTAGGGTCAGTGATGAAGAAGAGGCCTCTGAGTGCAATGCCAGCTCTTCCAACAGCACCCCATAGAGGTGCTTAGGTAAATCTGACAACAGTGTGATATCCACGTGACCCAAACCACCATTATTCCTTGGAGTATTGATCTAGGCAAAATGGCTAAAGTGGGAATCCACTGAAGCTGCAACTACTTCACTGTTTATGTCATGAAATTCAATGGCTTTGTCACTGAAAGCAAGGATTTCTGTAGGACACACAAATGTGAAATCCAAAGGCTAGAAGGAAAGCAAGGATTTCCCATTAAAAGCTTTAAGACTCAGCTCTTTGAACTTTCCATGTGCAATGGTAGTACCCATAAAATAGGGTCACACATGGTGTGACAGGGGTGTGGAATGAAGAACTGGTGCTGAAGGCAAACTTTGCTTGGGCAGAGGCAGAGCACAGTGTGTCTGTCAGGCATGTTCCTCTAGAAGCAGCAGGCCTAAGAACTGCTGAGGTAGAAATGCCCCTGGAAATGGCACTCGCATGCCAAGCAACCAAGGACGAGAGTGACCTTCCTACAGTGGTTGCCTTCTTCAGTCTAGTCAGTGTTACCGGCACAGTCACCGCATGTTGTGTTCGGTTTCACAAGGTTAATTTTTCTCAAGTATATCATGAAGTTTGAATGGATTCACTTCAACCTTGAATCTTGATCCTCTTTCTTCAGCTTCCTAGGAGCTGTGATGAGAGAAATGTGCTACCATGCCTGACCTGTTCTCTGTAGTGTTCTAACCTAACGCTTTGTGCTGGCATGGTGATCACCCCTGGCCACACCATACTTCATATGCTATGTTGGACAACAAGATCATCTCTCCTTTCTCTCCTAATATGTGCCTCAGCTGAGCAGTGGTAGAGCAAGCCTTTATTCTCAGCACTTGGGAGACAGGCAGGCAGATCTCTGAGTTCAAGACCCGCCTAGTCAATAGAGCAAGCTCCAAGACAGCCAGGGCTACACAGAGAAACCCAGTCTCAAAAAACCAAAGCAACAACCTTGTGTTGAAGCTAGGAATAGTGGCGCATAATGCCTGTAATCCCAGGATCCAGGACACTGAGTCTTGAGGACCTTGAGTTCAGTGACCTTCAGCTACATAATGAATCCACTCTTGCTTAAAACAACAACATAAGCAAGCAAAGAAAAGCAGAAGTATTTGGTTTTGGGTTGTTATTTGCTCTTGATTTCAGGAGTTGAGCTCTAACACAGTGTCCTTTTTGCCAGGTAAACCTATGTTTTGACCAATTTGTTTACAAACTGGCAGACCAGATATTTGCATATTACAAGGTTATGGCAGGAAGGTAAGTGCATGATTTCCTATTCTCATGCAGAATCTTGGGTACTTTGATCTGATATTTCTATTAACATTCACAAGGTGTGACAAATGTCCTGCCTTTCTCCTGCACCAGTTTGCTTCTTGACAAAAGGTTACGATCGGAATGCAAAAATCAGGGAGCCACGATCCACCTCCCGCCGTCTAACCGCTATGAGACGTTGTTGAAGCAGAGGCACGTGCAGGTGAGCTAAGCGGCTCTGCTAAAGTGTGTTTGGAAGTGATGGGCTCTTCTTAGAGCTTACAGGTAGCATGCATGCGAATGCTCTAGCCTCCCACCCCCTGCCGCCTCTTTGAGATCTCACTGTGTTTTATATCTTAATTGCTTTTCTATTGCTACACTAAGGCACCACAAGCAAGGCAACATAGAGAAGAGAGCATTTATTTAGGGCTATGGTTTCAGATGGTTAGAGTTTATATCCATCAAGGCAGAAAACACGGCAGCAGCAGGCACGATACTGGAATAGTAGCTGAGAGAACACATCTGGAGACACAGCCCCAGGCAGAGAGGTGGGGGGTGGGGGCTCTGGGAATGGCACAAGTCCTTTGAAACCTCAGAGCCTTCCCCCAGTGACACACTTCTAACAAAGCCATACCCAACCATTCCCAAAGAGTGTCGCCAGCTGGGGACCAAGTATTTAAGCATCTGAACCCACAGGGACCATTGTCATTCATCTACTATATATATGGTAGAATCCTTGCCCAGCATCTGTGTAGATTTGGGTACCATCTTCAGCATTGCTTGCATGCATGCACATGTTCTCATACACACACACAAACTTTTGTATTTTCCTTTGCAATAAGTGTCTTGGGTGTTTTATGTTGCTGCTTGTTTGTTTTGTTGTTTTTAAGATTTTTGTGTCTACTTTTTAATTATTTCTTTGTATTTGGTGAGGGCTTCATGGAGTGTGTGGAGATCGAGGACAACTTACATGAGTCTCCTATTTCTTTCTATTATTTGGGTCCCGAGGATTGAACTCATGATGTTAGGCTTGACTGTAGGCGACTTTACCTACTGACCCATCCCACCAAACCTTGTGCTCGTTCTTTACCTTGATACCCCTTGCCCTCTCTTCCTCTAGCTGCTCGGGAGATCCATTGACCTCAATCGCCTAATTACACAGCGTGTTTCAGCAGCCATGTACAAATCTCTGGAGCTGGCAATTGGACGGTTTGAAAGTGAAGATCTGACATCAGTAGTCGTAAGTACTAGAACTAAATTGTATTCCTTTCTATTGATAAGTTGAAGTAATGGTAGGCCATTTCTTGTATGGGCAATAAAAGATGGGAACTAATTGATCTTTGACTATGTCAAGTATCATTTTACTGCCTACTCTTAGTATTTGTAAATCCTGATTTGTAATCCTGATCTTGAATAAAGTGCACCTACTGAGGACAAAGATAGAAATCTGTAAACTACAATACAGAAATGGATGAAGTGAATAGATCGAAAGAAATGCCTATATGTATATTTTATTGTAAAACTTTGTGTTAGATGGTTTTGTCCAACTGTAGGCTAGTGTAAATGTTCTGAGTCTGTTAAAGGTATGCTGGCTTACACAATGATAATATTCAAAGAGTGAATAAATGCTTTATCAGGATGTTTCTCTTTTGTAAGTCAAGGGGTATAGAGAGAGAATATGTTACTTGGGTTTGTCTATATAAAGCTTATTACTTGGAAAAATGGACTCAGAGTGGCCTATACTGCCTGGATCATGTGTGACTGGTGGAGACAGGGCTTAGGACTTAGATGGTACACTTATGGCTAGTAGTGTTGGGTAATGATTTTTCCAAATTGCCTTTGTGGAAGGTAGGTGGGCTTGAGGGCTGTAGTGGATCAGTGGAAGTGACCATCGAGGAGAAAAGGCCAGGGCTCAGTGGGTGTGACTGTAGGATGGGGCAAGTTGAGTAACAAATTCTGGTCACCTACCACAGTCCTATCTCATGTGGTTCTGACCCACAAGTTGGTGGCCACCTCAGTGCAACCTTTCACTGTCTTTATCTCCCCAAATGGTAGACCTCCCAGGGATCACATAGCCTGGGTGGGGAGTGCAGACTGCAGGGAAATGCCTCCTTCCTGTGTGGCCCATCTCTGTTCTCACCACCCTTGTCTCTGTGGTCCTGTAGGAACTAGATGGGCTCTTAGAAATCAACCGTATGACACACAAGCTGCTCAGCAGGTACCTCACACTAGACAGCTTTGATGCCATGTTCCGGGAAGCCAACCACAATGTGTCTGCACCTTATGGAAGAATTACCCTCCATGTCTTCTGGGAGCTGAACTACGACTTCTTGCCCAACTACTGCTATAACGGCTCCACCAACCGGTAAGCATGGCATTAGCACCACAGACATGTCTGAGTACCCCTATAGTGAGAATTCTTGAATTTATTTTTTTTAAAACCACAGAAATATTATAAGACTATGTTTTCGTTTTAATCCCAGGTGTGGGAATACGGGGCTGCTTCACAGCAGGTGACTATGATTTGCCTCGTACTCTAGCAGAGGTGAAGAATTGCCACCTACAGATAGTTTCTGTTATTGTGTGACATTTGGAATTCTGGGAAATGTTCAAAGGGTATATAAATTCTATGGCTGTTCAGGGGGGTTGGTTGCAGTTTGTTAGTAGTTGTATTCAATGAAGAAACCAGAAGAAATTTGATTCAAAGACACCTCTCTCTCTCTCTCTCTCTCTCTCTCTCTCTCTCTCTCTCTCTTTCTCTCCCCCTCCCTCTCTCCCTCTCTCTTTTCTCCTATCTAGTGATGGGAGGTGAAATGGGGTGGGTAGGAGAATAAAGGGAAAAAGAACCCACAAAGTAGAAAGCTCCGGCTCCATACTCCTGTTCACAGGCATCTACAGTGGGTGATCTTAGGCACTGACTTTCCATAGTAGACTTCCTTCTTTTACTCTGTCCGTCCTAGTTCCCTCGTGATTTCTCATGTTCTGGTCTCTCAGGCCTTGTTTCTTCAATTCACAAGGGCAGCATTGGACCAGCACTTGGGTAGATGGCCATTGCTTTGCTTGTAGAGACGACGAATGGTCAAAGGCTGGAGCCTGCGCAGGAGAGCCAAGGCTCTCCCAGCACCTTTAGTTGTGACTGTGAACAGAGCCTCATGCGTATTGGAATGGCTGCTGGAACTGTACTGCCTGCTTTAAGCCTCCCTGATATCAGTGTGGGGCCGGAGAGTCTTTCCATGTTTCTATCTGAAATGTTGAGGACTGTGTGAGTGTGGGCATGGCTTGCTTCCCACTTAGCCATTTTGCTGTTGTGTTAATGAGAATAAAGTAGCCAGTTGGGTGACAGAATGGTTGTATCATAACACCATCTACCCTGGTCGGCAGAATGGGATTTCCTTAGGGCCAGTGTGGTCTTTCTGCGAGAAGTCTGCTGGCAACAGGGTATACCACTGGCCAATTTGACTTCTGTGTCTAAGGGGGTTGCTCCCATGTTTCTCCACTATCCAGTTAACACTTTTCTGTTTAAATTTTGTAAGTAACTAGTAAGGGAGCAACTGAGCCTTATTGGAATCTGACCCACAAGATTTAGCATCTGGACAAATGCTTAGCTTGATCTCTTCTGTCCCTGGGTGGTTGAAGAGCAGTGCATTCCTAATTCCTTCTTTCCTCTGCAAATTTAAATCAATATTCTGCGTTAACATTCTTTTCTTTGTTGATGATTATATGTGTAGTCAGGGATTCTATATTAGACTTACTGTCTTCAAGTGATTCCTGTAATCAGCTTTGGGTAGTGAGCACCCATTCCATTGGTGTCTGTGTGCTTTTATCCTCCCACTGTTTCATAAGAACCACTTTAAGATAGGGTGTCTGGGTGATTGATAATGCTCACCGACATTGGGATGTCACTGTTTCTAGACCCTTCGGTGACACCAGTAGGGAGTGCTCGTATGCTCACTGTTTTAGATTTCTGTGGCCGCTGTTAAATGGGAAAGTGTTCTGCTACAGTCCAAAGCATTGTGTCAGCAAGCCACACTTCCTCTTTAAACTCCGGGTGGCATCCCTGCTTGCCTCATGCTGGCTTGTGGTCGCCAGCGGCTGTCGGTTCCTGACCCCCCATGGCGTGGAGCAGTATCCTTCCAGGCTTTGCCTGGTCGTCTTCTTCTAAATCTTCTTCTCTGACCCTTGTTTTCTTCTTATAAGGACAAGAGCCATGGTGGATCAAGGGCCTTACTCTCAGCTCCCAATCTTATCATCACCTGTACAGCTATACTGGCCCTATCTGTACCTTCTAGAGCTATGGAGAAAGAATGTGAAAATACCTTTCGGATGCCCAAACATTAACTCATAGTATTCATGAATGTTTGTATGTGTTTTATTTCTGTAGAGTCATCTATATATTACAAATGCGTACATTCTGATATCCCCAGTTTCGGTTCAGTACCACAGTGTTCATTTGAATCATCAGTCTGCTTCTGTATTTTTTAACTTCCCTAAACACGAAGAAGACCTCTTCTTTCATTATGACATCTGCCTGTCCAATTACACAAAATGCAGAGTACTTTAAGAATTGCTGGTTCTGGCTGCTGTGAAACAAACCTTCCCACTATAGTTCAGCATTTGTTTTCGGTATTTTGGCTTTAGATGAAAGTATATACTCAGTACTGTGTTAAAGTTGTTTTGTACAATGGAGCAACAGGGTCTGTATTTATTCCTTTTCTTTAAATAAGAGGACAACTAGACAAACCTGAATTGTACAAAACACACAGTTCACCTAGTCTCCAACACTACTATTTCCTGTTCATAAAGGAATCATGAGCTCTGTCTTCTGGCTGTCTTAGCTTTCTGTCTAGAAGCACATTCTGAACCAAGGAGAGAGACGGTCAGTCAGAGTCGAGCTTGGGAGTCCTGTTTGTAAGAAGAAACAGTACAACTCAGGAAAGCTCAGACAGCTGAAATTTGTAGTCCAATATGGAAGAGGTGGCACTTTCACAAAGAAGTAGCCCTTGAAGCCAACATGAGCTCCATGGTGATGGGGAACCATAGTTGGAGTAATTCACAGAGCTTGTAGCAAGATGGATCATCTGCTGTCCTTGTCAAGAAGAATGTAGAAACTTATTCAGGACCAAGAGATACTTGACAGAATCAGTAGAAATTTCTTGCCTTGGTAGGAAATCTTAGTTCTAACTACTGTGCCTTCCCATGGAAACACCATAGACAGTCATTAAAACTCTAGCTGATATGCAGATAGCTTTGCTGCTTACTACTTCCTCAAAAATCAACACTTTAAAAGAAGATGTCACAGTGTCTCACACCCAATCTGGAGTTAGATATGCCCACTATCAGGAAAACATGACCTATAATGAAGGAAAACATCGGTTCATAACACAGGTACAGAGATGACAGTGTCGATATGGTCAGAAGGCAAGAGTGTTAGCCACTGTAAGTATGAGCAAAAATTTAAGAAATTCAAATATAACAGAAGCAATGGTTTTAGAGAGGAGAATGAAATGAATTAATACTGTAAATAAAATATTGGAAGCGAAAACTCTGTTTCCTTAGCTGAATGTTAGGTTCGGTTCTGCAAAAAGCCGGTGAATTTGAAATTGTTACAGTGGGAACTAACTATCTGAACCAAAGCTGGGAGAAGGAAAAATAAAAAGTTGATGAGCAAAATGAAAATAGCCACTGTAAACTGTGGCGTGATGTCACGTGTTCTTACAGTTTTAGTTCTGGTAAGAGCTTATGGTTGGAGTGGAAAGACTGGGGCTTAGATTTCTCTATCATCTGCCCTCTCCTGCCCCGCTCCTCAGTACAGACAGGTTGATGGGTGTGTGAGTTTTCTCTATGTGATCTGTCCCCGCACTGTGAACAAGGCCCTGCACCTTAGGGTAAGAGAGGCTCTTGGAAGCAGCATCCTGGCATCACGTCCTTCCTAGAACAAATGCATGGCCTCTGGTGCGTGCACACGTCTCCTGCAGTCACACTGCCATGCCGCACAGACACAAATACAGAGGCAGGTGAAGGCACGTAGACATCCAGAGATGTGGGCGAGCCGAGTATTGTGTATGCCAGGTGCATCATTACTCTCACTGTTGCCGAGATAAAGCACCATGACCAAGGCAACTTGAAGAACACAGGGTTTATCAGGGCTTACAAGACCAGGGGCTTAAGAGACCATCGCCTTCCTAGTGGGAAAGCATGCCAGCAGGCAGACAAGAGCACACTGGCGATGGTGAGAGACTGTGAAACATCAAAGCCCCACCCCCAGTACCATACTTTCTCCGTCCTAGTCATTCCCTTAGACCTACCCTAATAGTTCAAATGCCCTAGAGTTAGTCAGGGTTCCCTTTATCAACATGCCTCAGCACAGTAATAGACCAGCCTTTTGAAAGACTAAACACCAGGAGGATTTTCTTCTGAATACTAATTGGGAAGATTTGCAGCCCACAGTTACTAGGGTCTGACAGCTGCCCTTCAGTAGGTGAGACTCTGGCCCCCTAACTGCACTCTGCCGGTGAAACACTTGGCCTTGCAGGTTCCTGGCCTCTCAGGTGCATGTGCTAGTTATGAGCTAACTATTGAAAAGGTCATTTGAATTTATTGTAGTATAATGTGAGTTCACCAAGTTCTTAGACTGATATAATTAGCAAACCTGTGTATGGATTTTTTATGTGTATATTTGCCTGTGTGTTTGTGTTGGTGCCACGTGTGTGCCGAGTTTGCATTAGATTATAAAAAGGCATTTGGTCCCTTGGAACTGAAATTACAGACAATTTTGAGCCATGATATGGGTGCTGGGAACTGAACCCAGCCTTCTGTAAGCAGCCAGTACTCTTAACTATGAGGCATCTCCAGCCCCACATTTCAACACGAATTTGACAGTTTCTGCTTGAAATTTAATCTAGTTTTAAATGGGCTAGATACATTTGTCAAGATGCAGACTCTTGGTTGACTTGTGTAAAAAATACTTGGTTTCCTAGCCCAGAACTAGCTCTGCTTACCCGGGATGCCATAGCTCCTGTTGTGCGCTACTGTCCTCACCATGTTTCTGGGACAAAGCCAAGCTAAGGATGTGCTCATTACAGTTATCAAGGTCTGCATTAGCCTCACGATGGTTTTGACACTAGCGGGCCAGACTCTGTGAACCATAAGACTGTGTTCACAGGGAGGAGGTCAACAGGTTCCTGCTCTGCACTATTGCAGAATATTTATGTATATTTGATTCTGTGGGTTTTGATTTGCTAGAATTTTCCTATTTGATGTTACCATTTAACAGGGAGAAAGATTTATGATCTACCAAAACAAAACAAAACAAACAAAAAAAAAACCTTTTGAAGCTAATTACTATTAAATTTGGCTTTCTTTCTTTCTTTTTTTTTTCCCCCTTGTAATCTTTCTCGTTTAGGTTTGTTCGGACAGTATTACCATTCTCTCAGGAATTTCAAAGAGACAAACAGCCTAATGCACAACCCCAGTATTTGCATGGATCCAAGGTAAGTTGTTTTCTGTCTGTGTAGCGATAGATTCTATTGCTGTGGTAAGCACCTGACCAAAATCTTGCAGGAAAGGGCTTATTTACTTCAGCTTACAGTTGTAGCCCATCATGAAGGGAAGTCAGAGCAGGAAGCTGGAAGCAGGGACCGCTGGCGAGGCCATGAGGAAACACTGCCTGTTTCCTTATAGCGCCCAGGACCACCTACTCAAGGGTGGTACTGTCCCCAATGGGCTGGGTCCTCCCACATCAGGCATTCATCAAGAAACGCCCCACAAACTCTCTTCTCAGTTGGGGTTCCTCTTTGCAGATAACTCTAGCTTGTGTAGGTTGACAGGAAACTAACCAAGAGAGAAAAGTATTGCTTTTTAGTTTTGAGTCTCTGAAGAAACCTGGATTACAGTTTAACTGGCTAGCTAGACCTCCAGAGGAAATCTAGCTTTACATCTCCAGGAGTGTCCTTCTTTTTATTTCATTGTTAAAAACAGAAAAAGCAGAAAGACAGAACTGAGGACTACTAACATTTAACACCTAGCCATAAAAAAACTCCTTTTAAAAGTTAATTGTTTTAACTTAGCAATAACTATACAAATAATAGTTTATTCTAGTATTTTCATACATATATGTCATTATACTTTGTTCCAATCTTTTGCTTCTCTGGTGCCCCCTACCTCTCTGCCTAGTGCCTTTCCTCACCCCATCTCTTTTCATGTCACGAATATTCTGGGACACCCATACCCACCCCACCCACACACAAACAAACACAAACCTTAGACCTCACCCTCGCATTCATGATCTCCTTTCCAGTTGTGTTAGGCATGGGCCTGGGGTCCAGGGGAAATAACCACTCATTCGAAAGAAAGGCTTCGCCTCTGCAGAGGGGTGGATGGGCATGGCAGGTCAAGAAGGCAAGCACACGCCATGAGAGTCCAGCGTGGTTTTATTTCTAACGCTAAAGGGTCTGATGTCTCACTCTTGAGTGGCCAGGGCTCAGCCCCATGCTCTGAGATTGGCCGATTTAAAGCAGCGTGGTTGGTAAAGAGAATGCAAGTTTTCTCAATGAGTAAAGCATAGAGCACACACTTTGGTTTCAAGAAGTGCTGATTGTCGGGGAATGTTAATTCCCGTTAAATGACTTCTTTAGGGGTTTTTGAAGTAAGGTTTAGTAGAAAGAATAGATTTCCCACAGCATGACATAGACACAGAGACAGACAGACAGACAGACATTATCTTAAATATAGGATGCATGTTTAGAAAAAAAAAAAAAACAAGAGGGGGCTGGAGAGATGGCAGAGAGGTTAAGAACACTGCCTATTCTTCCAGAGGTCCTGAGTTCAATTCCCAGTTTTTGGAACAGTGGTGGACTGTAAGAAAGATCTTAGCCGGGCAATGGTAGCATACACCTTTAATCCCAGCACTCAGGACACAGAGGCAGGCAGATCTCTGTGAGTTCGAAGCCAGCCTGGTCTACAAAGTGAGTCCAGGACAGCCAAGGCTGCACAGAGAAACTCTGTCTCGAAAAGCCAAAAACAAAACAAAACAAAACAAAGAAAGATCTTGAGAGATGAGTCTTCTCACCTGATCTGGTCATGCTTCTGTCAGCTGTGTGTGATGCGATACAGGCAACATCTTTGCTCTTGGAGTGGTCCATGTAGGCAGGCCACTCTGAGCAGCATAGGCTCAGACTGTTGTTTTAGGGGTCCATGACAAGTCCTTCATCTGTGATTCACCAGAAGGACTCAGGACTCATAGTCATTTATGTTCATGGCTGCAGTGTAATGCAGCAAGAGCACACAGCAGGGCCCACACAGGCAAAAGACATATCAAATGGAGGTTAGTCTTCTTCAGAGGCTAAACAGACATGTCAAGTGTTTCTGCCCAGGGAGAAGGAGTCATCCAATCCTCAGGTCTAAGGCTTCCCTGGGCTGGGAGGTAAGCACATACAACATGTGTGGCCAGTTCTGACTTCTGAAACTTGTCAAAGCAGTTATTATAGTATACGTGTTTGCGTACGTGACCTAAATAAGCTCATATACCATGCTGTTGGGTTCCAGATGTAAGGAAGCCAGTAAAAGAATGGATATTTTAAGAAGCAAGCGCCTAGGGATACATACAAGCCCTTCTTCAGACGTGCTGTGCCTTTCTTGCACACTGGTGTCCATGTAGCCCTGACGAGGTTCTCACTGTATGCATAGGGCATGCTTAACAATAGTAACAGGAAGATGGACAGAGGGACCAAAAGTTCCGAGTGGCAATGGTGGCAACAGTAGACTTAACAGATATCTTTATGAAGCCATATACTCAGAAGTGCTATAGGTGAATCAAAGTGAAATTCTAAAAACTGCTTTCAATAGCCCAGTGGGAATGAAGGAAGAAGGAAACAGAACAGGAAACAGAGAACAAGCAGGAAATAAAGAGAACAGTGGGTTTAACCTTACACTACCAGTGGGTAAATGTGTTAATTATAAACAGCTTAAGTACATTTAAAAGATAGAAATTGGCAGAATGGATTAAAAGACAATTAGGACCAGGGCACAGCCTATGACAGATATGTGTTTACTGTGTGTGAGCTCCTGGGTTTCGTTCTCAGCAAAGAAACAAACAAAAATCCTTAGCTCTACAATATGTTCAACCTAGCTCATTTTCTGTTAAATGATAACAGAAGGTAAAGGTGAGAATAGGGGAAAGGTATGTGGTACAAGTAGCAGTCAGAACAAAGCAGGTGCGGCTACATTAAAACAGGATAAGCTGGACTTCAGAGCAAAGGACGTTACCATGGAAGAAACTCAAGATATACCCATCCTGTATGTTTATATGCCAGAGAGAGCTTCTATACAGAAACAAAAGCCAATTTTTAAAAGAAGAAATGCGGCCCATCACAGGCTGTACACAAGAACACCAACTCTTCTCTCAGTAACTGATAGGTGTGATGTTGAGACAAGACGAGCAGCAATGAAGAACTGAACCTCAACACTCCACAGCAGCAGGATATGCTTTTCTTTTATATATATATTCATTATGTATAGTGTTCTGCCTGCATGTACACCTGCAGGCCAGAAGAGGGCATCAGAGTACATTGTGAGTCACCATGCAGTTGCTGGGAATTGAACTCAAGACCTCTGGAAGAACAGTCAGTACCCTTAACCTCTGAGCCATCTCTCCAGCCCAGGATATGCTTTTCAAATGGCCATGGAAATTCACCGGGCTAGACCATATCCTGAGCCACAAAATAAACTTTAACAAACTTAAGGCTGGAGTTGAAGTCATACACGCAGCAACTTCAAACTAGAAATTAACTTTTAAACGTTAGGACAAGTTGTGGAAGTGGCTCTGGGGTAAGAGTGCTTCCTGTGCAAACATGAGGATCTGAGTTCAAGTCTCCGGCACGCCAAAGAAGTTTTAAGGGAAATTTAACCCTTTCATTAGGGACCTCCCTGATCTCTGTACCTGGTTCCTCCACAAGGTTAGGGGCCCTTCCTGCATGAAAATCTTTCGTCACCTGCTCCTGGGAACTGCTCCTGTCACCTCCAGAATACTTCCTGCCTCCCTAAGAGGACAGCCTCCACTTGTCCCAGTAGTTTCTCTGCTTACAGTTTGCTCTCAGGAAGGGTGAAAAGCTCCGCATGTAAGAAAGCGGGGCTGTGTATGTTACAAGGAAAGCCGCTGGTTCTCTTAATCCAGCTGCCATCGGAATGAATGCGTGAGAACCGTGTTGAAAACTTTGTCCTCCTTCCCCCAGGCTTTGAACCTAGCCTACTCCAGCATTTATGGCAGCTACCGGAACTTTGTGGGGCCTCCTCACTTCCAAGTCATCTGCCGGCTGCTTGGCTACCAGGGCATTGCAGTGGTCATGGAAGAGCTGCTGAAGGTTGTCAAGAGCCTGGTGAGTTTTCCTGGAATGCGTTTTCCCTGTCGCGTGGGTTCAGTGGGGTGGGCGAAGCCAGCCATGGGCGTCTTCTCTTTCTTTCTGGGCTACAAGTCTCTTAACAGACCAATGCTTCAATTTAGCTTCCAGACACTTTTCCTAACCAAAGAGAATGGTTCTTCTGGATATAGGGGTATGTCGCTGTTCTGCCTGCTTCTCACAAGACTTGAGGCAGGAGTTTTGCTTGAACCCAGGAGCTTCACACCAGTCTAGAGAGCATGACAAGACCCTGTCTCCTAAGAATAATACCCCAGTCCCCCCAAAAGGAAAGATGGAAGTTTATTAGACTAATTGGTAGTTTTTTTGGGTGTTTTGTTGTTGTTGTTTTTTCTCTGCCTTTCTGAGATACAGTCTCACTGTATTCAGCATAAGCTGACCTCAGTCATCAGCCATCCAGCCTTGGCCTCTAGATTTTCTGGTATATAGGCTTGCACCACTATACCAGGCTTTAGGAATGTTTAATAACCAAAATACTATCTTTATTATAAGATAATATACTATCTTCTTATATGCAGAAGTGATCCCTGTCTTATAGACCACCATTGTTAGCCCAGTCTTGAGGTGGATAAAAGCAGAACAGAAGACAGAAGGCCTAATCGGAGATGCTTGCTGCAGTCTGGTTTCCCAGTTTCTTTCTGTTGGCAGTTGTCTATGATCTGATATGTAGATGCTGGGAACCAAATGACGGTCCTCTGGAAGAACAGCAAGTGTTCTTCATCACCAAGCCATCTCTCTAGCCCCCAGCTCTGCAAAAAAATTCTTGTTTCTATTTGTGAAGTATGAGTCTCCATAAAGCACAGAGCTCCAGGAAGCATTTGGGTTGAGGTAAATGAACAGAGCCTATTGACCACAGGAGCTTTAACTTTACCGACCCTCGAGCATTTATGGTGGGCAGGGACAGCCACTATAAGGATGCTGGAGTTGTGAGGCCATTCTTCACAAGTGCTACAGAGAGAAGGCTCCTGGCAGATGCAAGCGAGCTGTACAGTTCATTAGTGAGGCAAGTGGTGATGGGTTCTTGTTCTGGTGACTAATGTGACTAATGGCCTTAGGTACACGTGTGTAACTTCAGAGTGAGGTCAGGCTGGCACTCATGTCACCATCTGCACAGAAGCCTGTCTTGGCATTACTCTTGCTATGATGAAGCACCATGACCAAAAGCAAGATGAGAAGGAGTGGGTTTATTTGGCATATACTTCCCTATCACGTCATCATCAAAGGAGGTCGGGACAGGAACTCAAATAGAGCAGGAGCCTGGAGGCAAAAGCTGAAGCAGAGGCCATGGAGGGGATGGAAGGGAAATGATGTCATTTGTAGGCCACAGCGGACTTGTGGTTTTTACTCATAATCTCCCCTGTCTTTCTCTCTCTCTCTCTCTCTCTCTCTCTCTCTCTCTCTCTCTCTCTCTCTCTCTCCCTCCCTCCCTCCCTCCCATCTCTCTCTCTCTCTCTGTGTGTGTGTGTGTGTGCGCGCGCGCGTGTGTGTCCATGCAGAGGTCATATGACCTCAGGTCTTTGTATTTTTGGAGCAGACACTCTAACTCACAAGCCGTCTATATCCCTTGCCCCACCTTGTTTTAAGGCAGACAGAGTACTGTTCTGGAATGGAACTAACCAAGAAGGCTAGACTGGATGCCCAATAAACCTTGGGGAACCACCTCTTTCTGGCTCACTGGTGCTAAAATTGCAAATGTACTGCATGCCCTGGTTTTGTTTTGCTTGTTTGTTTTTGTTGGCTTTTTTTTTTTTTTTGGTTTATTTTTTTATTTTTTATTTTTGGTTTTTTTTTTCAATACAGGGTTTCTCTGTATAGCCTTGGCTGTCCTGGACTCACTTTGTAGACCAGGATGGCCTCAAACTCAGAGATTTGCCTGCCTCTGCTTCCCAAGTGCTGGGATTAAAGGTGTATACCACCACCGCCTGCCTTGTTTTGTTTTGTTTTGTAATGTGTGTTTTCAGACTTGAACTTACATCTTCGTTGTTGCATAGCAGATATTTTCTGGACTGTTATCTTCTCAACCCACATAATTTCTTCCTTTAAAAAAAAAGATTTACTTATTTATAATTATTTATACAGTGCTCTGCCTGCATGTACACCTGCAGCCAGAAGAGGGCATCAGATTATATTATAGATGGTTGTGAGCCACTATGTGGTTGCTGGAAATTGAACTCAGGACCTTTGCAGGAGCAGTCAGTGCCCTTAACCTCTGAGCCATCTCTCCAGCCCAATTTATTTCTATTATTCACTGAAAGAGAATGTTTGAACATCTTCAATGGCTTCTCCTTACTTGCTTACTTTACTTATTTCATTATGATGCTGGGAGTCTTAGAAATGCACTCTATCACTGAGCCCTAACCTTCTCTATTTCAATTACCTTTTCTTTTTTCTTTTCTTTTTTACATGATCTGCCCATGTTTTAGTTAAGGTTTCTGTTGCTGTGATAAAAACAGATAACCAAAACAATTTAGGGAGGAGAGGATTTCAGCTTTTATATCCCCATCAGTCTGTCACTGAAGGAAGTCAGGGCAAGAACTCAGAGTAGGAATCTGGAGGCAGGAACTGATCTGAAGATGTGCTGCTTCCTGGCTTGCTCAGCCGCTGGGCCCTCCCACATCAACTGTCACTCAAGAAAATGCCCTATTGACTTGCCTACAGGCCAGTATTAACGGAAACATTGTCTCCGTTGAGTATACAGGCCAGTATTAACGGAAACATTGTCTCCGTTGAGTCCATCTTACTACCTGACTCTAACTCGTTTCAAGTTGACATCAAACTATGCTGTACAGCCCATTTGTGACTAGAAAGTTTGAATCTGAATTTGGGGCCAGCTGAGTATAGCCTCAATCCATCAAAGAAATGATATTTTCTTGAAGTTAACATGTAGCAAAAGCTAATGGAACTCTGAGAAGTTGTAGAGCTATATAACATACGCGTTATATTAAGGATTAATGACTTAGTTACTGTTCTGTTACTGTGAGGAGACACTGTGACCAAGGCAACTCTTATAAAATGAAGCATTTAATGGGGGCTCCCTTACAGTTTCATAGGGTTAATCCATTGTTACGGCAGGGAGTGAAGGAGCTGGAGAACTAGCTGAGAGCTTTGCATCCTGATCCGCAGGCAGCAGGCAGAGGGAGCAACACACTGGGCTTGCCATGGCCTTGGGAAACTCAAAGCCTAACCCCATCAACACATTTCCTCCAACAAGGCCACACCTCCTAATCCTTCTAAACTTTTTCAGCTAGCCCAGCTCCCTAGGGACAAAGCATTAAAATAGATGAGCCTATAGGGACCATTCTTATCCAAACCACCACACTTCATTAGAATGTAGCAGAGTTTGGTTCTGCACAGGGGTGACCTTAGGAGCCATGCACACCCTGTGGACTGACCTGCCCCCAAAGTACTTGCAAGTTGGAGATAAAAAAAAATAGGACTGCAGACTTCTTATCGTTGAACACACAGGTCACATGGTCTACCCTGGAAGCCATCCTAAGCCTGTCAAATAGTCCTGTGAGGGCTCTTGCCCCTCCAGCTGCTCTTGGTGTTGACGGTGGGTCAGCATGGAAGCTACATAGGGGTGTGACCTCTTCTGCTCTACTTCCTGACCACGTGTGTCTTAGAAGGAGAGGTGTAGTTTAGAGTGTAACTATAGTCATCTCTATAGATATTTGGTAGAGGTTGGCTCTTTTCATGGGACGGACTCTACAGTCTTGGTCCTAACTGTATGTTGCTAGTGGCCTAATTTTCAGAGCACACACTCACCAGGGCCTTCCATGGGAATAGAGGGTGAGAGCCAACACAGCCTTTATCTCTTGCAGCTGCAAGGCACAATCCTACAGTATGTGAAAACTCTGATGGAAGTGATGCCTAAGATCTGCCGCCTTCCTCGACACGAGTATGGCTCTCCTGGTGAGTAAGGGTGTCTGCAGTACCCCTCATGAGTGCACCCCTCGAGAGGACGGAATCCAGTTGGAAGCAATTGAGAAGGATCAGACTTGAAAGAAGTGTAAGCCAGAGTTTGCCTGTTTAGAGTAGAACAAACAAATATACCTTATGATTAGGGAGCAGGCACATGGACAGGGAGTTACCTTGGGGTCTCCTCTTGCAGTAAAAAGAACTGAAGGACCCATTTTGTCAGGCAGCAAAGATTGTTACACTGGGGTATTGAACATGTTGTTATCCCAGATGCTGAAAATAATCACCTACCAAGAAAGGTAGAAGGAGCTTAACCACCAGATCCTACTGCCCTCTTGAGCTTAATGGGGAAAAAAACATCCAGAGCTGCCACAAGGCCCAGCTCCCTGTACCCACCCTCTGGCCTCTTACCCATTAGATAGTCTTGTTGGTCTGGAAAACATTTTGCCCTATCTGGCTCATGGGCTGTGAGAACTTCACCCAAAGTCCTTAGATACGCACTTCTGGATCAGCTTATATGCCTTGCTGCAGGCTACTATGAGGCCATCCAAATAAATATCCATCATGATCGCTGTGTTGTTTTAGGAATAAGCTCAGCTCTATGAACTTTTGTCACTTAAGAGTGCATTTTTTTAGCTGGGGTGGTGGCAGTGGCAGCATGCGCCTTTAATCCCAGCATGGTCTACAGAACTCCAGGACAGCCAGGACTACATAGAGAAACCCTTTCATGAGAAGGAGGGCGGGCTCTTTTATAAACTCTTACTGTTAGTATTCTCTCCAAAGATGGTATCAGTTGGTTATTTCTGTATCACTGTGATCAGATGCCTCTAAGAAGAAACTTAGGGGAAGAGAGACTTATTTTAGCTCAGTTTCAGAGGATTCTGTTCATGAACACTTGCTCCATGTTTTGAGGCAAAAATGTCACGATGGCAGGATCCTATTGAAGAGGCTGCTTGCCTTCTGGAAGACAGGAGGCAGAGAAAAGCATATAGAAGAGTCCAGGACAAAATATAGTACACAAAGATATGCTCCCAAGTGACCTGCTCCCTCCAACCAGGCCCCATCTTACCTAACCTCCTCATAATGCCATTATTAGATGAGACAGGGTTTCTCTGTGTAGCCCTGGCTGTCCTGGACTCACTTTGTTGACCAGGCTGGCCTCAAACTCACATCGGTCACCTGCCTCTGCCTCCCAAGTGCTAGGATTAAAGGCATGTGTCACGATGCCTGGCTGAATTTGTTCATTAGATCATCATAAACTAGTCATCTGAAAGCACATACCCATGGAGGAATGCTTCACTACTGCTCCCCACATGCTCCTCCACCTTGTTAACATACTTGAGCCCACACGTGACTAACTCATGCTGCCATCCTGGTGAGTAACCCGCTGATGGGGCTGATACAGTTGCCATTTGAGGAATGACTCTGCTGTTATGCCCAGACCTCAAGATCCTCAGAGACCACCCACGAGCCACTTCTGATACAAATGCACAAGAGTCATCTACTCAAGGCCAGACAGGGACTCCCTCCCTCACTGACTCAGTGACAAAAATATGTGGTTTTTATAGGTTTTAGACAAAGAAATGGGTTTTACAATATATGAACAGACAATCTGTCTCTGATTGGTTGTTGTTATGCACCAGACCATTTGAGGTTAGTTTGGACAGCAGAAAGTATATTTAGATTCCTTGTACTTTCCCAAAGTGAGCTGATTGGCTGTTGCTAGGTGAGTATCTAAGGAATGTAAGGTCAGGTTCATTTGTAGTTGAAGTAACCTGGTGCAGGGACTTTTACCAAGGTGTAAACATTTTTTTTTCCTTAGAGAATAAACTCTGGCTCCCTCATCCAGGGAGTTCTTCCTGGGCTAGCGTTGGAGGTCTTTAGTGATACAATGGAATCTGGTAGCCCTTTACCAGAATGGAGTTTGTCAGACTACACACTGCTATAATAAAAGAAAATAACAACCAGTGTGGCCCTGACTCAGAATAATCATATTTCAGTTCACTGACAGAAAGCAGATGGAAATTTGAATGCTCAAGAGGAAGCATTAGGTCAGACAAGTCTTGGTAGAACACAAATCAGTAGTTCAAAGAATTAACTTTTGTTCACGCTGGTTAAGGGATGACCCAGACGAAAGGGTCTTCCCTACACTGGGTAGCTGACAAGTGGGAGATGGTCTCTCTCTGAGCTGGGCAGAAAAGTGGATCCTTGAGAAGACGTTCAGGGATGACATGTCTTACATGGTTTGAAGTGTGTTAAATCCAACTTTGTTCTTAGGGTAGTTGGAGCTCTAACAAGGTTGTCTTAGTTGCCTGTCCATTTTTGACCAGGTCAGCATTGTACGTATGACTCAAGTTAGCCATATTGGCTTTGTCCAGACATTAGCAAAGATGACCAGTATGCCAAGTTTTCCCACCAGTATGAAGTTAGCTGCAGGGTGTTTTATACTCTATCAAATTAGACATACTACTTTCTATGCCTGTAGAGATAGATGGAGTTTATCAAATGTCTTATCTGAATCCACTAGAGATGTTGCTCTGGACTCTTTTATTCTTCTGGTATGGTGACATTGTCACCATAGCCTCTGAACATAGAGTTGACAGAGAAGGGTGTCAAAGGCTAGATCTTGCAGTCCGTCAAGAATATGCCAGGTGATATAAACCACTGTTGCTGGAAGGATGTGCAATCTCCATAACCAGGCAGTACAGACTGGCAGGTGCAAGTGCTGTTCCCTGACACTTGCTTCTGCTGCCACAGGCATCCTCGAGTTCTTCCACCACCAGCTGAAGGACATTGTGGAGTATGCAGAGCTGAAAACAGTATGCTTCCAGAACCTTCGGGAAGTGGGAAATGCAGTCCTCTTCTGTCTGCTAATTGAGCAAAGCCTGGTGAGTTCTCAGTTCAGCCCACCCTAGTTGGGCCAAGGATGTTCACTGCTGGTGACAAAGGGTTTTTGTTTTTTGTTTTTGCCCCTTGGGAGCTCTTTACTAAGAGTATAAGTGGGAAGTGCTGTGAAGTATCTTTTTTTTTTTTCAAGTTTATTGGTTCCCTATATTTGGAAAACAAGGATATGTTTGTTTCAAGAATGGTTTTTCCAGTGGACCAGAGAAACATCAATGGGGCATTAAGACTATTCAGTGTTTATTTGATTCTAGGCGGGGAAAGTGTAGCGTTTCTGCACCAGACCTTTGTAGTCTTTTTCACTGTGATGCTCTTCCTGGGATGACTTTCTCCACTGTTTTAGTCTTTAGAAGAAGTCTGTGACCTGTTGCACGCAGCCCCTTTCCAGAACATCTTGCCTCGTGTCCATGTAAAAGGTGAGTCTGAACCAGAGTTCCCACTGCACTTGGAGGCCTCATACTTCCACTGTGCAGCCAGAGCATAAGGCCAGTGTTCAGTTATGGTGGTGCCTGTTCAGTCACAGCCAGCAAATCCCTGTTTGGGGGGGGGGGCGTCTAAATTGGTTAGAACACAGAAATGGGGAAGTGGAGATAATAAGAAAGAATGACCAGTAAGTTGGCAGTTGCCACAGTGAATGATGAGTAAAGAGGTTCATTTGTACTGTTTTGCTTTAGAGCACGTTGATAATTTTCAGTGAGTTTTGAAAACTGCACATTAAATATAAACTCTTCCATGGCCCCTCATTCTGTTGACTAATGACTGCATGGAAGTTAACTAGTCCAAGCTGAAAGCAGGTTCTAAATGGTTACATTGCATAAGTAAATATGTTAGCTTGAATTAAAGTTGCGAGTGAGCTATTTTAACATATCGTATATTTTAGTATAGTACAATGTCCTCTTTGTAATGAGGCTCTGCATCTATGGCATTAACTGACTCTTTAAATCTTCCAATACAGAGGGGGAGAGAGTTGAAGCCAAAATGAAAAGACTAGAATCCAAGTATGCCCCACTGCATCTTGTCCCACTGATTGAAAGGCTGGGCACCCCACAGGTAAGGGGGGACGGTAAACTGGGTGGAAATCCACATTAGACCAGTAGACAGGTTGGAAACAGCCAGAAGTTATTGTGAGGTCAAAAATCCATCTGGGCTAGGGGTGAGGTGGGGGGAGCCCTGCTGTAGGAGGTTGTCAGGACTGGAGATGGTATGTACAGTGAATGGGCTTACCATTGATCTCAGAAACACTCAGTACACTCAGATGTTACCTGTTGTCATAAATAAAGCTTTTTTGTTTTGTTTTTTGAGACAGAGTTTTTCTGTGTAGGCCCTGGCTGTCCTGGATCAGGCTGGCATAGAACTCATAAAAATCCTCCTGCCTCTGCCTCCCCAAGTGCTGATTAATAGTGTGTACCACCACCACCCAGCTGAACAAAGTTTTTAAAATAGGGTTTCTTCCTAGAAGAAATCGCAACAAAAGCAAGGTATCAGAGTGAAGCTTACCTTAGGTCTGGCATACTTCACTGTTGGCACCATTGCCATTTTGAATTAGGACTTTGTTTGACACCATTTTGGGGCATTATTGGCTTCTACCCACTAGATGCTGGTAGATTGTGTGTGTGTGTTCACCAGAAATATCTTTGGAACTTGCCATATAACCTGGAGGCAAAGTTGCTTATAGTTTAGAATTGCTGTACTTCACGTTTTTTTAATCTTTAGAACATAGGTAATTGCTGATATATAGCCTGTTGATGTGAGCAAAATCCTCTTCTGCCAGCTTAGCATTTTCTAGTACATCATTAGTAGACCTGGTGGTAGTTTTTAGTCCTTTAGTATTCTGTCATGGCTTGTAATACTCCACGTACTTTTTGCAGCAAATTGCAATCGCAAGAGAGGGGGACTTGCTGACCAAGGAGCGGCTCTGTTGTGGTCTGTCCATGTTTGAAGTCATCCTGACACGGATCCGGACCTTTCTGGATGATCCCATCTGGCGCGGGCCTCTGCCTAGCAATGGGGTTATGCATGTGGATGAGTGTGTGGAGTTTCACAGACTATGGAGTGCCATGCAGTTTGTTTACTGCATTCCTGTAGGGACACACGAGTTTACAGTGGAGTAAGTGTGTGTGTTCTGTGACTCTTCACAAGAGTGGGAGAATTAGCAGGGGAGGTGGCTGCTAGAAGAGCGAGTGTGAAGACAGCACAGATGACCAAGTGCACAAACACTGCATTGGTCTAATGCCACCAAAATGGGGTTCCTTTTGTGATTCAAAGAAAGGAGTTGTAAATTCAAAGCAACTGGAGGCAAATTGGGCTATTTCTAGGTGGAATGCTAAGGGGAACCCAAAATTGGCACTATCCAAAATTGGAAAACTTCTTGTGCTAGCCAGTTTCCTGTAGTAATCTGTGTGGACAAAGGAATGAATGTGGCCTGATCATTGACATCTGGAGACAGACTGAGAGTCTGCCTGTTTGCTCATTCTCTCTGTTGCTTGGCCCTTCCTCACAGGCAGTGTTTTGGAGACGGGCTCCACTGGGCTGGCTGCATGATCATTGTACTTCTTGGACAGCAGCGGCGTTTTGCTGTGTTGGATTTCTGCTACCATCTCCTCAAAGTTCAGAAACATGATGGCAAAGATGAGATTATAAAAAATGTGGTATGTTGACAATACTTAATGCATTTGTCTTGGGAGGAATGCTTTTTATCCTAACGTAAGATTCAAGTTTGAATATAAAGCAATCTAAACAAGCTACCCAGAAAGTTTGTCTCTTAAATCTGTCCTGTTTCCCTTTTCTAAGGTAATCAGCTCTACTTACCTTACCTACATTTTCTGATGTTGGCATAGTCTTCTAATCTTATGGCTTCCAAATCATGATGTGCTTTTTAAACTTTTATTATCTTCATTTTATGAAGTTCCCCATAACTGAATTATAGGAAATACTCATTGTGTTCTCTGCCACTGCATTTTCAAATATGTTCTCTACTCTTTAGAACACGGTTAAGCTTTCTTCTGCTTTCCATGATTTAGTCTCATGTTAGTAAGTTTTCAGTTGCTCCCAGAACTAATCACAGTAGGCTTAATGACAGAAATACCACCAGATTGTCTCACTCTTTAACTCTAGATAGTTCAGCTGACTCTCCTACTTAAGTCTCACAACGCTAAAAGGAATGTGCTTTCCCTGGGGGCCCTGAAGGATGAATGTGCTTTCAGTCTCCTTAGTCACTGGCTAAATCCAATTTCTCGTAATGCAGAAAAAAGGTTAACTGCTGTCAGCTCATTTTAGAAAAATTTTCTAATTTATTATATTCAGATTATATCCCGATTGTTATCCCCTCGCTTGTATCTTCCCATTCCCACCCTCCCTCCCTCTTGTGTCCCATTCCCACCCTCCCTCCCTCTTGTGTCCTATTCCCTCCCTCCCTCCCTCTTGTGTCCCATTCCCTCCCTCCCTCTTGTGTCCCATTCCCACCCTCCCTCCCTCTTGTGTCCCATTCCCACCCTCCCTCCCTCTTGTGTCCCATTCCCACCCTCCCTCCCTCTTCTGTCCCATTCCCTCCCTCCCTCCCTCCCTCTTGTGTCCCATTCCCACCCTCCCTCCCTCTTGTGTCCCATTCCCACCCTCCCTCCCTCTTGTGTCCTATTCCCTCCCTCCCTCCCTCTTGTGTCCCATTCCCTCCCTCCCTCCCTCTTGTGTCCCATTCCCACCCTCCCTCCCTCTTGTGTCCCATTCCCACCCTCCCTCCCTCTTGTGTCCCATTCCCACCCTCCCTCCCTCTTGTGTCCCATTCCCACCCTCCCTCCCTCTTGTGTCCCATTCCCACCCTCCCTCCCTCTTGTGTCCCATTCCCTCCCTCCCTCCCTCTTGTGTCCCATTCCCTCCCTCCCTCCCTCTTGTGTCCTATTCCCTCCCTCCCTCCCTCTTGTGTCCCATTCCCTCCCTCCCTCCCTCCCTCCCTCTTGTGTCCCATTCCCTCCCTCCCTCCCTCTTGTGTCCCATTCCCACCCTCCCTCCCTCTTCTGCCCCATTCTCCTCCCCTAGACCTCTGACAGAAGGGGACCCTTTCCTCCACCATATGACCACAGCCTATCAGGTCTCATCCAGATACCCTGCTTTCCCTTCCTCTCTGTGCTGCCAGGCTTCCCTGCCAAGGGAAACTGATCAAATCAGGGGCACCAGAGTTCATGTCGGAGGCCCCTGCTCCTCCCCCAACCGTGGAGAGTGAGCTGTCCATTGGCTAGATCTGAACAGAGGGTCTAGGTTTACTGCGTGCATTGTCCTTGGTGGGTCCAACAGTTTATGCATCCCCCCACCCCAGGTCCAGATCTACTGGCCTTGATGGTCTCCTTAATCTTTTGGGTCCTTCCATTCCCCCCTCCCTCCATTTTTCTATACCATTCTCATCCAGAGTCCAGCCGGGAGTCCCAGCATCTGTGCTGATCTCCCACTAGGTGGAGTCTCTCAGAGGATGTCTATGTTGAGCTAATATGGTTTCTATACGGCCCCTTCAAGCAACAGGTGACCACCCACTTTTACCACATCTTTCCTGTCAACAACTTAAGAAACTTTTCTGCTTAGATTATTGCACTGGGTCTGCCCAGACAATCCAGGTGCTCTCTTCAAGTCCCTAAAGAGAATATCCATAAATGCAAAGGAATTCAATGTCTGATAGGTAGTGCTAGCTTCCATACCTCCATTTCATTGGCTCTCTGGAATACAGCCTTAGTATTTTCTTCCGTGTGTCTTAGAGGTAACTAATTCATTTCAGGTTAAGTTAGCTGGGATTTTTTACTTTCAAGTTTTTTTCCCCCCTCAATCTAAATTTGGTTCTTATAATTTTGGCAGGAATATTTCAACTGCAATGTTCCCCTCTTGTTATTTTAAATTCTAATTCTGATATTTGAAGGCCTTGGAATTAGGCATGTAAGACTCTCACATCCTTGCGTCTGTCACAAGCCTCTATTTAAATGTCTCCATTGAAGATTTGCTGTTGTTTGCTGACAGCTGCTACCCTGTGGGTTATTAGAACTTCTCGTGAAGTCTCTAGGTGTAGACCAGGTGGTCTCTTCTCACCTTTACCGTCTGTGTGGGCCAAACCAGCAATGTTTTCAAGTTCTGTCTCATCTTTATCCAGACTTATAGAGAAGACTCAAAGCCTCTTCTCCCTAGGGACTGTTGAACTGGAAAAACTTGTATTTTATTAGTTTACAGGTCTTTGCATACTAAGCATATTATGATCATGTTAATATTCCAGCTTTTGGCTCATAAGTTCTTTTTGTTTGCTTTTGGGTTTTGGGGAGGAAAGGGTCACCCAGCAAGACCTGGAACTCACTGTGGACCTCAGGCTGGCCTTGAACTAACAGGAAACCTGCTTCATTCTGAGTAGTAGCACACTGGCATAAGCACCACTCCTGGCCAATTGACAACTGATAAATAACTTTTACAGGTCTATACTTAACCAGTACTAAAATTAAAGTAGTTTTAAGTTGAAAATGTATTATTTGCTCCAATAGTGATATTAGAAAGGCAGCAGAGATCAATATAATTTTTTGTAATTTTTCTGAAATTGAATCCTTGCATTTTAAAGCACAATATATGACTGATCTAATTGTAGCCATTGAAGAAGATGGTGGAGAGGATTCGCAAGTTCCAGATTCTCAATGATGAGATCATCACTATCCTGGACAAGTACTTGAAATCTGGCGATGGGGAGAGCACACCTGTGGAACATGTACGCTGCTTCCAGCCACCCATCCACCAGTCCCTAGCCAGCAGCTGAGGGCTGAGCTCACAGCATCCAGTAACTGATGCATGTTTGTCTTTATGTAAACTATATTGAAATTTTTAGGGGCTATTTTCCATTATGTCTGAACCTACTTAAAGGGGGTGTTTTTGATCTGAAAGCTTAACTTTATAAAACTTACTTATTTTTCTATACTAAAACTGTATATGCCTTTGGAATTGGAAAGTCCGAGAATACTGGTTACTAGTTATTGCCGTTACGGTCTTAGACACATATTTTCATGTTAGGTATGAAATGTGGATTCCCTCATTATCCTATAAGAAGCATAATATCAACTAATTCTATTAAAGTATGAATCCCCTACCAATTACCATTAAATTGAACTACTAGCTTTGTTTAGAGATTTTGTGATAGTCTTTTAGGAAATCTTTTCTAAGTCATTGTTCCATTTATGCCAAGATAGTGAAATCGTTTCCTCTGTTTCTACTAAGTCTAATAGTGACAGTCTGATTTGTGAGATAGACTTAAAAGATTAGAGAAATAAAAAATAATGCAATCTATTTGTGTTCATTCATTGGCATGGGCAGGATGGTCCCTGTACATACCCACATTTCATAGAGTGGGTTCAGTAAGTAGGACAAGATCGTAACATCTTTCTTTTTCTTTTTGGTTTTTGAGACAGGGTTTCTCTGTGTAACAAGTTCCGGCTGTCCTGGACTCACTCTGTAGAACTGGCCTCGAACTGACAAAGATCCTTCTGCCTCTGCCTCCGGAGTGCTGGGATGTGCCACCACGCCCGGCTTGTGACATCTCTCAGCTACAACTAGCACACATTTAACTCTACAGTCAGGTTTGGGCAGGGAGGAAATGAACGCCAGGGAAATGTCGACAACAGCTGTCCATAAAGGACATGGAAGGAATACCAGCACATCTATAGTGTGTGCTTCTACTCATCAGGCCAACAGTTTGGGGGGGAAATGAGTGGGCACTTCAAAAAAGGGACTGGGGAGAACGTAAGTTCTAACAGCCCTCGGCATTCCTTCTCAGTTGCTGGGGGGAATTTTCTCACTCAGCTGGAGTTGGCCCGTGGGACCTACCTGCCGAGTGAAAAGCAAGAGCCCAGTTTTCTTACCAGTTTGAAAGTAGACACAGTGAGAATCAGGTACAGTAGTGTGCAACTGACATTCCTGCTACGTGGGGGAAGCTGAAGAATGAAGACCATTGCAGGCCAGGAGTTCAAGGACAGCTCAAGGAACATAGCAAGGTCCCTGTCTTAAAAGCAAATATACAAAGTTGGCTGGGAAACACCAAAGTCCAAAAGCTTTGAGCTTTATTTTACACAGGAAATAAAACACAACTACCATCTGCTGTACTGTAAACCTGAGTTACATCTTTAACAAGCGTATTTATCAAAAGGTTACCTAAAATATTTTGTTGATTTGAAGCTGTATTGGCATCTGTACTGACTCTATGAAGTATAGATTTTAAAAGTATTACCAAGTGATAGGCCAAATAAAATGCTTGTGTTATAAGATGACCTACGTATAAAGTGTTGTACATACAACACACACATTCTCAATGGAAACTTCATCCCAAAGGGAATGAACATTGGCTTTTTTTAAATGTGCAAAATAAGACATACAGTACATAAAACAGATACAGTATATCTGGGGACCTATTCTCTCTGGTGTTTAAGTTACATAAGAAGGTTGGAAATGTAGCTCGGTGTTAAAATATTCATGTAGAATACACATGGTCCTGTGACTGACACCCAGTATGGCCAAAAGGGAGTTACACAGAGGGAGGCAGTCAGAGAAAACAAAAAAGCAAACCAAAAATCCAAAAAACAAGAGCTCCTTAGAGTGCCAATAATAAAATAATGCTATCACAGAAAAAAAAAAAAAGGAATTTATTTCACAAAACCAGTACAAAGCCACTATGCAACTATGGGAAGGAACACAAACAGGCATAGGCCCAAACCTCAGTTCCTGTCAGTGGTGGGTAGGATGGAGGAGGGTGACTATAGGCCAACACATAACTAGAAAGTAGGCAAGTGTGAAGCTGGAGAGTACTCCTTACACTGGCCTAGCTCTTTATACCTGTTTGTAATTTTCTATGAACACTTTTCACACAGTTTCTAATAAACCAAAATATGTAAGGCTCAAACCCTTAAGTAAAATAAACCACTGTGTTCAAAGAGACCATATTTTAAAAACATTTTAAATCTAAGCATTTGGGATCAGAATGAGGACTTCGTTCTAACGTGTCATCTCATCCAAGCATAAGTTTCTAAAGAAACCACAGGCGTCTTGACATCCCACAGTTGCTGACAATCCATTATGAACACACACTGGAAAGGTCCAAGAGCTCACATACGATGACAGAACTCTAAGTCACTATGGACACAGCAAGTACTGACAGTGGTGTTTTCCAAAAGGAAGCCATCAAATATGCGTAGGAAACAAGAGATTGGGGTGACAAATCACCACCTGAGAATTATTTTCTTGGAATCTCATACAAACACACTTATAATCAACAAGCCTTAGTATGATGAGGAATTGATGTGATGGGGTCACAATGTACATTTTAATATTGATCACCAATGAAAAAATAAAACATTTTTATAGGCTTAAACTTGTCATTAGTGCATTTAGATTTCTGGAGAATGAATAGAAATGTAAAATACCTTTATACAATATTAGAAATTAGCCATGTACTGAGGTCATTTTAGTGAGCTACCATTGTTTAAATATAAGAAAAGTAATTTCTTGATCCAAATTAGTGAAAACTTAAAAAAGATTGTCTTTAGAGGACATTATTTGAGGACAATTTCTTCAGATACATTCTGGTACTCAAAAGTCACTTTATAACAGAATTACAGGTTAACTTTTCAATCATATCCTTAAAAAGATGTCAGGTTTCCATTTCTACGGGAGATATTTTCACCGGTATGTTCAATTCCACAGGATAAGCCTTCTTCATTATTATTAAGAACTTCATACATATTAGAAAGATTGCCATTCACTGCCTTTTCATCTTTTCGAAGAGATACGGGCAGATTTGCTAGACTAAAATTGACATCTTTAAAGGCATGCAACAAAAATATCCCCACAATGATTGTGAAGAAGCCACTCAAGGTCCCAATGACATCATCAACAGGCATATCTTGCCATTCTTTAAAAAGAATAGCTGAACAAGTCAAAACTGAAGTTGTAAAGAACACATAATATATTGGAGTCACTATGGAAGTGTTGAAGATGTCCAGAGCTCGGTTTAGGTAATTAATTTGTGTGCTCACACAGACCACAAGGCTAAGCAGCAGAATCCAGGCCAGGGGGTGCTGCAGAACAGGCTTTCCAGCCAACAACTCTTTGATGGCGATGCCCAAACCCTTCACACAGGAGACTGAAAATGCTCCAATCACAGAGCAGATTGTTATATACACAAGAATGTTTGTCTGTCCGTGTCGAGGTCCCACCACAAAGATGAATATCAAGGCCACAATGACCACAAATGTTGCAAAGACCACAAAACCTGGAGGAAGCAAAGAAAAGCTATACTGAAACAGAATGCACACCCAAACCTCAATAGGAAAGCTATAAATGTATCTCTCAGTACTGCATCCTCAGATTTATCTTGCCTATAAAATTAACTCCTATTTGATGAATTAATTTATTATAAAAATTTTAAGTTACTAATTGAAGGTAACTTGTATTCAAAACAAAGATTGGTAATGTGACTCCAAGAAAATAATTCTCAGGTCATCCAGAATACAAATTAGCTTTCTCTTGATCCGCTAGCCAAGTCACACCTAAACACATGAGAAATATACACTAGAGGGCTGGGGACAGAGTACAACTGCAGAGTGCTTGCCGGGAATGTGTAGTGAAGTCATGGGTTCAACCCTCAGTACTACTCTAAAGTCAAACTACATAGTATGAAATTAAAATATGCTTCTTAGTTAACGAAAAACATCTCACACTATTAACATTTATATTTTCATTGGTTTTTTTTTTTTTTCAGACAAGGATTCTCTGTGTAGCCCTGGCTGTCCTGGAATTCATTCTGTAGACCAGGCTAGCCTTGCATTCAAAGATCCACCACCTACTTCTGCCTCCTGGGTGCTGAAAATAAAGGTGTGACACCACAAACATTTTTAAAGTAGTCTCTTATGCCTACTTAAGTATTCTAAATCACAAGGCACAGGCAAATGATAATTAGAACAGAAAAGACACCAGTGTAGACTGAATTCAGGAAGTGCCCTTGAAAGTTCAACAATTTGCATCTGCAATAAGGAGGACTTGCTGAAGAGTGGGGAGTGGGGATAGAAGGGAGGGGACAGGAAAAAAAATCTAGAGTTATAGCTGGGTGGTAGCAGAGGAGGGTAGATCTCTGTGAGTTCAAAGCCTGCCTAGTCTACAGAGTGAGTCCCAGGACAGCCAAGGCCACACAGTGAAACCCTGTCTCAAAAAACCAAAATAGTAAAAACAACAACAACAAAAAACAAAACAAACAAACAAAAAAACCTGTAATGTGAGTTGTCTTCCCTCAAAGGAAAACATTTGAAACCCAAACAAGTATTAAAATAAGCAGCCAGTAAGAGAATCTAAATACTGTTGGGGTCCTGGTTGACTATGGAGAATAGAGTATGCATCCTAGCTGACAACTGTAAAGCCATGTAGGCCAGGCACAGTTCTTAGTGATTGGTACTCCAGTGCAGATAGTACATAGATGACCTAATTTTAGGATGAAAAGGGGGAAAAGGCAGAGAATGGGGACAGATACCAGTAACTCTAGCACTCTGGAAGTGGAGGCAAGTGGATCACTGTGAGTTTGAGGTCAGCCCGGTCTACATAGAGAGTTCAGGACAACCAAGATAACACAGAAACCCTGTCTCAAAAAACCGAAGGAAGGAAGGAAAGAAAGAAAGAAAATGTACTCTGCTCCTTCAAACTCCACAAATGAGGACAATTTAAAGCAGACAGAAACAAAGAAAAAATAATTAAGAGAAATATTTTATTAAAAATATTCACAGAGTATCTGAAAGATAACACAGCAAATCTGAGAAAACTGTATTTGGAGCTAGGTGTGGTGGCACATGCCTTTAATCCTAGCACTTGGGAGGCAGAGGCAGGTGGATCTCTGTGAGTTCAAGGCCTATTAGTGTATATTGAGTTCCAGACAAACTAGAGTTACATGATGAGACCCTATCTCAAAAAAAAGAGAGAAAAAAAAAAGTTCGCTATGTTGGATCAGAATGTAGCTCAGTAGCACAGAACACTCACACCAAGCCCATGTAGAATGGGGTGGTGGTGAAGGGAAACACGGTATGGGTTCAAAGTCTACCCAGGTTTTCTCATGGGCTTAAAATAACTTAGAACAGAACCAGACAACCTGGAAGAGTTCTAAGAGGAACTGATAATTTCACAGGAATAATTAAAGAATTAAGCAATTAAGATAACTATCAGATGAGGCAAGTTTCAAGATACACAAGAAAACATCAACAAACTGGGTAGGTGCACACCTAAAATCCTAGCACTTAAGGCACTGAGGCAGGCACCACAAGTTGATGGCCAGCCTGGGCTATAAAGTGAGACTCTGGAACTAAAAGAGGGAAAGAAGGAAGTAACCATAATGCTTAAGAATGCAAGTTTTATTGTAAGGGCAACATGAAGGAATATACTAAACTTTTATAAGTATAATAAGTACCAGATGGTGACTCCAGTCAAGGAAATAACAGTGATACAAGCATATTATTTGGAAATTAAAAACATAATTAAACAGAAAGGACAGGAGGCTAGGGACACATGAGAACTATTTCTTATAACCTGTGCAAAATAATTCATCTATGTACATGCAAAATCTAGATTAAAATAAAAATTAAGTTAAAAATGTTAAGTCCAACAGCACTAATGAATCCTTTCTTACCTGGATCACCTAGCTTATGTGACATTTCATTTAAGGTCTCAATCTCTTCTTCCTTTGGAGCATGAATGACCATAACTGTAGACCCTAAGATACTGAGCAAACATCCAATTTTCCCATGAAGGTTAAGTCTTTCATTTAGGAAGTATGAAGACAGAATGGCACTAAAAGGAAGAATTAAAAGGTTGAACATTTAAATTAACTTTTTTTTAAACTTTCAAGATTAACAGACTTGCAATATATATGACTGAGCTCACACAAAAAGTGCTTCCTGCTTTTAGAAAAAAAAAATGTACTTTCAATTGTAAAACTGTAATGAGGACTTAAGGGTTCCTTTTGCTAGAATGTACTGACTCTTCACCTGAACTTGTGAGCATCCAATTAGTAGGTAAAATGTGGTCTCTGCCTCCATTTTGCACCTGTCTCCTTTGTTCAGTAAGAATAGCCTGCAATAACCATATACTGAAGGAGCAAGTCTGATCAGTAAACATGGTTAAGTGTGAATAATCTTCTAAGCAAAAGCAATCCACAGAAACAAGGACACTCCTAACAAAACCAGCCTGACGGAATGAGATGGCTTGGCTGTGAGTCCTCTGGCTTCCTCTCCCTGTATCAACTGAGAGCTCCCATCAGTCACCACAGAAGACAGTTATGAAGATACTGGCCCCTTGCCTTTTCGGGATACTGATTAAGTTCTTGTCTTGCCTTCTCTACTGCTGCTTCTTAGACTGCTTTTTTTGTATGAACCACCTGCTTCACATATGCTGAAGTGCATTTACCATCCTTTTACTATTAAGACTCCACATAAAATATGCAACATAAAGAGCTATAATTTATATAGCTTAGATCCTTTTTTAAAATAGTCTGTAGCCGCCAGGTGTGGTGGCACATGCCTTTAATCCCAGCACTCGAGAGGCAGAGGCAGGCGGATCACTGTGACAAGTTTTAAGCTGGCTTTGCAAAACAAGTACTTCAGGCCAGTCTTTAAAAGCACCCAACACCCCCTAAAGCCAAGGCTTGATGTTCTATAACATTAAGGAAGCCTACTTACCAAGGTATGTGGCATACTGAATGGTAAATGTAAGGCAAGTTACAACTTAGAATTTTCTAAAGTTGAAGTCACTAACATGCTGGTCCTGAATACAAGTGGAAGTATAAACTGATTTTGTCCCATTAATCAATAACTATGCAAAGAGGGTAACTTTGAGAAACATTACATTACTACAGAACATTAAAAATCCTCAAGGGCTGGGAGCTGTGGCAGGCAGATCTCTGAATTCAAGGCCAGCCTGGTTGATAAAGTGAGTCCAGGACAGCCAAGGTTACACAGAGAAACCCTGTCTCAAAACAAACAAACAATCCTCAAGGTTGTTCAAGTGTTTTGACATACAATCAGCACTTGAGTAATTTAGAGATTAAAATTCCATTTCTCGTGTGAAACACTCTTACCTTACAAGGACGCTGAGTGCACCTAGTGGAGTCACTAGTGTGGCCGGAGCAAATGCATATGCAGCAAAGTTGGCCACCTCGCCAGCTCCCACTGAAGAGATGGACAATAAAAACACCTCTCAGATAGGAATGTACTCAATTTTAATATACCTGCATTTTATATAATACCTACACATTATTTCAACTATGCTGTTGTCCACTAACTTCCTAATCTTCTCTAATGTATGGGTCTGTAAACTACCAACATCTGGTATCCAAATATATAGTTTTAATTTAAAAATAAGATTGATGTGTACAGGCAATAATTTGTAAACTAGGACAACATATAATTAAAAGAAGCTCACATAGATATAAAGATCAATTTCACAAGTTTTTATGGGCTCCTTTTTTAAAACCCAACCTTTTTAATTTTAATTTTTTGTGAGTGTCTTTCCTACCCTTTTCTTTTTCCTTTTTCTCCTTTGCTTCCCTCTTTCTTTAGAGGTGGAGTCTCATTGTGTTATCCAGGCTGAACCTGAACATGGACTCAAATGATCCTCCTGCCTCTGCCTCCCATGTGGCTGGAATTACAAGCACATGCCACTTTACCAAATGGACACTTTATTTACTTCTAAAATTCCTTATAGAGACATTAAGGGCATGAGGATATATTTTCAAGAGAATATTTGCTTTCTTCCAGGTGCACAGGCACTAAGCAATTCCAGACGAAAGCAAGAATTTATCCAGCAATCAGCTAATATAGTTTACCTTACTCATAAGACATAGCCTTTCAGAGTTCAGCCCAGAGCATTCAATAGCTCCCATTTTAGCAACCAAAGGCTGATGATCCTTGTTAGTCCAATCCAAAGGCCCACTCTATCTCTTACCTACTTCCTCTAGGGCAGTTCTCAACCTGTGGGTCACAACCCCTTTGGGGGTTGCATATCAGATATCCTGTATGTCAGATATTTTTTATTACAATTCATAAGAGGAACAGAATTATAGTTATGAAATAGCAATGAGGGGGCTGGAGAGATGGCTCAGCCGTTAAGAGCACTGGCTGCTCTTCCAAAGGACCCAGGTTCAATTCCCAGCACCCATATGGCAGCTCACACCTGTCTGTAGCCCCAGTTACAGAAGATCTGACAACTTCACACACAGTCAGACATGCAGACAAGATACCAACGTACATAAAAATTAATAATTAAAAAAAAATAAAGAAATAGCAATGGAACTACTTTTTATAGTTGAGGGTCACCACAACATGAAGAACTGTATTAAAGAGTTATAGCATTAGGAAGGTTGAGAACTACCTCTAGAGCCTGTATCATTCCTGGATAAAAGACAGGCTATTCTCCAATATCACATTAGCTTTTCAATTCTTTTAAAGGAGATTTTTTTCTCCAGCCTTGTAACTTGTTTCCAGTGAAAATGTTGATTGATTTTTCCAATACACTATTCCTATATGCTTTTAATATAGCTTTCTGCTTGGCTAGTTTTTGCTAGTAGGGGTGGGGGAGGTACTTTTTCCCTTCTTTGGGTTGTTTTAATTGATTTTTTGTGGCTGGTTCTGATTATGTACTCTGGGTTGACATCATACTTTTTAATTTTGTTTTTATTTTATGTGCATGAGTGGTTTGTCTACATGTGTATCTGTGTATCCTGTGCATGCCTGGTGCCTGCAGAGGCCAGAGGGTACTACATATCTTGGACTAGTTAGACAGTTGTGAGCCACCACTTGGATGCTGGGCACTGAACCCAGATCCTCTGCAGAGCAGCCAGTACTCTTAATTACTGGGTCATTACTCGAGCTCCTGGTCTCAAACTCTTACTCCTTCTACCTTAGCCTCCTATGTACTGGGATCATAGTTAGGCACGTGCCATCCATCAACCCAGGCTACATGCTTTTATGACATTTTTATCAGGCATATAAAGTAGTGCCTAAATTATGTCAGGGTAAAAATAATAATTTACTGACACAGCATGTTGGCCCAGACTTTAGGAAATGGTCAGGATCTTTTAAGACCTTGTGTCAATATAAACCAAGGTTTCCAGTGCCTGAAGGTTAGAGGCACATTTGGCACAATGATATGACTGGCTATTTGCTGTTTAGGGACCTCTGTAAAAATAGTTTGAACGTCTTCACAGCATAGCAAGTGGCTTCCCTCAAAACAAGCAATCCAAGACAAAATGGAAACGCTGCAATTCCATTTATGATGTAGCCTTTGAAGTCATGTACCATGACTTCCTGGGTTCTGTGATCATAGTGGGCCAGCACTAATTCCTTGTAAGAGAGGATTACCCAAAGGTGTGAATACCAAGAAGCAAGAGCAACTGGGAGTATCATAGAGAAGACTATCACAGTGACAGGATAGTCACAGTCCTCAGCGAAGTCTGTAGCTACTATCGCCTTCATCTTAAACGCTCTTTCCTCATATGGCCACATGACTCACAACCTCGCTTGTCTACTATTTTTTAAAAGTCTGTCTACCTACTCTCCAGTTCATATCCCCCTTCCAGCTTTGTTCCTTCTCTCTCTCTCTCTCTCTCTCTCTCTCTCTCTCCACACACACACACACACACCAAACAAACCAAACTAAACCAAAACCCACCTTCTAACCTATTTGTCTGCCTCACTTAAAATGTAGGCTTCTTCTAAGTAGGTATTTTCCTCTTACTAGTATGTCTTCAGCACAAAGAACAATGCCTGGCATGTAAGAGATGATCAACAGAACAGGTATTTGTTAAATACTCAAGTCTCAGGTGGGTTTTTGTCGTTGTTGCCTTATAAAGTTTCTCTATGTAGCCCTGGCTGTCCTGGAACACACTGTAGACCAGGCTGGCCTCGAACTCACAGAGATCTGCCTGCCTCTGCCTCCTGAGTACTGGGATTAAAGGTGTGTACCATCACTGCCCAGCCTAAGTGTTAGGTGTCTAAAAGACAATTTATTTCCCAACTTATCTCTTATTTTTCTTTTTTGGTTTTTCGAGACAGGGTTTCTCTGTGTAGCCTTAGCTGCCCTGGGCTCACTTTGTACATCAAGCTGGCCTCAAACTCACAGAGATCTGCCTGCCTCTGCCTACCAGAGTGCTAGAATTAAAGGTGTGTGCTGCCACAGCCAGCCTATTTCACATTTTTAGAAGATTAATTTTTTGTCTTGAGAGTTTGACCTGGATGTATTTATGTATACCGTGAGCATGTTTGGTACCTACAGAGGTCAGAAAAGGGTGTCAGAACTGGAGTTATAGATGGTTGTAAACCACCATATGGGTCTTGGGAATCACACCCAGGTTGCCTATAAGAGCAACACAAGTGCTCTTAACCACTGAGCCATCTTTCCAGCCACCTTCACTTATCTTCATAAAGGTAGTGATCAAAGCAAACAAGAACGGTCTTATCAAATAAATACCTCCTTTTCAATTTGGAATGAGAGCTAACAGAGAAAAAACTAAAAACCAATTTTTTTTTACTATTAACTTTCATTTGCCAATTTTTTTTTTTGCAGTGCTGAGGAATCAAATCCTGGGTGTTTCACATGTTAAGCAAGTGCTCAATTGCTCCCTTTACTCACAGACACAACAGATACACAGACAGACAGACAGACAGACACACACACACCTTTTAAACTACTTATCCTGTAAATGTTTTCAAAGGCAATATATATATCAAAAATGTTTTAATCAGACTAGTTTTTTGAAGATCTTATCATTCAAATAAACAAGCAATTAACTAAGTTACATTTACAGGCTTACATTTACTTTGAATTTAACTTATAAAAACAGAATGTAAGTTTTAAAGTTTGCTAATACAAACTGTAACAACATATGTAACTATTATAACATATAGTTATATGCTTTCTTCAAATGTTCTCTATACATACTTGACAGCAGTCCAGCCCACCACAACCACTCCTTAAGATACGCATGGCCACCTTGACCTGTGAATGAAGAAATATTTGATTTCTTTGGAAGATTATCATTCTCTTGTATAAAACCTGTAAAAATTATTCAGTAATCACAGATTTTAAGATGTCCAATTATGAGATTTCTTGGATATTTCATGATTGCCTTAGAAAAGTAATATGAAGATCAGGAGACTCCTCAATATGTTTACACTTGTAATATACTCTTGAGTTAAAGAACTAACTTATCTCTTGTAGTTAGTTCCTTTTTAAAAGGCAGCTTTAATAAGTAAGAAAAATGAACCAACAAAAAGTAACAAAGCTGGGCAGAATGGTGCACACCTGCAACCGCAGGACTTGGAAATCTGAAGCAAGGTGCATCCTACAAGTCTGAAGCCAGCCTGGGCTACAGAGTGAGTTCCAGGAGATCCTGAACTAGAATAAGATCCTTTCTGGAAAGAGGAGGGTTGCAGAAGTAGCTCAACTCCATATGAGTTAGTCTGCAAAGAGGAAGCTGTTTACATGTCTGCAGCCCCACTTAAGAAGGCACTATGGTCCTACAAAGACTGAGAAAGACTCATAATTTAGGCTGCCAGGAAGAAAAAAAAATCCACTTTTTCCTTGGTTCTCCCCTTGAACAAACTAAGTCAGGAAGCAATCGGTAATTCAGCCATTGCCCATGAAAACTAAAGTGAATGAACTTTATGAGCCTATGCGTTAGGAATAGTAACAGGGGATAGATGCCTTAAGGCCAAGGTTGAAGGGCTATAGAAAAAAGCTGAAACGCTAGTATTTTCTCCCTTGTCCACTAAATACTAAGAGACTGCTTTCTATCTTAATATTCCTAAGTTAGATCTGGCCACAGAGACAGCAGAGGAAGAAAAGTGATCCCTTTGACTCTCAAAGATGAGGTCCAATAAGGTATAAAATGAAGCATAACCAGGATGTGGAACATAAGCATTGATATCTCACAATGCCAGGAAACATAGTGGATGTCCACGGATTGAACTAAAATCCAATTACTCAGAGTATCCTCCAGTGTCTTGTGATATATCAACAATTTAAGGGGAAACTACTTTCACCATTCAGGTCAATTAGTGAAGTGCACAGACTAAGCAAGACCATTCTTTCCTTGGTGCAATTTGAAACCATCAAGAAAAACATTTAAGCTAGAAGTCAGAAATTCCACTATCATGTACAAAATATCCTCGTCCCTAATAAAAGCCTGGTTCTACTCATGGATCCCATTTCCTCCTGCAGAGACATGATGAAATTTAAACTCTGGAGACTAACTTGGCACTGGTTCTGTTCCTATTTTGACAGTAACTACAGGAGTAAGCAGCTAATATTCTGACAATTTATTTTCTCAATATTTAGAAATCTCTTGAAGATTTCAAATGTTCAAATATATTGACAAAGAATGAAGACAGTGCTTCTATATTCAAAGAACCTGAGTACATATGTACTTTTTGATACCTGTAAGGACACAACTTACCTGCTCTCATGGAGCCTTTCCTGGCAAGTCGCAGAAGGCCTTTCTTTTTCAAAATGAAACTCCCTCCAATGAAAATGCTGGAGGTCATAGCCAATCCCAGACCGATATAAAAGTCATATTTTCCACGCCCCAGGCTCATTTCGTTTGTTACTTAAGTTCCTGTGAATGACATTGATCACAGAACAGAGAACCTGCTTGTACTGGAGACAGGATGATACAGTCTTCAAATCTAAATGATAGGAAATAAAGTGAGATTTTCACAAAATCATAATGACAGTTCACATACAATTCATATATTTACTTCATTTATCTCCCCACAAAAGTACAACAATCTTTATTTACCACTACTGATTAGAAACATATACTATATAAACTTAGCACTAACCTAATTACGTTTCTTCTAGTTGTGGCAAAAGAGGAGGCTATAATATAAAGTCAAGTTTGGATTATTTTTATTTGTTTTTTGTTTTTTTTTAAGTTTTTCAAGACAAGGTCTCTCTGTGTAGCCTTGGCTGTCCTGGACTCACTTTGTAGACCAGGTTGGCCTTGAACTCACAGTGATCCGCCTGCCTCTGCCTCCCGAGTGTTGGGATTAAAGGCATGCGCCACCACACCCGGCCTTGGATTATTTTTATAAACTCTGGCTTTGTGTTGTTCTAACTATTTTCAACTTGAACTGATAGTCCATAATGTAATTTTACTGTTAGGGAAAGAAATAAAAATTAAATATAACATATAAATCTAGGTCACCAATACACTTATCTATATACATATCAATATACTTACCTCCATACAGAGATATTAGAATTTTTCTCATGTACATATTATTCATTTAGAAGTATGCATGGGGCTAGGTGTGGTAATATATACCTGTAATTCTAGCACTCAGGAGGCAGATGAAGGAGGAACTCGAGTTTAAGGCCAGGTTTGGCAACGTAGGAGGCCCCTAGAGGGGCAAGGGAAAAGAAGCTGTAAATATACGATAATCTATCTATTTGGCCTATCTGGAAACATGCTGAGAAAAGGCAGTTTCCCCACTATTTTGTTAGCAAAGGATGACAACGTTGACAAAAATGTCTACTGTGAGATATGGAGTGTAATATTGTTGGTCTTTAGAAAACGTAAGGACTATGGCAGCAGAAGACTCAATCCCCAGCTGACAGATGGTACATTTATTTTCCCAATGAGCCAACTCATAAACTTCACTGATGTAAAAACTAAGGTGTACAAAGCAGAGGGGCATGGGGGGGGGGGACGACACATACTTTTCCCCAGCCTAATGTAGCCCAAATTGGGCTTGATGTAAAAATATTCCTCCCTCAGCCTCCTGATTATAAGGTTACAGATCTATATAACCATAATTGGCCCCATAATGTCTCTGTTCAAACAGTATTTATCAGATGTATGCTGCATGCACTAAATATTAACTTAATCTTCTAAATAAAATGGGAAGCATTTTTTTTGGCAAAGTAGCTCAGGGCACATGCCCAACATACACAAAGCCTTAGCTTTAATTCCCCAGCAACAGACACATGCGTGCAAATGTTCATACAAAACAAAATTGGTATCACTTAGTCTTCAACAGGGAGGCAAACAATAGAGAGAGTACTAGAACAACAATAAACATTACCACACTGAAATAATAGCGCTCCATCAAAGGGATGAGGCCAGGAGAGGTTCATTACAACTCCCATACACTTCAGGGAGACACTTCTCATTCTACTGACTTGGGACTCGGCTACAAGATCTGCTCTGGTAACTGAGGAGAAAATGTATATGGCACACTGCCAGTTTTGCACATGGATTGAAAATCCCTCGCACTTTGTTCCTTTATGCCATCACCACATGTGAAGGCTAATCTTTTGTTTGTTTGTTTGGTTTGGTTTTTCGAGACAGGGTTTCTCTGTGTAGCCTTGGCTGTCCTGGACAGCTCCCAGTGTGTCCAGGGAGCTCTGGCTCCCGAGTGCTGGGATTAAAGGCATGTGCCATCACGGCCAGCTATGTGAAGGCTAATCTTGGTTGCCAACTTTACTGCATGTAGAATCAAGAAAAATGGAAGCTTCCACGCTGTCCAATCCTGTAAGGGATTTCTTCGATCAGACTATATGAACCAGGAAGACTCACCCTAAATGTGGGTGACATCATAGGGTTGCAGCCTAGAAAAAAGAACATGGGAGCCAGGCGAGGTGGAGCATGCCTTTAATCCCAGCACTCCGGAGACAGAGGGAGGTGGATCTCTGTGAGTTAGAGACCAGCCTGGTCTACAAAGCGAGTCCAGGACAGCCAGGACTACAAGAGAAAACCAAAAAAAGAACATAGAAGGAGGAAACTGCCTTTTATCTGCTTGACTTCACCCCTTCTGGGAAGTTCATGCATTTGAGTGTTGGTATTCTGTTGTGGAAGTTATCGTTAACATCAAACGTGGTTTTGTTTTAAGCTCAGGTGCGGGATATGGAGGCTGCTCCAGTTTGTCCACAGCTGACAACTGCCTCATGAAGAGGGCATGTAATCTTTGTCAGCTGGGAACTACCTCGTGCACAGGCGTGGTCTTTGCCAATAGGAATACATGCCAGACACAGAGACCGGGATTGGGGGGGGGGGTGCTGGAGGCCCCAAGAAAAAGGGCTACTGGTGCTTCTCTCCTACTGCTCCTGGTTGCTACTGATGCAGTTTGACGAGAAGTTGGAGATACCCTGAAAAGGAGATTGGACTTGCCCCAAGGAACCCAACAGCCCTAAACAGCAGGAACTAGCTAGAAAAACTATGCTCCTTCTTCCCACTAACCTTCTTTCTCTCCTAGCTGGTGTTGAAAGAGATTGGGGTGGAAAGGGGAGAAAGAGATAAGGAACTCAAAATAAAAATAGATTTTAAAAGTATGCCAACAGTATTTCTTCACTGATATTAGAATAAACTCTCTTGATCTCTCAGGTTTAAACATAGCTTCCTTATGCCCTGACATAACCACTAGATACAGAGATACATGCATACAGGAAACACATACAGGGAGGGAAGAAGAAGGATTTCTGAACAAGATGGAAAATGATTTCCATACACTATCAGAACTTTAAAATAACTCTGCTCACGTTGCTCCTATCACATTCCACATGCCTGGTTTACTTGTTCATGAGCAAGTCACCTAAACTCTAAGCAAATTATTGGCCTTTTAAGCCCACAGCTTTCTGACAACTCCAAAACTTCATGTTTTCTAGATCAAAACAGATGAATAAAATACATGTTAACTGACCCCCCCAAAAACCCTGCCTATTCTGGGGTGGCCATTCATATGTAATCAATAGCTTCATCATCTAGATCAGCACTGTAATATGGAACCAAATTGTCAGAGCCTATAAACTTGAGAATTTAAAAATATCGTTAAGCTAGGAAGTAGTAATACTAGAAATGAATAAAATGCAATGACAATGGTCACAGAATCTTGGAAAATAGTAAATTAGAAACCTAACTATCGCCAGGCATGGTGGCACAGGCCTTTAATCCCAGCACTCGGGATGCAGAGGCAGGCAGATCACTGTGAGTTCGAGACCAGCCTGGTCTACAAAGCGAGTCCATGACAGCCAAGGCTACACAGAGAAACCCTGTCTCAAAAAACAAAGAACAAAAACAAAAAACCCAAAAAATTTAAAAATTTAATTTAATTAAGAAAAACAAAACTCTAACTATCACCAGGCAGTGTGGCACATGCCTTTAATCCCAGCACTTGGGACACAGAGGCAGGTGAATGTTTTTGAGTTCAAGGCTAGCCTGGTCTACAGAGTAAGTTCCAAGAGAGCCAGGGCTGCAAAGAAAAATCTTGTCTCTGGAAGAAAAACAAAACAAACAAAACCTAACTACTTAACCACTCTTTTCACATAACAAGGTAAATAGCTGTTGTTCTCTAGTCTCCACATATGCAAAGAACACACTCACATACTCCAAAAATGTGCACACACAACATTGGTCTCTTTTAAGCACAAGAGACCGATGAATAGACTAAAAAATACTCTCCCCATAGCTCGGCTGCCTTGTCTAGCCTCCATGGGAAAGGATGCACCTAGTCCTGCTGCAACTTCATGTACCAGGATGGGTTGTCACTCATGGGGGAGGGGTGCTCCCCTTCAGTGAGAAGAAGGGAGGAGAGAGCAGGTGGAGGGGTATGAGGGTGGGGCTTGGTGGAGGGGAGGGAGGGGGCTGTTATCAGGGTATAAAGTGATTAAGTAGATTAATGAAAAAAATCAGTATTGTTGCAAGTTTGAGTTTAACCTGGGATAGTGAGACCTTGTCTCTAAAGTAAAACGCAATCCTTTGTGACAACCCCCACCCCACTCTGCTTATTTACAGAAGAGCTGCCCACAACAAACCCCACAGCTGTTATACTTAGTTAGCACCTAGACTCAGAAAAGGAGGCACAGAGATTTTTAAGAGCCAGAAGTGGTGGATGACTCCAAGGAAACAGCATCTTCAGACATAACAAGGCTGATACTAACATGAACTTCCCAGACTGTGACAAACACAAGTTCAAACCAGACAAAATCCCAGCACTGAGAAGGGGAAGTAGATACAGCCTCATTCCTACCCAAGAACCAATTTATAACAAAACCTACTGGGAAAAGGAAAATCAGTTTTCTCCTATGTAGTGATACTGGGTACATCAAGCATACTCCAGGAGCAGTTAGCCAATGCAAAATGGACTCTGCCTTTCGTGTGCATGGCCCACAGTGAGCTGAGCCCACCCACATCAATCCATCAAACAAGAAAACACACCACCAGCTTGCCCAATGAGCAATCTAGTAAAGGCATTTTCTCACTTCAGAGTCTCCTTTGCAAAATAACTCTTAGTTTATGCCAAACTGACATAAAACTAGCCAGCACAGTATGAAAAAAAGATTAATACAAACAACACCAATATTATCTGCTGACCTGACATCTGATACAGCTGGGAAAGCCTTGAACTGTCTCACCACAGATTCCCCTCCATGCCTCTGTTGATAAAAACCCCAAGGTTAAACCAGGCACTATTTTGTTCATACCACGCAGTGAGCTTCAGTACTCTTGCCAGCCTAAGAAATTATGAAATCAAGCAATCCCATCTCCCTCAGGAGCCACAAGGTACTCCTGTGATTAAAAAGCCTGCCTCCCAAGTTCATTACTCTATTCTGACTACCACATCCATGAGGCTCTGCAAGGAGTGTGTGGTGTTCTGTCTCTGGTTTCAGTACAGGAAAGTAAGAAACAGCTGTCTATCTTACATGTCCAGCTCCAGGGTCGAGAACTGATCCACCATAACCACTAAAGTAAGGGGTAATTAAAATAATGCTTTTATGCATTTAACTCCAAATGAAGTAAGGCATTTTCATAGTTTAGTGACTGTGGCTGCCTTAGAATTTGAAAACAAGCCTACCACTCCTCTGCCAACTGGTATATTTCCAGAAGTAAACAAACAAAAAAAACCACCTTAATCCTAGAAAGTCTTTCATTTTATTCTAAAGTTATTTGTTCCTACATCTATTTTGCCTTATATAAGAATTTCCTTCACAATTTAAAGTTTCATGACACTGTTTTAAATCTGTTTTTCCTTTTGTTTTTATTTTTACCTACATACTGTCCAAACATACAAAGTTGAAAGGGCTTTGGGGGTGAGATGACTCAATCATATACATGTGGTTTTAGAAATTCTCAATTACTGTTCTGTCTTTGAAGACAAACTTAAAATAAAAACATTTAAAAACTGTGTGTTTTCCCTAAATGTATGTACCATGTGTGCCACGGCCAGAGGAGGGTGCCAGGTCTCCTGGAATGAGAGCTACAAATGGCTGCTGAGGGCCCGTCCTCTGCTAGAGCAACAAGTACTCTTAATCACTGAACCAAGTCTTAGCTCCCTGAAGAAAACTCTTCATCTTCAACCTAAGTTCCTTAAAGACAATTACTCTGGATATCTGTGTGCTTCCCCCACAAAAGCACTCACTTGTGGAAGCAAATCTGATTTGAAAGGCTTTCTAGAATTAAAGTTGCTTTTTCAGATTGTTTACTTCTGGAAATATACCAACAGGAGGAGGAGTGGGAGGCCTGTCCTCAAATTCTAAGGCAGCCAACAGCCACTAAACTACGAAAATAGATTATCTCATTTGGACTTACATTTAGTAACAGGACATATGTGTGAACATCCTGAAAGAAATGAGTTGCTTTGCTAGTCTCTGATCTGGTCATATCTTGTTCCGACTCTGTAACTGAACGTCCGTCAACCACGGCTGAGCGCATGCCAGAGATTTTTTTATTATTATTCTAAGACAGGGCCAACCTTAAAGAAAGCTGAATGGAAAAACATAGGAGGGATAGAAGATAGCCCAGCAAATATGAGGGTACAAGTTCAAACCCCAGCACCCAAGTTTTAAAAAGCTGGGCATGGCCTTATCAACGCCTATAATGCCAGCACTGAGAACAGGAGGGAGAAGGCAGAGAAATAGGGTTGCTCAGGCTTGCTTGTTGCCAGCACAGCTACAGGTTAAGTGAGACACCCTGTATCAAGATAGTACGACAGTAATTAACAAGCAGGACACTTAACACCCTCCTCAAACTTCCATGAGTGTATTTCCATGCACAGTGCAAATCTGGTACATTTCAGGGTTGGTAATAAGACTCAACAGTCTGTGTGCAGCCTAGGTAGAAAGGAAAAAGAAAACTTGCTAAATTTAACTTCAACTAGATTTCCAAGCAAAAGATGACAGGTTCCAGTCAGTAACCTACCCAGTTTATTTCTCACCAGGCCTTAGGCAGAATGGCCACCAAGTGTTACTATCATTTACATGTGGGATTGTTCAGTAAATACACTGAGCAGCTATTATGTACCAGGCACTGGAGTTCAAAGGCCTGGGGACTTTCCACCAAAGATGTCCATGTTCAAGAATAGATACACAGCAGAAAATGAAAAACACTGAAAATAATAAATTCAACTTTTTGTTTGTTGAGAGATGGCTTTAGCCCCAGGGAGCCTGCAACTTGATCTGTTTTTTGTTTGTTTGTTTTAAAGATTTTACTTATTTTATGTGAGTTCTTTATCTGCATGTACACCTGCATGGCACAGGAGGGCATCAGATCTCATTATAGATGGTTGTGAGCCACCATGTAGTTGCTAGGAACTGAACTCAGGACCTCTGGAAGAGAGGATAGTGCTTTTAACTGCTGAGCATCTCTCCAGCCGCCTGGAACTTGATTTGAAAGCCAGGCTGGCCTTGGACTGACAGAAATCAGCTTGCCTCTACCTCACAGTGCAGGGATGAAAGCAGTACACCACTACACCTACCCAATAAATTCAAATCTTTTGTTTTGCTTGACACAAGGTCTCTATGTAGCTTTGTGTGTCATGAAACTTGCTATGCAGACCAGACTGGCCTCAAACTAAGAGATCAGCCTGCCTCTGCCTTTCAAGTTCTGGGATTAAAGGCACACACCACCATTTCAATTTTAAACAGTTTAAAACTTGTAATTTCCATTATTTTTCTTTTTTCTTTCTTTCTTTTGGTTTTTCGAGACAGGGTTGCTGTCCTGGACTCATTTGTAGACCAGGCTGGTCTTGAACTTGCAGAGTACTGGGATTACAGATACGTGCCACCACACTCGGATATTCTAGATTTTAACAAACTAAATTTTTACAACTGATTCTACATACTTAAAATGTAAACTTTCAGATACAAGTGATGGGATAACAATTGAGATGTAATCTGAGTAAGTTAATTAAATTTTTTTAAAAAGAAACAAAATATTAACTTTCATTAAATACTCACATGTCCAAAGTGAAATATGTCTCTAAAAGCTAACAAATTTCATCTGCATTTTCTTATACTATAGAGAACATAAATTTTAAGGAATGTGCGATGGGTATAGAAACATTCTAATATATGAGAAAAGCCTACACTGAGACTTTCTTTACAAACTAACAAACGAGAAACTCTATCACCAAAATTAGCAAACTTAAAAATTACACCAACTCAAATATATATTTAAAGTGGGCGATTTTTCACATTTTATTTCCATAAGGACTTGAGAAAATATGTAGAAGAAGCCAGGAATGAGAAAACAGGCAGTGACATTAAATAGCTTGTCAGGCACCAGCAGGTAGCAGAGCCGGGACTCAATCCAGGTTTCACCCTGAGCCCTCTCCTTTTCCCACTGGATGTCTCCTAGTCACAGCAGGTAACTGGCAGCGGAAACCAGGGGTCTACCCCACGTGTCCTCCTACTGCTCTGACAATGCAGTCACCATTCTTATCAGCCAAAGTATGCAAAAGAGACCACAGTGTCATATGTATTCTACGTTTACAACATGGTCCTGCATCTGCTCTGCCTAATCAGATCTGTATCTCCATGTCTTCTGGCTCTAATCCAATTTAAGCCATCCAATGCTGTCGACAGGGGTAGAAAACATCTCTGCCAATCTTATTCTCTTGCTTAAAAACTTAGGAGTTAGGGTTTAGTACATGATTAACATGGGGAAAATATAAAATGAAATTAAAGAAAAAAAAACCCTCCTTACAATGATTACCCACTATTTACCAATAAGTCTTAATTTTGTAACCCAATAACTAAGACCCTGTATTTCTTTCACACCTAAAGTTTAAATCTTATTTCACAACATTATATTCCACATACATTGTATTCTTCTCATAAGGCTCCTTGTTTATTTACGTGTCAACACTGCAAAAGGCCCAATCAAAAAGCACTCTTCTACCCAAGCTCTGTAATTACCACAGTTGAGGAATTCCCTGGTCTTTAGCCTGTTCTACTCTGGATTTTCCCACCTGTATTAAGGTTACTTATATAGATCATAACCTCCTTCTCTGTGGCTCTTAGTGAAGAATCGGCTTTCCTATCACATTTACTTAAATCAGCAAAGACGCTTTGAGTACGTAATTTATTTACAACAGGTTAAAGCCATTAAAAAAAGAAAACAAAGACAACTCTTGTCTTCATGAATGTTAGCTCCTAGGTGGAGGCACGGTATTTCAATAAATAAATAAACATTGCAAAGTGGTAAATGCTGTGGTGAAAACTTTAGCACATTAAGGGGGTAAGGAAGGAGGCCTTGACAGGGTAACACTGAGCAGACTTGAAAGGGATGGAAAAAGAACAAAGCAGGAAAACAAAGGCTCTGACATAAGAGCAGGTATGCAGTTTTGGGGGAAAAGGAAGACTACCATGGTCAATCCTAAGTTAGGTGAGACACCACAGCAGAATAGCGTTACATGCCAGACCACGAGGAAGCCCCTGAAAGCAAGGTGAAGCCAAGAGATATAAATCCACCTGCAATCCATTTGTTTTGCATGCCACACGTTAGTTTTACCTACAGTCGCCACAGAACTTTATACAAGTGTTAACTTCAAATTTATTTATACAAAATTAATACAATTAGGTATACACAAAATGTGATATGTGGGTATGTTTTAATCTGATAATGTGTGCTCAGTTTCACAATACAGAAGTGCATAGAACTCTTTGTAGTTTGTCGAGCAGGGACTTTTAAAAGCTCTAATACAATTTTTATCAGCTATAACCTTCAGGTTACACACTAAATCTCACAACTTATTCTACATACCTGTTACCTTGCATTCTTTGCCCTAAGTCTCCCTTTTACCCCACCATCATCATCACCATGTCACTCTAAGAGAAGTTCTTGTGTGCACCATAACATATACTGATAAATAAGTAAGAGTTTAGGTGACGCTTTTTATATTCTCTATAGAAGAAAGGACACTAGCTAAGTCACGTGTGAATCATTTTATACCTTCACATAGTTTCAAAGCAAGTGGAACCGTTTTTCTTATCTCTAATAACAAGGGCTTGCACTTGCCTTGCACAATATCAGAAGATACCATTACTTCTTTACAGCTACAAAAAAAATAAAACACATCTCACTCAGGAGATGGTCACTCAGAAGACAGACTGACTCTACTACTCCTGACTGCTGTATCCTCTTAAAGCATTAGAGCGGAAGGGTCTCCCTACACAGTCCAGGCTGACCTTGATCTTGAAATCTTCCTGCCTCAGCTTCCTGAGTGCCACCATGCCCAGCTTTGAAAGTTTAGTTAAGTCTTTACTTTTACATGGTTTTTACTGCTATCTAAAGCTTTCAGTAGTCTCAACTTCACATTTAGCTAATTTTTCTTGTGGGTGCACCCAGCACTTAGGGTGTAGGTGTGTGACAGGGGTGGGGGAATTTCCCATGTGAAACCACATCTGTGGAAAACTGAAGAAAGCGCACCGTTCTCAGGCAGGCTCTGTCTTATCTTTCCATACAGAATCTCTAAATGAACCTGGAGCCTACTGATTAACCAAGACTAGCTGGCCAGATCTGTGCTACAGGCTTGGCTTTTTATGAGGGTGAGCAGAGATCAGCACTCTACCAACTGACCCATCTCCCCAGCTCCTTGGCTAATAATTTTAAACCCACACTTATAAATACTACAGAACCTAATCTCCGACCTAGCGCAGCAAGGCTGTTAGACATTCAAGTTTGAACTTACATATAAGTTTAATGTGGTCTTTCTTTTAAAAAACAGAGACGATTCATTCCTCCTCATTTTCTTGGAAATGCTATCCTTTATTCCCATTTAAAGTATTTAACCATGGCAGAGTGGCTCCACCCTGGAAAGAAGAAAATATGGAAGCAGGTGAAAGCACTGAAATGTACTAAATGCTTTTAGAAATACAATTACTAGTGGCCATATTTTTTTTTTTTTTCACTTATCAAGTACTATAAAAACCAGTCAGCTGAGCTTCCACACACAGCTCTGGAATAAAAGACCTCTGCTCCCAGACTTTCCCCTTTTAACTTTAAACATGATGATAAGGTATCAAACGGGCACATGACACAGAATCTCAAGAAACAGAACTTAAGACGTAGTCCTAAACTAAATGCCTTGATATTCTAGTAGAGAAATCAAAGAGCCAAGAACCCCCAAAACACTTGCGTTTTGTTTAATTGCACGAAAAGATTCGTCGATCCTGGTTAAGCGCTAGGAAATTAAAACAAGCATGCTCAAAACGTTACTGCAAGCTGAAACCATCGTCTATGAGACAGATATCATCGAGCACGAGACCGGACAGGGCCAACCAGCCAGACTTCCGCCGGGTTGAATGGCAATCCCACTCACCACGGACTTCCTCGCTGCGGATCACTTAGAGAAGCTGTGTCCACCTCAGAACACGCGAAAAAGGAAATCGCCCCAGGGGCGCTCCTCCGGCTCCAGAATGCCAAGACTGCTCGCGGTTCAGCCCTGGAGCTTGCTTACAGGAAGTAGCTACCGTAGAGCAGTCGCAGGCCGGCGGGCGACGCGGCTCCCTCCGGGACGCGACCCGGGTGTCCGCTCACACCCCCACGCAGGCAGCTCGCTCCTGCGCGCACACGGCCACCGCCTCCGGCGACGTCCCGCGGGAAGTTCGTGCATCCGGGACCGCAGTGAGCGCCGCCTCCTCCATGGGAGAGCCAAGAGGGAGCCCACCTCGGACTGCCTTCCGCAACGCCGCCGACCGCACCAGAGAAGCAGCCCAGAACCTGGACGCAGCTTAGTGACGTAAGCGGCGCGCGCGCGCAAGTCGGGTACAGCTCAGGCCCGGCCCCCCAAGCGCTGGAGCAGTGTGCTATCTTCCGAGGTGACCTTAGCCCACCAACTGATCAAAAGCCAAAGCCCTATGCACCTCGTATTTAAAGTAGGATCTCCCGGGAACCTTCGGACGCGGTGTGACTGCAAAGGGCGGAAGTGGGTGGGATCCTCCTTAGGCCGATTTCCCAGGAAGAGACAAGTGATCGATTTGGAAAGGTTTGTGGTTTGATAAAATTTGTAGAGGACCTCGTGATTTGCTAAGAGCCCATCTTGTTGCACTGGGACTAGAGTTCTCTTCCACGAGATGCACAGGAAACCCAGGACTAGCCTTTCCTCAGCTGCGTCTGATTTGAAAAATTCACTGAGGCCTTGCTGAAAATCCTTGGTTACAGGTGTAAACGTTTCTTGAATTTGTTACTCCAGGATGTGACTAACCTCAAGAACACTTGTTCGGGTTTGTAGGGGGAAGGGAAGGAATCCTTGAAATTGTCTTGAAAGAAAAACAGCAAGTGTAGTTTTCCTGTTTCCTACTCTACTACATTGGAAGTGATGCCCCAAGACACAGCTAAAGTTGCTAAGCAGCTAATTTAAAAGCTTCTACTCTGCTGTGGGCTTGACAGCCAGGCCCCCAAGTGTCTTAGACCTGATTCTCAGGACTTCTTTTGCTCAGTTCTTTGGTTCAGCTCATTTCTAGATGATGTATAAGGTAAAGAATCATGACAGGCAAGTTGGACTTTGAGGGTCTGGTAGATTAATTTAAAAAAAAAATGGCTCCAATTTTCTCTACCTATCCATGTGTTCACACATTTTACAGTTTCTGCATTGGCCCAGGGAATGGTATTAAGCAAAGAAAAATGCCAGTTATTAGAATGAACTTTGATAAGAAGCCTGGGCACGATGTTGAACAAGATCAGGAACAAAGCCACCGTCCTGACTTCCTGGCTAACTCATAACTGCAACCAAGGGTGAGGTTGGTCCACATCAGCAGAACTGCCCCACACTGACCCATTGGCACATAAGAAAAAGAATAATTGCCGTCTCACTTTGGTAGGCAGCAATAACTAACGGATAAAGACACGAGCAGACACCCCCAAAGAGCTGGTGAATATCATGAAAATATTGGTTGGTTCACTTAAACGGGAGTGTGTAGGATCCGCTTTGTTATTTAACCATAATAAAGAATTGACTTGTGGCAATCTTTTTTTTTTTTTTAAACTCCACTGTCCTCATCATTCCAGGGTACAGCTCTATGTCACCTATCTACTTTCATCATTGTAATTCTTACGTTAGTTAACTCTCACAGTCATCATCTGACCCTCCAAATATATGCTCCCACGTCACAGTCCACGCAGTAGACTGTATGCATGGGTGTGTGCATATGCCTACTTGGTATGATGCAGGCTCCTTATATGCTCAAACCCATTTTCCCAATGCATAATATTCCATATCTTATATTTTGCGAATGTTCACGCAGTTATCATGGGATACTTTTAAGATTAAAAAATCTAAGTTTTCTAGGCCTTTAGGATGCAGAAACAGTAAGATTGCCACAAGTTCAAGACTAGCCTGAGCTATATACAGTTTCAGGGCAGCTTGGCTACAGTGTAAAACCTTGTCTCCAAACAAAACAAAAAAATTAAATAAAATTGTAATTCTCCTATGTTGTTGATGAAATTTAGACTAGAGTATAACCTTGGAAAATAGGCTGACAGCTTCCACAAGAGTTAAATATGGTTAGGTGTGGTGCCGATGCCTTTAATTACAGCATGCAGAGGCAGAGTTCAATCCAGCCTGCTCTACACAGCAAGTTCCAGGACAGCCTGGGATAACAGAGAGGCCATGTCTCAAAAATAAACAAATAAATAAAAATTACACATATCCTACCCTTCTGACCCAGCAGTAAGTCTAGGGAATGAATGCTAACTAGCACATAGTGGCAGAAAGTGGGAGTAGATGGGCAAGAAAAGCAGGTTTCACGAATAAAAGAAAACAGGCATGATGGCTGTTTACAGTTTTACTCATGATGATGCTTTTATCATATGAACCATATTAATTATATGCTTTGTATGATTATAATCTATTATGTGCCAATTAGACCTCAATAAAGCAATTAAATATTTTTTTCCCTGCTACAAAAACATCGAGACTCATTAAAGTAGTTTTTGTTTTTGCTTTTGTTTTTTAAGACAGCTTCTCACTAGGTTGCACTAGCTGTCCTAGAATTCACTATGTCGACCAGGCTGGCCTCCAACTCACAGATAGCCACCTGCCTCTGCCTCCCCTGTGCTGGGATTAATGGAGTACATCACCATACCTAGCAAATAGTAATTTTTGTTTGTGTGTTGTGTTTTATGAGACAGGATTTTTCTGTGTAGTCCTGGCTGTCCTGGAACTTCCTCTGTGGACCAGGCTGGCCTCCAATTCACAGAGACCCACCTGCCTCTGCCTCCTGAGTGCTGGGATTAATGGCCTGTACCACCACACCAAGCCTAAAATTAGTGTTTTTTTAAAGTCTGTCTAAGCCAGTTGTGGTGGTGCATGCCTTTAATCCCAGCACTCAGGAGGCAGCCTGGTCCACAGAAGGAATTCCAGGACAGTCAGGACTGTTACATATAGGTGGAGTTCGTTTCAAAAAAACAAAACAACAAAGTGTGTCTAATAAATAGATTTCTCATGTAAATTTTGGTTATATTATCACAAAAGCACAGAACTGCAGAACAAACTATTTTTTCCACAGGCAATAACTATCACTAGAGTTGCCCTTTCTCTAACTTGCCTTTTTAGAGGCTGTTGGAATTCGGAGAAGGTGAACTGTAGACCTGATAAGTGTTTAAAACATTAGTATTATATAAATGCTTTTCAGTTAATATTAGTTTACTCAAAGCCATAGATGACTTCAAATGTAGTGGGAAATTTTCAAAAGCATTTGCTGTCATGGGGAAGAGGGAAAAAAGAAGTAGGAATAACTCAAAGTGAACTTTGGTCTACCAGTCGTACATTCTTTTAAGACAGGAGCTGGCTTTTCGTAAGTGCCTCACTTGATAAAATAGTAGGCAGAACTATGCCTACTTGATGATGGCTCTATTAGTCCTCACAACCCTTCACTGCAACATTACAGAGCACATTATGTAGATACAGTTAAAACATCTTGTAAAAGTAACTTTTATTTTCCTGGCTCAAGTGTTGTCTGGGATGTTTACTACCCCCCTTTGCTGGCCTAGGCCTAGTCCTGGAAGCTTCTAGCCTCAATACAATCTAACCTAGATCTAGAGTGTTTTCAACTTCTGAGACTTACTGCTTAATAAGCTCACCATTTCTCGTTCTGTCTGAGCTCTGAGCTGGCTGGTTCAACTCAGCTGTTCTGGCTCAAACTCTTCTCCCAGCTGACTTATTTTATCTGGCTTCTCTTTTGGCCCAAAATTGCTCTGGTTGGCCTCAAACTAACTCAGCAATCTGCTCTAATCTTCTGACTTCTTCTCATTTTCTGGCTTGTGCTATTTTCACCCGAGTGTTCTCGTTTGTTCTCCCTCTCCCTCCCTCCCTCTCTCTCTCTCTCTCTCTCTCTCTCTCTCTCTCTCTCTCTCTCTCTCTCTCTCTTCCCCCCTCCCCTTTCCCTCTCTCTCTTTCTATTACTGTCCTGGTAAAACTGCCTCTTAAGTAGCTTCCCTTTACTTTCTTCTCATGAGAGTTGGGAGTATCCTGTTCTGTCAAATCTTCTCAGATTTATAACCTTTTCTGCCATGTGATTAACCATCACTTTCAAACACAGGTGGTTCCCTTTACAAACTAACTTTACCTCTGTTTGGAATTAAAGGGATGTATCATCACGCCTAGACCTTTTTTTTACCTGATACTTGCTCTATACCAGGCTGGCCTTGAATTCAGATGTTTGCCTCTGTCTCCTCAGTTAAAGGTGTGTTTGTATTCCAGCTGGATCACACAGACCTAGAAGATCTTTGGATGTGATCTCTTGACAGCTGGATCACATAGACCTAGAAGATCTTTGGATGTGCTCTCTTGCCAGAATAGCCATGTTCTGAATTAACATTCCTTTACAGCATCTTAAAATGGAAATGTGATTCTGATTTTCCTCTAGTGGGCCCAACATCAAAAAGGCCCAAGAGGGGAGTAAGAATGACAGAAGCTATGTAATGTGCTATGGCAATGGGAGAATGGTCTCAAACGGTCACATAAACAAAAGAGGCAGGAATAACAGGATGTAGAGACACTCTAAAAATATGAAAGAGGCAAGACATACATCCTGGCTGAGCCTTTGAAATAATGTAATCCTTCCAAACCAGAACAAAACCTGAACCGGGCTTTCAGTTCCAAAGCATAGTAACCATTCTGTGTTACTATGAACCCCAAAATCTGTAGTAATTGAAGACAGTCATACTATTGCCAACATTAAGTCAGATTCAGGGGAGGAGAAGCTAGCAAGATCCCCAGATATCTTAACTAAACCTAAGAAGGTCCAAATTATACACAGGCAACTTACTTGGATCATACCTCTACCCCTCATCACTTCAGTTATTTTACTTACATTGGTTGTGTTTTGTTACTTCGTGGCCTTGACACCATCAACACAGTCTAGTTCCACTCTGAACCCTTTTTCATGTCCATGGCTGAAAACCTCTCTCTTGGAAATACAAAGATTTTTTTTTTTTAATGACTGAGACAGAATCTGTACTCTAGGCTGTCCTCGAACTCCATGTGTAACTGAAAATAACTCAGAACGCCTGATTCTTCTGTATACACCTTCTGAGTGCCGTGATTACAGGAATTTACCCAGTTGCAGACTGTTTCTTGACGCTTCCCTCCACCTTTCCAACTAAAAAGCCCTTACTGAAACTTAACATACAAGGTTCAAAATGATAGGTTAAGTGTGTAGCTCAATAGTAAGGCCATGTGGAAGGCCGTATGTTCAATACCAAGCAACACCAAAAATAAATAAATAAGTACGTAAATAAATAAATAAAGGTATATGAGTCGATAGTGAGATTTGTCCAAATCATGGCCAGAGTAACTCCATCTTAAAGCTGTTCTATGTGCCACCCTGCAAGAACACGAGTCCTTCCCAAAGTTAGACAGTGTTTTCCAAGACCAACAGAATCTGATTAGGGCAAAATCTGATTTTTGTTTATGCTTTACTTTGTCTCAGTGTGTAGTCACCTCTACTTTTAGCACTGGGTAAGGCTCTGCATGCAGGTTTATATTTACTCAGCGGTAAACTTACAGCCATATAAAATCACTCAGTGTGCAGCAGACTGTGACTGTTGGGTGATGGAAATGCCCACGTTATCCACAGCCCTGTAAGTAAGCCCAATCCACTGCTGGAATTGTTCTTTGCTCAGTCTGCACCCTCTTTATTTGAGGTAAATAAATGTTTCTTTTCCTCATTAACTAAAATAACAGGTTGGAGGGAAAGTGCACTGGAAAAAGATGCTGTGTGTGTAAAAAGGCTTGGTTCTTTCTGCAGCACCCACACAAAAGCAAAAATCATATAGGACGGTAAGAAAAAATTTAATGGCAAGGTTCCTGGTGATGCTTAGCTGCATAGCATTAAAATGTGTTATGGTTCTGTAATTTTCTGAGCTTAAACTATAAAACATATGACTCAAAATATGAAAAAATAGAGCCAGTTTTCTATACATTTCTGTGGGCCAGGAGATGAATTCACAGGAAGAATTCCTTCACATATCGTAGATATGCCTCCTGCTGTGGTGTGAATGAGAAATGTCCTCCACCAATTCATGGATTTGAACACTTGGCTGGAGTTGGTGGCAGTGTTTGGTTGGACAGGCTATGGAACCTTTAGAAGGTGGAGCTTGCTGGAGAAAATTTATTATTGGTGGCAGCAGCATCACTTCCCCCCTTCTCCTCAGCTTCATGTACATAGAAAAAAACAACAACAACAACAACCGTGATCAGCCAGCATAGTATCTTTCTTGTTGGTCCTTAAGATAACTGTATTTTATCACAGTAACAGAAAAGTAACAAATACATTCGCTAAGACAGATACATAAGTGAACTAATAAATGTCAAGTCCAAAGGGAATTTCTTTTCCCCTAATGGTGGTCCTTAGAAGAAAGCCAGCATTCCTCAGGAACTTGTATAGCTGGTCTCAGTCCACCAAGGGAGCCATTTCCCTTACCCCTGGAGAGGGAATTTATGACAACCTGTGGTGTCTATTAACATACCAAAGAATAGGCTGGCCTGGCCTCCAGGCTCTCCTCCCCTCCTCCCCTCCCATACACTTCCTCCACCTCAGGAGCTTCCCTCGCCTGGCTACTCATTTCTCTCTGTAACCCTGCTATTTCAGCTAGGTGCTTCCTTTTGCTCGTCTCCCTAGGTCCTCTCTTATTCCCTTTTCTTCCTCTCTCGTTCCCCCAGACCGCCAAGGTCTAGTCGGCTGGCCACCGTCGCAGTTTGCTACTTCCTCTCTGCACCAAACTCTTCCAGATGCCTCTGGCTGTTCTCGTACCTGCAATAAAAACCTTCTGCTTAACCATACCTTGGAGCAGTCATGCTGTCAGTTTATACAATAAAGATGTGATGCCCTGTGAGCTAGAGGATAGATAGCTCAGTAAGTAAGAGAGCGCCAGGGCTTGATTCTCAGCACCCACACTCGACAGTTCCCAGCTGCCTAAAGCTTCAGTTCGAGGAAATCCACTGGCACCTTCCGGTCTTCTTGGGCACGGAATGCATATGGCACACATAAGTATACTTGGGCACTCACACACACACATACTTGTTGTTTGGTTGGTTTTGGAGACAAGTTCTCATTATGGAGCTCTGGCTGTCCTGTCACTCACAGTGGAGACCAGCCTGGCTTGGGCTCAGAGATCTGCTTGTCTGCCTACTGAGTGATAGCTTAAAGGCGGACACCACCATGCCCAGCTTGCACATAAATAGAGAACAAAACTGTGACCCTTTGGGATGATTTTGAACCCGAGAGTACATAAGAATTCCAAGCAATGAGAAAAGTCAACACATATTCAGCTAGAAATGTTACTTTATTCTAAAACATATACAGAATAATAAATATTATTGTAAAACTTAAGAGCTTTTTTTTAAATCTACATATGGCAATTACAACATGCTATGACCACTTCTATGAGGCAAAATATAAGCAAGTCTTAGACACTGATAAATATGTATGTGCACTAACTGGAAACATTTTCCCCTACAACGTTTATGTGAAAAAAATTATGCAACCAACATTTGGCATTCTTTCTCATCTGTTCCTTTCATATTAATTTCACAAGGAAATAATTATCCTTTAAAAAACCAAAACCAGAAAAACAACCGAAAAGCCACACCTTCACATCTTTGTAAAGAGCAAAAACACTGATGGAGTGATATGCAAGGTATTGTAACAAAAGAAATATTCTGAATTTTTCAAGGTGACTCTTTGGCATTAGTGTTTTGGGAGCTCCTGACATTCGCCTGGCATGAGAGAATTCAGTGTCAGGGTTAAGGTAATTAGAAACAGGAAGTTCAGTGTCTGACAAATTCAAAGCAACAGAATTGATGGGTCACATAGGTTACATATGCAGCGCAAAGTAGAACATAAAAGGAACTCATCGTGCTATCATAATTTGGTCTTTCAGTGTTTTTGAAGCCCATATTTTATTTCTTTATTGTACAAGAAAATATGTGAACCCTTAAAACAAAATCACAGTCCTACAGAATCATGCAAACTTTATACCCAGTGTTCCCTTGTTTGGTGTTCAAGGCTACATGCTCTACACCACAGTCTGGACCAGACTCCAAAGTCTGCAAGCTGAGTTTCCTCGCCACTCCCGGAGCAGCTCCGAGCACGGTGCTCCTACCTGCAGGTTCCAGCGTGCTACTAGGTGCACTCTCAGCTTAGACTCCGTCAATTAGGAGGCCCTTCCCACAACTTTCGAGGTAGAAAAACTGAGGCACAGAAAGGTTAAGAAAACTCACATATATTCTCACAAATCAGGAGAAAATTCAGAAAAGAAGAAAAAAAGTGCCCTGACACTGGAAAGATGAGTATGGCTCAGTGCTTCAAACCACTTGCTGCTTCTGCAGAGGGCTCTGGTTGGGTTCCCAGGCCCACATGGTGGCTGGTGATGCATAAGCCACAGTAGCTCCAGTTCCAAGGGATCCTCTGCCCTCTTATGGCCTTGGTGGTTACTGCATGCGGGTGGTACACATACGTACATGCAGGAAAATGCCCATACAACATGAAATAAAAATAAATCTTTGCCGGGCATGGTGACACACACCTTTAATCCCAGCACTCAGGAGACAGAGGCAGGAGGATCTCTGTGAATTTGAGGCCAGCCTGGTCTACAAAGTGAGTCTAGGACAGCCAAGGCTACACAGAGAGACCCTGTCTTGAAAAACCAAAAATAAATAAATAAATAAGTACAATAAAATAACTCTTCAAAAATGGATAAATAAATAAATCCTTATTCCATGGGCCTATGACAATATTTTAAAATTACTTTGGGTACATTTGCAATACATGTTTATTTACATGGTCATTTTTTTCCTACATAATATCAAATTTTAAATAGATGTCTTTTGATGCAACAGATACTACTTTTAAAAAATACTCTTTTGATGTATTTGATAGCATATGAGAAATGTGTATGACAAAAAATGAGTAGTGATATTGGGCCAAATGCTCATTACTATTCCTATAATTCTTAATCTTCTTGAATGTATAATACAGTATGTGAATATTTCCAAATGTGAAAAATCACTTATGAGATAAATAACAGACTCTTACTTAAAATTTACTAGTGATAACTGTCATTTGTAGATGAGAAATATAAAAACTTTAGGCCTTCTATGTGGTAAACTGGCTAGTGGTATGATTGGTGTCCCAGGTGGCCATTTGCCAGCTCAACTCAACAGAATCTAGCAAGGAATATAAGTAAAACATAGGAAAATGTGGCTATGTCCTTAGAAAGTCTGTGCAAAGGAGCTAATGATACAGTTTTGGTCCCTGAGAAGGCTTAACACTGAGATTCTCTGCAGTCCCACTTACCAGATGAATAAGCTCCTTGGTGTCAAACACACCGAGAATACTTCCTTAGACCTAATTCATATTGTCATGAGGTCTTTCACAGGCCAGAGGACTACTGACCGAGACATAGTGGCCATCAAAGAGGGGCACTGCGCTGCCAGATCAATCTGGAATAGAAGTATCACTGTCCACGAAAACTGTAATACGCATGAGGGCCAGTATAATGACATACTCTGTAATCCCAGCCCTGGGGAGGTTGAGGAAAAACAACTGAGAGTCCAAGACCAGTCCAGAATACATGTTAAGACCCTTTTAGGGGAGAAAGAGAAAAAAAATTATGCAACAGACCAGTAGTCTATGCTCACCAATATTATTTCCACAGACTATCTGTTTTTCTATACCTAAAAACTGCTGCATCTGAGTACTTTACAGACACCTAAAGGCCAGCTTCTAAACGCGCAGCACAGCACTGACCAGGAACCGGGCTGTCCAGAACAAAGGAAGAGAATCTGTGACTGCAGCTTTGGATGCGGTTCTATCAAAAGTGGACGTGAGCAGGCTAGGGATGTAGCGCAGAAGTAAAACCCTTGCCTCACATGCATAATGCCTGCATTTCAATTTCCTAGTATCACAAAAAGATAAGAAAACAGAGGTCAAACTCAATGAAGGAAAAAGACCAAAATATTATTTCTGTGATGAACTGGGAAGAAAATTAAGCAGAACAAAATGGCTTGAACAGTAGAAATAGACTCTTACTGTTGAACAAAGAGCAGCAAAATGTATTTTACTGCTGGAAATAATATAGTGAGAGTCTCAGCGATCAGTTTCCTCTCCAAAGGTCGCAGTGTGGGCAGCCGTGCCTTCCTCCGCTAGAACTCCACGGACACAGCCTCTGTGCAGACCAGGAAAGTCTTCCGCGTGACATCCGGTATTTGGGTCCCAGGCTGAGTCCCTAACTAATCCTACATTTGATCAGTACTTGAGTGAAGGAACGACCCTTTCAAAGTACAGCTCTTCATGAGCAAAGGCATTGTCCAAGAGGAAGAGGGGAGAAGTGTTCTAGGTGTCTTCCAAGAGTAATTCTCTAAATTCTCGCCAAAGTTTTTTATTTTTATTTTGATGATTTTAAAGACCTGGGGAAAAAAGTACGTACTAGGCATGTTTCCTTACGTCTTATGAGAAATAGAACCCAAAGGTATATAATGATGAAAGTGTGTCCTATGTGCTCACTTTTGGAGAGAGAGGTAAGAGATTCATTTGCTTTCTAAACTTCACCCGGAGCTCTTACTTGGGAGTTTTTATTTTCTCTTGTATTTCCAAGTGAATTGTGAAAAAGTGAATTTATAAAGTACGAGAAGGTGTACGTATGTGTGCACTGTTAAATTTGAAAATTAGGCCCCATATTCATGGTGGTTACTCAGAGGCCCCTGTCGACTTGAGGGACAGTGAGTGACAACTTGTTCCTCTAGAACAAAATCATGAAGCCTATGAAGCAATCTGCTGACCATTTGGCTGCCCCAGAACCTTAGGAGAACTGTTAATACTATGAAACTTTGCTTCACACAAAATATTAACACTTTTGGGTATCCGTGGTGTAATTAAAGATTAAAACTTCAGACACATCAACAGGTACATTTAAACTGAGCTCCACAGAAAGTAGCAAAAATGAACAAGGTAATTTCCACATTATAAACTTTTTCACTGTATCAGTGTAACTATATTCTTAGCCCAGAAACCTTTATATTAAAATTATACTGATCTTGCTGCATAACACTTTCTACTTAAGTTTTGTTCTATAAATTAAGTTTTACATTCCTAAAGATACTGATGATTTAAAAAAATTCAAGAGCTGAAACAATGAAGAATGATGTAGAATATTTACTAACTACTACTTTATGCAAAATTTTCAACTGTCTGACTCATTTTGTTGCTATTTTTCACAAACCTTTATTGATACATCACGATCATCATTCATTCTTCACTGAATCTGACAAATGAGCCAGAAAACCAGATTACTCTATGTTAAACTAGTATTTATTTACTCTTTTTATTCTAGAGTTCAGCAAACTATTCCTTGGGTCTTTTTTAGCGGGGGTGGGGGGGGGCGCTAGGATTTCTCTGTGTAGTCTTGGCTGTCCTGGAACTCACTCTGTAACCAGTCTGGCCTCGACTTAGACACACCTGCCAATGCCTCAAAGTCCTGGGATAAAAATGTGTTCCACCACTGCCGGGCTATTCTTTGGGTTTTAACTTTAGAAACACCCTTTCTATCTGGAAAAGTACATTTTTTTTGTCTTAGCGAGAATTTTAGTTGGGAATTATTAAAATTCATGTTCTACCTCATCTAATTTATTTATCCAACCCCATTTTTTTAAAAAGTGGCCTATTCCATTTAGATAAATCAAAGCACATGGAATCTACAACATCATAATATGGTGTATCATAATATGATACTACATTGTATCACCCTGTCCCTTGCTCCAGTTTAATGCACAGGGAAGGTTACTATGGCTAGAAGAATCATTTCTGATCTAAAATACTGCATGATTAACAACTATTTTCCATTTAAGAAGGCTGTTTCGTTTTGTTGTTTCTCTTCGATGCTGGGTATCAAACCCAGGGCCCTGGAAGTAGTCAGTCAGAAGTTTAGAAAAAGGCTTGGTAGGAAACTTTAGAAGGTTCTACCATTTTAAACAGCAAGAGGACTAGATTGCTTTCATCTTTGCTAAACACTGCCTTAGAAAGTACGTATTACACTTGGCAGAAACAGTGCTAAGGTGTGTCCTTTGACCTGTTCATGTATTTAGGTCCTTTTACTAAACTCCTGAAGCATGTACTGAAGAGACACTCTCTAATGTGACAACCCCAGTGTCAAGCTTAATAGTTAATTTCTTCTGAATGAACATGATGCCTCCTGAAACAGAAAGCAGGTGTTTCTCATAATGGATCCAAGTATGTATTCAGTTGTCCTTAATTGGATGACGATATACAATGGGTCCCTTTTCATTCTTTCTCTGTCTTTAGTTTTCACTATCTTCCACTGATGATAGTATTTTTCTAACTGCTTTACATATTTGTAATTAGAACATTCAACATATACACAGTAATAGTTAAATTAAGTGAATAATTCAAATGATAAAGGCACTAAAATTGATTTGAGCTATTGGAAGTCACCCTGTCAACGGAACTCTGAATTACTGTCATTAACGCTTCTCTCTCTGCTTACTACTGTTTCGGGGTACACGAAGGACAGTCAAGTTGTTAAAGGACTAAAAACAACTCAATTCACACACCTCTTATTTGCACAAAACGCCTGAATGCTATACATGCTTAACACAAGTACAAAGTCAGTCACAGTTACTGTACAGAGCCAGGTTTCACAACAGTCTCTTCCTTTCCCAAGGTATTCTGAGAACATCTGCTCCCTACGACAACTAACTAGAAAGACCTCATCCTTATTTTCTGGTTAAATCATGTTAAAAAACATTTTAAACAAGTAATTATGAATGCTTCTAGGTTAATGGAAATGAAGACGGGGTTTGTCTCTTCAGAGAGAGTTGACACCCAGACAACCACTGGGAGCTCTGTGCTGCAGAGGTCTGGACTCCATCCTGGTGCAAAGCCAGGCTCCCTGCTGTCCACTAGGTTATTAGTACATAGACAACTCTCACCGACAGTCTCTTCTACTTGGCATCTAGTAAGAACCACAGAACCCCTCCAATGCCTATTCCTCAAGCCCCCACCTCTTGCTTGCATCTTAGTCCGTTTTCATATTGGATTTGTTCATCTCCCCTAGGTTGAAGTTGAATTCTTTGAATACTTGTATAAGGACAATTCCCACAGAAACAGTTGTAAATCCACAGGCCATGCCCAAGAAGTCCACCAGGCCCACGTTGCTCCACTCCCGGAAGAGGATAGCTGAAGCCAGCAGGACCAGCGTGGTAAACACGACGTAGTAGATGGCCCCAAACACAGAGGAGTCGAAGCACTCCAGGGCCTTGTTGATGTACCTGAATTGGACAATGATGCTACAGCCCAGGACAGCCAGGAGCACCAGGCACAGGCAGAGGGCTCTCTGACTGGACGGATTGTTGTGCAAGATGTCTTGGGCTGCCAGCCCAATGCCCTTGGTGGAAGGCACAGTGAAACTCCCCAGCAAGGAGCAGATGCTGATGTAGACCATGATGTTGGTGGGCCCGTGGGCTGGGGCAATCCAGAAGATCAGCAGCAGCAGCATAAGCAGCACAATGCATAGGTAGCCCACGAACACTGCAAGACAGATGGCACACAGTGACTAGGGGAGCCGTCCCACCAGACACCACCCAGTGGGCAGAGCTGAGCCAGTGCCTGAGCCCCTTCCAGCCACTGCTTCTCCCACAGGAAGTAGACCTGAGGGAGAGCAGGCAGCCACTCAACAGCTCTATCTTGAGCTTACTATGTCCACTAAGCCCATTCCACAGGAACTAGGAATGTGGCTCAGTGGCAGAGCTCTTGCCTGACATACGCAAGGCCCTGGTTTTGAGCCCACGCATGGTCAAACAAAAACGTGTAGCTGCAAGCTACTGCAGCCACAAGGATAACAGCAGGCCAGAAGAGTTGTAGCCTTCCTCAGGATGCCTGTATAGGGAGTCTTTGCCTTGTGTCCTTTACCATTAAGACCTCATAATTCTGCCTCTGTTGGATACAACCCTGTCCAATCAGGCCACAGCTACCCCCTGCCTCTCCATATGCATGGAAACATGCTCTAATGAAGAAAAGCTACTCCCAGGACTCCCAGGGCCAAGCCTAGAACAGCTGAGGAAATTGTGACCACCTCCATTGACAGGAAGCCCCTCATCATGGCTCCCAATAAAAATGTGTAATCCTGCCCAAAGTGTCTTAACTACTAAGGTTTATTTGACTTACTCTATCAGCAGCATTAAAACATCAAAAATAGGTTTTCAAAGGTTTTAAAAAAAAACAGCTAGTCACATGATGAGCTTTATTTTTCCTTACACACCAGGCCTTGTGTTGTCATTCTGACTGGTTTGGAACACCTAAGTTCAAAGGATCCTCCCAACTTAGCCTTTTCAGTAGCTGAGACTGTAGGTACATGCACCACTGTACCTTGCCACAAGATAAATCTTCTTACTACTGAGTCAATTTCAACAAGTCTCTACAGAACACTTACCACAGACAGATGAAACTAAGGGTATAAAAGGGCATAAGCTAAAGCAAGAACAACCGTAAACTGGGGCAGAGTCTAGGCCCAATACAGCAACCTTGAGTTCAGTGGTTCTCAACCAGTGGGTCTTGACCTAAGACCTTCAGACAGCACACAAACTTACATTATGATTCATAACAGTAACAAGGTTACACTTACGAAGAAGCAACAAAAATAGTTTTAGTGTTGGAGTCACCACAAGATGAGGAACTGTATCAAAGGGTCACAGCACTAGGAAGGGTGAGAACCACTGCTTTAGGGGTTGCATACAATGGGCATGGGTGGGGTACAGAGAGCACTCACAACCATAAATTATCCTATATTCTTCACAACTCCTAAATGTCTCCTTGGACTTCTAGGTAAAAAAAAAATCTGTTTATTAAATTACAAATTATCAGAGTTAGAAAGTATACAACAAAGGAGTCCTTGTACATATCTCATACATATTAAAATTTTCACAAACACAACTCCTATGTAGGCTGAAGGGTGATTACTCTTTCTCTGACTGGGAGTTCCAGAGTTATCCTCCATTTCAGAGGGTCATACCACTGATAGCAAGTGCCCGTGCTGATGCCATGTGCACAGAGCAAGTCACCAACATGACATCCTGAATCAGTTTGTACCTCTTTCATCACTCACGCATTTTATATGCTTTGCCCAGTTCAATATGCCTTTTCCTCTAGTTGTATTTGAGCTTTTATATTAGAAGGTAGGACTCTGCTGTGGTTCCTTTACACAGTTAGGCATTATACTGATTGCTCTGAAATCCCATGTGCAATGTGGATTTCACAGATCTAGAAACCAGACAGATATGCCAGTCAGTCAGCGTAGACATGCAAAGCAGCAAGTGGACATGCAAGCAAGCAGGGAGTGAGGAAAGAGAACTAATCAGCCCTGTACTGGAGGCAGCCTCAGGAAAATAGTCAACGGAAGGACAGTTAAAAGCTGTCTGAGAGCCTCACCTACAAACTGGCCAAGTGGCAATGGAGGGCAGAGAGACTGATATGTGTAAACACAAAATACTACCTAACCGTGGATCGGGTTGGGAGGGTATGCATATAAAATCAGAAGCACGAGGCATAGGATCAGCAGTAGAGCGTGACTGTGGCTCTGTCTAGGCTGGCTCTTGTGGGAAGGGTGGACACAAAGAGCCTGGAAGCTGGAAGGGACACAATCAAATGACGTTTCAGAAGGGTCTCTAGAGTCACAAAAGCTGAGGTGGCAGGAACCAGAAGTAAGGTAGTGGAGGTCAGCAAATTCAGGTCTCACCGAAGGCAGCAACGAGGAGGACAGTAGAGGCAGCCTGGCTAGTTAGAGAAGGGACAAAGAAGATCACCAGCCACAGGGGTCGCTTGGACAGCAGCATCAGGAGCTATGCATGAGAATGAAGAATTCACTTCCAGGGAACCCTCTTTAATTTCCTGTGCCTGGCCAGAGTTCCTCATTTCTCAGACGCCCCCAGATGTGTGCCTTTTGTTTTAGTTTGTTTGGGTTCTTTTTTTTTTTTTTTTTTTGACAGGGTTTCTCTGTGTAGCCTTGGCTGTCCTGGAATCACTTTGTAGACCAGGCTTACCTTGAACTCACAGACATCCTCCTGCCTCTGCCTCCCTGAGTGCTGGGATTAAAGGGGTGCGCCACTGTGCCAGGCTGTGACTTTTCAATCTCTGTGTCAAGCATATTTTTCAACGTTGTCCTCTTTATAGGAACCAGTTCACAAGTTTTCTGTTCAGTAACTCAACCTCATGAAACTTATGAATACACTGTCTATCCATTCATATTTTGTCTCCAAATCTGCCCTTCATATATTAAAAAGTACATATGTATTCTCCCCCAAGCATGAGATTTTGCTTTCTGGAGTGCTGCTGCCAGCACTGGGCATGTGCACGTCACAGCACGCTCTAAGGATCTCCTTTTCTCTCAGTGGTGCTGTGTATCTCACCCAGGGTCTTGCCATTCTAACACAGAGATACACACCCCAGTCCTAACTTCTTTCTTTCTCTCTCTCTCTCTCTCTCTCTCTCTCTCTCTCTCTCTCTCTCTAAATGCCTTCTAAATACCTTCACAAAATGATGTTTTCTTTGACTTTTCATCTTTGAATATTAGGCATCATATATTAGGGGGTTTGGAAATATAAGTAAGTGCTGGTTTAAATTTCCTAAGGGCAAAAGTTAATTGTATTGTTTGTATGGGGAGCCAGGGGGAGAGGGAGAGAGGAGAGCTGTGGATTCCCTGGGTTAAAAAAATAAGTCCACACAGTGGAGAGGGTAAAGTGGGGGTTACGAGAGGAGCTGGATGAAAAGGAAATGAGGGCAGATTTTATCAAAGTACATTGTTTTGTTTTGGGCTTCATTTATCTATTTTAGACCTTTTTTTTTTTTTTTTTTTTGGTTTTTCGAGACAAGGTCTCTCTGTGTAGCCTTGGCTGTCCTGGAGTCACTCTGTAGACCAGGCTGGCCTCGAACTCACAGTGATCCACCTGCCTCTGCCTCCTGAGTACTGGGATTACAGGCGTGCGCCACCACGCCCGGCTCTATTTTAGACCTTTAAAGTATTTTGCCTGCGTGTATGTCTGTGTACTATTTGCATGTCTGGTGCCAAAGCAGTTCAGAAGAGGAGCTGGGGCTACAGGTGATTGTGAACCAGCATGTGGATTCTGGGAATCAAAACTCACTGTTCTGGAAAAGCAGCAAGTGCTCTTAACCTGTGAGCCGTCTCTTCAGCCCATCACTCTACACTGTGAAGAGGTGTATGAAATTCTCAATAACTAAATATACTCTTTAAAAAAGTCTTTAAACCACCACCAACAGAACAAAGCTGGACATAGTATTATATGCCTATAATCTGAACAGGTAAGAGGCCGAGGAAGGAGGACTGCCTGCAAGTTTGGGGCTAACCTAGGCTACACAGCGAGCACCAGGCCAGCCGAGCTACATGTTGTGACCCTGACTATGAAAAACAAGAGAAACAAGAGGAGGTAGACAAGAAGAACAAAGAAACAAAGAAAGCAAAGAAGGAAAAAAAGAGGAGGAGGGGAAAACCTATTGCCTAAGGAAGTAGCCAGTCGGGCGTGATGGCGCATGCCTTTAATCCCAGCACTCAGGAGGTAGAGGCAGGAGGATTGATGTGAGTTTGAGGCCAGCCTGGTCTACAAAGTGAGTCTAGGACAGCCAAGGCTACACAGAGAAACCCTGTATCGAAAAAAAAAAAAAAGAAAGAAAGAAAGAAAGAAAGAAAGTAGCCAGAATTATACCACTTTACATTTTCTTAGTATTTTCAGGATGCAATTATACATGGGGCGGGAGGGATGGATCGTCAGCTAAAAGCTCACATTGCTTTTGCAGAGGGCCCAAGTCTGTCCCAGTCCCCAACTGGAGCAGCTCATAACTGAAGGTAGCTGCAGTCCAAGGAAGGGATGACAACGCTGGCCTCCAAGAACACCTGTACTCAGGTGTATGTAGCCATATACAAAAATAAAAATGATAAAGCACAATTATGCAGTATAAATTACAAATGTATAAATAAGTTGTGATATAAACATATCGGAAGCGTTTACACTCATTAAAATGAAGGGGACTGGAAATATGGCTCAGAGGCACAATGTTTATTTAGCCTGCACAGGCTAAAGTTCAATTCCTAGCATTTGGAAAAAGTAACCCATAGATACGTTCCTCTGGAAATCATATGAACCCTTCACGGCACTTCTGCGTACTTCACAGAGTTGTCTGCTTTTTAATGTCTTTGCCTTTATCCTCATACTCAGAAAATACTTTGGATTTTATGATAATATGTTAAGTACTAAAATGTGAAATGTCTGCAGATATGGTGGTTCTAATGAGAATGACCCCCACAGGTTTGTATGTTTCAATACTTGGTCTCCAGTTGGTGGAACTGTTTTGGAAGGATTAGGAGGTGTGGCCTTGTTGGAGAAGGTGTGTCACTGGGGGGCGGGCTCTGAGGATCCAAAAGACTCATGCCATTCCCAGTGCTGGTCTCTCTGCCTCCTGCCTGTGGATCAAGATGTGAGCGCCCAGCTGTTCTGACCAACAATCCTTTGCTCTACCACCATGGTAGACTCTTAACCCTCTGAAACAATAAGCCAGATCAAATGCTTTATTTTATAAGTTGCCTTGGTCATGGTGTTTTGTTGCAGCAATAGAAAAGCAACTAAGACAACAGGCATAAAACACCAAAGGGAAATAATAAAATCTTAATCTAACTTCACTATGAATTCTCTAGGTAATCAAGCCACACTTAAGAGTACCTCTGAAACTTGGGTTAGGCTTGTACTCTCAGCCAGCTGAGGTACACACATGAAATAAACAGCCAATCAAGATCTGTGGTGAAAAAGCAGAGTAGACACTGTACATCTGCCCTGCCAGAAAGTGTGAGGTGGAGTGGTACTATGGGATGTCTGGCTTCCTCGGAAAACACAGTTGGCAACCCTGCTAAAAAGGCGTTACCTGGATTGGTGAGCTTCTCCTCCAACTCAGCCTGAGTTGTCACACTCTCAGACTTTGGGGAATGGATAATCAGCACGACAGAACCCGCACAGCTTAGCAGACACCCCAACTTGCCCAAGATGTTGAGTTTTTCCTTCAGAAGATAAGAAGCTAAAATGGACCTTCAATTAAATAAAAGAAATCATGACAGTTTAAGTCAAAATTGTTTCTACTAGTTAAAGATACTTTATCTAGAGGACCCACACTTTCTTTATAGGTGTATTTCATTTTCATTGATTTTTTTAAAATGCTGTTTTTATTTGTATTTTGGCACTGGGAATCAGATCCAGGGCCCTGTGCATGCTTTAACACTGAGCAACATGTACACTCAGCCCATCATTTAGTTCTTACAAATAAAAAAACCTAACTTTCCCATTAGGGATTTTTTTTTTTTTTGGTTTTTCGAAACAGGGTCTCTCTGTGTAGCCTTGGCTGTCCTGGCCTCCCTTTGTAGACCAGGCTGGCCTCGAACTCACAGCGATCCACCTGCCTCTGCCTCCCGAGTGCTGGGATTAAAGGCGTGCGCCACCACGCCCGGCGCATTAGGGATTTTTTGAAGTTTTATTTCAACACAATCAAGTTTTTGTATCATTTTCATGCATAGTCAATATGTAGTTTATAACATTTCATCTCATATCATTGTATAATATCTTAATTATTTTATAGTTATCAAATATGTGATTAGAAGAGGCAGTTTTATGATTGACCAAAAAATAAAAAACATTCCTTCCTTATTTATAAAGCAAAAAACACATGTATATACAAACAAAAAGCAAAAAATGCTAACAGCAGCTAAAATATGGAAGAAGGAATATGGGTAGTTATTTTTCAATAATATTCAAAACTTTTAATATGGTATTAATTTTTCATATAAAAATAATGTATAAATTCATAAAATAATCAGTGTGTTCATCTCTTATTTCTCTCTATAACATCAGCATACAACCTGAGTTGGAAAACCTGGACTTCCATTAGGTCATTCCTATTTTCTGTTGTCTATGCTAAAGATATTCAGAGGACATGAACACCCAGGGACAAGGTGCAACGGGCTCATGGATGTACTGGGTTATTTTCTTTGACAAACAGGCCCCAGACAGGATCAACACTGAAGCTAAAGTTACAAAGCTAATGAAGAGGCAGGAGAAATGTCCGTTATTCTTGCTGAAATGAAGTGATCACAGACAGTTAACAGGAAAAAAGTACCTGCAAATTACATAATGTGTGTTATCATTTGTATTTTTTAGACAAAGGGGCACAATGGCCTGGAACTCATGGAGGTGCTCTGCCATAGTCTCCCATGAGTCACTTACACTCAGGTGTCCACATCATAAACATCTGTCAGGGGCTAGGCATTAAAGCAGGACCCAGCCTGTGGTATCACTGTGGAATTACGTCATCGGTTAGGGAAGGAAGAGGTGTAAAGCAAGTGAAGAGGAAAACACGGGAAAGCAATGGAATAAATAGGACAAAAGCATAGAAGGAAAGGCTGTCATGGGGGAAGAAGAGAACCAGCAAGAGGAAGGCGTTCTGGAGAGGCCAGTAGGGGCAGAAAAAGAACAAAGTGCAATGACAGGTATATGTGGAGGGGTCATAATGAACCCTATCACTCTGAGTCCCAACTACCAAATTAATTAAAAGTACTTCAGAGAGTTTTGGGTGACTGTTCAAGCAGCAAACTGTCTCTGTCAGTTTTTTCATTTTGGAAGCTACTAACCTGCACTTCCTGTTTACTCAGGTAATTAAGTTTTATTCCTTCTCAAGTCTCTGATGGGGTTGAAGACCAGATTGTGTAGTCTTACAGTTAAGCTTAGTTGTTTAGGGGTTAAGATGTTTTTAGGTCTAGATAGATGTTTTAAGTTGATAGAGATGAGATAGGATAGATACTGATTTACATTTAGAATTTTAGATGCATCAAGATAGGAAAGATGTTTTCTTTGAGGTTTGCCAAATACAAATAGCCAGAACACTATCAATGTGACATTTATATAATTGCTGATTGTTTCACATGGTTCTTCTTGCTGGATGTAGTTTATTGTATAAATGTATAATAATATAAGTATAAAAAATTTTAAAAATACTTAAGAACACTGCTCGGTGTGGTGGCACACACCTTTAATCCCAGCACTCAGGAGGCAGAGGCAGGTGGATCGCTGTGAGTTCGAAGTCAGCCTGGTCTACAAAGTGAGTCCTGGACAGCCAAGGCTACACAGAAAAAGCCCTGTCTCAAAAAACAAAACAAAACAAAACAAAAAAGTGGAAAAAAAAACCACCACAACAAAAACAAAAACTTAAGGATAAAACTCAGAAAACATTTTAAAGAAAATGAAAGCCAGATGGTTAGAACTTAAATGCTGCTTTCCCAGGAGAATAAGAAAGAGGAGCATGTGAGTAAATGGCTGGACAAGGCTCCTCTCAGCTCTGGGAGGAGGAGCCTTGAGTCACAGTGAGGGACAAACAAAACAAAAACCCAACTTGTCTTTTGCAGAGAACCAGTTCGTCTTCTCAGGGGCCCTTCGAAAGCCGCTGGGTGTGTGTCTGGGCAAGGTGAGACGCTTCAACTCTCCAGTGTCTGATTCAGTGGCTGTCCTTTCCTAGCTATTCAAATACTTGGATGGGGGGGGCAGGGGAGAGAGGCTGGAGAGATGGCTCAGTGGCTAAGAGCACTGCCTGCTCTTCCAAAGGACCTGGTTCAATTCCCAGCACCCACATGGCAGCTCACAATTGTCTGTAACTCCAAGATCTGACACCCTCACACCAATGCACATAAATTAAAATTAAATAAAATATTTTTTAAGAAATCAAATACTTGGATGGGGGCAGTTACGACTACACTTACATGGGAAGAAATGTCTCCGTGAACTGAGAACTCTTTAACTTGTACTTGGGAAACAGGGGGAATTAAAGATAACTAGGCAGCCCAGGGGCAGGAAGGCATGGGTAAGAGACATGCGTGTGAAGGGTCACCATGTCACTGCACCAGCACCCATCTGGATTAGTCCACCCCATCTCCGTCCTGCCACTCATCCTGGACATCCCAAACCCATCTCCCTCATGCCTTCATGCCTCTGAAACATTGAGGTTTCAATTTTCGTTATCTGTTTTTTTTTTCTTCATGTGATTTTGGTATCATACTGAAATAACCCATTGCCTAATTAAAAAATTATAGTGCTTTGAACTGTTTACTTCTAAGCGTTTGGCAGTTTTAGCTCTCTGACAAATTTTGAGGGTTTTTTTTGTGTATGTGGTAAGGTAGCCGGTATGCTGTTTGTGGGCAGCATTTGTTTAGTGTCTTCATTCTGGCCATGGCGTGCATGTGCTCAGAACAATGCTCAGTAGAGGGCGTAAAAGTGGATATGTGTGAGCTGCAGCCCCAGCCCTCAGCACCAGTTTTGAAAAGCCTATTTTTTCTTACACCGTCAATTCAGTACTTCTGGTAAGAAGTCAGCTGACTGTGAGCGTATCTCTGAAATCCAAATCCTATTTTCACTGATTTGCATACCTGTCCTTAACTCAGTAGTAAGTTTGATTTCTGTGGTGTTTATTTTATTTGAGAAAAAGGCTCACTGTGAAGTCCAGTTGCATTTCAGTCTTGATGCCTCCTTCTGTCAGCCTTCCAAGCTCTAGGCTTACACGCACGCACCACAACACCCAGCTTGATTACTGGGTTTTGAAAGAAGCTTTGAAGTCATAAAGCACAATTCTTCCAGCTTTCTTCATATTTTCAAGTTGTCCGCCTATTTAAAGTCTCCTCCATCTGCATATAGGTTTTAGGGACAGCATGCCAATTTCTATGAAGAATTCAGATGGAATTTTGAGAGAATTCTGCTGAGCCTACAGATTATCCTGAGAGCACTACCATGGTAATAATAATATTTCTTCTGGTCTATAAATATGGGCCATTTACTACATCTCCTTTAAATCCACTCAGAAGTATATTTGGCACTAGCACCTGGTTGAAAACTGAGAAAGACTTCCATAGTTTTCAGAGTGGGACTGCCCTTCTTTTTTTTTTTTTAAATTTATTACTATTTCATTTACTTTAGTGCCACTAGATATGAAAATTTTATTTTTCCTAAATATTTTATTTAATATTCATACATGCATATGATATATTTGGATCCACTATGCTCTATTCTCTCCTCTCTAGTGCCTTCCCATCCCCCCTACATTTTTCTCCTGATGCCATATTCTCATTCTCCCTCCCACACCCTACTGTGCTATGTAAGATGCCAAGCCGATTAGAGTGCTATGTCCTTGGACCCTCAGCCTTTCTTTGTACAGAATGCATAGCACCGGACCAACCCCGAGCAGAGGGCATACGATACATGTCAAATGTAGGTCCCAAAGATTGAACTTGGGTCATCTGGCTTTGTGGCAAGTGCCTTCACCAGCCCCCTGGTCTTCCAATATCAACCTGTTTGTAGTGTTGAACATATGAATTGATTAGTTTATGTCTAGAGGTACTTTGAGGAGGGGACCGATGCTAATGGCTTGTGGTGGACAGAGGCCAAGGAATCTGCTGAACAACCTATAGTGTACAGAACTCCACTCAAGACATTAACAAAGAAATATCTGACCTCAAATGGTAGTAGTGCCAAGGTTAAGAAACCCAGATTAAAGGAAGTCAAGAACAGAGAAAGTAAGCTAAAGTATCCACAAAAGGTATGTCTGGGTGAGGGCCTTTAGAATTAAGATGATTCTTAATCCTATACCCTTCCTGTAATGTGGAAATTATGTCCAAATACATTTTAAAAACCTCTGCTAAAGTATATAATGCTGATTACTTTTATCATATATTAAACTCGTATATTAAAGTGGATCCATTTGAGGGAGCTTTCTGTTCTATTTAAAATAGAAACTGATTTTCTTTCCAGTGCCACATTCTTTTCTATTCTTTGTAGATTTAGCAATTCACTCATTATCAACAGAATGTCTTATAAACCATACACATACTTTGCCGTCTTTGCTTTTTTTTCTGATTTAATTTGATTTACCTATTTTTTTTTCATAATGCTCAATTGCTTAAAGCATGCACATAGTTTTGTGTTTGATCCCTACAACCACAACAGGGACACTATACCGTACTTCTCTGGGTGAATAACACCTCTTGCCAAACTGGAGCAGTGGGTTAGTTAACTATAAAATGAGATGAGAATTGACATACACTTCAAATGTGCCGTGTGCAAAGGTCATGGAACAAACTGGGAACGCTGAGGACTGATTTCAGGCATAAGCACCATTCGTGCCCTCCCAGACTTTCGGGAGCACACAAAATACAAAGTGACATCAATATGAAGCATAAGTTTGGATAAGAACAATGTAGTAAAAAGCTATTTTCAAAATTACATGTGGAAAAAAAAACAGTTGATGTTTTTGAAACAGAATCTTTTCTTGAGATTTTGTTTATTTTATGTGTGTGAGTGTTTGCCTGAATGTACGCCTATGCACCATGTGAGCACAGTGTCATCAGAGAGCAGAACAGAGCTAACGATACCCTGAAACTGGAGTGAGAGGTGGTTCTCAGCCACCATGTGGTTACCCAGAACCAAACTCAAGTACTCTGAAAGGGCAGCAGGGGCTCTTAACTGTCTCTCTAGCCCCTAGCCATAGAATCTTAAAGGGAATTTAAGACAAATCAAGGCATCTATCACACTCTTCTGTGCAAGGATTGGGGTCTTTCTGGAATAAAACTACAGTCAACATACTCATGAGACAAAAACAGCGCTTATTTCTCTTCTATTCTAGTTTGTTTATTAATAGCATCTTCAAACGCACAAGAAAACATCAATATCGTTGTAGCAGGCTATGTTGATATAGTCAGTGGAGGTCTCATAGAAGACATTTTTCTTTTTTCTTTCTTTCTTTTTTTGGGTTGGTTTTTTTGTTTGTTTGTTTGTTTTTTGTTTTTGTTTTTGTTTTTTGTTTTTTTTTGGTTTTTTTCGAGACAGGGTTTCTCTATGTTATCTTGGCTGTCCTGGACTCACTTTGTAGACCAGGCTGGCCTCGAACTCACAGCGATCCGTCTGCCTTTGCCTCTCAAGTGCTGGGATTAAAGGCGTGCGCCACCACGCCCAGCTAGAAAACATTTCTCTAATAAGGCAAGTGTTTGTTCCCACAAATACTAATGTTGAAATTTGGGGGGGCTGGAGAGATGGCTCAGAGGTTAAGAGCACTGGCTGCTCTTCCAAAGGTCCTGAGTTCAATTCCCAGCAACCATATGGTGGCTCACAACCATCTACAATGAGATCTGGTGCCCTCTTCTGGTGTGCACACATGCAGGCAAAATACTGCATAAATAATAAATAAACAAATCTTTTAAAAATGTATTAAAAATAAATAAATAAATTTGATTAGCAATTTTAAAAGGTGATGATGCCTCTAAAGAGATTACTTTAATCCTAGCACTCATGAGAACTCTCTAAGTTTGAGGCCACCCTGGTCTACAGAGGAGTTCCAGGATACACAGAGACACCCTGTCTAGAGGAAGAAAAAACAAACAGAGAGAGGGAGAGAGACTTAATACAACTCTCACAGGACTGGATTGTTGCCACCAAATGAACTGTTACAATGTGAGAGTGCTCGCTAGGTTGCCCACTTGGCTTTTTGCCAAGGGAAAAAATAGTTTGCCAGCCTCACAAACGGGGTTGCCTGGGGCTGAAGAGACACAGCTCAGTGGGTAAGAGCACATATTGTCCATCTAGAGAACATAGGTTCAGCTCCCAGCTGTGACTTCCCACACCTACACATCCACATGTCCACACACAGACCACACATATACACATAACTAAAAATAAAAAAAAATTGTCTCACAAACCAAATTTAAAATAAATAAATTTTTATCCCGATGTGGTGCTATACAACTTTAATCTTAAAAGTTGAGAAATAGAAACAGGCAGACCTCTGTAAATTCCAGAACAACCTGGTCTACATAACCAGTTTCAGGCCAGCCAGGGCTACACCCTCAAAAGAAAAGAAGGAAAAAAGAAAAGAAAAAAAAAAGGGGGGGCCTGCTCAATCTTGTACTCTGTAGCCTCTAGAACTATGAACCAAAATTAAAACCTTGTTTACTTTTTAAAAAATGATCCGTTCCCAGCAAAAGAAAATGATCCAGGTCACCAACTTAAAGAGGGTGATTCTGACAGCTGTCACTGTTTAAGTCTGGGTAATGGGAGAGTAAGCATGCTCATATTCCTAGTCCCTGGAGGCCTGGCTCCTTCCCACAGGCAGGTATTTCAACCCCTGGAACTCCAACTCGAGTGTGCAAAGTCCCACTTGCATTACTCGAACACAGTCAAACCCAAGATTCTCACCCACCACTCAACAGCATCCATTTGCCTGACTGTGTGAAGACAAACCCTCTTCAACAAGCTTCTGATGCCCAAACGCCATGCACCCCACTTCAGTAGCTTACTGGAACAAGGAGGGAGAATGTCTGTCTAGCAAAGGATGCTAAGCTAAGCATCCACATAAAATACCATCTGACATTTCATACCACCAAGATTTCTGAGCATAACATGCCATGGTGTTAGGAAGACTCTGGGTTCTAAGACGTTTCCCAGAGCAAAGTCCAGGAGAGCAAATAGCAGCAGACTTGCTGATAACTATGAGTAACTAAAATGCAAAGTACAATGGAGTGAGTTCTAAGAGAAGTATTAGTCACACAGGGAAATGCATTTAAAGGGTTATTATGAACTCTTAAGGACAACAGACATATCCTCATCAACAATCTTATCTTTTAAGCAGAAACAGTTATAACGAAAGGGTTTTTTCCCCTATGGAAACGAAATATTAAATATCAAGACAGAATGTCAGTTCTCACCCAAATGGTACTCCAAGGGCACCCAAGGGAGTCACCAGGACCGTAGGGACCGCAGTATAAGCTAGGAAGTTTCCAATCTGGCCAACAGCCACTGTCAAGAGAATCACAAGGACACCACTTGCCGTTATCAAGCTCCTTTTATCGCCGATAAAGAGTTTGCCAGCTCTGTTCTTCAGCCCTTCTGAAGAAGCAAATCTACCTGGTCACACATCCCAGCGGCTGACCTTCCCTGGTCTGGGGAGTAGTCCCAAACCTCTATGGAAATGTCCAGCATTATCACAGTACTAAGTGTGACACTGAATATATTTCCACTCTTTGAATTCTAGCTTAAAATATTTTTACTTTTACATTTTAACTTATTCATTCATTTGTTTATCTTTAGCCAAAACATAGTATAAAAGCCATACATGGGGTACTAAGTAATGCTTGCACACACACGTGCTGTGCACTATCTCGATCAGGTTAAACATAACTATGTGCTCCAACATTTTTCATTGCTTTTATGTTGCCAACACTGACAATATTGTATCCTCCTTTTATGATATAAACAGTACTTTCGCCACCTGTACACACTACAGTAGTACACCAAGGCACCCTGCTTCTTCTGACTACAATCTTTCTTCCACAAGTTGGGCAGAGCTTCCCAACTGCCTTCAAGTGACCTCAGTCCTGCTCCAGTGGGAGAAGCTGGCCAGAGCTGGCTTGTACAGGACTCTTAGGTGCACCGCTCAAACTAAGCTTATAAGGGGGCTCCTCAGTGAGCAGAATCAGCCTCAACTATGTAGCATTTTGTTTAAAAGGCAATATATGACATGTGGTTTTAAGAAAAAAAATCACAATTGAATATTTAAGTTATAGCACATGATCTTTGATCTGTTTTTTGAGCCAGGAAACTTCGTTACATCAACTGTGCTTAGAAGGCAAGACAGCCTGAACATGGGGCCACACAGGCAGCATCAGCACTGAGATAGAGGAGGGAGAGACTGCTCTGATTTCTCCACACCCAGCACAACAGCACAACAGGAGAGTAAATCTCAAGTGCCAAAAGAGTGGGAGGTGTGGGGGCACCTTCTGAGCCACACCCACTCATGTTGTCCTCTCCATCGCTGCCCAGGTGAATGACTTGAGGAATAAATAAAAAGGCCAGAATCTTTACTGTAGAAGCCACTTACTTGCAATTGTGCCAGCCCACCATACAATGTCTGTTAAGTAGGAAGTACCTATAAAAAAAAAAGAGAGGAATATCAATCAGGAAAGCAGGTTTACTCAGTGGGATGTGTGTGTGTGTGTGTGTGTGTGTGTGTGTGTGTGTGTGTGTGTGTGTGTGTGTAAAGGTCAGTAGATAACTTCTGGAAGCCACTTATCTTCTTGCACCATAAGTTCCACTGGCTAAACTCAGGTCCTCAGGCTTGCACTGAATGCAGTGATGACATCATGAGCGCTCACGAGGACTGCTGAAGTTGGAGCAAATGCATCTTGCATTATAAAATGGCCAGGGATGGAATGCTGTGGTTTGATTGTGAAATGTCCCCCAAGGGATCATGTATTTGCACACCTGGTCCCCAGCTTTTTGTGCTGTTGGAAAGGATGTGAAGCTTTAGGATGTCGAGCCTTGCTGGAGGAAGTGTGTCACTGCGTGTGTCTTGATGTTTAATAGCCTGGCTCTCTGCTTGGTGACTGTAGACACAAAGTGACCCGCTGTCTCATGCACCTGCTGCCATGCCTTTTGTGACACAGCAGACTGGATTCCTTCTTAACCTGTAGGGCTCATGAAATAAGCTCTCCATTAAGTTGTTTCTTGAGAGGAATTTGGTGACATCAAGTAGCAAAGCAGCTAATAGGAAGGATCGCCCACAGGGCAACTATTGCCCACAGCAGGATTGTGAATTAACAAGAAGCATGACTGAGGTTAGAGGAAGAGATCCCACAGGCACCAGGATAAAGACGTGAAAGCAGCCAACGTTAAGGGAGAACTGGAAACGTTCCTGAAAACTGGGTACGTATGTAATAAAACCACATCATCAGAACGAATACATAATATCTAAGTGACCCGCAATGGTAACAGGGAGCCAACCTTATCTTCTGGAACCTGGACCTCCCCTACCTGTGCCTCCTTTCCAAGTCTGTTTGTTTCTCTCATCTAATGAACCATTCCATTCCATGTGCTCTTGTCTAAACCACTGTTTGTAGAACAAGAACCTGGCAATTTCAGCAGGTGTGCTCTGAACTCGGATGTGTACCTGTAACCGCTGTCAATCACAGAGCGAGAAGGGAAGCAGGAAAGGCTTTCAAATGCTCTCATCCTTAGCCACAGCGCTATGCTCTCCTTCCTCAAACACTTGGGATGATGGGAAAGTTCCCACGGAATGCCTGATCAAAGCCTAGGGAAGGGATCAGATTCAAATTCTCTTTTCTCATCTTTCCATGGTGCCGAAGTTTGGTTCCTCTTACTGTGAGAAGGAGCATGAACAAAATCAACATGCAAAGAAAAGCTTATTTGGCTTACATTTCTCAACCTCAGACAGTTCACCTTTGAGAAAAGTCAAATGGAAATTCAAACAGGAGCCTGAAGTCAGGAACTGATGCAGAAAGCCATAGAGGAACAGAGCTTACTCGCCCACTCTTCATAGTTTACTCAGCCTTTCTTATGCAACTCAAGACCATTTGCCCAGGGATGGCACCCGCAAGGTGGCCTGGGCCATCCCATAGCAATCATTAAACAAGAAAATGTTCCACAGATTTGCTTACAGGCAAATGCTCATAGAGGCTTTTCCTAAGATTAAAATGGTAAGTGGTAACCTGGGAGAGTCCACCTTTAAACTGGGAGGTTCACAGGAATCCACATGAACCCCAGCCAACCTATAAGACACCCTCCCAAGGGCTTCTGCACACAGCTGCCTTTCACTCACAGCCATCTAACAGATCAATGTGGCCAACAAAGATGGTGATGTCACATGACCAGCCAAAGTGGCAGCATTTATAAGGGCACGGGATAGTACTGATAAACAGTAGCCATACTCTGTACCACTACACTCCCCCTGCCCCCCCCCCCCCGCCACCTCTCCAGACTTTCTGTTACACCACTGGCATTCACTTGTTCACACCCATTCTTTCTACCTTCTGGCTTCCTAGGAAAGCCCACTAGGAATGACAGGGAATGGCAGACTGACATGGGACACATGGCCAGACTACAGCGGCACCCTCTATTGAGATTACGCTCCAGGATCTACTCCTGACCCTGCAGTGGGGAGGGAGGAATTCAAACCTGGCACCTGCCTGCTTCACGTGGTGACACCACCTGTGACTGTCCATGTCCCTGTCATTAGTCCTTATCTACTTGTGTTCAGCCAGAAAGCGCCTTTCTCAAATTCTGTCTGTTTACTGTAAGCAACACTAGCCTAAGGACATGGAGGTAATTTCACAGGAAATAAGACATCACCTTTGGGCGATCCACTAGCCTCTGCTGGCTTAAGTGCTGGGCTTAAAGGCGTGCTCCACCACGCCTGGCTTAAATGGCAATCTAAAACCACAGTCACACATCTGCATTCAAGCAAACTTTTTCTCCGGTCACCTAATAGCTCAAGAGTTGGGGAGTATTCCATCCAGGTAGAAGAATGTCAGAGCAGAGACATTCCAAGACTTAATCCCAAGAGAAAGAAACAATTTAAGCAACTGGTTCAGCCCTTTGCCAAGAAAACAAGTAGAGCCAGAAGAACTGGAGATGAAAACTGGTGCTTCTAACTGCAGTACAAGTAGGTTACATTCACCTAGAGATGCCGGCGTCCAAACGATGAGAGGGACGGCACTCTAACCCTTGAGGACTCAAGTAGACACAGGGACATTGTTCCTCCATTTCAGAAGCTCTGGTACCACCCCCTCTCTCTCCCTCCTCCCCTCCCTCTTTCCCTCCCCCATCCCCCACCCCAGGATCTCTATAGGAAATCTGCCTTCATTTCCCTTGGACATTACAACACATCCTCAATAAGTGAAATAAGTTTAATCCTGAGAACCTAAAGAGAAAGAAGCTAACATTTTACTACAACACCACAGGCCTCAAAAACAAGCTCAGTGATGGGGAAATTCAGCCAAAGGATATAAGGTTATACTGCAGCAAAACCTATTTTGTAGGAATCAAGGAAAATGGCCTGACATGTCGTATGTTCAGGCCCTGATGGTTCTCGACCAGGAAAGGAGACTATGTCATGCAAAAGCAAATGATGATCCTTGTTTGTGCCTAAACTCTGCTTTTCACACAGAACACCATGGGATACATAGGGATCCTGTTTCAAAAACAAAAACAAAAACAAAACAGCGGTGTAGTGAATGAAAACATGTTTTTATTTGGGTCCCAAGTGTGGCATAGGTAGTGGATATAAGCATGCTTTTTGTTTTAATCCCAAGTATGGGATGGAGAACAGACTTGTGAGAGAAGAGGTGATGTTTATCTACTGAGAAGTAGAACCCACTTTGTGGGGCGGGGCTTGGTTTTTGCCAGATGAAAAACATCCTAGCACAGACCCCGAGAGGATGGATATATATATATATATATGGGGCTTTTTGGGTCTTGGTATTGTTTGGCTGTTCATCACTCCACTTCGAGATGCTCCTAGAGATAACTGATCCAGCGTCCAGCGAAGGCTTCCAGGTTCTGGCCACTGTTCCAGGTTCCAGCAGCAACTTTGGTGGAATTGCTGGTCTGCTGAAATCCTGCTGACTACACTAGGGGAATCGCTCCCAAGAACTGAATTCAACAAGGTCTACTCCTCCTATTCCCATAATCCTCCTTTCTCTCCTATCTAGGGTAGGTGGGTTGGAAGGGAGGTATAAGCATTTAAAGAACCCCAAATAAAGTAGGTTCGGAAAAGGTGAAGCCTACACAGCGGGCAACTGTTCCACTTCCACAGAGGCCTACCCCACCTCCATCTTCTCCTACTTACCCCACGTTACCAACAAAAGGCGTCCAGCCCTGCAGGCCACACAAAGAGCGGAGCTTCTTATCAGCCATTCTCTTCTGTGCCTATGCCACCCCCCTTAAGAGAAATGCCTAGACTAGCAGTGACAAGTTGAGTCCTTTTTCAATTACAAATCCTCAATAATACAATAATATAGGAAGTATTTCTGAGGAACATCCCATTTATTAGTTATTTCTGGACCTTAATTTTAGCTTATGCCCTCACAAGGTAAGACCTACACTGATGCCTGCTCACGTGCTACATCCCTGGAGGAAAATAGAGTCTTGGAAGATATTTTAAAAATGCATACAAATAATTTATTTGGTAAAAAAAAAAAAATCTAATGAGCGCCTCTCAGAGCAGGAAGCTACTAATTGGGAATCTAATCCCTTATCAGGGAATCACACGTATAGGCAGATGACAGAAAGCCTTATTGCAAGAATAAAAAATTACATATAAATAAATATGACAACACCAGAGAAGATAAATCCGGAAAGGAAGAAAATTCTGCCCTATTTCCCAACAGGCTAATTGGGGCTTTCATGAATTCACCAACACAGAGCCTACATTCTTCAAAGTATAAGCTCTTCTGGGTCAACATTTTATTATCCAGTCAGCACCAGAGAATAAAAAATGCCTCAGGAACCAAAGATGAGACCACAGAACCCTCACACACCACTCTCTTCATGGTTAACAGCCAAGATCTAGAGGAAGACCAAAAGGAACAGAGATGATTATATTTGCCCTTAAAGGCACTGGCTGGACCGACCCAAATGATTCACATAAACCTCAGAGATTTCAGACTCGGGGAAGGTTGGCATTAGGACACTGGGCATGTAAGATCACCAACCACTACCTCCCATCCTGAGTGTTCAATATGTAAGGACCAGGAAGTCTAACATTGGAAGGCAGATTGATGCTGTCTCAGAGAAGAAAGGGCCCAACTCCCAACATCACAGCCACCTTACAGGGCTGAGGGTACTGAGGGAACGGGCTAGCTCCTGTTCTCTGCTGAAGTACCTTCAAGTATGCTTGAAGTAGCAGGTAAGAAAAGTAATCTGCTATAGATAGTGAAGCCACTCACTTGGTCCTTATTTTTCCTTAGAAACAGATCTACAGATACAGTTGGGGGAGGAGGAGCAGGAATCCCTTCCAAGACAGTATCTTGTCAATTTGAAGATCAGGTTTTTCATGATATATTCCTGAGAGTCCCTCAATGCCCTTCTCCCACCTACGAAAGAGACTTGCTGTGATACCTAGGGACAATTTTATAATTCTCTAGGGGCTCCAGAGCTCGGATAACCCTAGTCTCCAAAGTATTCCCAAGAAAGCACCCAACAAAAATAGACCTGACTGGGGTACAAGGACCCTTGAAAATGAGCTAAAACAACTTGACCCGGTCAAAAATCCACTGAAAACCTGGGATAAGCTATCCAACCAAAACGGATCCATTAAGGAGGGAAGTTGAATTAGAAATACAGTCTATCATTAAAAGTTCTCTACAACACGCCTGGCCGGTCCTCTGTCAGTTTCCTTGTAAAACCCTAATCTTCCTGGTTCATAAGGCAACTGGAGAAAGGCAAGCAGTCCAAGACTCTAGGCTTGCCCATGAGGTGGTAATTCTACTGACTGCTCTGATGGCCATTATACTCCCTGAGTCTACTAAGTGGTCTTCAGTTGCCATGTTTATGTTGATTGCCAACTTGACAGGATCGACAGTCTCCTCGGAGACCATGTGAAGGGTTTTCTACATTCTGTTAATTAGTCTGGGAGGTCCCATCCTAACTTCCATACTAAATAAAAAAGGAGAAAGGGAATGAAGTGCAGCATTCAGTGCTCTCTGCCTTCTGACAGCAGACACAATGTGACCGGCTGCCTCACACTCCTGCCACCATGACTTCCCAGCCAAGATGGACTGCCTCTGTCCTAAAATTCGAAGCCAAACCTTCCTGAAGTTACTTTTGACAACTCTTTTTTCATAGCACGAAGACAATTGATAGCAGAGAGGCAGGGCCAAAAGATACCCTTTCTTTTTTGTGTTCCTTTACACCCTGAACGTTGGTTGGCTTGTTCCTATTGTTTTGTTTTGCTTTTGCATGGAGAGACCCAGTTGCTGGACCTTCCCAACAGTGCATGTGGACAACCTTCCTGGATGGGGAGGCCTGGTGGCACTCAGAGGAAGGATAACAGGCTACCAAGAAGAGACTTGATACCCTATGAGCATATACAGGGGGAGGAAGTCCCTCTCAGGCACAGTCATAGGGGAGGAGAGTAAGGGGAAAATGGGAGGGAGGGAGGAATGGAAGGATACAAGGGATGGGATAACAATTGAGATGCAATATGAATAAATTAATAAAATATATTTAAAAGAAAAAAAAGGGTCAGAGAAGGCCCCATATTTGGCTGCATCATTTTAGACCTTAGGGCCTAGTTAGGGCACAAAGAGCAGTTTTACAATATGTAGGTGATGTGTTAATAACTACTATAGAAAGCTCAGATCAAATTACCATCAAAATCCTAAACTTTCTGATCCTTCAAAGACATCAGATCTGCGGGTAGGGAGGCCAAATAACTCAGCAGGAAGTACAACCATACAACCATAGCCACATCAAGTTAGGGATAATTGGACTACTTCAACCAAGAATAAGACAGCTACTTGAACACGGCTGGATTTTGTCAAACGTGGATTTCTAACTTTGGACGAATGACAAAACCTCTCTCTGCAGTTATTAAGGGCCTAGACTCTGAGCCCTTCAACAAGATGCTCAATCAAAGTGATTTTTTAATCAGATAAAGTGGGCTCTTATGGAAGCCACAATGCTAGACACGCTTGATCACCAAAAGCCCTCTCTACTATTTGTGGTGGAAAAGCAATCTTGTGGTATTGACTAAATATATAGAAGCCTATCAATTGGTACAGAGGAAGAGGCCCTATATGCCTACTCTGTACATAATTATAGTCAGTAAGCAATCATTAACAGAAGGGCAGTCATGGCCAAAGTACCCAGCCCTCCCTCAAAGACTCAGAGACAGCCACCACGGCACTAGAAAAAGATCATAAGGATCTAATTTGTTCATAAGGAGCCACTGTATAATATGTAGATAATACTTTAATACGTAGCCCAAAGAGAGAAAGCTCAGACCAAAATACAACTGGAATCCTAAACCTTTTGAGGCTCATAGGTATCCTCCAAGAAGGCCCAAATCAGCCATCTATGAGTGAAGTCTTGTCCTCCAAGCACCTTTCCTTATTATCCTGGTGCAGAGAGTACCAGGTTTCTCAAACAACTAGAGATGCTTTCAAACTTACCTTGACTTTAAACTCACCCCTTTCCTAGCCAAACTACACATAATCTACTGCTCCACTTTTTGTTCACTACAGACCTGGGAAAGAACACACCTCAGTAAACATGATAGCCTAAATACTTATAGTTTCCTCTGCCAAACAATTTATTCCACTACTTTTTAATCCAGCCACACTCAGATTCTTAGGGCATGGGCAGAATGTAGCCAGTTTCTTTGCTAGCTCAGTTCCCAGGAGAGTGTGTTCCCCTCTGAAACATCATAAGCTAGGTCTTCCCTGACACCATAGAGAGGCACTTCATTTGAGACAAATGCCTCCATCAGACTTCCTTGTAGGCAAATCTGTAGGGCACTTTGTTGATTAATGACTGATATGGGACAGCCCAGCCCAGGTACCACCTCGGGGCAGGCGGTCCTCGGTAAGAAGACAAACTGAGCAAGCCAGTAGGCAGCATTCTTCAATGGCATCTACTTGGGTTCCTGTCTCCATCTTTTTGTTGTGACAGTCCTATGATTAGGCTGATTTTGGAAGGATTGTGGATAGAGTTTGGAACTTTGGGCTGAGAAAAGCCATTGGGAGCTCAGAGCTTAATGGGCAGAGGGTACATGTGGGTGGGAGCTTGAAAGACAGGATCGCACATGATTGAAGCCTGATTTTTCCAGTTTCAGAAGGCAGAAAAGACTCTAACCAGGCCACTCATGTGATATTCTGAACTAAGAACTTGTGGTTCTGTTCATCAGGGACTGACGAATCAGGGACTGCAGTTAATAGCTCAGAAGCCCTGAAGTGAAACTTCTGCTTTACTGGGATAAGCAATGCTGTTCAGCTGGAACTGAAAAATCAGCCGTGATCAAGAAGACACCAGAACCACTGAGGATCATTAAGTCTGGGAGTATTTCCTCAGGGTCAGCACACGGGGGCTGTGGTCCAGAGGAGGCCATGACCACATCTCAACTGAGAGCCAAACCTGATAACATGTAAAAGTCAGGTACTGGTTTTGAAGGCATGAAAGTGACATTAAAAGCAGCTAAGCCTTGGAACTGTGTGCCAGGCCTGAAATCCTTTCAAGGGGAGCCAGGAGAGGCCAATGGTGACAGTGCAGCCTCACAGCTGTAGTGGAAGGTCCAGGACTGAAGTGGTCGTGGTGAGAGACTGAGGCTTGGCAGCAGGAGGCAGGGTCAGAGTCCCTGAAGAGAGACCGGGAGAAGCCATGGGTGGAAGTTCCGCCCAGCTGCAGCAGGAGACCCCAGCATCTCAAAACTGACTATATCAGGCCTGGAGAGAGGCTATGAACAGTGGTTGCTCTTCAGAGGATCTGGGTGCAAATACCACATGGCAGCTCACAGGTGTCTGTAATCCCAGTTCCAAAGGATATGACACCCTCATACTGATATATGGTCAAGCAAAACATCAATGTACATAAAATAAATTAAAAAAGAAAGACTGAGCGGGGGTTGGGGGGGATACAAAGGACACTTCCAGTGTACAGCTGCCAGGACAGCAGCAGCTGAGTGGAGCTGGCCTGAGCTTAGGGGACAAGCTGCCTGTACTGCAGAGGACAGAGAGGGAGATGTGGCCCAAGCTTTTTGCAGAAGCCCAGAAGGTCCTAAATGAAGCCCAGATACTGAACAATGAACTATTTACATCGTTGGAGTTTGGTTTTCTTGGTTTGAATGTGGCTGTGTGCTCTGGTTATTCCCTCTTAGAGTAAAATGTACTTAGCTTTGTTTGCTGGTGCATATGAGTCCACAGTTAAGAGACTTTAGAAGGACGCTGATAACCTAGAGAAACTATGAATACTTTGGAGTTGCTTTGAATGTTGAAGGTGACTCTGAATGTTTTGTTTGTTTTCAAGACAGGGTTTCTCTGTGGAGCCCTGGCTGCCCTGGAATTTGCTTTGTAGACCACGCTGGCCTCCAATTCACAGAGCTCTGCCTGCCTCTGCCTCCCTGAGTGCAGGAATTAAAGGCGTGCACTGCACCCTGCTGACTCTGTATGTTTTAAAGAGATTAAACTTTAAAGGTTGTGGAACTTTTAAAGTTAGAAACACGTTTTATATCGTGATGCAGATACTAATATAACATCTTGGGGACAGCAAGAAAGGAAAGGTTGTGTCTTAACAATGCTGTGTTTGTTAGCATCAGGTCAAGAAGGGCTCATTGTTCTGGCTAGTTTCATGGAAACTGCATAATAAAATGCCCCACCAGACCCGTCTGTGGGCAAGCCTGTGGTACATGTTCTTGATTTCTCAGATTCCCTGAGAGAACTGAGAGGTTACACTTTACTGCGTAAAGGTGAGAGGTTGCTATGAAGATCCAAGAGTGCTGGAAATGCCAGACTACAGAATACCTGCCAAAGAAAGCAGCAGGCACCAAGTGGAACCTGCACAAGAGAGAAGCCACATACGCGTTTGGGGGCAGAGTCGAAGGGGGCGGTCCTGCTCAAGTCGCTGGAGCCTTGGTGATTCGGCTACAAGGCTCAGAAGTTCATGGAGCTGCCGACTTTGCTATTTGGCCCATCTGGTATGAATCTTGCTCTGCACCCAACATTTTCCTGCTGTTATCCTACGCCTTCCTTTTGTAAAGGGAATATTTATTTTGTGCTACTGTGTTGGAAGCATGAACCTTGGTTTTTATTTTATTGCACTGTATGCGTGCGCTTGTTTGTATGTGATGGGAAGGGTAGGACATGTGCTGTAACAGGTATGTGGATGTCAGGATACAACTCTGTGGACTTGGATTGCTCCTTCTACCTTTGCACAGACTCCTGGGATCAAACTCAGGCTGGCAGCCCTGTGAAGCAAGCACCTTTATCTGACAAGCTATCTCACTGACCTCTTCTCTTCTCTTTCTTTGTTTCTTTCTTTGTTTAATGTTTTTATATGAGCTCAAAGTTTTAAAAATTGTTCTGAGCTTCAGAAGACAATGTAAGAACAGTTAAAAGACTATGGTGCAAGCCAGGTGTGATGGCACTAGGTAGGCAGAAGTAGGAGAATCAGAAGTCCAAAGCAACCCTAAACTTCATATTCAGTTTGAGGCAAACCCAAGATAGATGTGTGTGTGTGTGTGTGTGTGTGTGTGTGTGAGAGAGAGAGAGAGAGAGAGAGAGAGAGAGAGAGAGAGAGAGAGAGAGAGAGAGACCTGACTATCTAAAAAAAACAAAATTTAAAAAGACTACAGCAAGCCGGGCGTGGTGGCGCATGCCTTTAATCCCAGCACTCGGGAGGCAGAGGCGGGCGGATCACTGTGAGTTCGAGGCCAGCCTGGTCGACAAAGTGAGTCCAGGACAGCCAAGGCTACAGAGAGACCCTGTCTCGAAAAACCAAAAAAAAAAAAAAAAGACTACAGCAATTTTCATAGTTGGGATGCATTTTGTGCACTGCAACTGCTCCACTTCAGTACCACATTTCCTTTTTTTTTTTTTTTAAGATTTTATTTATTATTATGTATACAGTGCTCTATCTGCATGTACTCCGCATGCCAGAAGAGGGCATCAGATCACATTATAGATGGTTGTGAGCCACCATGTGGGTTGCTGGGAACTGAACTCAAGACCTCTGGAAGAGCAGGCGGTGCTCTCATCCACTGAGCCATCTCTCCAGCCCCACATTTACTTTTTTGGTTTTTAAAGACAAGGTTTCTCTGTGCAGCCTTGGCTGTCCTGGAACTTGCTCTGTAGACCAGACTAGCCTGGATCTCAGAGACCCACTTGCCCTGCCTCTCCAGTGCTGGAATTAAAGGTGTGTACCATGCCTGCCAGGATCAGTACCACTCTTCTTAGTTCCTCTCTAATTCCTATGATAAAATACCTTGATAAATGCAGCCTAGGGGAGAGTTTCTTTTGGCTCACGGTGTGAAGATGTAGTTCATCCCAGTGGGAAGTCACAGCACAGGAGCTTAGTTTCTTTTCTCTTTGCTGTGACCACATACCTGATAAGAAGCAACTCAGGGGAGAAAAAGGTAGTTTCTGCTCACTGTTACAGTTCAACAGGGTATTGTCCCTCATGGCAGGGACTCCTAAGAGCAGGAGGACAGCTGGCCCCATCTCATTCAAAATCACAAAGCAGAGCGTGAACAGGAAATAGGCTCTACTATAAAGTCTCAAGGCTTGCCCTCCAGTGGCTTACTTCCTCCAGGGAGGTTCCACCTTCAAACAGGCCCACAACCTTCCCTGTGTCCCCATCTGGTGACCAAGTGAACACACATGACTACAGTGGGACATTCCACATTCAAACTACAACACAACTAATACCTTCCCAGTCCTAAATAGCCACTTGCCTATGATGACCTCCCTGGGACAACTGACTACCTCCATAAGGTGTGTGCCAAATCGAAACTGTCCTCTCTCATGATGCTTAACAAGAAAGTAATAACAACTCATCTGTAAATTGCTACTTATTGCCTTGGAAACTTCCAGCTCCGGGTCTGTAAAACACTCCTCTCCTCTCCTCTCTTAATCCACTCTAGGGGCGTCACTGTTAGTATACGTTCCATCTGCCCATTAATTCGAACAGCTCTGAGGAGGGACAGGCTTGTTTCACTTAGCAGAATGTCAAGATTCATCTATGTTACAATGTATCAAAATCCCTTCTTATTAGCTGCTGAGTGATACTCAGCCTTAAAAAGACACATTTTGCCATCTGCTAAAGTGTGATCTAGAATATTCCCCAGAGGGCCATGTGCTCAAGGCATAGTCCCCAGCTTGTGGTACAGCTAGGAGGTAGCAGAACCTGTTAACACCCAGGGATAGCAGGTGGTCTTAAGTCACTCAGGTCTTGAGGGAGATTCCAAGGAGACTGTGAGTCCTTGTTTTTATTCCCCACCTTTTTCTTGCAAGCTCCTGCCTGGAGTAAGTGTAATGAGACTTCCAAAATTATGAGTCAAAGTAATCTTTTTCCTTATTAAATCATCACAGGTACTTGTTACAGCAACAGAGATCACAGTAGCACGTCATGGACCAGCTCAGGTAGGGCTAGGTTCTTGGGAATGGGGTTTTTTTGAAATGTCGGTGAACAGAGATAAGGTGGTGGCAAACAGACACAACCACACAGATGAGTTTGTGTCTGAGAGTATTTTTTAAGCAAGTGGTTTAGAATTTTATACTTTTTTTTTTTTAAACAGGGGGGTTTGTGGGATGGATTAAGTCACTCCCATCTATTGGCTTGGTGAGTAATGCCTTTATGACCAAAAGTGCAAAATGTCTTGATTCCCTGCTTTCACTTCCTTTGGGTAAGGCCACGTCTAGGGGTAATCCAAGAAGTCGAACTGCTGGATCAAACAGTAATTCTATACTTAACACTCTGAGGAACGAGCACACTATTTTCCAAAACAGCTGCATCATTTTACATGCCAGCTAGCACTACATAAGAGCGTTACAGTCTCTATCCTTGCCAATACTGGTTTTATATCTGCTCGCTGACAGCTATTCTTGTAAAGTAGAATTTTATCATAGCCTTGATTTGGCAAAAAAAAAAAAAGAGGGAAAAATTTAAAAGAGCAATCAATTCTTCCTGATCTAAAGCATACTGTATAGAGTTCAGTTAATCAGTTAATTAATTATTAGTCAGTTAGTTAATTATGAAACACCCTCAGCCAATTCTGAACAGCCAACTTTTCTGAGTTTGTTCTCCAGGCAGCCCTGGTCCCTCTTTATCACCATCCATGAACAGCCTCTCAGCAACAGCCAGCCTCTGGCCCCTCCCTCTAACTGGCTATCTGCAGGAAACCCTTGGCTACCAAGAAGAGTTTACTCTTATCAGACTCACACAGCTGGAGGGGCTCGCGCCTACCTGCTTGAGGCGAGTGCTTTCTCAGGAACTGTCTAAATTCCCACCAGAGACTCCTCCTCACAAACTTGGGCAATACAACTTCTTTTCTTAATCGTTTGTATATTTGGATTTTTGAAGCAGGTTTTGCTACACAGCCCAGTCTAGCTTTGAACTATGCAGCCCAGAATGGCTTCGAAGATTCAGTCTGGTTCAGCCTCCTAAGTGCTTGGATTACAAGCATACAAGCATACACCACCACACACAAGCCAATACAGTTTATTTTCAACATTCTTGAAGACCACCTCAATTCAGAGAAGAGTCTCCAGGCAGAACACTGCCAGCAAGAGGCCTTCTATCAGTGAGCTAACATCAATGCTTGTCCAAGTTTCCAAGACCGGTGGACTCTGTATTGTGTGTCAGTGTCTCCCTCTGTGCCTTACCTGGCCCCCTCCTTGCCTCAGTCTTCTTGAATATACTCAGGGCTTACTATGGCATGCCTAGTCCCATTACAATGCTCTTTAACACTCTGAAATAAATACATTTGGTGAATGTCTCATTAGAATTTAGAGAGTCTTCTAGTCTGAACCTCAAGGAACCACCAAAGGGCCATGTGCTGAAAGTTTGCTTTATTAGCTCATGGTGCACCTAGGGGAAAAAACCACCTTTAGGTGAACAGGCTTAGCGACAGGAAGCTGGACTATTTGGCACATACCTTTAAAGGGACTGTGTGATTCTTCTTCCCCAGTTTCCCAGCCGCCCAAGCTGAACAATCACCCAAGGCTTCAGTCGCCACATGTTTCAGCACCCATAATATGCTATGCTGCCACAGACCCAAAGCATCAGAGAGAAACTTCTAAAACTCTGAGTTAAAATAAACTTCTCCTCTTTTTTTTTTTTTTTTAAATTGAGTTTTTTCAAGACAGGGTTTCTCTGTGTAGCTTTGGCTGTCCTGGACTCACTTTGTAGACCAGGCTGGCCTCGAACTCACAGGGATCCACCTACCTGCCTCTCTGCCTCCCAGAGTGCCAGGATTACCGGCGTGCGCCACCAAGCCCAGCTAACCTTTCTTCTTTTTAAGTTTTTTATCTCAGCTACCTTCCACAGCAGCAAGAAGCTAGCAAAGGTTGGTACTAACTCTGGGCACTTGGGGCAGCTGGCCCTCTATATACAACGATTCAAACAAGTCTTTTGAAGAATACACGGGCAGATATGACTCAACTGATAGAGTGCTTGCCTAGCATGCATAAAACCTCAATTTGATCCTCCAACACTGCTTAAACCAGGCATTATAGCACATACTTGTAATCCTAGAATTTGGGAAGTGGAGGCAGGAGGATCAGAAGTTCAAGGTCATCCTCAGCTACCAGGTGAAGGCCAGCCCGGGATGCATGATAACCTGTCCCCCAAACAAACAACAAGTCCATATTGCATCTGTATGAGCTTTGTCCTGGCAACTATTCCCTTAAACAGCAAAGTGTAGCGGCTATTTACATACCATTTACTTTAAGTTGTATAAGTTGTTAATAGGTTTTGGAAGTATAAACATAAATTAAGTATAAAAATAAACAGAGGATACCATAAATTATATGCAAATACCATGCCATCTAAAGCAAGGGAGTCGAGCCTATGCAATTGTGCTCTCTTCTGGGGTCCTGAACAACATCCTGTGAAATACAGTGTGAGTGAGTGAGTCCTCTTTCCCAGGTCCCAGCCGTCATTCAACGGCACAAGAAAGAAGCCAGGTATTGAACCCTGAGCCTGTGTGCTTCAGAGGGCTTTCTCCAGCTCTCCAGTGGGCTCACTCATTGAGAAAGTCCTTTAAAGGGGACATTTAAAGCAAGCAGGCCCCCAGGCTCTCCACTGAAGAACTACAGTTAGAATTTAGCTTCCCTGAGGTTGAGCTTTCTAGAAATGCTACCACTTGTCAATTATAAAGGCAGACTCCTCTAAGGAAGCAGAGTTAGTTACACTGTAAGAAACCACAAGGTTTCATCTCTCTTAACCTAAGAACTTGGCCTTCCAGCTCTTTCATTTCACCCTTCTCTCTCCTTTTCCATTTCAGCTATTTGATGGTTATCAATTCTGTTGGTTAAGTAGATACGGTAAAGGTTTAAGAGAAGTTTGTTTTACTTTATGGGGGCTTGGAGGCTTGGGCTGGGATTACGGACACATGCCATCATATCTGCCCTGAGAATATATTTTAAAACTGTTCTAGCTTCAGTATCTCTAATAGTACATAATGTAAGTTTCAAAAATATCTGTTAAAGTAGACTTACTGAATAAAGTAAGACTAGATGCCTTCCATCACCATCTCAACCTATTGCAGTTGGTAGAAAGTGAGGAAACAAAAACTAATGAGCGACAGGTTCATTATGAACTGGGCCCAGGGGAGTCTGCTCAGACTACTGCACCAACCAAGGACAATACAAGTAGTAAACATCGAACCTCTACTCAGATCTAGCCAATGGACAGCATGTTCTCCACAGCTGAGTGGAGAGCGGGAACTAACTCTGACATGAACTCTGGTGCCCCATATTTGACCACTTTCCCTTGGTGGGGAGGCCTGGTGGCACTCAGAGAAAGAATAAGCAGGTTACCAAGATGAGACTTGATTGCCTATGACCATAGAGTGGGGGAGGAGGTCCCCCTCGGTCATAGACCTAGAGGAGGGGAATAGGGTGAAAGCAGGAGGGAGGGAGGAATGGGAAGATACAAGTGATGAGATAACAATTGAGATATAATCTGAATAAATTAATAAAAAATAAATTAAATTGAAAAACTAATGAAATTGCATTTTTACTTTATTAATTTAAAGGCATAGTATAGACCCATGTGTGATAGCACACACTTGTAATCCCAGCTACCCAAGATGTTGAGGTAGGAGATCATGAGTTTGAGACCAGCCTGGGCTACACAGTTAGAGACTATTTTGTGAAGTACATACACACATACATACATACAATAAGATATATAGTATGTAGGTATAAATAAAAGCATCCATATAATTGGTTTTTGGCTTTAAAAAAATGTGGTGCTTAAAATTAGACCCAGGACCTCAAAAAACAATTTTAGGTTAGTTTCTTTGTTTGCTAATTCAGCAGCCCCCTGGAACACAAAAAAATGAACTAAAATAACACATTTACTCTTGCTAGTCAATTGGCTTATTAAGGTTTTTTTTTTTCTTTTCTTAACTAATGTCTGTATTCAGAGTTCTTTTGCTTTCCTCTAATGTTTCACATTTGATGGTGTGTGCTGCTTCCTTCTGGCTGTCAGAGTTCCTGAGATTTCATGGCCTTGATTAGGACACCAGTCAGGTATTTTGTATGATGCTCCTCTGCTGAGGTTTATGTGTTTTGTGTCATGTTTCTCTCAGAGTTATCCTGGAATTGTGGGATTTGCAGGAATATCACACAAGTAAAGTATACATCTCATTTAATCCTATAAAAGGCACATTTTTTTTTTAGTCCCAACATGCACCTTCGCCCAATCTTGATGCCTATACAAACTGACAGACAGCCCCTACATGCAGTTGCCAGATCAGTCTTGGGGAACCATACTTGGTTTGACTTAGGTCTTATATTACGACTGCAATGCTTTCATTTTGAAATTAAGTTCTTTAAATACACATTGCTGGTTTTGTACTTTCACTCAGGATCGTCAGTTCTTTGTCCCTTTTCTGAAGGCTCCTGGCTCCCTGGCAGGCTGGTCAAACTTTTAATTGTGTTCCGGATTTGGAACTATTAAGTATATCTACTTCCCATGCGCTAGCTGCCAGGCTCTTACGCTTAAGCTCTGGAGGCTATGGCTCCAACCACAATCCTTTCTTGGTCTCTCTGAAAGCAGTGTTTACTTTTCCCTTCGAACTATTCTGCCCCTTGCTGTTCAGTGCCTGTCACAGGGCCTCTCAACACAAATGACACGACAGAGACAAAGAAGGGCTCTGTGCCTCATCGCACTTCTGTATCACTAAGTAGTAGTTATTTGGTGACCTGTCAACCCAGGGTGTGCTTAGCGGGCCCATTTGCACGCCTGTTTGACGTTTTTTCTTCACATTCAGATGGTTGAAGTGTCAACCAGAGGTAACTCAACTAATGGCCCCAGGGCAAAAGCCGCTGGAAAGAAGAGACCTTGCACTCAAGGTGAGAGTGGGCACCTCAGTGGCGCCTGCACATCCTGCGGGCCCACCACACACTCTTACTCCTTCACACAACCAAATGCTCTCCCGAGAGCACCCCCAGGCCCAGTCTAAGGCAAAGGAAGGCCTGGCTCCACCCACCTCTGGATCCCATAAATACGAAGCTCTGCCCCGCAGTAGGTGAGTGCGGGCCTCTGGGCAGCAGGGCTCCAAGATGAGCACCTGTCCGGATGCTCTGCAGCAGGGTAGGGGTTAGAGGACTGGACGGGGACAGGAACCGGGCAAGAAGTCCCGGTAAAGGGCTCCTGAAAGTGAAGAAGGCCTCCAAGGCCGCTGGTAATAGAGCGAGAGAGAAAGCAAGGGACAAGGAAGCGATGCCTGCGGCGTTGCCAAGGGGAGCCCGCCCCTGTGCTGAGCACAGGATCCCGCAGCCGCGTGGCGCGGACCCCGGCCCGGCCACAGCTCGCCCTACCTCGCCTTTTAGCGCGCACAATGCCCTTCTTCTGCAGCACGAACGTGGACCCGTTCACTAGGCTCGACACCACAGCCACGCCCAGGCCGAGCGACACAGCGGCGGGGCTCGGGCCGCGCGCCCCCTCCCCGGCAGCCGCAGCCGCCGCCGCCGCCGCAGTCCCCATGCCGCCCGCGCCGCCCTCCGCTGCGCGTGCGCGCGCCGCGCCCCACGGGCTAGGAGAGGAGCGGCGTGGGGCGGGGCGGGGCGGGAGCCGGAGTCTAGGGGTCGGACTGCGAAGTAAGGCGCAGGTGGGGTGTGTATGGGAAGCATGCTATGGGGACGGAGGGTGGAGAGGCCTCTGAGGTCTGCGTGGAAGCTGAGAGAGAATTCGGTAGAGGGAGCCTGTGCAGCTCCTGAAATAGAGAGAGAGCTCTGCAGTATTCAGAGACCTAGGGCCTCTGGCAGAGAGGGTCATGCTGTCCCCAGACCTCACAGGTCCTCTAGGACCTCTGAGGTGCGCTACTGAAGACGTGCATTCTTCTCGCTGCTCTGCTCCCCGAGACGTCCAGCTGCCTTCGCTCTGGATCATTGACCTTCTGGTCATACAGTATTATTTCATTTTAGTTCTTAATAAATTATATCAAAATTATAGGAGAAAATTATTTTGGCTCATTTTGCCAACTCTCACCTAAGTATTGTGGCCATTACCCACACCTTCAAAGGCAATGCGCAATTTTTCTCGTTCATTGAGTGTCACGCAGCAATCTGTTTTCATGTTATCACACAATTACAGTTTTAATACTCGTGTAATGTCCATGAAAATAAAATGTATCAAATCATTCGGCTGCTTGTTGGTTGTTAAGTTGCTCCAAATGCTTTCCCCCTTATTTTAAATCACGCTTTAATGAAAACTTTGTTTTTCAGCACTGGTAATTGAACTCAGGGCCTTGCGTATGAAAACTTTTCTCTTTATTGAAGAAGTATGAAAGGAGTTTTATTGGGAGGAGGCGCCCTGGGGGTTAGTGTAGGGACTTGGATTTCTTGCAGACTGTCGTGAAGCTAGGGACACAGAAAAACGAAATAGGGCTAGAGGTATTATTATTTCCCAAGATGAGATGCTAGTGCACCTATGGGACTGTGGAGACCAACATAATGTTTATAACATTTGGTTAACACATGGTTTACTGATGATTCATTAGCCACGGATGGAACCAAAATTAATGGAAAGTGGAAGCCTATACACTGGGGGATAGAATGGCCAATATTGAGAAAGGAACCACGAAATCACACAGCACTATTGGCTATAAGACAAGCAACTAGTAAAGCAAAAGGAAAACCTCTATCTTCTCCAATTTATATGTGTGTAATGGTATAGCTATATGGTCATTAGAATAGAACACCACGAACTGGCAGATAAATGGCAAAGATATCTGTTCATGGGGGGGGCATGAATTGAAATGACAAAACCTAGTAAAACTTAGGAAAGACATCAAATTTGTGTAGCTTATACAGGCAAGAGAGACAAAATGTCTGAAAATAATGAAATAGGTGACAAGTTGGCATCATATTTAATCTTAAATTTTTCCATGGAACAAATTCAGGATAAATAAGCAACAATGATAGATTACACATTTGAAAAACTTGAACGTTTATCCCTAACACTGAAAAATAAGGGATAATGGATAACCAAATTAAACCAGGACAACCCTATTACTATTATAAGGAATCCATAGCCAGGTGGTGATTCAATCTTTAATCCCAGCACTAGGGAGGAACATGCCTTTACACTTGGGAGGCAGAGGCAGTCACAGAAGAATTACAGTGATTTAAATTTAAAATCCTGCAAAAGGCAAGCTGAAATTCAAAGTGAATGTCCTTTGTGATCTAAAAATAAATACAGTAGACTTTGAGTTTATATAAAGAGAAAGGAGAATATAGGTATATTTGTCCACACATACTAAGACATATTTAGTTTCAAATTTTCAAAGGATTTTAAAAAAAATTGTCAATAGAAAGATATTACTTTTTCTGTTGCCAATATAATTTTGCCCTGGGAAACATATAACTCACCAAAAAAAGGAACTCCCCCCCTCCCCAGAATTAGGGTTGGAGCAGGGTTTTGTTTTTATCTTTCTAAGATAAAATAAAATAATGCATTCAACTAAGGAATCTGGAGACTACTGGACAAATGAAACATCTGAAGAAAAAGGATGAATCATCAAGACAAAATGTCCTAAGAAAAAGAGTGAATTGTCCAAGTGGTATCGCTGCCCTCTACTGACATAAGTGGCAAATAGTCTTTATGTGGTCCTAATGTAATTAAAAATTAGTGCTGACTTTGAGGTTGGTGTGTGCCTCTCTCTTTCTCTAAACCCATTCATGCATATAAAAGGAAAATCCAAAAATCTCTGCCTCCTATTAGAAGAGCCATTTGGTATGCGACAGAGGAAAACAAAAAACAAGGGTCTATTCTATTGCAACTAATCTCATAATCTTTTGGTTTTCATTTGACTGCTTAAAACTTTTCTTTAGGTATAAATATTATCTCAAAATCTATAAGATTTTTGTATATATAAAGATTCTGTCATGACACAAATAGTCATACAGGTACTAACTAATTCTAGAAATAAGGCTTATATACAGCTACCTGTACATGTTTTCAGGTTTGAGTCTGAAGCAGGTAACTAGGAACAAAGTTTGTGTATCTTGGATGTATTTAATAGACTGTGGTCCTCAAACCTTTCATAGATCTGCAGAATATGGCATTTAAAATGTTTAAGTTATCTACCATTCTTAACAGTAATCTTTGAGGTCTCCAAGATGATGATGGGATTCTGCAAGGATGGAGCCACCCGGATTGTGGCGATGCTAACCACTGAGATAAACTGTGCCATGTCTCTGCTGCCGCCAAGTTCTGGGAAAACAGCGAACACCTTTGGGTTGACTGCTGTGTTCCACCTAGTCAGCATTACCACTAAGCTGACAAACATCACCCAAAGAGCAGCTTCGGACTACAAACTGCTCAGGAGATTCAAATTGCTGAGTTCATGTGAGACTAACATGAACATTCTTACAGAACTTTGAACTCAAAAATACTTAATCATAGGACTGCCTAATACAAACACGTTGGAAATTGTAGAAAGCTTGACAGAAATAGCTTCATTAGTGTAAATAGTCTTACTATGTTAAAGTTAAAAACCTTTCCTTTTTATTTAGACAAAAGGGGGGAAATGTTGCAGGATATTTTATCACACTGTGAATCCTGAGATTGTGTTGTTTACTGAAAAGACCTGTTTCTAGTTGTGGTGGGGCCCAGTTCTAGCACACACCTTTAACTCAAGAGCTTTCTGCTTGATTATTGTAAACAGGATCAAATAAAGTCAACCATAGGTCAAAAGGCTGAGCAAGCAACCAGTTGACAGTGAATGGACATAAGGGAAAAAAAAAAAAACTAGTGTAAGAAGATGTCAGGAGGATGGATAGAGATTTGCACAGGAAGTAGAAGGGAGGGACATTTAATTTGAGGTTTTTTGAGATGGCTTGGGGAAGGATCATTCTGCCTTCTGGGATGTTGGCTGAGTAGGAAGTTCAGCTGGGTGCTTTCTGTGACTCTCTGAGCTAGTAGGCTTTCACCCAAGCATATGGCTCCTGAGACTTTACTGGTAAAATCAGCCAATTGAGATTTTTGTTGAAAACAACAGCTATGTACCCTAATAAACAGAGTACCATCTGGGGAGGTCAGGTTCTGGTTTCTCTATCTGCCCTTTCCTCATGCTGCCTTAGAAATCTAACAGGGGCTTTGCTGTTGTTTCTTTTTAAATCTTTATTGATTGATTTTTATCAAAGGTAGCTCCACAAGAACTCACAGTTCCTGAACTATTCTCTTCCCTTTTTAGCTGATTACCCAACTACATCCGTGTGGTGGTTTGGGTGGGTGTGGCCTCCAAACACTCATGTGTTGTAATGCTTGGTCCATAGGGAGTGGCACTATTAGGAGGTGTGGCCTTATTGGGGTAGGTGTAGCCTGTGTGTCATTGTGGAGACAGTCCCTGAGGTCTCATATGCTCAATCTATGCCCAGCGTGAAACACACTCTCCTGCTGCCTGTGGCTCAAGATGCGGAACTCTCAGCTTCTGCTCTAGCACCACGGTCTGCCTGCCTGCTACCATGCTTCCTGCCATGACAGTAATGGACTAAATCTCTGAAACTGTAAGCCAGCCCCAGTTAAATGCTTTCCTTTATAAGAGTTGTTGTTACGGTGTATCTTCACAGCAATAAAACCCACACTACAACCATCAGATTTGTGAATTCCTGCTCCATTCCTGCTCCAACCAGTCGACTGAGCCAAAGCTACCATCTTTATTAGGGAAAAAAACAAAACAAAACACTGAAACCTCTTGACCACAGGATCAAATTCTGGTGCATGCTTTTTACAAAAAGAATTTCCTTGTCAAGCTACTTTCATTTGGTTTGTGTGTTCTTTTTTGTTTTTTGTTTGGGTTTTTTGGTTTTTTGAGACAGGGTTTCTCTGTGAAGCCCTGGCTGTGCTGGACTCACTTTGTAGATCAGGCTGGCCTCAAACTCACATCGACCCATTTGCCTCTGCCTCCTGCGTGCTCGGATTAAAGGCGTACGCCACCGCATCCAGCCTGGTTTGTGTGTTCTTTTATGTAACTCTAAAATTTATTTCTAATGGGCAAGTAGGATTGTTTTCCACTGGATGGCCATTCCCATTTTGGCTTGAACAAACTATTCTTATATTCAGTATGCTTCAACTTGCCGTGATGTTTTCTAAAACATGTGCTTAAAATTAAAGTCAGCCAAAACATGTTTGGAGCTCTATGTCTGTAAGCCTAAGTCTGTCTCAATGTTAGATGACATCATTTGACTCCTTGGGAAGAGAAAACATGACATAACATTTTTGGGTCTGGAGTTGCACAAATGAGACACCAAAGACACCCTGCAAGCAACAAGTTTATTTTATTTTTGGCAATAATAAAAAAGAATAAAAAGAAACTGTGAAAGAAAGAAAGAAAGAAAGAAAGAAAGAAAGACAGACAGACAACCTGGAAAAACATCCAAACTCAAAAAGTAAAAATAAGTGAAACCTAAACAACAACAACAACAACAACAACAACAACAACAAAAAGAATAACTGGCAGCCTGGGCTGAGATTTCAAAAACCGAATTGGAAACCGAGACCCAGGGCCAGCTTGTTACAGTCATTTTAAAGCAAAGCTCATTAGTAGAAGGGTATTTACAGGAGGGTGGGGGAGCCTTACCTAGCCAGCACCACGTGGATTCATTATTTGGTAGCAAGGTGAGGAGTTGGCAGGATGTGATAAGGACCAGAGAGTTCACTATGTGTAGAGTCAGTAACTTAGACTGAGAACATCTGTCTGTCTTTTTGTTCTGGTGTTTTTTCCAGAACTGAAGGCCTGTGTGTGTGTGTTAGGCCTAAGATGGAGTCTGGTTTATCATTTCTTTAATTCCCCACTTAGATTTTGTTCCTGAATCAAATCATTGATTCTGTCTCTCTGAGGGGGCAAAGCAGAGTATTGGGTCCTTAAGAATATCACGTTAACATTAGATACCCTATTATGAATAAATTTGAGAAGGTCTTTATGAGGCAGGGTCCAAAGGTTAAGCCAGGATGAATAACAGGAGGGGCCCTGGGAGAGTGGTAACCAGGGTGGTTGCCCAAGGAGACCATGGAAACATGGACTAGAAACAGTTTTCTCTTCCTGAAGCCTTTTCCTTACTAAGCGAAGAGAATCTTTTTAAAAATTTTATTTATTATTATTTATTTATTATGCAGAAGAGGGCACCAGATCAGATTTTAGATGTTTGCGAACCATTATGTGGTTGCTGGGTCTTAAACTTAGGACCTCTAGAAGAGCAGTTAGTGCTCTTAACCCCTGAGCCAACTTTCCAGCCCCATGGCAAGAGAATCTTTAACTACACTTGAATGGTTAGCACAGAAGCAACATAGTTCTCTCAGAGCTAAGCAAAGACCTATTCCTTGCTGTAGGGATAGGTCCAAGCCTGTTAGAGAGTTTCCTTTGGCTTAGCATTTCAGCCTGTTAGGTGGGACAATGGATGGCATATTCCCTTATGTAACTACTTCCAGCTGACATTAGGACATTATTATTGGGGCCCAGGAAGGCTGAACTGCTCGTCATAGGTCAGGCATTTATCAAAAGCATCTGATTAGCTGATCCAGTTGAAGAGGTAGGGAGCAATAACATCATCTGGGCTGGTTTACATCAGCTTGTAGTAAGTCCAGATCTCAGCAACTTGCAGTCTACAGGTGATTGCTGACCGGAATCTGTTAGCCAGGTGAAAATCTGCTGAGACAGACATAGACTAGGGACAGAAGTTAAAATTGTGTCCATAAGACAGTACGAGTAGGCTCCTGCCTTTGAGACCTAGTAAAAGCTATTTAGAGCTTTGGGTTAGAAAGCATGAACATTCTATTCTCAGTCCAGATTGGACAGATATGTTTTTAGCATGATGAGAAACAATCTTAAGTATATATTCAGAAGACAGACAAAGAGAAATTAAAATCTTGAGCTTGTGACTGAATAATAAGCAGTCAGTGCTCCATCAGGTTAACAAAACTCTAATGATCAATGTTAAAAGTCTGAACTTTTGAAATTTTATAAAGATATAACAACAGCATAGAAAGGGGAAAGAAATCTCTAATATTTTTCATTTTATGTCTTAAATCATTTTTATAGCTTTACAATTTACATTTATATATTTTAAAACATTTTCTTAGACTCACTAATCTTCATAACTTACATTTATAAACCTTCAAACACCTTCCTATATTCTTAAATATTTTCTTAGAAGTTTTAAACTTGTATTTACCAACCCTAAAACATTTTTTTAGATCCTCAGACATTTTCTTAGGTCCCCATAACTTAAAATTTCATATCCTCAGACCTTACATAAACTTTATATTTTTTATCCAGTTATTCATCAGGAGACACAGGTAGCTGATTATTGGGAGCAGTCATTTAAATGAAGGAATAGTAAAAAGATACATTGGAATCTGTTTGCCTTCTAACATGAAGCCTGTGAGCAAGTCAAACCTGTTTTCCTTTTTAAATAAAAGACCTAGTACCTAGTAGTTTTAACTAGCTACTGAATTGACTGATAATACATTAACAGTGGATCTAATTGTTCTTTAGATCTCAAGCTACTATTAGCTTAGCCATCAATGTGATCAGAGACCTGAGGATAAACAGAAACTTAGATGAATTTATGTATCAGTTAAAATGACAGAGATAACTAGTCATCCCACCACCTAGACAGCTGTCCCAGGCTCCTGTGGTTTTCATGGCACCATGGGCAGAGACAGTCTGGCCATCAGGCACAGAAGGTGAGAGGCTGTTTCTGTGGAAGAAGAACATGAAAGAGAGACTGACCTCTTTTTGTTTTCAGCGTCATGAGACAATAACTTTCTGGGAGTCTAGTTTTTCCACAGTTCTGTCTGGGCCCTGTAGGCTGCAGGCAAGGTATTGGGGGCAGTTTTGTCCAGTGTTTAGAGCACCATAATCTAGGACTGAAGTGATCTGTCATTGTACCCAAATATCCTCAGAGATCTTGGGGAGCTACTGTTAGGGTTTTGTGAGTCTCTGTTATAATAAGCACACACGCGCGCGCGCGCGCACAGACACACACACACACACACACACACACACACACACATATATTCAGATCTCTGCCAAGCTTCAGGGTTAGCATATCTGAGCTCTGTCTTTAGTTATTTTCTCTAAACTGTATCTTGTAAACATAAAACAGAATGTTATAAATCTATATTGTGCAGATAAATGTTTGAAAACCAGGTCTATCTCAAGTAGATTTAAATAGACAAACTTTGTTTTCAGTTATTTTCTGTTTAACTTTGAAAACATATGCAGGGTGCTAAATAAAGCCTAACCTTATAATTAACTGCATCAGTTCTTAGCATAAGTTTAACTACATTTCTGAACTAGTATCAAAGTAAAACTTTCAATCATAGATACAGTTCTTAGAGAGATGGGCAATCCTGATGGTGCTATCACAGTGCATCATTACCAGTTGAACAGTAAAAGCTTAAAAAGAAGTTGCATCTGGCACTCAGCAGAGTACTGAATGTAGTTGACAGCCCTCAATAAAGATGGGGGGGGGGGGGGAAGCTATGACTCACTTTGACTCTTCTATAACCAAGTTTAACATTGTAAACAATTGACTGTTTCTAAAATTAATATATCCCAATTCAAAAGTATTTTTAGATTCATCTGTTTCCAGAGCCCATAATAGAGTAGCTTCTTATTTTGAATCGACTTCTATAATTTTAAAATTTTGCCATCATCTAAAGAATATTTTGAACCAGGATTGAACCATATGTACCGTATGTTGTAAGAATATGACTTTGGAGACTTCCAAGATGGCAGTACTTCCAGCTCACCAGAAGCCTCCAGCCTGCCCAGCAGATCCCACCCATACCCATCTGGTGCCCCCCACAGTATCTGAGTGGCAGAAGGTCAGAGGGGTAGCTGACTCCAAAATACCCACTTCAGCAGGCACCCTTTACAATAGGCACAAATAATATAAAGTACCTGGGTGTAACTCTAACCAAGCAAGTCAAGGACCTGTATGTCAAGAACTTCAAGTCTCTGAAGAAAGAAATTGAAGAAGATATCAGAAGATGGAAAGATTTCCCATGCTCATAGATTGGTAGGATTAACATAGTAAAAAAGGCCACCTTACCAAAAAGAATCTATACAGTCAACATAACCCCCATCAAAATACCATCACAATTTTGTACAGACTTTGGAAGAACAATTCTAAACTTCATATGGAGATGCAAAAAACAAAAACAAAAACAAAACAAAAAACTAAACAAAGCAACCAACCAAACAAAAAGCAACCCCCCCCCCCAAAACCCAAAACAACAACAACAACAAAAACAAAACTAACTCAAACAATTCTGTATAATAAAAGAACTTCTGAAGGTATCTCCATCTCTCTCGTCAAGCTATACTACAGAGCAATAGTAATAAAACCTGCATGGTACTGGCATAGAAATAGACTGGTGGATCAATGAAATCAAACTGAAGACCCAGAAACCTATGGACACTTGATTTTTTACAAAGGAGCCAAAAACCAGACAATGAAAAAAAAAGACAGTATCTTCAACAAATTGTGCTGGCCTAACTGGATGTCTACATGTAGAAAAATACAAATAGATCCATATTTATCATCCTGTACAAAACTCAAGTCCAAGTGCATCAAAGATCTCAACAAAACACCAGATAGACTAAATCTATTAGAAGTAGGGAAGACACTTGAACTCATTGGCCCAGGAGACACTTTTCTGAACAGAACACCAGCAGTACAGACCCTCAGATCAATAATTAATAAATAGGACCTTTTGAAACCGAAAAGCTTTTGTAAGGCAAAGGATACTGTCAATAGAACAAATGGCAGTCTTCAGATTGGGAAAAGATCTTCACCAATCCTACATCCATCAAAGGGTTAATATCCAATATATATAAAGAAATCAAAAAATTAAACACTAACAAACAAAACAACCCAATTAAAAAATGGGGCACAGAACCAAACAAAGAACTCTCAACAGAAGAATATTGAATGGCCAAGAAACACTTAAATGCTCAATGTCCTGAGGCATCAAGGGAATCCAAATCAAAATGACTCTGAGATTCCATCCTACATCTGGCAGAATGGCTAAGATAAAAAACACAAGTGACAGCTCATTCTGGCAAGGATGTGGAGAAAGGGGAACACTTCTTCATTGCTGGTGGGAATGCAAACTTGTACAATCACTTTAAAAATCAATCTGATTTCTCAGAAAATTGGGCATAGCTCTACCCCAAACCCAGTTATACCCCTATTGGGCACATGTCCAAAAGATGCCCCACCATACAACAAGGATACTTACTCAACTATGTTCATAGAAGCTGTATTCATAATAGCCAGAATCTGGAAACAACCTAGATGTCCCTCAACTGAAGAATGGATTAAAAAAAACTAGTACATTTACACAATGGAATACTACTCAGATATTAAAAACAAAGAAATCATGAAATTTGTGGGCAAATGGATGGAACTAGAAAAGATCATCCTGAGTGAGGTAACCCAGACCCAGAAAGACACACGTGGTATGTACTCACTTATAAGTGGATTTCAACCAAATAATACAGGATTAATATACTACAATTCACAGATCCAAAGAAGACAAGTAACAAGAACGATCCTAGGGAGGATGCATAAATCCCACTCAGAAGGAGAAATAGAATTGACAGAGGTAGTGGTTGAAGAGAAAGCACAAGATAGGAGAGGGAGTGCAGAGAGATATGAGGGTTGGGAGATCGGGATGGGAAGAGAGAAGGCCTGTAGAGAAAAGATAAACTGTGGGCGGGGGCATCTCTGTGACAAGCTGGAGACCTAAGTCAGGGTAGGCTCCTGGGAAGGTATGAGGGAGACTCTAGCAGAGACTCCTATTATCAGGGGCCATAGAGACTGAAGAAGACTCATCCTAACTAGAGAAGCCTCCTAGCAGAGGGAGGGGAACACAAAAACTTCAACTCAAAAGTTTACCTTGCTTACAAACTTTACCATGCCTACAAGATGTGCAGGGATAAAGATAGGGCAGATAGAGCAGAGATTGAGGGAATGTGCAACCAATGCCAGACCCAACTCAAAAGCCACCCCACGGGAGGGAGTCCATCCCTGACACTACTAACGATACTCTGCTGTGCTTGCAGACAGGAGCCTAGCAGAGCTGTTCTCTCAGAGGCTCTGCCCAGCAGGACTTGAAACAGATGCTGAGACTCACAGAAAAAAAAATTAGGCAATACACAAGGAGTCCTGTAGAAAAAGTGGGGAGAAGGAGAAAATGACCTAGAGATGACAAAAATACCAACAGAGCCAACTAACCAGGACCTAGAGGGGCTTGCTGAGACTGAAGCACCAATCAAGTTCCATGAATGGACTGGACCTAGGCCCCCAACACAGATGTAGCCAATGGGAAGCTCAAACTTCAAGTGAGTCCTCTAATAATGGAAGCAGGGGCTGTCTATGACACGGACTCTGTTGCCAGCTTTTTGATCACTTGCCTTGGTGGGACTGTCTTGACAGGCCACAGGGCAAGAGGACATGCTTAGTCTTGCCATGCTTTGATGAGCTGTGGTGGACAGGAAGAAGGGATCCCCTTTTTTGAGGAATAGGGGATGGGGGAAAGTGGAAGAGAGAGGCTGGGACTGGAAGGAAAGGAGGATTGAGGCTATAACTAGGATGTAAAATGAATAAACAAATAAATGAAAAAATATGACTTTGACTTTCTAGAAAAATCTATACTAATTTGAAATAAGGCTTTTGCTTTCTTAGTCTAAGAGGAGATAGGATAATAAACAGAGCATTCATTAGGACTAAGAGTTTTATAATTGTTGCCCTATACTACCATGTGGCTATCTCAAGATGTTGGCATTATACCATATGGCAGGTTGTAGACCATGTGGTCCACATGACTGCTATTTAAAAAATCTTGTTTCTATAGATTATATATATATATAGGAAGTATAGCTTTAATACCTTAATTAAAAAACATTGTTTTAATCCTATCATTTATAAGCCTGGTTTATAACATAGAACAGGAATTATATAAAAATCTTATCCCAATGTAAAGTAACTTTAGAGACCTGTTTTCCTGGTCCCCTCATGCCATCTGTTGTTGCCCAGAGTGGCTCCAACCCTGAGTTATTTGTTTTAAATTAATTTCTTGTTACATATGTTATAGATTTTTAACCATCCCTAATAATCAACAATCTATAACGAAAACATATAGAGAGCATAGCAAACGTATACATTTAAGACCAGTCAGAAATAAACATGTAGTGGCCATACATATATGCACATATTCAAAACAGACAGACAAAACTTTTTTTTTTTACTTCCTCCAGTTGTAATTTGAAGGGAAGATCATCTTGCTATCTGCTGAATCCAGTTCTCAAGAAAACAGAGGCTTTGTAGCAAAATTAGCTGATAGCTTTCTTACCAGAGAGGCTAAGAAGTTGTGGGTGTCCCTCAAAAAGCAGCTTGTATAGACGGCCCTTGGCTTGCTGCCAGCCCCAGGAAGACAAGGAGGCTGAGGAACACAGAAAAACTTGAGCAGGAGGGTTTTCCCCCAATGCATCCAATGAAGCCCAGAACCAACATGACACCCCCACATAAACAGCCACACCAGGTCAGGACCACCTAGATCTGTTATTTCCTGATGCAACCGACTTCAGGGTCCTGGAAATGCTGGTGCCCGCCTGGAATGGTGAGCAGCTACCCGCAGCCAGGAAACCCTGTCTCCATGTGTGGCAGGCCCCAGAGGACAGTGGAGGACCACAATGGAGCCCCACTTGAAGCACGGCTCCCACAGGTATGGAGCAGCTGCAGGGAGTTCTTAGATGCCTTTGCTCAGTTCTGGGAAGTCAGGAGCCTGGTGCACCCAGACTAGGCTGGACCGTTGCATGCCCCAAGCTCTGGGCCAGTTTTGTTTTTGTGTTTTGAGACAGGTTTTTTTTTTCTCTGTGTAGCCTTGGCTGTCCTGGACTCTTTGTAGACCAAGCTGGCCTCAAACTCACGGCAATCCTCCTGCCTCTGCCTCCCGAGTGCTGGGATTACAGGTGTGTGCTACCACACCCAGCTCATTTTTGTTTTTTGGTGTGAAACACAGAGCAGCAATCGAACTAAATGAAACTATAGACACAAACTGATAGACACAAGCAGACCAGCCTTCCCAGAACCAGAAGATGTTTCTCCAAAAGGAACCAGTGTTTTATGGGCAGGGTACTTCTTTGTCCTGAAATTCCGGTGATAGGCTGATGAGGGAAGGTACAAACAGAAACAAAATTTGACAACCTGAAGACCATAAAGCAGACAGAGGGTCAGACAGGCAAGACAAACGACACAGTGTCAAGACTTCGACAATATGCAGCCGAACAGGTTCCACGTGTTCCCCCAAGGGGACCGGGGAGGGGCTGGATGTCTCCAGACCTCCCCTGACCTTAGGAGATTTGTGGCATCCAGCTCTCCTCTTTTAGGTCTCAGATGGTACCATAGAACAGATCAGATTCAGGCTTACAGGCTTACCAGTGGGGATCCCCAAAACATCACTGTGTGAGCACTCAGCTTCCCGGCCAACACACCAAATGTTGGGTTCAGGGTGGAAGCCGAGAAAACCCATTTCAGATATAGAAAGTTAAAATGAAAGCTGTATTTTTTGAGCTCAAGGAGGTGGCCAGTTTGGGATCTGAAACTTGTCTGCTTGACTTCCAAGGGGGCCCCACATTGCAGATTGTCTAGACACCAGTAAAAAGAAAAACAGAGAAGTCCAGGAAGGCCTGGTCTCCACAGGGGTCCCCTGGGGGTCGTAAAGGGCAGTTTCTGGACTCAAGCTACCAAAATGTTGGGTCTGGAGTTGAACAAATGAGACACCAAAGCGACACTGCAAGCAACAAATTTATTTTATTTTTGGCAACAATAATAACAATAAAGAATAACAGGCAGCCAGGACCCAGATTTCAATAACCAAATTGGAAAACCTAGACCCAGGGCCAGCTTGTTACAGTCTTTTTAAAGGAAAACTCATTAGTAGAAGGATATTTACAGGAAGGGGGAGGGCAGCTTTATCTAGCCAGTACCAGTTGACTTAACAAGGGTGTGATAAGGACCAGAGAGTTAACTATGTGTGGACTCAGCAACTTGGACTGGGAACATCTGGCCATTCTTGACACATAGTGGATCCTTTTGTTTTGGTGTTTTTTTTTCCAGAACTGAAGGCCTGTGTGTGTCAGGCTTAAGATGGAGTCTGGTTTGTTAGTCCTTTCAACTTCACTTCCTAGCTCACTGCCTATCTTACGTAGGTCTTTATTGCTAGGATAATACATCATGACCAAAGACAACTTGGGGAGGAAATGGTTCATTTCAGCTTACAATTTGTAGTCCATCATCTTGGGAATTCAGGAAAATCGAGGCAGGAACCTGGAAGCAGAAACCACAGAGGAGTACTGCTTACTGATTTCTTATCTATGGCTTGCTGAGCCTGCCTTCTTATAGTATCCAGGACCACAAGCCACGGTTTGTATGACTCATAGTGAGCTGGGCCCTTTTACAGCAATCATCAGTCAAGAAAATGCACCCCAAGGCAGGAGGTGGTAGCACATGCCTTTGGTCCCAGCTCTCCAGAGGCAGAGGCAGAGGCAGAGGCAGAGGCAGAGGCAGAGGCAGAGGCAATCAGATCTCTGAGTTCATGACCAGCTTGGTCTACAGAGTGAGTTCCAGGACAGCCAAGGCTACACTGAGAAATCCTGTCTCGAAAAGTTAAACAAACAAACAAACAAACAAAAACAAAAACCGAACAAAAGAAAAAAATGCATCACAATACTACCCACAGGCCAGTCTTTTGGGGGCATTTTCTCAATTGAGGTTCCTTGTTCAATAATGGGCTCCTTGTTAACTTGACACACAAGCACTTCACTATTCAACTAAAAACTTAATTTTTTCATTTGTAACCAAGATGGCTTGTTAATATTATTACCACAGTATAAAACATTCCAACACTTAAAAGTCTCAGATCTTTAAAAATGCAAACACTTAAAAAGTTTCGTCATTTTAAAACATGCAAAGTATCTTTTAAAATTCACACCTTTCTAAAACCTTTTAAGTCTCTAAAATATCCATAGTCTCTCTAAAACTACACAGTCTCCTTTAAATCTTAATGTCTCTCAATTGTGGACTCCTGTAAAACAAAAAATAAGTGACATATTCTTACTCCAGGAGGGAAGAGCCAGGGCACAGTCACAATCGGATCAAAGCAAAACTAACGCCCAACAGTGTAAAGCTCAGTGTCAGACTTCTGGGACTCACTCACAATCTTCTGAGTTTCCCCAAAGGGCTTCGACAGCTAGCCACAGCACATGCTGTTCATTTCCTAAGCTCAAATTGGACCAGTTATCGGTTGGCCACTCCCACAAGTTCTTCTGTGCCACCATTGCCCTAGCACATCTTAGCAGGCGAGACAGGCCAAGGGTTTTGAGCTGGGTTGATGTCTCAGTCACACCACTGGAAGCCTTGCCTGGTTACAAAAGATGACTGGTTCAGGTCCCACATCCCACATTGCTAGGAGTCTTCTTAGGTTCACTCTGGTAGATTCCAGAGAGTTCCCATTGCACTAGGTTTTCATATTGCCCCTGAAATACCTCCCAAATCCAGCTGTCTCTCCCAGCACTCTCTCCCTCCATTACCCCAAAACCTGATCTCTCCTGTTCCCATCTCCACCTGCTCCCAGTCTACCAGCTAAATCTATTTATTCTACTTCCTCTTCCCAGGGAGATCCATGTGTTCCTCCTTGAGCCCTCCTTGTGAATTAATCTCTCTGGATCTGTGGATTGTAGCATGGTGATTATTTATTTATTTATTTATTTGTTTGTTTGTTTGTTTTTTCGAGACAGGGTCTCTCTGTGTAGCCTTGGCCATCCTGGACTCGCTTTGTAGACCAGACTGTCCTCGAACTTAGAGAGATCCACCAGCCTCCACCTGCCTGTAGGGGGCTGGGATTAAAGGCGTGCGCCACCACGCCTGGCCTATCCTTTACTTAGAGCTAATATCCACTGATAAATGAGTATGTATCATGTTTGTCTTTCTAGGTCTGGTTTATCTCACTCGGGATGATTTTTTTTCTAGTTCCCTCTATTTGCCTATTGAGTCCCCTCTGTCTTTTGGGGACAGATGTTCTCTGTGTAGTCTTGGATGTCCTGGACTTGCTTTATAGACCAGGCTGGCCTTGAACTCACAGAGATCCGCCTGCCTTTGCCTCACTGTGTGCTGGGGTTACAGGCATGCACCACTGCATCCGGCATGCCATTTTTTTTTCTTAACAGCTGAGCTGAACAGCTCTGTTATATAAATGAACCACATTTTAAAAATCTAGTCTTCAGTTGAGGGACATCTAGGTTGCTTCCAGTTTCTTGCTATTATGAATAAAGCTGCTATAAACATAGTTGAGCAAATGTCCTTGTGGTAGGATGGGGCATCATTTGGATGTATGTCTAGGAGTGTTACTAATGTACTAATGTTACTGAATTGGGATTTATGCATCTTATGTTATGCCTTTGCTGGTTTAATTTTTTTTCTGATTTATTTTTATTTTGTGTTTTTTGGTGTTTTGCCTGCATGCGTGCTTCTTTGAGGATGCTAGAGCCTCTGGAACTGGAGTTCCAGACAGTTGTGAGCTTTAAACCCAGTTCCTCTGGAAGAATACTCACTGTTCTCGATGCTGAGCCATCTCTCCAGCCCTCTATGGGTTTATTTATTTATTATTTATTTTTGTGGGTTTATTTTTTTTAATTTGCTTAATTCACTACATCAACTCAGTTGAAATATTTGCAAATTTAAAGTGGTAATGTTGAATGTGTAATTCAGGAAATAATTCCTCTTGGGTCTGGAGAGATAGCTCAGCAATTAAGAATACTTATTCTTGCAGAAGAGCCAGGTTCAGGTCCCCACACTTACTTGCTGGCTTACTACAACCAGTAACTGTAGTTTCACAGAATCCAATATCCTCTTTTGACATCCACGGGCTCTTGATTGTATGTGGTGTACATAAACTCACGCATGTTCACAACACACACACACACACACACACACACACACACACCACTCACACACACACACACACAGTATAAATAAACAAACGTTTTTTAAGAAAAAAGAAGAAAATAATTCCTCAAACCAGAGCTCCTGGGTCCTTGGTGTAAGCTCTATATTAGTTTCTCAATAGGATATTAACTGGTAGAACAGCCATGGCTGATTTGCTCGTGGCATAACAGTGGCCATCTGACGTCAGTAACTATTGGATGGTAAACAATCAAGGAAATTACAGGGAGCTCTCAGATTGTAGTTAATAAAGTCAGGAGTGGGAGAGAAGCAGAGTGAATAGGATAAGGATTAAATATCAGATTGGCTTCAAAATAAAAAAAAAATCAAGTTAAGTAAAGTAGCTAGGAGAAGAAAGTTGGTGTACTGCTATCATAGACAGATTTTAGAGTTTGTTAAAGCTATGCAAGGGTATAATTAAGAAGTAAAAAGAAGAGGAGATAAGGATAAAGGTGAGACAAAGAAGAAAACTAAGAATAAGAGGGTGAACATTGAGAGATGGTTGAAGAATAAAGTGTAGAATGCTTTATGGTAAATTGGGTGGAGAAAAATAACAGTCCTAAAACCTAACTGAGCACTATATAAACAAAAGCAAGCAAGCAAGTAAACAAACAAAAAATCATGAGTCATATTCAAGAGTGCAGATTAAATAACAGGAAATAGATAAAAAGAGCAAGGAAGCGTAAGTGTCTGGGACACCTGTGCTGAGATAGACGGCAGAGTTCTCAGATTCTTGGCTCAGTGTTGTGTAGGGCCTTATGCAGGCCATTACAGCTGTTGTGAGTTCTTGAGTACCACAGCCATGGCATGTGTGTAAGACAGTCTTCCACAGTCATTTCTCTTCCACAATGTGGTGCATGCGTGTGTGTCTGTATGTAGTATAAACATCTTTAAGGCTTAACACTCAACGCTCACTTGTTCTCAGCACTTTGACAAGCTGTCTCTGCCATGGAAGAATGCTGTGCACTATTGACTATTGACATCACGGCTTGCTCAGCATGCTTTCTTATACAACCCAGTCAGAATGGCTATTATCAAGGGGAAAAGTGACAATAAATGCTTGCGAGGATATGGAAAAAGGGGATGCGTATACACTGTTGGTGGAACGCTATATCAGTGCAGTCACTATGGAAGTGTGGAGGTTTATCAAAAGACAAAAACAGAACTACCATCACCTTGACCATCTGCGCAGGGTGGCACAGCCTACAGTGAGCTGAGCCCTACACATCAATCATCATTCAAGAAACTCTCTACACATAGACTCCTTCTTCTTTCTCTCTTCACCACATTCCCTCAGAGAGCCTGGAAGACGTTTGATCAGTCTTGGTGAAAGGGAGACTGGGTGGCTTGCTTTGAGTAGGTCTGGCATCATTGATGACATGTGGTCCCTGAGCAGTTGTTTTTCTAACTGGCTAAAAGCATCACACAAGACTAATTGCTAAGGTTTTATTTATTTTTATTTTTAATTTGTTCACTTTACATCCTGATTGTTGGCCCCTCCCTTGTCACCTCCTGGTCCTCCATCCCTCCCTCCTTCAACCTCCATCCCCCTCCCCTAGTACTCAGAAAGGGGGAGCCCTCCTCCCCAAACATCTGACCTCACCCTATCAAGTCTTATCTGCACTGCCTGTATCTTCTTCCTCTGTGGCCTGATAAGGCTGCTCCACCAGGGGGAAGTGGTCAATGTGTGGGCACCAGAGTCCATGTCAGAAGTAGTCCCTACTCCCCATATTATTGGACCCACAAGGAGACTGTGATGCTTATCTACTACATCTGAGCAGAGGGTCTAGGTCCTCACCATGCATGCTCCTTGGTTGATACATCAGTCTCTGCAGCACTCCCCTCCTCTACCTGGATTTGCTGGCTCCATTGGTCTTCTTGTGGAGCTCCTGTCCCCTCCAAGTTCTTCTATCCCCCAGCTCCATAAAACTCCCAGTGCTCCACCTGGATGTCTGGCTGTGAGTCTCAGCATCTGCTTTGATCCCCTGCTGGGTGGAGTCTTTCTGAGGACTTCTCTGGTAGACTCCCTTCCTGTTCCTTCTTTTCAACCGCTTCTGGTGTCTACTCTATTATCCCTTCTGAATGAGAATTAAGCATTCTCCCTAGGGTCCTCCTTGGTATTTAGCTTCTTTAGGTCTGTGTACTGTAGTGTGGTTAACCTGAATTAAGTAGCTAGCATCCGCTTATGAGTGAGAATATGCCATGTATGTCTTTCTGGGTCTGGGTTACCTCACTCAGGATGATCTCTTCTAGTTCCATCCATTTGCCTGTAAATTTCAAGATTTCCTTGTTTTTAATATCTGAGTAGTATTCCATTATGTAAATGTACCACAGTTTCTTTATCTATTCTTCAGTTGAGGGACATCTAGGTTGTTTCCAGATTCTGGCTATTATGAATAAAGCTAGTTGGGTGTGGTGGCATACGCCTTTAATCCCAGCACTTGGGAGGCAGAGGCAGGCAGATTGCTGTGAGTTTGAGGCCAGCCTGATCTACAAAGAGAGTCTAGGACAGCCAAGGCCTAGAAATCCTGAGAAATCCTGTCTCAAAAACCAAACCAAACCAAACAACAAAGCAAACAAAGAAACAAACAAAAAAACAAATAAAACTGCTATGAACATAGTTGAGCAAATGTCCTTGTACGGTGGAGCACCTTTCCAGCATATGCCCAGGAGTGGTTTATCTAGGTCAATGTTAAGGTTTTAAATCAAGATTAACTTTTTTTCTTTTTTCTTTTCTTTTCTTTTTTTTTTTTATTAAAGGCAGGGGTTCTCTGTGTAGCTCTGACTGGCCTGGAACTGCTCTAAAAACCAGGCTGGCCTGAACTCGTAGAGGTCACTTGCCTCTGCCTCCCTGAGGGCTGGGATTAAAGACATACGCCACCAACGCCCGGCTGGATTAACTTTTTTTTCTTCTTCTTTTTTTTTGTTTTTCGAGACAGGGTTTCTCTGTGTGGCCTTGGCTGTCCTAGACTTGCTTTGTAAACCAGGCTGGTCTTGAACTCACAGTGATCCTCCTGCCTCTGCCTCCCTATGTTTTCCTTTCTTTCTTTTTTTTTTTATATTAATTTATTCTTGTTACATCTCAATTGTTATCCCATCCCTTGTATCTGCCCATTCCTCCCTCCCTCCCATTTTTCCCTTACTCCCCTCCCCTATGACTGTGCCTGAGGGGGACTTCCTCCCCCTTTATATGCTCATAGGGTTGCCTCCCTATTTTTAACAAGTCACTTTATGGTTTTAAATTCCAATTAACAAAGAGGGTCACAGATCTTAGCCTACTCTGTTCTCAGATATGACAAGCTGACACCAAGGTCAAGGTCACTTTCTTTCTCAATTTTTCCATATGCTCCAGAGCAACAGCACCACCTATGGGTCCAGGGCAATCTCCCCAATAACATCACGGATTCTTTTCCTAGCAAGAGTTTATGTCTAGGAGCTGAAGGAAGATTAAAATGGTGATCCAGATGACGTTGCTTAATACAGTTACAATCTGTGTGATAAGATATGTGGGCTTGAGGCTGGGCAGGGTGGTGCACACCTTTAATCCCAGTACTAGGGAGGCAGAGGCAGGTGGATGGCTGTGAGTTCGAGGCCAGCCTGGTCTACAGATCGAGTGCAGGACAGCCAGGGGTACAGAAAAGCCCTGTCTCAAAAAACAAAGCAAAACAAAACAAAACAAAACAAAACAAAAACCCAAAGATATGGGGGCTCACCTTTATTTGGTTAAGACCTTGAACTCCTTCCTCTATTTCTTTGCTTTGCTGTTTTGGGCCTTCACACCTAAGGGTATGTTTTCCTTCTATAGCCAAGCTAACTTAACACAAGTGTTCGGTTGATGGCGTCATCAAGATGGCAACAGACATGTGACTTGACTTCTATCTTGGAGAGTGACAATAAGATGCTGACAACCATGTTACTTCATTGCCACTTTGGTTAATGAAGCCACAAGTTATGAATCAGAGTGGTGGCATCCCCCAAAATTTCCTAGTACCACTGAGCATTCAGGGGATCATTATACCCCTAGAGTGCCCTGTATCTCAAGCATTCATTCACATGTTCCAATACTCCTCTCACATGTGCCCTCCCCCTTTTGAGTTTTACATTCCTGCATTCCTGATGAGATCGTGGAAATGGGAGGCTCAAAAAGACTTCAATGTGGCCTCTATTGCCAATCGATGAAGCCAAAGGGTTTGTATATAAGAGTAGGGCGGTATATTAGATCTCCATTGTGATTATATCTCTATATCTGTATATGTGTGTGTATACACATATGTGTGTGTGTGTATACATATACATATATAGTTTGTCTAATGAATATATATTTATGCATATTCATTTTAAATAAAGATTTGACATATTGCCTATATATTTACTGGTTTCTAGAGGAGACTCAAGAGTTTTCTGAGTCCTTGAACCTAACACTATCGACTTTCCAAAGAGAGCTGACTGACTTGGAAAGCTGGTGTGGATTTGCAGCAGCCCTGGGGAGGGCGTGGGAGAGCATACATCCCAGCTGAGCTAACAGGTGGTTAAAGAGTGGGAGGCAAAGAAAAATCAGCCTTCTTTCATGGGATGCTGGGGGTGTAGGCTATGTTGGGTCTTAATGTCTGCACTTTCTAACCAATTTCTCCAAGCCTATTTTTCTCTAACTGAGATAGAATTTTCTTCCCTTCCTTGAGACTTGTTTCATGTCTTCTTATGCCCTATGGGGCCTTTTGCCTTTGTGCTTACTTTCCAGTTACAGTGACATGGACAAAATAAGGAAAAAGAGCCAGCAGATGCCATCCTTTTCCAAGTTAACTCCAGCATCATAGTTTTACTAGGGCATCCTTAGCTGAGTTCTTTTGGATGCTGTACACATCAATTTGATGGTGTTTTTCTGTGTGTTTCAGCTTTTATCTGCTACTTGAACTCATTCAAAAAGAGTGGTTATAAGAGATAATTCTTCTGACTGTACAAAGAACAAAAAGACTATTTTTTCCTTGTCTTGTGTTTTCTTGGGACTTGACAAAGGCCCACAGTTGAACAGTCTGTACACATTATCTTACTGTGTAGCTTGGATTCAGCCTTTTTTTTGTTTTGTTTTGTTTTGTTAAGGTGGTATTGTACAACACTATCATGTAAGCCAAATAACTTTCATAAGAACATCTGTGTCTGCATATCAAAGATTGTCACAGCTGGGCTCCTTGATTATTAATAAAGATTAAGATGGCTGAATGCTTTTTTCTCCCCAGAATTGAAAAATAGCAAGTCACATAAAGGTATGTAAAAACTGAGAATTTGTGCATCACACTAAAGTTTCTATAGTCAAAGTTCAATCTTTTCAGGTCAGACCTCTACTTAAATGTAGATCTAATCAAGGCTCACTTAAAAGTGTTTTGGTTTTGCCATAGTCTTTTAAAATATTACACCGTAGTTAGAAGTGCCCGACTTGAGTCTGGAGAGATGGCTGAACAGTCATGAGCATGTACTACTCCTCCAGAGGACCCAGGTTCAGTTCCCAGCACTCATACCAGGCAACTGCTTGTGGCTCCAGCTCTGGGCAGATCTAATGCCTGTGGCTACTTGATGCATCTGCCCTGACATGCACATATTCATACATAGACACAAAAATGTACACACACACACACACACACACACACACACACATACACACACACACACACTTAAAACAATACATCTAAAAAAAGTACTAGGCTTGTATAAGAACTGATCTTTCAGGTGTTCAGTAACCATACACAGACGCCTATACTGATGCCATCAGAGGGATTAATGAGGGAGAATATTTTCTCCTTGTCTTCCAAAGTCAACTAGGTCTTAGGGAGCTGTTGGGGGAATCTCTCAAAAATGTCCTATAACTGTGGGGAATCACCTGTTCTCTTGCTCGAGGAGGCCATGAGGACCCAGCAGTAAACCCTAACTGGTGCCCAGTCTATAAGAAAGAAGGACAACACACAGCAAAAAACTCCTGGATGCTTTCAAGTGCAGCCACAGCCAGGTCAAGCAAGGTCTTTGACTTATCCTCACATAGAGGGAACAACTGGTAAAAGAAAGGCCAGAGGGAGCCAGAGAGGTCCTTCAATCCCAAATAATCCCTGAGGACCATATTCTCAACTGGACTTAACAGTAAAAAAAAAAATTTTTTTTTAAAAATTTCATTTTGCCAACTTGACTGGTTATAAACAGGAATTTTTTTGTTTGTTTTGTTTTTGTTTTTTAAACAGTGGTTTTATATAGGAGAGCATAACCAAAGACTAAAGTGATTGATATATTTCCTCAACAGTCTTAGTTCCCTTTCTACTGTTGTGATAAACACTATGACCAAAAACTTTATAGCTTACAGTCCAGCGTGTAGAGAATTCAGAGCAGAGGCTCAAGGCTGGAACCTGGAGGCTGGAACTGAGGCAAGGTGACAGAGACAGAGGAATGCAGCCCCTGGTTTGCTCCCCACGGCTTATTTAGCCTACCGCCTTATATAACCCACAAGGATGATACAAGCCCTAGTGTGCTGAGCTGTCCCACACCAATAATGAAACAAGAAACGCTTAAATAAACTAGCTTGCATAGAATGATGTAGCACAGTCTTTAATTTATATGTTGTATATACAGCTATTTATCACTAATGATTTCTTCTTAATAAGAAAAATGTTGCCCAGATATAATACTTGAGATACCGAAGTGTTGAATTCTGCTGCCCCAATCTACAGCCACTACTGTTTTAGCCTAAAAATTAAAAGATGGCTAAGTTTCTTTCCTCCTCCTATTTAGAAGCCACTGGGGCCAGGGCTTCTCATGTTGATTCTGGCTACTCCAAAAGCTATCAGAGGCCTGAAAGTCGATCCTAAGCCCACCACTCAGGAGACCAGCCTTATGCAACGAAGTGAAAACTCATGAGGAAGATTCAATACATGGGTGTTCTTGTCAGCCCATCAAGAGATCCTAATAGATTTTGACTCAGACATTTAAAAAAATTATCTTCTCAGCTGAATGTAGTGGTACACGCCTTTTATCCCAGCACTTGGGAGGCAGAGGCAGGCGGATCTTTGTGAGTTTGAGGTCAGCTTGGTCTACAGAGTGAGTTCCAGGATACACACACACACACACACACACACACACACACACACACACACACACACACACACACCCTCTTCTTGCTTCTCCTAGTCCCCTGCCTAGAATGTATAACACTAGTAACTTTTGCCTTTATTTGGTTTGTGCTGTCTAACTTTGAAAAAAATATAACAAAAGGGGATTGTGAAAACAATATAGTTATCTTTGAATCAAAGATAGTTAACCTGACAAGGGCCCATATGCGATGAATCTCCCCCTTCGCACTGATAGCCCATCATGTCAGATTGTGAAGTCCAGCTCCCATCAATGTGATGAAATACTGTCAGCAGTGGCATTTACAGATAAACAGCACAGAACATCTTGGACACACTAACATGGTTTGGGTTTTGGAGAACCCTTTTTGGGGGAAAAAAAAAAAAAGAACACCGTGCTGAGCTACTCTTTGTTTTGCTCATGAATTTCCTTGTATGACACAAAAATGATCTTTTCCCACAAACCAAAAGCAGGTCCTCTGTAAAAGTAGCAAGTGTTCTCAATGTCCAAGGTATCTCTTCAGCCCTGCATGTTAAATTACTGATGGATAGTCATCTCAACATATTCATAAACACAAAATCCTAAAGACTATAGGCACCAACTCACGAAGGCTTTGGCAAGGTCAGTGCTATTGAGGGACTGGAAGGCAGACACCTCTATGGCAGGCAGACACAGGGAAAAGGGCTCCAGGAATATTAATGTCCTTTTTATTTAAACATTTAAGATAGCTGACTTCATATTTCTTTTTCCTCTCCAAGACAAAGATCTAGTGGGCTTTTCCTATCAGAAGAAACTGTTGGGTGTGATTTTCAAAGCTCCCACTAAGGAGGGTGTCTTGTAAGGAAAACGAACAATCAGCTGCCGTTTCTTTGAATTATCCAATTCCCTGAGGTAACCCAAAACCAGCTAGTTTTGAGGGAGGGAGGGGGAGAGAGAACTACTTATTGCCAAATATAAAAATTTTGCCTCTGACAGATACTATCCTTGGATTCTTTCTCTAATGGATCACTCTGTCTCTTTGTGTATTTTGTACTTGATCCGGAACCTCCCTCCCTCCCTCCCTCTGTATGCCCCCTTTTCTGTTTTTAAGAAATCTTGGCTGAGTTCTGAGACCTTGCTTTTCCTGCTGCCTTAGTCTAAATTGGAAGAGAAAAATAATGTACCCCTGCCACCCTAGATGACTTCAAGATGATGGCATCACTATGGCTTTAGATGTCCTGAAGAAATGTTATGGCTTTTTTTATTATTAAGTATTAAGTATTACTTTTATTATTAAGTAATACTTTTATTATTAAGTATTAGTAATAAGTAATACTTATTAGTATTAAGAGGTGGATCCTTTAAGAGGTGATCAAGTCCAGAAGACTATGCCTTATGGATTATGGATGAATTAATGCTATTATGCAGGTAGGCTTACTGATCAAAATGACCTGTTTGCATGGCATATTCTTGCCGTGCATGGACTCTCTTGCCTCTATACCATGTTGGGCTACATCAGAAATGCCGTCACCAGATGCCAGCACCACGCTCTTGGATTTAGCTTCCACAGGTGTGAGATGTAAATTTCCGTATTTATTATTCAGTCATGTTATTCTGTTACTGAGCCACAAAATGGACTACAAACACCGTTTTTAGAGCTAGCGGACACAGAAATGTTGAGGGACTATGGATGTCTTGCATGAGGAGGGAGCCGGAGGACTACAGAAGCCTCCACAGTGATTTCTTCCTTCCATTGGTAACGGGGCAGTCTTGCCTTAGGCTCAGAACCCTGTTCAATTTACCTGTATTTTGGATGTGGTTGAATTGAAACAAAGGAGAACTCTCAGAGTTACAGAGCCTTTGGGAAGTGTGGTAAAAGATGGTTGATCTTTTATACTGTTTTCTGCTGTCTGAAACAGGGACATAGAGCTATGGCAAATGCCTTGACCCATGAACTGGATTTGAAGCTATGTACCAAGGATGGTAAACGTTTAAACATTTAAAGGATGAAAAACGCCTTTAAACATTGCAATTGAGACACCACACCACTGTTGGCTGGTTATATCCCTCAGTTCTGCCTTTTTGATAAAAGTCAAAAATAAACTATCAGGTTTAAAACAACATAAAATCCCTAGTTCCTATTAAGAATGTTCTATGACCTTTGGCCTCTTCTCACGGAAACGTTTAGCTTCTAGGTGTTTGGAGATTGTGTTGTGTTTTATTTATTTATAGTTTAATTCCACGGCGGTCAGAGAACATACTTTCTGTAATTTAAATTGCTCTTTCTTGCTCCCCCCCCCCCCTCTGAAAACAGGGTCTCTGCACTCACACTCACCTCTCCCTGCCTCTCGAGAGTGCCAGGATTTAAAGGTGTGCGCCATCAGGCCCGAATCAATTGCTTTGGCTTGAGTTTTGTCTTATGCCCATTGGCTCCAAGGCCAAGAAGATTCTGGAGTAAAGTAGAAGGTGCCTCGTGAACATCATCGTATTGGAAGCACCCCACCAACTTCGGATCCCTGGAAACACGGCCGTGTGAGAATGGCTGAGAACGGGCAAACAAGCGTGCGTGCGCAGAGGTCCCTCCCCCGGGCGCCTGCGGTTGGCTCTCGCGGAGCGGGTGAGTCTCAAGGAGGGGACGAGTCTTGTTGGAGGAAGCGGAAGTTGGGCGGGCCGTGCGACGCGGCTTGTCCATTGGCTGAAGCCGTCCCTCAGCCTCGCGCTTATTGGACGGGCGCCGTCATGCGTCAGCCTGCGTTTCAGGCCGCAGACTGGTTCGTGAGCGCCGGCCGGCTCCTGCAGGGAGTGTTCCCGCAGCCGGCTGGCGGAGCGGGCGGCGCCGGGTCTGGCCTAGCGGGGCCAAAGGAAGGCTTGAAGGGCCGAAGCCGGGCGGCGCCAGGTCCGGGAGAGCGGGGCCGGGAGAGCGGCGGGCGGAAAGCGGGCATTGGCGCGTAGGGAGCTAGGGCCTGGGCGCTATGGAGGCCGCGCAGTCTGGGCTGTCTTTTTTTTTTTAATTAAGGATTTAGGCGATTATTGTAGGTTTATCTGCAGACAGGACTTTAGCTTATTTACCACACACCGGACTGCTGTAGGTCTAGCGGCTGCTGCACACTGGTGTCATTTGTCGTTTAGGGTAGTGAGTTTTTCTGTCGTGTGTGTGTGTGTGTGTATGTGTGTGTGTGTGTGTGTGTGTGTGTGTGTGTGTGTGTGTGTCCGTCCCGTTGGATTTAAGGGAGTGGGGTGCCACTGTGCAGTGGCCGCCTGGGACCACTGTAGGTCTGGCCAACGTATTGTGAAATCTCCGAGCCTCTGCCTCTATTGGAAGTGGTATTTCCCTCTCTCCTGGCGTTGTAGGTCCAGCTTTCCCTCGCCTCCCTCGGCTTCTCGTCCCCTCCCCCAACTCTCCCCCTCTCCTCTTTTACGTTTTCTGTCTCTGCCGCGTGAAACTGCAGGATGGTGTGAAGAACAGGTTAAAAAGCTTTAGGTATCCAAAGGTTTCGCTTTGACTTGCAGGCCCGACCACCCGGAGGAAACATGCCTTCTGAGTCGTTCTGTTTGGCTGCCCAGGCTCGACTTGACTCCAAATGGTTGAAAACAGATATCCAGGTGGGGTTGACATGCTTTTCTTTTTTCTTTTTGTGTTCCCGTCTCTATAAAATTTTTGGTTAAGAAGAATGTGTGAGTAAATAGCATTTAGACATTGTGTTAGAAGGGTTATTTCCTATAACTTACAATGTAACATTTTTTATGACCGATGAGGTTAGATGCTGTGTGGTTGATGAAAGTTATCTGTAAGTGCAAGAAACTTGAGATACAGTTATGCAAGTTTTCAATATTTTTATTCAGGAGCTTTTTTTTTTTTTTTAAAGACAGAGTTTCATATTCCCAAGCTGGCCTTGAACTCCTCCTTGTAGGTGAGGATGACCTGACATCTGATCCCTTTGCCTGTACCTCTAGCTTTGCAGGCACGTGCCACCTTGTTAGCTTTATGTGCTACAGTTAGGAAAGGGCTTTTCCAGCTGAACTCCATCCCAGCTCCTGCCAACACTCTCCATCAACACTTGACTTTTCTTTCTTTTTCTTTTTCTTTTTGATGGGTTTTTACTATGTAACTAATCACGGCTGGCTGGCCTTTGCCTCTTGAGTGCTGGGGTTAAAGGGAAGCAGTGAAGTGATACGTAGTAAGTTATCATTTTCTGCGATTTTGTGTTTGTGCATCTGGAGGGATGAAATTTTAGTTGGGCTATTGGCTTTATATATATATTATAGATGTAATTAAGAGAAATGCTCAGATTTTTACACCAGGAGCACGAGAAACAGAGTGCTGGACTGTGACTGTAATGTTTCATAAAGTAATCATAAAGCGTCAGGAAATTATGAAATAAGTAATCACAACCCAATTTTTGTAGATAGTTACTTATAAGCTACTGTTGTTTGTGACTAGTTTTGAAGAGTACTTTTGGCTCTCCATATCACCAGCATAAAAAGGTGTCTGAAATGTTTCCATTGTTCTTTCTTCCTTTTTTTTTTTTTTGGCGCAGGGTGGGGGTGGAGTGTGAGAGCACTAACCACATTAACTATTGTCAATAATCAACTTTTTATAATAGTCTCACTTAGAGCACATTATATAGCATTCATTACTGTCAAACAGTGTAAGCAGCATTTGATACTGGAGGTTTATATGAAGTGTTACTGTCTGATTTCCTTTTACCTCTAAACAAAGGCTTAGTGCTAGCAGGTATGAGACCAAGTGTCGAGGGCTGTTGTATATGATAATTTGTTATTCCTGGTGTGCTGCTAGATAGGACTGGGCTAAGGGGACTTAAGAAGTGGCTTGGTAGTTCTCGTCCTCTTGTGGCTTAAATACTTCTTCTTGTTTAGCTGTTAGTGTCTGCTTTCTGTTGTTTTTTTATAAACAGGTTGGAGAGGTGAGAAATGAATAACTTCTTTTTTTTCCTTTTTTTCTTAATTAAACATTTTTATTTTTATATATACATTTATATTATTATACATATATACAATAAACTATCTATAGCAAGAAGAACCATGACACCATCAGGAATTATATAAATGTTACATTCTTAGTGTTCTGGCTATTTGTGTTTGATAGTCTTGAAGAAAACATCTTTCCTATCTCGGTGCTTCTAAAATTCTGAATGTAAATCAGCCTCCATCACATCTTGTAATTATCAACTTAAAACATCTATCTAGACCTAAAAACATCTTAACCCCTGAACAGCTAAGCTTCATTGTAAAATTAAGCTACCTGGTCTTCAACTCCCATCAGAGACTTAAGAAATAAACTTGATTACCTGAGTATGCCGGGAGTGCAGGTTAGTAGCTTTCCAAATGAGAAGATGACAGAGACAGTTTGCTACCTGAATAGTCACCCAAAAAACTCTATGATGTTGGAACATCATCTTTAGCCTTCTGGCCCAATATATCTGACAGATTTATTTGTGAGACAGAAACTGTTGAGTACTTACTTACCCTGTATTGGCAGAGTTTGGCTATTGACTCTGCTTGCATCCAAACTTGCCCATTTTTAGGCAGAATTCTGTCTGTGGTAGAAACAAGGACATTCTCCCCAGTGGCTTGTTTGCCACATTTGAAGCGATCTCCATAAGGAGGTTCTTTGATGCTCATCATCATCTTTGAGGTAGGCTGGGTGTTGCCTCATTGTCATTGAATCTTTAAAGTAATAAAAACATTTTAAAATGCCATATTCTGCATGGTTCTGAGGATTTTGAAACCTTATCTAACTATCCTACGTTACCTTTCTATAGAATCATATATATCTGCCGCACCTAAGATATATATTCTTGTGATAAAAATAGACTAGTAATTGACATGACTATGATTTGATCAACTAACAATTAACTTGTATAACTTATTCATCCTAAACAGCTTGCAATAGCACTTTCAAAGTATTGAAAGTAAACCTTGTATTATAATTGAGATATATGGGTACAATACCTCAGAGTAGAAATATGTATGTGAAGAATAATTTTACATTTGAATTCTAGAATTAAGCTTATTTTGCATCTATATACAAAATTATCTTCCAGTGAATTAAAAATAACCTTGTGAGTGACAATGGAGACATTAAGTTGAAGAGTAGATTCACTAATCTACTTTTTGTTCTATCTTCCCTATATATTTCCATATTCCTCCTTCTTTCTTTTCAACCCCATCTACAAACCTAAGAATGTAAGATAAAGGAAAAGAGAGACACCACTGACTAACCTTGTTTTCTATCTAAATAAGACCAATAATAACTTGTAACCAACTCTCATTAATAATAACCCTTTCTAGCCCAGGAAAACAACCAAAACCCTACCTAACCCCCCGTAAAGGAAATGGGGCATCATTCTCCTAGGGTTCTTCTGGCTGATTTGGGATGAATAATATCTTTGTAGAGGCCCAAATAAAATTGGGGAAATGGTTAAACAAGCTAGAAATAGCATTTGTGGTCCAGTTTCTAAATGTTGAGAAATTCCAGGTTTAATTAAAGTCCTGTGTGGGACAGACTGAAATGTTGGACCAATTGGGATTGGAAGCTTTCTTTGAAAGTGTCGTGGGAGCTGTCTTGTTCTGATAAGGAACAGCAATTGAAGCACTTGAGAGTAACTTTTTATATCTGGAATATTGAGAGTCAGAAAAACTTTAAGAAACATTTAAGTTTTATTTTTCTGTGTATACAATGATGTGTTCATGTGTGAGGGTATGCATGTGTCATCTGTGTGTGTAGAGGTTGGAGGACAACCTCAGTATCAGTCCTGAACTTCCACGTTGTTTCCCTTCTGATTTGCTGCTCTGTACCCCAGGCTGGTTGGCCTGTATGCTTCCAGGGAAATTCTCCTGCCTCAACTTCCTGTCTTCCTGTAGGAATACGGAGATTACAGACATGCTCTAAGAGTTGCAAGGATAGGCCTAAACTCAGATTGTCAGGTGCTCTCGGCAATGATTTTTACCTGCTCAGTCTACTCCCTACTACAAGACAAATGTTTTAAGATTTGCTTTTTGGAGTTTACATATTTTGAGACACTTGTTGAAATAAAGAAACTATGCTAAGGGTTGGAAGTTTAGCTAAGTGGTAGAGTGGATTCCTAGTGTGTTCAAGGCCTTGGTTTAGATTGTTACCAATGCAGAAAACCCCTAAACCCTAAGACCATACCAAAAAACCCTACATCAAACAAAAACAGAGATTCCCCCCTTTACCTAATGAAATTGGTTTTTCCCCCTTTAGTAATCACAACTAAATAACTGCCAAATATGAATTTTAGTATTTTGATATACAACCAGCTTAATAATATATTAATCGTCTCTGAAGAGCCAGTATATAAAAAATGATGCTCCATTCATGTCTTAGAGTATATGTCACTTTATGTACTTATTCAGTGTGAGACTAACATTTGGTCATTTATAGACATCATCTTCTTCTTCATCATCATCATCATCATAATGTGTTAATACTTTATTATTATTATTATTATTATTATTATTATTATTATTATTATTATTTTATTTTTTACAAGTCTTCCCACTGTCTCCTAAAAACAAGTGACTAGATTTTGGTTATACATTACGGGAAGAATGTGTTTGCTGTTACACATATTTAAATAGCATGGAAAGGTGATTGTGTAGTTTTATCCAGTGTTAGTGTTAAATATGAGGAATGCATGCTATTCTTTCCTAAGGCGTAGACGCAGCATCACTGTATAGGATCCTGTCAGACAGTGCACATACACATCTTATGATGGCAGACTTTACCTTTATGTGGGGCTGGAGGGGTGGGGAGGGCTGCTCTCCTGGATTGAGAGACTCTTCATTCTTTTCTTAGGCTTCTGCATTCACTGACATACAGTTAATAAGTAGTATGTGGGAAAGACATATGCATGTGTGTATAGATATGTACAACTAGGAAGTTTATTTTTGTAAGCTTATTTTGTTTGAAATACTCAAGAAATTTTTAGTAACTTTAGAAAGGAGATATTTTTGAAGTATGAAAACTTTATGTTGTTTTTTTGAGACGGGTTTCTCTGTGTAGCCCTGGCTGTCCTGGAACTCACTCTGTAGACCAGGCTGGCCTTGAACTCACAGAGATCATCCTGTCTCTGCCACGTGAGTTCTGGGATTAAAGGCGTGTGCCACCACTGTCCTTTCAAGTATGAATACTTTTAAAATGTGAATAATGAACATTAATCCTTGACTACTTTATTATAGATATTAACATGTCAGGCCTAGTTCTTTACAACCAGCAGTTTTTAATGTAGTGCCCACTGTATGCCAAACACCTCTCTGGTTTTTACACACACACACACACACACACACACACACACACACACACACTTATATATGTGTGTACATATATGAAGTACTGTGGGCTGGAGAAGTGGCTCAGTCAGAAAAGAGCTTGTTGTACAAGAATGAGGACACAAGCTGTGATTTCCATCACCTATGTAACTGGCAACTGGCCATGATGGCCCTCCTGTAAAGATTCCCAGACAAGTTCAATAACTAGACTAACTGAAAGACAGGTCTGGGCTCAAACAGGAGTCCCTGTGTCAGTAAGTAAAGAATTGATAGGATTGATGAGCATGAGCAGAGACCTGATACCAATTTCTGTTCTCAAGACACTTCTTTTTTTTTTTTTTTCCCGGAGACATGGTTTCTCTGTGTGGCCTTGGCTATCCTGAGCTCACTTTGTAGACCAGGCTGGCCTTAAACTCACAGCGATCCGCCTGCTCTGCCTCCCGAGTGCTGGGATTAAAGGCGTTGTACCATCGTGCCCGGCTTTCCAGACACATTTGTGTGTGCACCGGTACACATTAATGTACCCATACACATGCATAAACACATACACATGCTGAAAATCTCTCCTCGCTTTAATTTTAACATTCCTAATTTTTATATAGATTTATTGAGGAATCTAGCTTTCCTGCATAGACCTCTTGTAAAGGCAATATAATAAAGTGCTAAGATGCATGGCCACATTACTGTTTATCTGAAGTAATTGTAGTTTTTCAGTGAACCAAAAAGAAAATTGTATAAAGGAACTGAATGTAGTATATTATACCTTTAGAATTGTTTTCTTAAAACTTTTCCCCTCCCAATCTTGATGAAAGGCTAAGTACGAGTCTAGAATAGTAATTTGTTGTTCTTTCTTACATAAGCTGCACTCAGGAATTTTCTATTTAAGGGTTGTTTGAAATGGCACATGAAATTAGATATGCATGAAGCATTTTTTAAAACCTTTTAGTTTTGAAAATAGTGATAGATTCAGAAAGTTGCCAACAAAGTAATATCAATGTGCTCCATTTTACCAGACGCCCCCAGTGGTAATATTTTATTTAACTGGTATAATACCAGAATCAGTAGATTTATGGTATTACAGTTTATGTGCACAGTTCTGTGCCATTCTGTTGTAATGTCAGTTCATGAACCATCACCACCAGAGTGATCTGCTGCCACTTTGTAGTGACTTTCACCACAATCTGTAGGTTCTGACCCTGAGAATTGATCTGCTATAGAGTTGTTATTTTGAGATTATCATATGGTATACGATTTTTCTGAGATTAACTCTTCACTTAGCATAATGCCTTCATAGTTTTTTAGTTATATCAGTAGGTAAATCTGGACCATTTGACTCTCAGTCATCAACTTAAAATGGTCAGGTTTGAAAGTGAACTTAAAAATTAAACGTTGAATATAAATATTGTCATATGCTTAGACATATCAGAAGATCAAAAGGCGTATAAGCATGGATATTTAACAAATGCTATTTTTGCGGGTTTTGACTAATTATCAGGCTGGTTGCTGATAGGCTTAAATAAAATAATGTAGTCAGTGTAACTTGATGTTTTGGGGAGTCTCTTTTCCTATTATATCTAAGTATTGTTGCCTCAATAGAATAGTATTGTTAGTAGAATTCCGTAATGAAAGGGAGAGTTTGCTATTTTTGCATGTGACATTTTGTTGGGTTGAATCAAAGCATTATGCAGAGTTATTAACTTGGATGTTTCCTATGCTGTTATTAAAAATAATCTTCAAATAGAAATTTGACTCTTACTATTCAGGTTAAAGGAACACACCCAAAAGACAGTGCTTCACTATGTGTTTCCAGTAACTGGTAGTCTTGCTATTAAACAGACCAAACTTGCTTTGGTAAAGAAATAGAATAGGAATGAAAAGAAAAGCAATATATATCTTTGTGTAACTTTCAGCATATAGTTAATCGGAATATCATAACTTATTTTAAAACAATGTGTTATTTTCCAGTTTAGAATTTTAACCTTAGTATTCATGCATCCCCTTATTATAATCTCTGTGTATTATACTTCTCCTTTCCTGCTTTCATCTTTGTTTTTTAGTTAATTTTAAATATTTTTGAAGTGATTGTACATTCTTCTGCCATGTTTTCAAGAAAAAATTTTTTTTTTTAGATTTTAATTCTAGAAGAGCAGCTAGTGCTCTTACTGAGCCTTCTCTCTAGCCATTTTAATTTTATTTTAAAGATTTATTTATTGACTGTGCCTGCATGCCAGAAGAGGGCACCAGATCTCACTATAGATGCTTATGAGCCACCATGTTGATGCTGCAGATTAAACTCAGGACCTTTGGAAGAACAGCCATCTTTAACCCAGCCCATTTTAATTTTAATTTTTAAAACTAGCAGTAAGTTTGGCTTTTTATTTTGTGTAAAATAAAAAATAAGTGTCATACTTTTTTATCCCAAGAGGGAAGAGCCAGGGCACAGTCATAATCAGATCAAAGCAAAACTAAAAGCCCAACAGTGTAAAGTCACTGTCAGAGTTCTGGGACTCATGATCTTCTAGGCACCAAAGGGCATGGCATGGGTACTTGTCTGCCTTTGCCATCCTCTGTACACACAGCTCCTCCTTTAGGCTCAGGCTGGCTCCATTTCACAGCTGCTATGGTCATTGATGGTTGTCTCCTTACACTGGTGTCTCCAAAATCTGTGATCTTCACTGTAACTAGGCTGCACCTTCTTCAGTAGCCCCTTCTGGGTCCTCTTCAGGGACTGTAACCCTGCCACATGATGCCAAATTTCAGGCTGCACTATACTCCTTTAGTCCTGGGGTTTTCACTGCTATTGAGGCCGCACTTTTACCAATGGCCTCTTCCAGCCCCTTTCAGTACCACGTGCCTTCAAAACCAGCACTACCAGGGAGACTCTTGTACCAAGATCACTAAGATCTTGTCTACAGCTTCTGTGTGTTGACCTTGAGGAAACATTTCCCAGAAGGTAGCACCTCAGTGATGCTATTAGTCGTTGCTAATTCCTCAGCTTCAGCTGAGCAGCATCTAGTGTCCCAGCAAAGCAATGGTTTCACATTAGTGGTTCCTGTCTCTTAATCATAGCCAATTTAGTTGACTAGATTCACGAATGTTTAATACTTTATCACACAAATAGCCCTGCTGGAGTCTTGCTTATTTCTGAAGCTTCTCCAGCTAGGCTTCTGTGGTCTGCATTGCTTTCAGTATTTTAATTGTCCAAGCTTCCACAGATCAGCCAATTGAGCTCTGAGTGGTCAGTGGCTTTTCTGGCCCCAGATTCCAAAATACTACCATAATCCTTCCCAAAACACATAATCAGCTATCATAACAATGCCTCACTCTTAGTACCAATTTCTGTCTTAGTTAGGGTTTCTCTTGTAATAAAACACTATGACAAAAATCAACTTGAGGAGGAAAGGATTACAGTTTGTAGCCCATCATCCAACGAAGTCAGGGCAGAAGCCTAGAGGCAGAAACTGAAGCAGAGACCATGGATGGGTTCTCCTGACTGGCTTGTTTCCCAAGGGTTGCTCATCCCGCTTTCTTATATACTCCAGAACCACATGCCTGGGGCTGGTATCACCCACAGTGGTCTGGGCCCTCCCACATCCATCACTATTAAGAAAATTCCCATCAGGCTTGCCCTCGGACATTTTCTCAATTGTTTCCTCATCTAAGTATTATGTCTAGGTTTGTGTTAGGTTATTAAAAACCAGCCAGCACAGTGGTTTATCATTTTTCATGGTAGCATGGCCAGAGCTATTTGAACATTATACTTATTCAGGAAGGTAAATATTAAAGTATTTTTTGAAAAACAATGAAAAGTTGACTTTCTAGTTTGTGAATATTCTTGAAAACGTTCCCTCTTGATGTGTTAAATATTATGGAGGTAGGATGAAAAACAGCGCCTGCTCAAAAGTGCTTAAGCTAGATTGATAGCTAAGCAGAGATCATGTGATATGTAATGTGAGCAGTGCTGGAAAAAAACAAAAGAGCTAGCCAGCTATTGTTTACTGTGAACCATTAAGTTGTGAAAGGTTGGATACTATATATCTAATCAGGTTTCTAGCAAAAATAATGTCAAGGCCAGGTGCCTTTAATCCAAGCACTCAGGAGGCAGAGGTAGGTGATCTCTGTGAGTTTGAATTCAGCCTGATCTACAAGGTGAGTTTCAGGACATCCAGTACTACACAGAGAAACCCTTTCTCGAAAACCCAAAACAAGCAGGCAAGCAAGCAAGGCAACCAACCAACCAGCCAACCAATGTCAAGTCAGGGTGGGATGTTAACGAACTAAAAAAAGGTAACAGAAAGCATTGCTTGCCTTTAAGAAGATGCAAAGGCTTGAATTCCTGGAGCACAGTGTGATACCAGGTCCAGATAGTGAGATAGGATAAATTTCTTTGTGGAGGTGTATGGAGAATGTGGAAAAGTTAGAACAAAATGCAGTTGTTCTCTTCTGGAGTTCTTTCTGTTTTTCATTTTTGTTGTAAATATTTTGAGACTTGATTTAAAAATCCCTATCTATCAACTCCCTCCAAATTTTTCAGTGTTTGCAGTGCAAAATAGTTGGTAATGATTTTCTATAATAGTTTTTGTTGACAATGTGACTTTCTATTGATGCTTTTAATTATTTTGAGCTCGGTAAATCTTGTTAGTCTTTTCTAATTAAAAACATGTTTATTTTTGTTTTTAATGTATGTCTGAGTGAGTATCTACCAGGAGTGTGTGGGTTCCCAAACAGCACATTTGCTCTCCAGGCTGGAGTTACAGGCCGTTGTGCTTGATCTGACATGTGTGTTGGGAACCAAATTCATTCAGGTCCTAAAATGTGTCTTCAGGGAAAAAAGGACACAAACTCTGGTGGGACAGACCTATAACTCCAGCCTCTTAGGAAACTGGAGCAGAAGGGTTGTAAATTCATGGCCTTCCTGGTGCAAAAGACTGAGTTTGAGGTCAGCCTGGGCACCTCACCTCAGTAAGGCACTATCTCAAAAATTTCAAAGTGAGTTAGGGAGTAAGGGGAGGGGGAAGAAAGAAAAGGGAGGAAAGAAAGGGTGAGAAATTTGGAGATATAGTTTAGTGGTAGAGTGCTTGCCTCACATATGTGAGATCAGCCTGAACTTGAGAGAGTACCTCAGGAAGATTTCTCCTGGGCTCTTGAGGCATGAGTAGAGAAAGGAAGTTCTTGGATAGCACATGACTGTAGATCCACACAGAGCTTGTGGCCCAGTGTGGTCATGGAAGGATCAGCATGGATTCTTTGTGTGTTTAGGGCGTAGGAGCAAACACTGGGATAGCACTGTACGATTAAAGTTCTCATTATAGTATTCGGATTCTTTTTTTTTTTTTTTTTTTGGTTTTTCGAGACAGGTTTCTCTGTGTAGCCTTGGCCATCCTGGACTCACTTTGTAGACCAGGCTGGCCTCGAACTCACAGCGATCCGCCTGCCTCTGCCTCCTGAGTGCTGGGATTACAGGCGTGCGCCACCACGCCCGGCTTCGGATTCTTTTTATAGAGCTTTTAATGCTTCTATCTGCAGAGTCAGTCGCTGATACCAATCTTGAATGATTCTGTTATTTGCATTAATCAGTTGCTCTAGGTATAGATTGATATATGTCTGCTAAAAAGTGACTACATGTTGAGTATTATAAATATGCTATTTTACTCTAGGTTTTGTTTTATGGAGTAGCATTCTGTTTCTTAGGCTTACTTTACACATTTTAATCTAACTGCTTCAGCCTTCTGATTGTCGGTGAGAACAGGCATGCATTGTAGTATCTGGCAGTGGATTTAGTTTAGTTTAGCTGTTTTTTTAAAAGTGATAAACAAAGACTGGGAGTATGGGGTTAGTATTTATGTGTATGAAAATAAAAAAATAAAAATGAGTTTTGCTTTGGTATACACGTTAATTGCTTGAGATCAGTTTTCAAAGCTCTGACATAATGCTTGGTTAGGTTGGTCCATATAGCTATTACTCTTAGATAATGCCTTAACCACTGAGGCAGTGCCCTTCTTAAGACTACCTGATGCTTTCTTGGTGGATGTTCTCACTGCTGCAATTGTGTTGTATTGCTTGAGCTCATGTTCCATGTCTGTTGATTATCAGTTCCTGTAATCCTTCACATTGTGTTCCTTAAGATGGCTAATCTTTGCTTTCCAACAAAAGATTATTTGCCATGTACACAGCTTCTGTCCCTTTCTCTTCCTAGGGGAGATGCCATCAGACATCTCTTTATCCCAAATAGGGAGCTGATGACAGAACCAAGTAACTTTCCTACCCAAATCTAACAATTTCTTGGGTTTATAGACCATGCATGAGTCAAAGGCTGCTGTGTCACTAAAAGCTTACCTCTGTCTGAATGGGGATTCATGGAAACTAACCCTGGGGCTCTGTGGATGGTTTGCAGGTGACTTGATAGACTCGACAGTCTCCTCTCTAGGCATGTCTTTACTGTTTCTGTAATCTCAAAGAGGGCCTTTGTAAATCTTGTTAAGTTTCAAAGACTTTCTGAGACTTGTAAGTTGTTCACTTCTTAACCTTATGAGCTGTTTCTCTTCCTTTCTGGATGGAAAACTTGAGTTCTGAAGAAATTGCTGCATAATTATTATGGTACTTTGAGATATGTCCTTCATAGTCTTACATATTTTAACACTTGGTCCTCAAGTGTTGTATTTTAATAAGGCCAGGCTTTACGAGATAGTTTACAGCCTCATCTTTCTCTGTCTTCCTCTTTTGTAATTGTAATTACATGGAGACTTGTAAGACTCATGGGCTCCCTCGAGATCTGAGCATGTAGGTTGAATGTAACTCCGGTAGCAAAGCACACCTGAGCCTTGAGTCTGAGCCTCTTTGCCTGCAGACATTTGCCCTGTGTGTGAACTAGATTCCATTGGTAGGTCTTAACTGCTATTCTCTCACTTAGGAGCCATGCTTATTCCCTTATTTAGCCTCAAGGCGGGAGTACTCAGAGTGTTCTTTCAGGAGGTCCTACTTTTCTCCTGCCAGTTGCTATTTTTACCAAGAGCCCTGTGTTAGGGTTTCAAGCTGTCTTATTTGTAAGGTGAGCAGTAACCGGCATAGTGCTGAGAAAAAACAGTTTGTCTATGGAACTAAGCAGAATGCCAAATTAGTTTTCTATTACTGTCTAACAAATTACTAAACACAAGTTTAACAAAACAATTCACATATATTCTGGTGACTATAACATTTTGATGGGTCAGGAGTGTGGCTGCAATGTAGCTCAGCCTTCTGCTGGCTGGTCCTTGCCCTCATCTGGGCCTCAGAGTCCTCACTGACAGTCCCGTGTGGTTGTTACTTGATGTCCATCAGAGGCTGCTCTTTCTGTTGGCATTCTGCAGACCTCTATTTGTTTCCCCTAGGCCCCAAGAGAGCATCTCCTGAGGTTGTTTAGACACTCTTGGAAGGGCTTTCATTTGATCAAGTAGGCTCCAAAGATAAGGTTTCTTTTGCTAGTGGTGTGATACAACATCTTATTTATGGGTCTTGTATGTAGTTTCTTACGAGAGAACACAAGTTGAATGTATATCCAAGAGGACTAGAATTTTGGGGACTATTTTATTCCCCATTATTATTCATCATGACTAATTTTATAACAGTGAGATCTGAATAATATCTTGTATAGATTAGGTAGGAAAGAACTATGAAGAACTGGAGGAAAAAACTGAAGAATTTAGGGCTGGAGAGATGGCTCAGCAGTTAACAGTATTCACTGCTCTTGCAGAAGACCTGGGTTTCATTCTCAGGACCCACCTAGTGGCTTACAACTTTCTAGAACTCTAGATCTAGGGAATTTTATGCCTCTGTGGGTTCTAGCACATATGAGGTAGACATAAACGTAGACAAGTACACACCCATACATATAAAAAAGTGTAGAAGCATTCAGTAATGAGGCGAATACATGACATCCTTTTGTGCTTAATTTATTCTAAATACACTGCTGTTGAAGGCAGTGCATGCTTTATGAGGACGGTGCCTGCCAAGAAATGAGATAGAATTGTAAAAAAAAAAAAAAAAAAAAAAAGGGCCCTGACCTATATAGAAGATGGACAGGTGGGCTAGAGAGGTGCCTCAGTGGTTAAGAGCACTGGCTGCTTTTGTGAAGGGTCTGTGGGTTTGGTTCCTTGCACGTACATGTCCATTCACCACTATCTGTAACTCCAGTTCCAGGGATTCAGCCCCCTCTTCTGGCTTCTATAGGTACTATATGCACACAGTGCACAGACGTACACGCAGGCAAAACATTCATACATACAAAATAAAATGTGTAAGTTCTTAAAGAAAGCGGGCAAATAGAAGTCTGTCCCTCCCACCCCTCATCAATCCCTCCCTCCTCTTCCTCCTCCTCCTCCTTCTTCCTTTTTTTTTTTTTTGAGACAGAGTTTCTCTGTGTAGCCTTGGCTGTCCTGGACTCGATTTGTAGACCAGGTTGGCCATAAACTCAGAGAGCTGTCTGTCTCTGTATCCTTGAGTGCTGGAATTATAGGTGTGTGCCACCATGCCCGGCTTTATCCTTACCTACTTTTCCTTCCTTCCTTCCTTCCTTCCTTCCTTCCTTCCTTCCTCCCTCCCTCCCTCCCTCCCTCCCTCCCTCTCTTCCTCTCTCCATTCCTTTTTTTAGACAGTATTTCACTCTGTAGTCATGAGATGGCCTCAAATTTGTAGTTAACCTTATGCTTCTGCCTCCTAAGTACTGCGATAACAAGAGTACACCTGGGTTGAAATAATTCTCTTGAAGTACATCTTTAGTAGAGAAGATGGCTTCCCTGGTACCTGCAGTTTTCAGAATGCATACCAACTTAGGGTGTTTCCCATGCCTCCGTTTCCTGCTTTGTGGTGGCTGCTAACTCTGGGAATCTTTTTTCAGAAACAGATGTGCAAACTAGGGTGGTTTTATTTTTAATTTTTTCCTTTGAATGCCATTATTTACTTATGCAATTGAATTTACATTTGTTATGTATTCTTAGATTCGGCAGGAATCTTGTCTTCTTTAATTTATTGCAAATGTCCCCCCTCCAACCCGCACAGGGTTTCTCTGTGTAGCCCTGGCTGTCCTGGAACTCACTTTGTAGACTAGGCTGGCCTTGAACTCAGAGATCCACCTGCCTTTGCCTCCTGAGTGCTGTGACTAAAGGCATGTACCACCATTGCCTGATTTACTTTTAGAATGTATAGTTTTTCTCTTTAGGGAAGAGAAGAGGTCATGACTTTGAGAGGGAGTGGCGGGCACAGTAGTTGGAGGGGCAGAAGGGTGGAAATGATGTGGATGAGTACTCATGTGAAATTGTCAAAATGTGAAATGTGTGACTAAGTAAGATTTACACTGATCTCTTGGTAAGTTTATCTTTTTTGTATTTACTAGCTTGCATTCACAAGAGATGGCCTCTGTGGTCTGTGGAATGAAATGGTTAAAGATGGAGAAATTGTGTACACTGGAACAGAATTAACACAAAATCGAGAGCTCCCTTCCAGAAAAGGTAAGAACTTTTAATGAATATTTTTTATTTTGTAAATACTACTATAATTTCATTTTAAAGTAAAAAATTTAAAAATGCATGTGTGCGCGTGCACGTGTGTATGTGTGTGTGTGTGTGTACGTACGTACACAGGTGCTGTGGTGTACATGTCATGGGACAAACATGTGAGAGTTAGTTCTTTCTGTTGCATGAGTCCTGTGGATTTTTAAAAAAAGATTTGTTGATTATGTATACAGTATTCTGCCTGCAGACCAGAAGAGAGCACCAGATCTCATTATAGATGGTTGTGAGCCACCATCTGTTAGCTGGGAGTTGAACTCAGGACCTTTGGAAGAGCGGTCAGTGCTCTTTAACCTCTGAGCCATCTCTCCAGCCCATGAGTCCTGTGGTTTTAACTTAAGTTTTCTGGTTTAGTGATAAACGTCTTTTGTATGCTGAGCTATCTTCTCCCTCATCTTTAAAAATAAACTTTATTTGTTTGTGTGTGTAAATTGCATTTTATAAAAACTTTGTAATATACTAGAAAACAGGAGCACTTGAGCACTGGTCTTTGGAGCTTTGTTTTTCCTTTGGTGATTTTTGTCTAAGATGTTAGTTAATATTTCAAACTGTCCAGATTTTTTGTTTGTGTTAATTAGTGTATAGCTTGTAGGAAGTTATGAGTAACTTCTCATTTTAATTTTGACATAGATCTTCCCATATCTAACTATAAATATTGATTATTGTGAGATTGAATAAAAATGATTCCTCTATTAACCTTTGTCAGTAAGTGGTAATCATGTATAGGCCTGGAGTGATAAATTCAACAAGACTCATTTGTTGTTCTTGATCTGCCTGGTGACTGAAATTAGCATTAGGACTTTAAAAGAAGGATGGATGCCAGCACCTAGTCTGGATGTGTTGTGTGTGACAAGCTTCATTGAGGCTCACTGCAGAGTTTAGTCCTTCCAGTGTAGAAAAGTTACTTTTAGAATGTAATTTTTGTTTGTTTGTCTTTGAGACAGGGTTTCTCTGCGTAGCCTTGGGTGTCCTGGAACACTCTGTAGATGAGGCTGGCCTTGAACTCACAGAGATTCGCCTGCCTCTGCCCCCCAAGCGCTGGGATTAAAGGTGGGCACCACCACGCCCAGCTTACTTTTAGAATGCATAGCTTTTCTTCTTTGTGGAATGAATTGGTATACTGTGGATTGGAAAGTATGTGAGGAAAAGTATTATTAGCTTATGTTTTGGTTACATCATATAATAGAACAAGCCCTGTCTCTTGTATTTATGTGGGCATTTCCAAATACACACAGAGTAACCGAAAGATATATACAGTGACTGGATCCAAACCCATTTCCACAGTTTGGCTCAACTTGTTTATTATATCACTTGTGTCTGTTCCTGGATGTGTCTGACCTGGCTTCCTTCATGGTTTTATCTTGAGTTTATTTAATTAAAAAGTTTTCATTTATTAGTGTGTGTGTATTTATAGTTGAACACAGGTGTCCATGTGAGGTCAGAGAATAGCTACAGGACTCAATGCTTTCCTTCTACCTTGATTTTCGAGATAGAGTCTTGTTTCTGCTGCTCTGTGTGCCCCAGGTTAGCTGGCCCCAAAGCTGATAGGAACAAATACAAAACAAATTCTATTTTATATCCAGCCTAGGGTTTCCAGCATGCTAGGCAAACACTCAGAGTCTGTGCTATACTCAACCTATAAAAATTATTTTTTTTTAAAGAACTTTTTTTTTAAGAAAAAGATTTATTTATTTATTATTTATACAGTATTCTGCCCGAATGTGTGCCCACACACCAGAAGAGGGCACCAGATCTCATTGTAGATTGTTGTGAGTCACCATGTGGCTGCTGGGAATTGAACTCAGGACCTTTGGAAGAGTGACAGTGCTTTTAACCTCTGAGCCATATTTCCAGCCCTACAAAACTTATTTAAATAGTAAAGCATTTTAGTATTTAAGATATGCCAAAGTTAGGATTGATATACACAAAAGGTGAACAGTACAACATTTTGAGTTTAGCCCACAGTATCTGGCTGGACTGTTATTTTGTTTTCTTTGAATTCAGTCAATTTGCTTGTCTTGGGCCCTTTTCCATTCAGTTAATAGTAGCTCTCTAGATCCTAGATTCAGTAGTTTGAACAAAGATGGCCTTGGGTGATTTGTACAAATGTCATCATCCTAACTGGACAGAAATGTCTTAAAGTCCTAAGATTAGTCAGTTGCTAGCTGGTCCTCAGATGAGGCTTTAGAATGTTAGCCCCTGACCTTTTTTTCCTCTGCTGTGTGTCTGTGTGTGTGTGGGGTGCGGAATGAGAATGAGTATACACACATGTGTACAGCATTTTAAAGTTTACTGTGTGTTTGGATAATTTTTGTTTTGTTTCTAGTGTAAAACTGTTTCTGCAGTTGTGAAAAAGAGAGTGTAAATACTGAAGTAAGGTTTTTTTGTGAGCTGGCGGTCCTAATTATTGTAACGTTCGTCATGCTCTCGAGAGACTTCATCTTGTTCATGCTGTAGCATTCTGAGTATGCTCCTGAGAGTAAAGCCTGAGCTGTGTTTGGAGATGCTTCTTGTCTTCTTGTTAACTGTCAACATTTTTCCATCCTGAAGAAGTGAAAGTAAGAGTTACGCTCTCTAATACACTGAACTTTAACACACGTGTGGATTCCGATAGCCGCCACCTTGATGCAGTTTTATCATTGTCCCAACTCCCAGCATTGCTGCTTTCATCTTCTTAGACCTTTCATCCACTGATCTACTCCTGAGACATCAGTATAGTGTTTTGTGTACCCAGACTTCTATTTTATGTAAGTAGAATGGGAGGCTTTTTTGTTTATTTAGTTTGTTCCCCTTTGCCATTTGGTGTTTGTTCCAGAAAAATCCACTGCTAATAATCTGAGGACAGAGACTCCAAGGTACCATGAAAAGGAAGACAGGGAGGCAGACTGATGTAGGACTGTAGAGACTGTAGAGAACACAGTTTGTTAGTACTTAAGGAAGTGTGATCCTTGGTGGCAGCAAGACCAGTTAGATCCCACAATTTGGGTCAAAAGAGGGATTCATTTATGCTTGGGGGAAGTTACTTCATTATGGGTAGAATGTGCCTATTGATCTTAAGATCTTATCAAAGAGTCAAGTGTACCCTGGCAGCCAACGTCTACTTTTAAAACTCCATGTACTACTCAGTGGTTTTGTGTATTATGGTTTGTTGGTAAATGAAGCAGGAAAACAAATTAGGGTTATTCTGTGGTAGCCATGGTGGTTATAACTGAGGATGACAGTAATATGGCCAAGCCATGTCCATCAGGCAGGAAAGGGTCATGGAGCCTACTATTTATAGTCAAGCCAGCAGAAGTTGTGCAGTACCCAGGATCTGTTGCTTGGAACTAGCATCTGAAGTGGGGGCGGAGCCCTTAATCTGTGTGTTCTGTTCTGACTCTAGCTAGTTACTACCAGAACTTAATTAATTTACTGGGCATAGAGTTGGTGCTAACAGAAAACTCCTGAGTTATATACTCCAATGATAGTGGTCCTCAACATTTAGTGTGTGTGTGTGTGTGTGTGTGTGTGTGTGTGTGTGTGTGTGTGTGTGTGTTGTCTGTGTGCTATGGCATGTATATGGGGATCAGAGGACTAGCTCTGGGCTCTGGGGATTGATTCAGATAGTCAGGCTTCATTGCGCTATCTTGCCATCTCAGTGATAGTGGTTTCCTAGAGTAGTGGTTCTCAGTGATAGTGGTCTCCTAGAGTAGTGGTTCTCAGTGATAGTGGTCTCCTAGAGTAGTGGTTCTCAGTGATAGTGGTCTCCTAGAGTAGTGGTTCTCAGTGATAGTGGTCTCCTAGAGTAGTGGTTCTCAGTGATAGTGGTCTCCTAGAGTAGTGGTTCTCAGTGATAGTGGTCTCCTAGAGTAGTGGTTCTCAGTGATAGTGGTCTCCTAGAGTAGCGGGTCTCAGCTGGTGGTAGAGGTATGCTTAAAAATGGATCTTAGCCGTGTCTCCTTAATTCTCCCTTTGGTGATTCAGCAATTTTGAGTTACTGGATTAAAGAAATTTGTGTGAAGACCAAATAGATAAATATTAAAGACAAACTTTCTCAGTTGTGAAATCTAGTAGGATCTTGATAAAATATTAAAAGAAAACCTTCATGCTTTAAAGAATTAAAAAAATCCTTATATGTATTCACTCAGTACTAAGTAAACTATGCTGAAACATTTGTAGTTTTAATTTATATGGTTTTTTTGAATGAGCCTTTTAAAAAAAGATTTATTTATTTAATTTATTATGTATACAGTGCTCTGGCTGCCAGTACAACTGCCGGCCAGAAGAGGGCACCAGATCACATTATAGATGGCTGTGAGCCACCATGTGGTAGCTGGGAATTGAACTCAGGTCCTCTGGAAGGGTAGTCAGTACTCTTAACCTCTGAGCCATCTCTCCAGCCCCCATGTCTTTTAAATCCTAAAATATTGATTTGCTGATGTGTGCTGTGGTAACTCCTCACATGTTTGGGAAGACCATTTGTAGAGGTTGATAAGATGTGCTTGCCCTTCCTCTCTTTCTTTCCTTCCTTCTTCCTTTCTTTTCTGCTCTTCTTATTTTGAGACAGGATCTCACTCTGTAGCCCAGGCTGGCCTGGAACTTACTGTTTGCCTTAAGATGACTTTGAACTTATGTGCAAGGCATTATAGGCGTAAGCCACCAAGCCTGCTTGACTGTTGCATTTTGAAAAACAAGTTATAGACTTGAACATTTTTAATTCTCCAGATGATGGTGTTGATACTCAGAATGGAACCAAGAAAGAAGATCTTAATGACAAAGAGAAGAAGGAAGAAGAGGAGACACCTGCACCTGTGTATAAAGCCAGATCAATCCTGGAGAGTTGGGTGTGGGGCAAGCAGCCAGGTATGACCCTTTCTCACGGCAGTGGATCAAGTTTTTGTTTGTTACTGGAATTTAAAAAAATTAAAACCCGTTTGTATTACAGTAAACTATGTCTGATAAAATATAACCATTATAACCTTTTTATTTTTTTGTTATTTTCTTTTTATTAAATATTTATTAATTTATTATTATATATACAGTATTCTGCCTGTATGTATACCTGCAGGCCAGAAGAGGGCATCAGATTTCATTATAGATGGTTGTGAGCCACCATGTGGTTGCTGGGGATTGAACTCGGGACCCCTGGAAGAGCAGGCGGCGCTCTTAACCACTGAGCTATCTTTCCAGCCCCTATAACCTTTAAAAAAAAAAGTATATAGTTGATTAAATGCATTGCTACTTTGGTATAAAATTACTACTACCCATGTTCAGTGAGCACTACTCCCTACTACCCCCTAAGCAACTGCAGGTATCTTTGATGTCTGTGCTTCACTGTTCAAAAGCACCACATATAAATAGACACAGATAGTACTTATTCCTTTTTTCCACCTTATTTTACTTAGTATACATGTAAGTTTATCCATGCTGTGGCTTTTTAAATGTTAAATAATATTTTACTGTTTGCATTTGTCTGCATATTTTGATTATATATGTATTAATTGGTGGTTACTTCTCCCTTTTGATTTTTTTTTCATAATAGCTTTCATTTAACATACCTTTAATTTAGAAAGCTTATTTTATATAAGTTTCCAAGTAGTTATTAGAGTCAGAAACAATAAATAAACAAATATAACCAGGAAAAAAATCCTCTGTACATAAAATGCAAAAGGAACATTTCTGCATGTGAAAAGCAATGAACATTATTGACCACCAAGCCTCCGTGTATGTATCTGAAGGCAGTCTCTCCTAGTGAGGACCACTGTTAGCCTTGAGATCTGATTCACTGTCATTTCATTGTACCCTGAAGAGGTGGATGCATCTGCCAGGAACATGGTTGTCCAGTCTCTGGTTAAAGTCACTGCATTTAGTTCTGTATATACTCTCAAGGAACAATGGGCTGTGTTGAAATTTTGTGATTAACTTTTAAAGCACTGGTATGGTGTTTTCGAGAGGCCACACTAGTTTTCATCCTCTGAGCAGTCAGTGCACAAGGGTTCCATTTTCTCCAGGTCCTTGCTAACATTATTTTTCTATTGATAATATCCATCCTATGAGTGTGAAATGGCATGCTGTTGTTTAGATTTATATTTATTAATGATTTAGTGATGTTCAGCATTTTTTCTCATATGCCTACTGATCTATAAATGTTCTTTGGAGAAATTTATTCAAGTCTTTGTTCACTCTATAAATATTAGTTGTATGTATTTTTTTTTTAGCATTTAAAAACTCATCTGTTTTTTTTATCCAAGCAAGTAAAACTTAACACTTTTTTGTTTGTTTGTTTGTTTTTCAATACAGGGTTTCTATGTGTAGTCTTGACTGTCTTGGACTCACTTTGTAGACCAGGCTGGCCTTGAACTCACAGAAATCCACCTGCCTCTGCCTCCCAAGTGCTGGGATTAAAAGTGTGAGCCACCGCCGCCCGGCAAAACTTAACACTTTTATTCTTTGGTCTTCCTTTATTTTATTTAACTTAATATTTAAAAAAATCTGGTGCATTTTTGTTTCAAAAATTTGTTTTCATGTGTGTTGGGGTTTGGTCAAGGTCTTGTACAAGCTAAACACATGCTATAGCATTGAGCTATATTATTAGACACCAGAAAGGTTTCAATTCACAAAGAATACATGAAATTTTCTTGTTAAAATTCATGAATCATAAAGACATAACTGGCTACCACAATTATAATTTTATTTTGAGGATTCCTTGCTCTTATGAGCTTGGTATGCGCATTTAAACTGTTTTTTCCTTATGTGTATATAAATATAAATGTGTAAATACAATTTGAGTTTTACCTGTAGTAAATAATAGTTCTTAGCTCATAGTGCTTTGTAAGTTCAGCAGACTGAGGAAGGCAATGCACTGATGCTTTTATCTAGCACGTATTAGTGTAATTTAGACATTCGATTCTTTTTGTTGTAATCAAAAAATTTTAGAAGTTATCAGTTTAACTTACCTTTTTCAACTGGTTTAATTGATGTTGTCCCATTGTTCTATTTCTTATTTAATCTTATTTCTTTGTTCTTGCTTGCTCTTTGTTGTGTTCTGTCTGTTCTACCTGCTGCTAACTTTAATTGATTGATTGATTGCTTAGTTTGTGTGTGCCTATGTGCGATGATGCATGTGCCATGGTGCATGTGCAGAATGGAGAGGATAATTTTCGGTAGCCAGTTGTCTTCTTCCATCACATGGATCCTGTGGATTGAGCTAGGTTTGGTGGAAAGTACCTTTATCTACGGTCCTCTTGTTTTGTTTTGTTTTAAAGGTAGTTCTTAGATCACAGATTTTGAGCTTTTATCTTTCTGTTGTTTGTTCACCTTCCCAGCAGTGTTGACATCTGTTTGTTTGTTTGTTTGTTTTGTTTTCTTCTAGACAGGGTTTCTTTGTGTAGCCTTGCCTGTCCTGGACTTGCTTTGTAGACCAGGCTGGCCTCAAACTCAGCGGTTCGCCTCCCTCTGCCTCCCCAAGTTCTGGTATTACAGGCATGTACCACCATGCCTGGCTGTGTTGACATTTTCTAGATTTTTAAATTCTGTCTTAATTCACTTGAAAATTGTTTTTAATTTTCAAAGTCTGTTATTTAATTTTCAAATGCTAGGGTATTTTGATATACTTCTTTTTAGTGATTACTAACTTACTTTTGCTGGGCTTAATAAAACATTTTATTTAATTTCATTCCTAACTTGTTGAGTCTTGATTGTTTTCTATGTACTTGCCAAGAACAGTATGTATTTTTCTGCTCTGTGAATTTTTTTCCCCCAGATAGGGTTTCTCTGTGTAGCCCTGGTTGTCCTGGGACTCACTCTGTAGACTAGGCTGACCTAGAACTCACAGAGCTCCCCCTGCCTCTGCCTCCCTCCCAGGGGCTGGGATGAGAGCTGTGCATCACCACAGCCTGCCATTCTCTGAATTTTTAACAGGATGTTGTTCTGATCTACAGCTCTGAGGATGGAAGCCAGGTGTACGTGTTAGGTAACCCTTCACTAGGTTATAACTTGAGCCTTGTTGTGTGAACCTAAATAGTGTCAAGTTAGTTGATATTATCCAAGTTTTCTTTGCTGGTAATACTTTAAAAAATGTAAAATTAGCATGCAAGATGTTAGGTATCATGACATTTTTAAGCAAAGCATGGTGTAGTGATCTGCTTCTTCTCACCTCCTTGTAAGCCACCCTCTCTTTATCATCTTTCACATCTCATGTGTCCTTCTTCCCACCCTCATCTTTCCTTGTCACCTATTATTACCTTTTGTGGTCTCCTTTATAGTTTTGGGGGCTTTACCCCCACTTATACCTGTTTATATGCATGCATGTATACATTATAGGCTCTGATTCTCATGATGGAGCACATATGAATTTTGTCTCTGACTTTGGGTCATTTCACCTACTATTATACTTTGCAGATCCATCCATTTTCCTTCAAATTTCATGATTCCATTTTTGTTCATGGCTGACTGTGACACTATTAGGTGTATGCGCCACATTTTGGTTATTGACTCATCTCTTGATGGACACTGAGGTTCTTTGTGGTTGTCCTGTACCTGATTGGGCACCTCTTCTCCATGCCCTTGGTTTGGCCCTGTTCTCTGTCTCCTTTGTTTTTCTAGTGTCTCTTTTGTAGTGAGAGAAATAAATAGAAGGTTGGCTATGTATCTTCTTTTCCTTACTAGAGTATTGAAGCCTTTAGTGTTATGGTGGGCTTTTCTTTCAGGTCTTCAGGCTTTACTTCATGTATTTTTAAAACTCAGTAATTAGTTACATGGACTTCTAGGATTTTTCCCCCCAAGACAGGCAGAAGGGAAATATATTAAAACAGTGAGATTCTATCTCATCCACAGACAGAATGAATATCATTAAGAAAACAAGTGTCAAATGCTGATGAGGATATGGCAATAAAGGAACCCTTTTACATTGCTGATGATACTGTATGTTTAGCCACTAAGGAAATCAGTATGGAGGTCCACTCCCCAGCCTCCCCCCTCCCTCCCTACCTCTATACATGCAAAGTAGAAATACCATGTAGAAATTCTGCTTTTCCTGCTTTGAGACTGATGTGGAATTGAGGGTGTTGTTTATCTTGTTTTCCATGACAGTCATCTCTTAGGCAGTTCAGTTTAAGTTTGCCTGTGTGTAGGCCTGGCATCCTAATACAGCACCTGATGGCCAGGAATGAAATTGAGTCCTGGGAACTGGTGAGATGTAGTCTCTAATGCTTTTGAAACATGCTCAAGTGATAGGTGGGCAGAAAATTGATATCTTCCGTTCATAGGAGGTTGGTTATTGCTTTGTGGTTGTCTGTCAGGGTCCGAATCTTGGATGCTGGTGACTGTTGTAATAAAGACAGAGCATAAACACAGGAACAGAGCTGGGGTTGTTGAGAGATAACTTAATTTACAGCTTTAATTTTGTGCAGTGTTAGGTAGTTACCTAGGCCAAAATGTTTTTAAAAGTTATTTTATTCATATGATTGTCTATTGCTAGTTAAAAGACAAAACCCAAAAACTCTTATTAAAAAATTCAAACACCCACTAGAGAGTGTAGTTTAAGTACTTATCATACACCCTGATTACTTTATCTTCCAATAAAATAGTTCCATAGTATATTTCTTTCATTAGTTACTCATAATACATTTATTGAAACACTACTTTTGGTACAACACATATGAAAAACAAATGAGGTGTGGTGACTCTCACTTGTTCTTTTTTGTTGTTGTTGTTGTTTTGTTTTGTTTCTTTGAGACAGGGTTTCTCTGTGTAGCCTTGGTTGTCCTGGACTCCCTTTGTAGACCAGGATCGCCTTGAACTCACAACCATCCACCTGGCTCTGCCTCCCAAGTGGTAGGATTAAAAACATGCACCACCTCGCCCAGCTGGTGGCTCTCACTTGTAATCCTAGCACTGAGGAGGTAAGAGACAGGCAGATATCTGGAGCTGTTGGCTAGCCGGCCTAGTGTACTTGGCATGTTCCCGGCCAATGAGAAACTCTATCTAAAAACAGGTAGATAGCACATAAAAGATGACACCTGAAGCTGTCCTCTGGCCTCCACACACATGTACTCTTGCCTACACACATGCACAGGAATACATGTACAGAACCACATCAACACAAATGCATACACGCATGTACACATGCATGTACCTCCACGTGTCAGAGGAAAACATTTTTTTTTTTGAAACCATTGTTTTTATTTTGACAGTAGATGTGGGCTCCTGAGAAGTTTGATTTTATCATCTTGAGGATATGTTTATTCGCTTGGGCTAAGCCTTGAACTCAGGGCCTTGAGCAAGCTAAGTAAGTGTTCTACAGCCCTTAGTTTTGTATTAGCAACTTGTACATGGTGATTACAGAGACACAGTCTACAATGGAGGCCAGAATCCATCCTTGTCCTGTGCTATACTCCCGCTGTGTGATTTTAGTTCCGTCACTTAACCTCTCTGTGCCAGCGTTTCCTATGTGGGCATATAGTACTCCCAGCTAATATGTCCACAGTGTTTAATGCTTTGGGCACTGATATATTGTGTACTAGGTGTTTCTTACTGTCATAGTCTGATTTCTCAGTGGTACAGACTACCATGCCCACAGTACTGACGAGTTGAACGTTTTCTCTCCTTGTGTTTCAGACGTGAATGAACTGAAGGAGTGCCTCTCTGTGCTGGTTAAAGAGCAGCAAGCACTGGCGGTCCAGTCAGCCACCACTACACTGTCAGCCTTGAGGTTGAAGCAGAGGCTCGTGATCCTAGAACGCTATTTCATTGCCTTGAACAGAACTGTTTTCCAGGAGAATGTCAAAGTCAAGTGGAAAAGCAGCAGCATTTCTGTGCCTCCCGCTGAGAAGAAAAGGTAATAATAAAATGGAAGAACCCTTTGGCATCTCTATCTCTCTTTTTTTAAAGGCCATTTCTCTATTACTAAAGATGCTTCTAGACATACAGTTTTAAATTTGCAAGTCTTTATTAATATACCGGCATTTTTCCCTCTGTGGTATTAACTAGTAACTACTAAAATATTTAAGGCTCATGTAAAATTGCATTTTTTTCCTCAGTGTAACTGAAAATTCTTGTCTACAGAAGAACAGAGTGTCAGGGTAACTCACATTTTGTATGCTTAGGAGCTTGTTTCTTTGGTGGTGATAGTGGGTTTTCACTCCCTAGAGTGCACATGGGTATTGTGTAGTGAATGCAGCAGGAAGTGTGGGAAACCCTCATCCATCTTGCAGACCAGTGTTAACAGTAGCTTCATTTGGTTCCCCCTCCCCTCCCCCTCATCCCTATTCCACTTTCTTCTCCCTCTCTCTCACCTCTCTTCTCCTCCTCATTAAAATCATGTTGTCATATTTAGATTAAGTTTTTATGTTAACTGTGCCAAGGGACCTCTGGGGTTTATTTCCATTTGAAAATAATTGGTGCAGTGATATGTAAAGTGAAGTCTCCGTGTCTGGCTTTGAGTGAAGTGTTCTAGCAAAGCCTTTGGGTTAATCAGTAGAGGCTGTTTGACCCTTTAAGAAATGTTGTCTCCCTGGAAAGTCTGTACTTGGTATGGTCTGAGAGCTTGCAGCTGCACAACCTTGGTCCTAAGATACTTCTGGCAAACTTGAAGCTCTTAATTTTGATTATGGCTAGCCATGGTTAAAAGGGACTGAGATTTGTATGGTTGTCTGCTCTTTCAGGCAGCAAGAGCAAGATAACTTTGGTAGTTGGAACCTTTCCCAGCTCCAGTTACCCTGCAGGTAATGGTTGGTGTTGGTTGTAGGTGCCATAGTAGAGAGACTGGTGCACCAAGATGCTAAGCCTTCATTCCCAAAGGAGCAGAGGAGTTCACTCCTGTTACTTTTATTCTTTTACTCAAACATAACCCAACATAGGACCAAGCTCTCATGTGTTACAAGTACAGATTTTCCAGGGAGACAACATTTCTTCAAAGTTCACATAGCCTCTACTGATTAACCTAAACACAGCCAAGTCTTTCCTGTAACATTTTACTCAAAGCTGCACACAGAGGCTTCGCTTTTCGTATCACTACAGGTTGGCACACTATTTTTTCATTTCCAGATCACATAGGCAGCTGCCCAGTGATGGTCACTGGTCTGAGAGCTTGTATACATGAGTAATTGATGCTAAGAGACCTTGAGCACACTTGTGTGTCTGTCATATCAACCTAAGATCTGAAGTATTTTGAATGCTCTCTTGGCTTAAGCATTGGTGAGTTAGTTGAAATAGCTTTATTAAATGAAGGAATTCCTAAAATTAAAACAACTTTTAAGAGTACCACCTGCTCTTCCAGAGGACCTGAGTTCATTCCCAGCAATCACATGGTGGCTCACAGCCATCTATAATGAGATTTGTGCCCTCTTCTGGCTTCCAGGTATAAAGCAGTTATATACATTAAATAAATAAATCTTTAAAAAACAAAACAAAACAAAAAAACCCCCACAACTTTTTGGATTTATAATAGATTGCATTTACTTATTTGTGTGTGTACACACACACACACACACACACACACACACACACACACACACACACACACACCCCAACACCAACAATAATAATTTAAAAAAGAGGCCATCATTTACATTGGCTTGGGGCTCTAGGTTCCCTCTTGGGTCCAAGGTTATGTCTGAAGAGAGCCAAGCTTCACGGTTACACAGGAATAGTTTCCTCAAGGGAAAATGTTGGTAATAGCCCTCCAAAGTCTTCTGGTCAGATTTAACATGTGTACTCAGCTTTAAAGGCTCTATTTTGTAATACTTGTATTTCTCATTTAGAACATATTCTTGTGTTCCTGGCACCAAATGGAAGCAGCAAATTGGTCTTGTCTCTACATAGTCATTCACAGATGTGCACACAGCTTCCTCTGCACATGTTCCTTGGCACTCTTCAGGCCCTCACAGATGTCAACACAGCATCTCCACACTATTCAGGCCCTCATAGAGCAAGCGCACAGAGCTTCTCTATGCAGTATTCATGTCTTCATAGAGAAACTTTTCCTTTATAAAAGGTATTTTCTACAAGGTTAAAGATTGATACTAGAAACCCCTAAGGATCCTGACAGCTAAAGAAGGTCATAGGCCACACCCTGGTCCACGGTCTCATTTTATTTGATTATTTTCATGTTCTTTGGACTGACCCAGTTATACCTGTTGTGCTTATTTGTAGTTCCCGTCCCACAGGCAGAGGGGTAGAAGGACTTGCTAGAGTTGGATCTCGAGCAGCACTCTCCTTTGCCTTTGCCTTCTTGCGGAGGGCCTGGCGTTCAGGTGTGTATGCAGCATGCCATTCTCTTTCCTTTATAAATCAGGAGTGTTGGATTCCTTGAACAATTCTGCTACAGCAAGTTCCTGGTTGGCTACCTACCAGCTAGACTACCAGGTCCCTGAGGCTGTCTCAGGGGAATATGTCCTTGTTTTCTTTACCTTAAGGTCTTTTTGTTGTTGTTGTTTTGTTTTGTTTTATTTTTTTTGTTTTTTTGAGACAGGGTCTCTCTGTGTTAACCTTGGTTGTCCTGGAATGTCTTTGTAGACCAGGCTGGCCTCGAACTCGTAGAGATCCGCCTGCCTCTGCTTCCCTGAATACTGGGATTACAGGGTTGCTTTGAGTTTTCAGGTCTGTGTTTTAAAGAGAGTGTTCATTTATTTCAACCCTACCTTACCTCCTTCGCCATGGAATGCCTTAGTAAGAAGTTATCAGTTGAGCACTCATAATCTGAAAGTATGCAATCCGATATGCTCCAAATTCTGAAATCTTTTGACCAGTGCGCGTGTGTGTGCGCGCGCGCACACACACACACACACACACACACACACACACACACAGAGAGGGAGGGAGGGAGGGAGGGAGGGAGGGAGGGAGGGAGAGAGAGAGAAAGAATAACTTCTGACACCCAACATTTCAGGTAAGAGATGCTCAATCCTTATTGCTTGTTTGAGAGACATCAAAGGTCAACTAGAATGTCAACAGGTGTGTTAGAGTTTGGCCTGGTGAGTGAGGAATTGCAGGACTCTCTCTTCACCTGAGGTGTTGGAGGTTCACTGGGAGTGACTGGAACTCTGCTTGTCTTCAGTGCCCGGGGGTGGGCAGCCTCCTCTGACTTACTGTGTATTGCTCAGGGGAGGATGCGGATCTCTGCAGTGAGCTCCTGCAGGAGTCACTGGATGCCCTTCGCGCCCTTCCTGAAGCCTCGCTCTTTGACGAGAGCACAGTATCCTCTGTGTGGTTGGAGGTGGTAGAGAGAGCAACGAGGTTCCTCAGGTCTGTCGTGACTGGGTGAGTTTGTACTTTTCCTGCTTTTCTGTGGAATAGCTCTAGTATGCGTCAGCCACATTCTTGTCTTCTCATGTTACTGAGATTTAGGGAACTTGATGGCTAAGTTTTGCTGCTATGTTTTCATCATACTTTCAAGATCTTGCTATACACATTAAAATATTTTTGTGCATTTTATTTTTTCTTATGTGAGGTATGTGTGTGTATGTGAGGTGTGTGTGTAGGTGTATGTATGGATGCGTATGTCACAGTGAAAGTACAGAGGTCAGAAAACCTCTTTTTCTACCATGTCTGTCCACCATGGGATTGAACTCAGGTAAGTCAGTCTTGGTAGCAAGTGCCTTTACCTGCTGAGCCAGTTCTCTGGCCTGTTCTCAGCCATTTACATAATTTAATTCATATTTATTGTGTCTTGACCCAAGAAGCTATGTTGAATGTAATGGCAAATATCAGATATTTTTGTTGTTTATTGTTTTCTGGAGGTATTGATCATCCATCCATCCATCCATCCATCCATCCATCATCCATCCATCCATAAGTACTGAGTACTTCTTGTGGGGCTTTTGGCGATAATGAACAACCAGTGTTTTAGGGATTGATGGTGCTTGCCTTGAATTCTTCGTAGATAATATATGAGTTCATGGCTACTCAAGCAAAATGTTCTGACTAGTGTTGGGTGCCTAGCCCACTAGTAGAGCAGTTGCTAACCATGTACAACTGGGTTTGATCCTTCTCCCTACAGAAAAAAAGTTTGAACCTGTTCTTCGTTTACTAGTGCTGTAATATAAACCTGGACAACCAACTGAAAGGAAGGAAGGTTTTCACTGATGATTGCAAAGACTCCAGTGTATGGTTACTTGGCCCTGTTGCTTTGGACCTGTGTCAGCACAGTTCACCATGGGAGAGCCTGTTCAGTTTATGGCAGCCAATAAGCAAAGAGAAAGGGAGAATTCCAGAGTTGTAGTATTTCATTTAGGTTTACACTAGCAAAAATTAACTTTTGTACTCAGCTTTTTCTACTAAATGTTATATCACTTCTGAATAGTGCCATGGATTTGGGACTAGCTAGCAAATACATGGGTATTTGGCAGACATTTATGATCAAAACTGTAGCATATAGCTACACTTTTTAATTTTTTGTATGTGACTGAGATCAAAATGGGAGTTTTGACTTGCCCCATTTCTGACTTGGCCTGGGCAGCTGTACCCCTCCTTACACAACCTGGTGGTCCCCTCCCGTTCCTAGGAGGCTGCTCTATTGAACTTAGTGGGGACACCTACTTGGCATAGCATACTGTAGTCCAGAGCTCCTTGGTAGTTGGCGACTGTACTTGTGTGCTTTTGCTCTTGGCTTGAATATGAATCTATAGTTACATTTATTTTAGTTTAAAGAAAGTAATACAAAATTTAATACAAAGACACACAGAAGGAAAGTTAGTGCACTCATGAGTCTCCTCAGCAGAAGTCATTAGTCTTTATTTCTGTAGTCAACAGGGATGCCTTTGGTATCCTGTACATGAGCCACGAGTCTCTCTCCTGGGAATGCTGATGAAGGCCTTGCCATAGAATTGTGCCACTGCTGCTGGCAATTCTCCATTTTTTTTTTAATGGGAAAGTTGATACAATATTTTGTTTAAATTGGAAAATACCTAAACACTCCCATATTCACCCACTTCTTCCCTCCTTCTTTCCCTTTTTTTCTTGAGATAGGCTCTCATGCAGCCCAGGCTAGCCTCAAACTACTATATAGCTAGTGATGACTTTGAACCCTTGATCTGTCTGCCTCTACCTATTACCTCAAGTACTAGGATTATAAAGAAGTGTAACCCTGCCCAGTTTATGCAGTGCTGAGCATGCTAGTCAAAGGACTCTACCAACTGAGCTATAGCCCAGCTCCATTAGAGACCTTTCTAATTGTTGTGTAATGATGCAGCTGATTTTATGTTTTGGTGTAATACAATATCTACAGTCATGCATTTTGTTTTTTGTTTTTTGTTTTTTTGTTTTTATTTTTTTGTTTTTTTTGAGACAGAGTCTCTCTGTATAACCTTGGCTGTCCTGGACTCACTTTGTAGACCAGGCTGGCCTCTTGTTTTTTTTTTTTTTGAGACAGGGTTTTTCTGTGTAGCCCTAGTTGTCCTGGACTCGCTTTTGTAGACCAGGTTGGCCTCAAACTCACAGCAATCCTCTGATGGCCCCTGCCTCCCAAGGCTGGGATTAAAGGCGTGCACCACCACTTCTGGCTCATTCAAGCTTTTTAAAAAATACATTTTAGCTAGCTGGTGGTGCTGCAATACTTTAATCCTAGTATTTGGGAGACAGACAGGCAGATCCCTCTAAGTTTGAGGCTAGCCTGGTCTACAGAGAGAGCTCTAGGACAGTCAAAGCTACACTGAGAAACCCTGTCTCAAAAAACCAAACCAAACCAAGAAAACAAACAAACCAAAACCGCTAACATTTTTAGTAGAGTTCAGTGATAGAGCCCAACAACCAGTGTCCATGGCTTAAGATTTGATCCCACGCATTGAAAACAGCACTCCCACTTAATAAAGATCTTTCACTCACTCTCTCCCTCATCCTTTCTCCCTCCCTCTCTCCTTACTCCCACTGTGTGTGTGTGTGTGTGTGTGTGTATGTTTGTATGTGTGTATGTATATGTGCTTGTCTTTTTACATGGGAGATTGAATATAGTTAGCCTACTGGTATAATTTAAAATTTTATGCTTTCTCTGATGTTGCCTAGCCTTCCTGTTGCTGTCATTTTAGGGATGTCCATGGAACACCAGGGACTAAGGGACCAGGAGGGGTTCCTCTACAGGACCAGCATTTGGCTTTGGCCATCCTGCTGGAGTTGGCTGTTCAGAGAGGCACACTAAGGTGAGTGGTGTGAGGCTCAGGTCACCTCAGGAGATGGTTGTATATCTGCAAACCTGTTCTGTTGTGAAATTTCATTTAATTGTTTGTTGCTGTAGCAAATAATGGTATTCTGTAGGAAGACCTCCATCCCAGGACTTTGTATTTCTCCTTAAAAAAAAAAAAAAACTTTTAATTAATTCTTTGTAAATTTCACATCATGCACCCCAATCTTACTCATCTCCCTCTCCCAGTGGTGTCTCCACCACTTCCTTGCTCATCTTAGTAGTACCCAGGGCCTCTGGGTGTGCGGGGTCATCTCAGGAGTACTATGTCCTGCCCATGCTGTTTGGTGCTGGGCTGTGGTCATTTCAGGCTTGCTCTGCCTGTCTAGGCTGTGTAGCACTGGGTGGGGATTGTCTCAGACTTACTTTGCCCGCTTGGGCCATGTGGCACCAGTCAAGGGTTTTCTTTGGTCCCCTGTGTTTATTTTTGTGCCAGTCTGTTTTATTATCTTTATTTCTTTTTAGGCTAATTTATTTGGTTATCTAGGAGCTCTTTTTTTTTAAGATTTTTTTTTCTAAGTAGCTATCTTTCTGATATAAGTATTCTTAATTTTTTGACTTAAGGTCCTAGAAGTTTCATGTAGAAAGCACTACTTGAATGTCTTAGCTATTTTTATACTTATCAATAGATGACAGTTCTCTTTTGCTAAAATTCTTGGCATTAATTCAGTGATTTAATTTCCAAGAATTATTTCCATGACATGATTTTAGCATTTTCTCTTATCATTGTCCTCCTATAATTATAATTATTTATTTGTTTAGTTTTGATGTGGTATGGTAGACATTAGTTGTTTTTACTAGAGAGCAAATCTCATTCCTTTTCAGCCAAATGTTGTCTGCGATCCTGTTACTGCTTCAGCTGTGGGACAGTGGGGCACAGGAAACTGACAATGAGCGTTCCGCCCAGGGTACCAGTGCCCCTCTTTTGCCTCTGCTGCAGAGGTTCCAGAGCATCATCGGTAGTAAGGACATGCCACATGCAGAGGGCGACATGCATGTGAGTATCTGCTGGGGTTTTGTGTATAGGTAACCCTTTCTTAATCTGATACTATCAAGGAAATAATTTTATTATAGATAAGCCATAGTGTGTACATCCATGGAAGAAGATGTCTCTTTGGTGTATTTGCTTACTGGTGATAGCAGTAAGTGAGATGGGGGTAGGTGTAGAAGGTCACATGCACTATATTATAATGGTAAAGTATCATACGTACTATAAAGATGCTTCTGTATGGCAGCTTTCAGATTTGTACTTAGGAAGAGGAATGTGATTTGCATGGATCCACTGACCTTTTAGAGAGATCTGTGTACTGCCTGTCATGTTGACTTTGCAGAGGTCTTTGTTGAGTTAGCTGTGGTGATCTCTGTGTGTCTGGCTTAGTGCCTGTGTGTTCCCAGCAGCTGTTGACTGTTTTGGGGAGTGAATTAAAGATGCTGTGTTAGGCTGTTCTCTGTAAATGTAAACAAATACTCATGAAACTTCAGACTGTGGCTCTGTCTTTTTATTTTTCTATAAAAAGTTAGGTGTTTCATTATCACTTTGGCCTAATTTATGTGTTAACACTTGTAAGTGATAATAAGACTTTTAACAAGAATTAGAAATATGGTGTTAAGCTGGGTGTGGTGGTGCACCTCTGTAATTCCAGCACTTGGGGAGCAGAGGCAGGTGGATCTCTGTGAGTTCAAGGCTAGCCTGGCTTACAAAGTGAGTCTAGGACAGCCAAGGCCACATGGAGAAACTCTGTGTCAAACACACACATGTGTGTGTACACACACACACAGACACACACACAAACACCCCCCCCCAAAACAAACCCCAACCAAAACCCAAACCAAACCAAAACAAAAAGAAATATGGTGTTGGCTGTAAATAAGATAAGGCTTTAGTAGAGTGGACAGCCAGGCCAGATGGTACAGACCTGTTATCTTCTCTACTTAGGAGACTGAGGCAGGAGGATCAAAGATTTAATACTAGCCCAGGTAACTTAAAGAGACGTTGCTTTGAAATTCAAATGGGTGAGGTGAGGGTTGTTAAAGACTCTTAGAGTACTTGCACAGCAAATCTAAAGCACTAGGTTCAGTTTCTGGGACTGCAAACACCAGGAAATAAAACAAAATCCCTCTCTAAAGTGGAGAATATTTGTATCAAAATGAGGGTTTTGTTTTTAGCTTTGTTGAACTACTTACTGTGTTATGTTTCAGAGAGATTGCTCTGTGTTCTTATACGTAAAAAAAAGGTATGTGAATGCCTACCTGCCTGCTTGCTTTTCTATTTGACTGTCTCTCTGTCTGTCTGTCTCCATCAATCTTTTCCTTGTATGGATGGCTAAGGTCAATTTGAGGTTTTACTCCTCAAGAGCTACCCACCTTATTTTTTTGAGATGTGGTTTCTCACTTGCCTAGAATTCCTTAGGTAGTTCAGATTGGCTGCCAAGTGAACCCGTCTCATCCTCCCTTGTTCAGGGATTACAGGTGCAGAGCACTGTGCCTGACATTTTTACATGGGTTCTTGGAGTTGAACTTAGGTCCTCATGCTAAGCACTGTATGGACAGAGCTATTTTTCCAGTCTCCTCATTAGAGTTTGAGGGGAGTCTTCCTAAAGGGTGGCTTTGCTGTATCAACAGGCCATGTGGAGTCTGCACGTGTGTGGTACAAAAAGTACATTGATTATACAGTCAGTATTATGTGTATTTATGTGCCAGGTGTAGAAGGATAAAAATATATAATGTAGTTATGTGACTAGCACTGTAGTTTGATAGCTAAAAGAAGATATACAGGAAGTGTGTAACTCAACACAAAAATGTGAGTAATGATTAGAAGTTGATGGCGATAATTTTTCTTCTACTGTTTCTGTTTATTTCTCTCTTTTAATCTAGCTTTTATCTGGCCCTTTGAGCCCCAATGAGAGTTTCCTGAGGTACCTTACTCTTCCTCAAGACAATGAACTTGCCATTGATTTAAGACAAACTGCAGTTGTTGTCATGGCTCATTTAGATCGCCTGGCCACACCATGTATGCCTCCTCTGTGTAGCTCTCCAACATCTCATAAGGTACGTGCTAGAGTTGGGCTTTTTTCTTGTGCAATGATGAAAATTCCTCAGACTGTGAAGGTGCTGGGCAGGTGCCTTACCAGTGTCTTAGTTTCTTTTCTTGTTGGTGTGATTAAAAAAACAAAGCAAAACAAAACAAAACACCCCCAAAATTGTGACAAAAGCAACCTAAGGGAGAAAGGGCTGATTATTGTAACTCAAAGTTTTAGTATATATTGTAGCAGGCGCTTGAAACATTGCTCAGCTTGTATGTATTCACACTTAATAGTCAAGAGAATAGTGAGTGCTTCCTAGTGCTCAGCTTGCTTTTTCCATCCACTGTCCAGGGAGTAGTTCCACCCACAGTTAAAATTTGTCTTTCTATTTAAATATCAAGATAATTCCCCACAGGCATGTCAAGAAGCTCACCTCCCAGGCCATTCCATATTCTGCCCGGTTGGTAACCAGCACTACCTACCACAAACACTAAGCTATAACCATTCTCATTCTCATTCTGTGTATGTGCCAAATTTGATTTCTGATACTGGTGGTTAGAATGTCTACATGTGCCCGTAGTTCATAGTGTTGCTGTGAGTGGGTAATGAGGTATTTAATGCTTCGATCAAATGGTCTGTGCTCACTTAGATGGAGGCACCTACAGCCCTGAAACAGTGCATTTTTTGTGTGAGTATAAATACACTATAAGGAGGAGGGGTTAAGCCAGTGTCCGTGGCAAGTGTCTACAGAGGAGCAATCTCAGGCTGTAAACAGCTGGGAGGGAGGAAGAAGCTTCAGTCTCCTTACCTTCCACACACGTGCACTGTGAATAATGGTACTCTCACTGGTGGGAGGCTTTGCCATTTTTCTGTGTCTGACCTGGGAACTCTTTCATTTTCATGAGCCTGAGGTAGTTGGGTCCTTGACATTGCTCATGTCAGTAACATATTTATTCAGAACTTCATTCACTCCTCACAAGTACATAGGACTTAGTTACTGAATTAGGGACCTCAGAGAGCTTACCTTTGCCCACATGACAACAGGCTTCATGGCATGTATATAGAAATGCCAGAGAATCTGTTCTACTTTAGTGCTGGGAATCAGACCCATGGCCTTGTTCACTCTGATCACATATGCTGTCACTGAGGCAGGTAGTGTGTAATGCTGCTTATAATGCAGTAGCAGTGCTGTCGTATGTCATGTAGAATGTATAGATAATAGTATGGTGGTAGTAGTGATTGGCCTCTGTGACAAGAACCTGGGGCATACCTGCCCATCTAAGACATCACATGTGACACAGCTGCTGGTCACAATGTTCCCCCTATTGTATCCATGAGAAAAATGAATGTTTGCAATGGTAATATTCTTCTCAAGATTATACAGAATAATGCTGGTTTTCAACCCAAGTTTCTTTAGATTTTTATTTGTAATATGAACAAGAGTTCATTAAAAAAAAGTATAAAACATAGCCACATGGTTCAAAGTCAGGACTGTATATGACAATGCACTATTGTTTCCTCTCCTGATTTCCATATGTTCAGCATCCAATCTGCTTGATCTCACTTTGCTAGCCTGGTCTGAAACTTTTCACTGTTCTCTGGGAATGAACATATTAGTGGTAGCATGGTACAATTATCATTTAGCTTCTTTTTTCTATTTCTTCTCACCAAATAGATACACTGTCATCTTTCTGTATTAGTAAATAGGCATGGCTTCTTAATAAAAGCTGTCTTAATAAATATGTTATGTCTTGAGTTTGACCTGTAGGATTTCTCTCTTTCCTCCTTGTCCACCATTTCCTGCCATAGTTGTTATTATTACTATTATTTTGAGACAACGTTTCACTTTTTAGCCCTGGCTGGCCTTGAATTCATAGAGTCTATGAATGCTTGTATTTTGAGAGCTATATTGGGCTACCATGCCTGGCAATATATCTGTTTCTTAACACATCTCCTTTTAATGGACAGAATTTTGCTACTCAAATGATACTGTCGTGGCTGATCTGGCACATGTTCCTGTGTTTACTCCTGGGGATGCATGAATATGTGCCTTTGCTAGTAGGTAGCCAGCATGGGCTAGTAACCTTCAGATTGATCCCACATAGTGTCATTCCCGTTGTCCCCACCAATAAAAGCATTTGTTCCCAGCCTTATGCTTGGGCTTTTGATTTTCTGACAGTTCTGTTACGAAAAATAACCTGATGTGGTTTGAGCATTGAAAAAATCTGCTGAAGGGCCACCTTCTGAATGGTATTCTTAAAATGAAATATTGTTGAAAAATAACCCAGCGAGGTTACCATTTAACTGAGATAATGTGAAATGTTCTGAGTTATTTTGATGCTTTCAGTCAGTCTCTTGTTTTTAGCTTATGTAGTGTCTCAGTATTAGTCTTGGGCATTCTTTTACTCTAAAGAAATCATTTACATGTGTTCTTTTCCTACAGGGATCATTGCAGGAGGTCATAGGTTGGGGGTTAATAGGATGGAAATACTACGCCAATGTGATTGGCCCAATCCAGTGTGAAGGCCTTGCCAGTCTGGGGGTAATGCAGGTTGCCTGTGCAGAAAAGCGTTTCTTGATCCTGTCCCGCAATGGCCGTGTGTACACACAAGCTTACAACAGTGACATGTTGGTAGGTGCTAAGTGTGTCTGCATGTCTCCCTCAGTGGTGGGTCCTTGCTTGTAGATGCCACATGGTGTAGTTCTTGGTCGTTGGTATCCATTCATATGTTAATTAGCCAGCTTAAATTACTCAGTTGTGATAATTACTGTCATCAGGGTTTTGAGTTTTTAAGATCGAGAACTCCATCAAGTAATTCTCATTGTTAGTCACAACTTTGTAAACCAGTTTTTCATGTGTAAGAGAGTTGACAGAGAAAGAATGGGGTCTGATGAGGATGGTGGTGCATTGGAACCTGCGTGCTCTCATTTAAGGCACGTACTTGAGCTGTGTGTCTTTGTTACATGGGCTGCCTGCCCTAGGATTTCCACACCAGCACTTGCCATTCCATGGATCACTTGGAGAATTCCTACTGTTCTCTTGGTGCTCGAATGGAGAACAGGTCAGAAGCCCTGGTGATTCCTACTCTTCCTTTGCAGATGTTAGCGCAGAGGGAATATGAATGGGAGAGCCATCCTGTTTTCATTGTCCATTACTATGACTGACTAATGTTCTTCCTGATTTTCCTTTTCTAGGCTCCACAACTGGTCCAGGGTCTTGCCTCCAGAAACATTGTGAAAATTGCTGCCCATTCTGATGGTCACCACTATCTGGCTTTGGCTGCCACAGGGGAGGTGTACTCCTGGGGCTGTGGGGATGGCGGACGGCTGGGCCATGGAGACACTGTGTACGTACAGCCTTTTCAGAAACTGATACGCTCTTTGGTTGTCCATATTCACAACAGACTGGAAAATGTCAGGGGTGATTTCCATTTGCCTACTGCAGAGCTTAGATAAGGAGGGAGACACAACATGTGTCTTCTTTCTTTCTTTCTTTCTTTCTTTCTTTCTTTCTTTCTTTCTTTCTCCTTCCTTCCTTCCTTCCTTCCTTCCTTTCTTTCTTTCTTTCTTTCTTTCTTTCTCGTCCTCATCCTTGTCCTCCTTTTTCTTTTCCCTTGAGACAGGGTCTCAATATGTAGCTCTGGCTGTCTTGGAACTTACTATATAGACCAGGCTGTTCTTGAACTCACAGAGATCTGCCTGCCTCTGCTTGGATTAAAGGTGTGGGCTATAATGCCCGGCATGTATCTATTCTTGATGACTGACTCCTTGGGAACTTTGCCTCAAGTAGAGGGTGCTCTGTTGCCAGCATTAGATATGGCTAGCAACTGTCTCCTCCATCATGTTTTCTAGACACAGAAATACCCATGTATTGCCCTGCACATTGCACCGTGTCTTCTGTCAATACAACCTGTGGAACTATGATATTGTTATTACAAGCATAAAAATCAATCTTACCTAACTGGGTTGAAGCTTTTGGTTATGAATGAATAGAAATAAAACAGAAAAATGGGTATTTTAAATGCTCATGGGTAAAAATTGAGACGTCTGCCAGTTCCTACAGAGTAATGGAATCATTTTATATTGTGCTGTTGCAAATGGAGCCTGGTGGAAAGATCTTGGCACTAGGTAGATGTGCTGTTCCTGGGGCAAGCTTACTTCATGAAGTCAGAGCAAGAGCAAGGGGCAGGCAAACGTATCTCAACTTGGACTGTCTGTGAGTTGGTAGAGAAGGGACTGGAAGGTATATTGTCTTTTTATACCATGAGGGTAGAGATGGAAACATCACTGCTTAGAATAGCCTCTGAGAAGAATCTCAGCCTGCAAGAAAACTAGTGGTATGTATGGTGCATTATTTTAGAAGTACCCCAAAGCTACAATGTAAGAAATTGAGAAAAATAAGAGAAACCTTGGTGAAAAAGAAAGGAGTTTGGAATGACTCTTATTCTCTGACTGGAGGGTGGGATTGGCATGGACTCCAAAGGCACCAAGGTACAGGACAGCACACTATAGGATGGATTAAGCCTCTAATTTGCTTTCTTTGCAGTGTTTATAGTAGACTTCCTATAAAGTATTTCTTAGAGAAGTCAGGATTAGCTGAGGTCATTCAAATCAATCACCTTCCTTGCTTCAGGGAAGGGAAAAGATCAGTGCAAATGACAGGAATTGGAGAAAAACTTTTGGAGGAGTTGAAACTTAAGCTGAAATAAGAGAATGGTTGTGCCCAGCAATTATTGGGTTTCTCCTGCTGTGCCCATTCTTGTCTGTAGTCACAAAGCGAGCCAAACATCATGTCTTTGAAAATGCTGTTTATCATAGGATGCATAGTTCAGATTATAAGCATGGGATACTTTGCTAATTGGATTTTTTTCTAATTATTTTTTTCAATTATCTTATTTTCTCAAACTTTTTAATCTGTAAAATCTAGCTCCTACCAGCTTTTGTCTTGTCCTCTGTTCATATTATTTTGTAATTTCTAGAACTGATTATAGTCAGTTACAAAAGAATTTATTTCTTTTACTTACAATATTTTGGAGTGTGGCCATATTGTAAGGTGTGTCAGCAGTTCATTGCTTTGGTGCTGATAGACTGTGCTTGGGGACATTCAGGGTAGAGTTGCTTTATAGTTCATTGTGTAGGTACTCTGGCTGGGTTCAGGTTAGCAGGTGGTGATGTTTGGTGTTTGAGATAGAAAGGCAAAAAGTCTTGTGTTCTGATCACCTGTCTGCTTTTTTTAACTCTCAAGAAATGCCTAAGATGCTATTTGTTGCCTTTCTTCCCACAGGCCTCTGGAGGAGCCCAAGGTGATCTCGGCTTTCTCAGGAAAGCAGGCTGGGAAGCACGTGGTGCACATAGCATGTGGGAGCACATATAGTGCAGCCATCACTGCTGAGGGGGAGCTGTACACCTGGGGCCGTGGGAACTACGGCCGCTTGGGCCATGGTATGTCTGCCCTACATAAGTACGGTCCTGAGGTAGGAGGGGGTTGCGTCTTCTGAGAAGCATTGAGAATGACTGCTGTATCTGTTTCAAGGCTCCAGTGAAGACGAGGCCATTCCAATGCTGGTGGCTGGACTTAAAGGACTAAAGGTCATCGATGTTGCCTGTGGGAGTGGGGACGCTCAAACCCTGGCTGTGACCGAGAATGGTATGTAGCACTTGTGCTGCCCTGGGCAGTTTCTTAGGGATGCTGCTGCTTGTTGCCTGGATGAGTGAGTTTTGGAGTTGTATGAACTTCATGCAACTGCTGCTCTCCCTGTCATCCTCCTTTATATTTGTGAGTGTATTGGTTACTTTTTTGTTACTGTGATAAAATACCATAACCAAGGCAACTTGTAGGAGGAAGAGTTTATTTTGAGCTGTGTTTCCAGAGCATTAAACGCTATCATGGCTGGGAGGTATAGCAGCAGGTAGGCAAGGCAGCTGGAGCAGGAGCCTGAAAAACCACATCTTGAATGTAAGCACAGAGCAGAGAGAGCAAACTGGAAGTAGGTGAAGCTTTTTACTCTCAAGTCTGCCCCCAGTGACGTGCCTCCTCTAGCCGTCTGTACTATCTTAAGCCTCTCCAAGACAGCAGCAGCAGCTGGAAAGCAAGTGTTCAAATGCCCAAGACTATGGGGGCATTTCTCACTCAAACTACCACAGTGAAGGTCTCAGCTTCAGGGAAGAGGCCCAGGAATTTCCCAGGATGTGGGTTCTTGAAAGCAGGTGGCTGTCTAGGGGCTACCACCTTTCCTAGTGGTTACTTTATTTTGTTCTTTGACTAAAAATTACAGCTAAATAGATGATTGACATTCTGAATTGTCTCGTTATTAATACATTCTCCAACATTTAGCCTTTATTGCCTCATTACAACCAATCTTTCATAGTCATTGTATACTTTATAATCTAATGTGAAATTACTTGCTCTTAGTATTTTTTATTTTATATACCATATTTTTCAGACTATAAGACACACCTTAGCATAACATGTACCCAGTTTTTAGAGGAGTAAAACAATAAAAATGGTAAAAACAGCAATTGGACCATAAGGCACACCCTAACTCCCCTCCCCCCCCCACTTTTGGGGGAAAAAAGTACATCTTATGGTTTGAAAAATACGGTATTCACTTTATATCCCAAATTGCTTGCTTTTAATTTCAGCTTTCTGTTTGTATTTGTTAGAGAGATTGTACACACAGACACACACACACACACACACACACACACACACACACACACACACACACATTTTGGTAGTATTGGGAATCTTGGATCCAGGATCCAACTACTCTACCAATCTATTCCTGCCTAGCTGTAGTTATATATTTTAGTGTTTATTAGTGAGACACAATCTTGCTAAGTAGCCTTCACTGTCTCTGTCTGAATTTATTTTCCTCTTGGCTTGGCCTCCATAGTGCTGGGATTACAGGCCATTGTCATCATGCCTAGCTCCTATTTATTTGTTTATTGAGAGTTGATGTGGAAGTTCAGGCTTGATGGTCAGAAATGCATCCATTTTAGGCAGTGCATTTGTCTACATGTATTATGGTGGTGTCACTTCTGCACCTTGTCAGTCCTTGCATCAACTGGGGAATTTCTTAGTCTGTTTTCTCCTACAGAGCTTGAATGGCATATTGAGAACCAACTTCTGAGGATGTCTTTTATTCAAGATAAAATCTTTCAGCACTGCCATGTCCACCTAAAGCCTATTGATGATAGAGTGCTCATTCCAGGATCAGTATGCTTCTGCTGCTTTTGAAAGAGTAGCCATCTGAAAGACCTTTTTTCTTTCTTTCTTTTTTTAAATATGTAATGCTTCACGAATTTGTGTGTCATCCTTGTGCAGGGGCCGTGCTAATCTTCTCTGTATCGTTCCAATGTATTATGCACATCAGATCACATTATAGATGGTTGTGAGCCACCATGTGGTTGCTGGGAATTGAACTCATGACCTCTGGAAGAGCAGTCGGTTCTCTTAAGAGCTGAGCTATCTCTCCAGACCCAAGTGCAGTATTCTAAACTACTGGGCCATCTCTCTAGCTCTTGTTTTCAATCACTAATACGCCAATCTGAAATATAAATTAGGTTACATGTAGGCAATAACCTGTTTTATGGATTATGTTATTTTCAGTTGTTTAAAACTTCCATTGAAGTGTGCAATGATTTTTACTTACATGTATTTATTTGTATTTTCTAGGTCAAGTATGGTCTTGGGGAGATGGTGACTATGGGAAGTTGGGTAGAGGTGGAAGTGATGGCTGCAAAACCCCAAAGCTGATTGAAAAACTTCAAGACTTAGATGTCATCAAAGTTCGCTGTGGAAGTCAGTTTTCTATTGCTTTGACAAAAGATGGCCAGGTTTATTCCTGGGGAAAAGGTGACAATCAGAGGCTTGGTCATGGAACAGAAGAACATGTCCGTTATCCTAAACTCTTGGAAGGTTTGCAAGGTGATTGCAGAAGTAAAATTTAAGCCTTACAAATCTATTCAGATTTTTTTACTTACCTTATATTCAGTGAGTGGACTGTCATTTGAAACTTACCAACATCCTGATAGCTATAGATAATGGAAGGTGGCTGATCTCTTTTAATAGATGGCCTAAATTATTCTCATCAAATTTAACTTTTACTTTATTTACTTTGAGACTTACTGTGCTGTGGGGTCCCAGTGGGAAGTAGGCTTGAGTCCTCCCGAGTTGGTCTGAGATGACCTTTTTCTTGGTTGTAAGGTATACATGCTTGGTTACAGGACTGTCTAATGTGCGTTGCAGACTGGGAGGGGGGAAAGGGAAGTCAGTGTGGGTGTGAGTGCAGGGTCCTCTGTAGTGTGGTGTGGACCTATTACAGCATGGACTTTGTAAAGGGAAAACACTCTCCTTTTTTTCTCTATAATTGGTCTAGTGGGATTGTAGGTTGTCTATCCTTTCCTAAGGGGGGAGCTGGTGAAGTACAGATGAGTTGACAAGAAAGCACAGAAAGTTGAGGTCAGTGAGTCACTCAAGGTCAGAACATGTATGTCCACAGGGCCCTTTGGTATTTTATTTAGTTCACAATGAGACAGCCTTTTCATTTTTTTATAAGATTTATTTAATACAGTGTTCTGCTTGTATGTACACCTGCACAACGGAAGATGGCATCAGATCACATTACAGATGGTTGTGAGCCACCATGTGGTTGCTGGCAATTGAACTCTGGACCTCTGGAAGAGCAGACAGTGCTCTTAACCACTTAGCTATCTCTCCAGCCCAATACAGCCTTCTTAAAGGGCTAGCTTATTAATTGCTAAGGGAGTGGGACTGCTGAGCTCCCATAAAAGTTTATTCACAAATACAGGATTTGGTCTGCATTTTGTTTCAAAGACTAGTTTAGTGGATCCTTACACCAACTCATTTTCCTTTCTCAGTTTCTGTTTCTTTATTGAGAGGGTTTGGAAGTGAAGCTTTTAAGTGCGATGTGTCAGTTCTTTGTTTATCAGTTTTATTTTATAGTATGTTAATACCTTGCTTACTATGAGTCATCTCTGCTTATCAGGGGTTTATTCCCAAGCTCCTGAGGTAAGTTGTAGAGTAACACAGGTCACTGTGTTGTGCAACTCTATTGCAATTCAGTTTGCCTCTTATTTATATTTTCCTCTATTAATGCAGAAAATTGAGCTGTTCAGTTATTTATTACAAGTTATTTAATTCCTTACTATAGGAATATTTAAATTACTATTGCTGTTAACTTACAGTCACTCAGAACAGTCTAGAGAACAGTTTTCTTCAGCTGATTTTATTGACATTATATAGAAACACTCTGTTGATTATGCTAGACTCACCTACAAGAAAAGGTATAATGCTTTTCTAACATTACATCAATACTTACTATAAAAATACTTAAATCATGTGACTTTGAAAACAGGGTAGGCTTCCTTTTAAGAAAAAGTCTTTAGTGCAGAGTATACTTTGCATGGGCTACATTTGTGGTATTGGAGACAAAAAATAAAATAAAATAAAATAAAAATAAATAAAAAACTCTATCAACTAAAATACCATTGTTCCACCAACCTAATTAAATGTCAAAGTCAGTGGGACAAGAGCCAGTAAAGGAACATGCCGTGCAAGTATAGTGGGGTGAGTTTGATCTCAGGAACCCACATAAAGGTAGAACAAGAGAACCAACTCTACAAACTTGTTCTCTGACCTCCACTTGTGTGCTGTGGCATGTCCTCTCCTACCCAGGAGACAATCAGTTAATCAGTCAACAAATTAATTATGAGAATGTTTTGGTGGCCACGCATGCTTAGAAAACAATTCCTCAGGAAACCTATCTCTTAAAAAAGCTAAATGAGTGCTGCTTTAAGTATTGTCTCTCATCCATCAGAATTGTTTTTGTTTCTCTGTGTAGTTCTGATTGTCCTGAAAATCACTCTGTAGACCAGGCTGGCCTCAAACTCACAGATCTGTCTGCCTCTGCCTCCTGAGTGCTGGGATTAAAGGTGGGCGCCACCACTGCCTAGCCCTAAGAAGTTCTTGAACAGTGCACATGAATAAGGGATCAGGCTTTATTTAATCTTGTGATCTTCGTAGTTAATTGCAGGACGTGCCTTTTATGGTATGTTTGTGGTATTTGTGGTTTTGTGGTGGTGTGTGTGTGTGTGTGTGTGTGTGTTATATGAGTAAGACTGGGGATATGAGCTTAAAATATCACAGCCTTTTTTTGAATAAAATTCTGAATAAGGAACAGGAAAAAAACCCTACTCTTCATACTGTAGCTTTTCCTTGTTTGTGGACAGTGTTCTTAGCAAGTAATAGTTGACAAAGCGTGAAATTGTTTTGTTTTTGTTTTTGTTTTTCTCTAGACAGGGTTTCTCTGTGTAGTCATGGCTGTCCTAGACTCACTTTGTAGACCAGGCTGGCTTTGAATTCACAGCGGTCTGCCTGCCTCTGCCTCCTGAGTGCTGGGATTAAAGGCGTGTGCCAGCATGACTTGTATTTTAATAGAATTGTGCAATTAAAGAAATTGAACTTCATATTAAAGGAATGTATTACTTGTCAGAAGTTAATATTAAATGCTTTCTGTTCTTGTGTAGCTGTGAGCAGATGTGCAGATGTCTTTCTTGGAACTACAGCCACAGGCTTAGTGGTGTAACTAGTTGCATCTTTTCTCTAGGGAAGAAGGTGATTGATGTGGCTGCAGGCTCTACCCACTGCCTTGCTCTGACAGAAGACAGTGAGGTACACAGCTGGGGGAGCAATGATCAGTGCCAGCACTTTGACACTTTGCGTGTGACCAAGCCAGAACCTACTGCACTCCCAGGACTGGACACCAAACATATAGTTGGAATTGCCTGTGGGCCTGCTCAGGTACTGACTACATAGTTAGGTTTGGTGTTTTCTACAATTTCATTTTTCAAATGTTCACTGCTAGTGTGTAGAAATACCAGTTTTTATGTGGTGTCCTTCTGTCTTGCAGTCGTTCCAAACCACATGTTACTTCATTGTAGTTCTGATGCGTTGTTTGTAGAGACAGCTGCTCTCCCTCTCCCCCTCTCCTCCCACCTGCTGACTCTAGCTCTTCTTTGTTGGCTGTGGGTTGCTTCTTTTTTGGGGGGGGAAGTATTCTAACTGGACACTGAAATTTGTTCAAAAAATATATTTTCTCAGATTATATAGTAATTCGTTCTGGAAAATACTGTTTTTCAAAGTAATCCATGCATTACTGCTATAACTGTTGTTCTTGGTGTTATACTCTTTTGATGTTTATAGGTTTTACTTGCTAATATTTTATTATTTATTTATTATGTAACTCATCAGGGTTATTGTCATGCATCTTTCTTTGTGCTGTCTTCTTATTTAATTTCTGTCAGGGCCTCATGAAAAGAATTGGGCACTTTCCTGTGTGTTTTCTAAGGGAGACTATGTATAATGCTATGTTTGTGAATTCATCTGAGCCTAGAAAATGAAAATACAATTTTACTAAAATTCCATTTCCTTAGCAGATAAAGAGGCATTCATGGTTTCTGTTTCATGGGTTGGTTTTCCTCATTGTGGCCCTCAGGAGTCAGTCATTCCATTCTGTTACAGTTGTGCAATTAATGTATACTTTTTTAAAAAAAAGTATTCTCTGACTAACCATTTCGAGTCATTTGCCACTTGGATACTAGTAATTTGTGTATTTTTGTTTCAGTTTTCCCCCTTAGAGGTTTAATTTTGTTGATTTTAAAAATATAATTATTTTCAGTTAATTTTTTTACCCTTGTTTTTTGTTAACTATTTTTCTTTTTTCTTTTTTAAGAGTCTTTCACTTCAGCTTGCTTTGGGCTCACTTTCAGGTTATTTGACCTGGAATCTTGGATTTCCGCTGTCTTAGAGCTCACTCTGTAGACCAGGCTGGCTTTGAACTCACAGAGATCCTCTTGCCTCTGCTTTCCAAGTACTGGGATAAAGGAGCGTGTCACCACTGCCTGGCAGTTTAACCCTTTTTGGTCTTTAAGCATTTGATGTTATAAAGTTTCTTCTAAGTAACTATTTCTATGTGAGCTGTTCTATAAAGGTCAGTTAGTTACATTATACTGATGGTGCATTTAGGAAGGTTGTATATATATACACCTAATATGTCTTCTGCTTAGAATGTTGGTTGTACCAGTGTAAGTGAGTTGACTACTCACGCCCATCCATGAATATGGATTAGTAATTTTATGAGTGAACAGTTTGGAAAAAGCTTTTTCCTTTTTCAGGTGTGGAAATGAGATGGGATAGTAAAACAGGAGAGGAAGTTGGAGATAGTATGTAAGCTAGACAGCCATGAATTTGGGGATGTAGAGGGATGAGTAAGTCACAACTTGGGGCATTTTCATACTGAGTGGTAAGTCTCTCAATGGAACAGACCATCGATGAGCTACAGGTTTCATGTTAGGTTCCTTTTTTTCTTGAACAGAGCTTTGCATGGTCTTCTTGTTCTGAGTGGTCCATTGGCCTTCGTGTCCCTTTTGTGGTGGACATTTGCTCAATGACTTTTGAACAGCTGGATCTCCTGCTGCGTCAGGTAACTGAGGGAATGGATGGCACTGCCGACTGGCCCCCACCCCAAGAGAAAGAGTGCATGGCTGTGGCTACGCTGAATCTTCTCCGACTCCAGGTATGGAGACTGTGGTTCCTGCCCCTTTATAAATGGGACCCACCCCCTCAATTCTGGGAATGAACCTATGGCGTCACACATGCCAGGCAAGTGTTTACCACTCAGCTGCACCCTGGCCCCTGGTCATCTCCTACTAGCATTTCAAAAATGACTTACTGAAAATAGGCCTTGTGTTGCTGATGAGAAGCCTTTCCCTGGTCCACTTGATGCTTTGGCACTAATCTGTCTTTCTTTCTGGCAGCCTCTCAGGTGCTCTGTCTAGGTGAAGCTTCTCTGCTTGTAACCTGAGGTTATGGATGGTGTTAGCCCAGGATTTCATGTTCTCATTGAGTTTGGAATTGTCTCACCTATCATGACTTCTTTGATAGTTTTCAATCTCTTTGTCTCTTTTGGTATTCATCTCTTAATCTTTTTGGTTCTAAGTAGTTTACTTAGTTCTTTTCTTCAATTCAAAAATCACTTCTTTAGCTCAATAGACCCTGTTATTGAATTGCTTGTTTATTTAACATTTATTTACTTAGAGTAGTTTACAAGATGTTGATTCAAGCACATTCCCCCAGTCCCATGCTACTGGAGCCTCTGTGTATACAAACAAAAAAGCATGACTGTTACTTAGGGCAGGACCTAGAATACAGAAGGAGCAAGAGGAAGCTCCCGTGGCCCTGTGCACGTCCATCTTAAGGGTTTTGTTCTTGTACTGTTTTCCATTTCTAGGGTTTGGTCACTTTTGAGGTTTTTGTTTTGGTCACAATATTTTTGTCTTCTAGCATCTGTTTTTTATTATATTATTTTTTTGTGGTGTTTTTTTCTCTGTGTAACCCTGGCTGCCCTGGAACTTGCTCTGTAGACCAGGCTGGCCTCAAACTCAACAGGGATCCACCTGCCTCTGCCTCCTGAGTGCTGGGATTAAAGGTGTGCACCATCACTATTCTGCTTGTTCTTTATGTTTTTAAGCTTTATTTTTACTACTTTTGTTTATATGTACTTGTGTATATGTCAGTATGAGTATATGAGCATATGCGTATTGGTGTTCATGTAGGCCAGAAGAGGGCATCAGATTCCCTGGGTTGGATGGAATGACAGGTCACTGTGAGCCTGCAGACATGGGTGCTGGGAATGAAGCTGTATCCCTTATAACTAAGTACTCTTAACTGTTGAGCGATGGTTCTAGCTCCAACCTTAATTAAACATATTAAATTACATTTACTTGTTTGTTTGTTTATCTATTATTTATTTGTGTGTGTAGGTAAGAGGTTAGCTTGTGGAAGTCAATTCTTAGTCTACTGTGTAGGTCCTAAGGTTTGAATTCAGGTCGTTAGGCTTGGTGGTAAGTGTTTTTATTGGCTGTGCAGTCTCACTGGCCCTCTGATACTTGACTTCTAAAAGCATTTTATTTCTTATTTTTATTAATTAATTAATTAATTAATTTATTTTTGGTTTTTCCAGACAGGGTTTCTCTATGTAACAGCCCTGGCTGTCTGGGACTCGCTTTGTAGAGCAGGCTGGCCTTGAACTCAGAGATCCTCCTGCCTCTGCCTCCCAAGTGCTGGAATTAAACTCAGCTGACTTCTAAGAGCATTTTGCATATACTTACATATACTTTTTCTTTCCTTTTTTTTTTTTTTAATCTCTAGGGACATAATTTTCTTTGACAAGGATCCTCCCTCATGTTAACTTGTTGTAGAATGCCTTGTTCCTTTTCATAGTGATTGGTTTCTCTTTGGCATAAGTTGTTACAGTGACCCTAGAAGACAGTTTTGTATTTGCTGCTGTTGTGTTCTAGGGTTTTACAGGCTGTAGCCGGGCCAGGTGCTCATTTTTGATCTTTGGTACCTGTGTTTAGATGGGTAGTAGACTACTGTCCTACAGCTACTCAAAGGCTAGGCTGGCGCCCTAATTCCTGTGCCTCTCTGTGCTGGAAGCTTTGCACGGGAATAGTGTGGCTCTGTCACAGTAGGCTGGCGGGCTTTAGGGAAAGCTCAGGTTTAGTGGGTGGTTGTGAGGAGCTTGGGGACTGCCCTTCTGTTATTGGATGCTGATGTAAAGCCCAAGTATGGGCTCTGCCTTTTAAAACCAGAACCTTTGACTCCTTCTGTATCTGTGTTCTTGGTTTGCCCTGAAGACTTTGCTTGTGTCTGTTGTTTGGCTCTATAGTTTTAAACTGCAGTTGGTTACAGGTGTTTCTTTGCTGGGTGCAGATGGTTGAGGGTTGCAGTGATGGTTGCTTCTTCTACAGTGTTTAGTCCCTTGTGCTGATCTTGCACTTTACTGTTGCACATTTCGAGCTGGGTAAGACATTGTTTTTCTATAGTGCTTTACAATGAGATTTCCCAGCTGTAGTGGTTAAAAAAATTTTAATATAGTTTTAAAAATTTTGTAAAAATCTCAGTCTTTCTAATGTGAAAGTCTAAAATTTAAAATGGTCCCAATTTTAAATGTTTTCAATGTTAACATAATTCTGTAGGTGGAAAATGCAGTGTATGCCAACTACTTCATGTGTAAAAATATTTAAAATTATGTCCAGGCTACATGTATAAGGCTTATATGAACCATAAATAAATTTTGTGCATTACATGAGTCCCTTAAAGTACCTTATATGTGAAAACATTTCAAAACACTGAAGCATTTTGGATAAGGATATTTAACAAACTGAGAAATTAATTTTGTTTATATTATTTATATTTCAAATTAAGTTTTATTCAGTCTTTTATTAGAGTTTCGAAAACTACATTTGCTTTTGGATGTTCTAAATAATTTCTTTTTCCTTTTTATAGTTGCATGCTGCCATTAGTCACCAGGTTGACCCGGAATTCCTTGGTTTAGGTCTGGGCAGTGTGCTCCTGAACAGCCTGAAGCAGACTGTGGTGACCCTGGCCAGCAGTGCAGGTGTGCTGGGTACTGTGCAGTCAGCTGCCCAAGCTGTGCTGCAGAGCGGCTGGTCTGTGCTGCTGCCCACAGCTGAGGAGCGCGCCAGGGCGCTCTCCGCACTCTTGCCCTGCACAGGTGAGCTTTTATTTGGTGCAGAATCGGGCACAAATAGGAGTGTGGGGGATGTGGTGGCACTTATTAAAACTGGCAAAAGCAGACATCAAACTAAACAAAAACAATCCCCCTCTTTTTCAGTTTCTGGCAATGAAGTGAATATAAGTCCAGGTCGTCGATTCATGATTGATCTATTAGTTGGCAGCCTGATGGCTGATGGAGGATTAGAGTCAGCATTAAATGCAGCCATTACTGCAGAAATCCAGGTATGCTAGGAGTGCAGAGGAGCCAACGAGTAATTTTACTTAGTGTATAGTTAGATTGAAAGCTGTGTACTCGTACATATGGAATCATGACTATAACATTCAAGAACCCAAATGGAAAACTTTTAGTTACATATAAATGTTTAAAGTTTAAAACTCCTTGGTTTTACTAATTTAAAAGTGATCAAAGTATTATTTATGGTAAAATGATGCCACCTTAGGTGTCTGCTTAAGTGAATTTTTCAGATACATCCATCATGTAGATTATTTTCATCACCCTGGAAGATCCTTATGTCCCTTTTCACTCAGGCTACTCCCTGCCTCTAGATTATCTGCTTTGCGTGTCATGTAAGTAGGATTGTAGGTGCTAATACCTCTTCTCTTGTCTCAGTTGATGGTTTTTATATTCACCTACATCATTGTTAATGTTACTACTTTGTTTTTATGATTGAGGATGATTTCATGGTTTTTATTACTGAAAAGTACTCCATTGAATGGGTGTAACACTACATTTAGTCTTCTGTTGAAGGATGTTTACTTGTTTCTGGTCTTAAGTCTACTATGATCATTAGGATCATTACATTCATCAGGAGAGAAAGTGGGTGTTAATCCTGTGAGCATGTATTTTCCCTGTGACTAAATACTTTGGGGTAACATTTGTTGAGTTCCAAGATGCATGTTCATGGATTCCCAGAAGGCCTCTTTTCCTTACATTTGTACCGGCTATGTGAGAGCTGCAGCTCCTTCCTGACCTTAAAAAGGAGACTATGAAGAAGTCTGCCAGTACTCAGTGTTTGTCAGAATTGGTGGCAAAGATTTCAGTGTCTCGGGGCCGGATAGATGACTTAGCAGCAAGAGTACGTACTGGCTGCTGTTCTTCCTGAGGACCTTGATTTGATCCCCAGCGCTCACATGATGACTTACAATGTCTAACTCAAGTTCTAGAGCATCTAATGCCATCTTCTGGCCTCTACCAGCACTAGGCGCATTTTGTCCAAACATACATGCAGGCAACACACTCATACACATTTTGGAAAAAAAAAAAGAGAGAGAGAGAGAGAAAGGAAGGAAGGAAGGAAGGAAGCAAGCAGAAACAAAGAAATGTTTTAATTACTTTACAGTAGCTAACGAGTCAGTCTGAACAACAGGAGATTTCATTGACTCTATAGGATTTAAAATAGCAACTAAGAGGTGGAGTTTCTGACAGGCCATGCCATCAGGTCTTGTCAACTGTGTGCATAAGCATCTGAGGGCTAGGACTGCGGGGGTGCTAATGAGATCACTGCTCACCAGTTTGTGTTTTATGAATTTCAGGATATAGAAGCCAAAAAAGAAGCACAGAAGGAAAAAGAAATTGACGAGCAAGAAGCCAGTGCCTCGACATTTCATAGAAGTAGGACTCCTCTGGATAAAGACCTAATTAATACTGGGATCTATGAATCATCTGGCAAACAGTGTTTGCCTCTAGTTCAACTCATACAGCAACTTCTTAGGTAAATAGTATTAGCTGTGTTATATTCTAGTAGGCAAGTACTGCTTAAATATTAATTGTGAAATCTAGCACTAAGGCCTCAAGAAGAGTTACTCCAAAGATTACCTAGGGTATACTTTAGAGTGAAGAGAATTTTTATTTTTAAGATTGGTTTATTTACTGTTACGTATACAGTGCTCTGCCTGCATGTACACCTGCATCCCAGAAGAGGGCATCAGATCACATTATAGATGGTTGTGAGCCACCATGTGATTGTTGGGAATTGAACTCAGGACCTCTGGAGGAGCAGTCAGTGCTCTTAACCTCTGAGGTATCTCTGCAGCCGAAGAGAAGGTTCTTAAGTGTGGGTAAGAGAGGATATGATGATAAAAAGAGGTTTGTAACACTTTATAATTGGAGTGTCAGGAGATAGAAAAATATTCTTATGTCCATTAAGAAGCAGGGAAATGCAAATTAGAACAATTATGGCAAAGTTATATTTCCTTTTAACATTTTTACGTTATGTACATTGGTGTTCTGCCTATGTATATATCTGAGTGAGGGTGTCAAATCCTCTAGAACTGGAATTACAGAGAGTTGTGAATTGACATGTAGGTGCTGGGAATTGAACCTGGGTCATTTGGAAGAGAAGCCAGTGCTCTTTTTTTTATATATATAAAAAACTAATTAATTACTTTACGTATTACATATACAGTGGGCTGCCTGAATGTACCCCTGCATGCCAGAAGAGGGCATTAGATGATATTATAGATACTTGTGAGCCACCATGTGGTTGCTGGGAATTGAACTCAGGAACCATCTCTCCAGCGCTGGTAAGGTTACATTTTAAAGCCTCATTGTATTCAACCAAGACTACACATAAAACCCCTGTCTCTTTAGGTGAGAGAAGCATGAGAGGATGGGGAAATAGAAGGATCCAGAGGGTCCTAGAAACCTACAGGAAGAACATTATGACGGGCAGATCTGGGTCCTGGGGTCCTGCTCAAACTATGGCACCAGCCAAGGACAATATATGCAGTAAACATTGAACCCCTACCCAGACCTAGCCGATGGACAGGACGTTCTCCACCGTCGAGTGGAGAGTGGGATATGACTTTCATACGAACTCTGGTGCCCCATTTTTGACCATGTCCTCTTGATGGGGAGGCCTGGTGGCACTCAGAGGAAGGATAGCAGGCTACCAAGAAGAGACTTGATACCCTATGAGCATATACAGGGGGAGGAGGTCTCCCTCAGTCACAGACATAGGGGAGGGGAGTAGGGGGAATGTGAGAGGGAGGGAGGAATGGGAGGATACAAGGGATGGGCTAACAATTGAGATGTAATATGAATAAATTAATAAAATATTAAAAACAAACCTGTCTCAAAAAACAAAACAAAACAAAAAGACAAAACCAAAAAACATCATTGTACCATTGCATGATATTATATGTATTATAGTTTTATATATCTATGTAAAATAATATATATGTTACTTATAAGACAACTTTTAATTTATATGAAAAACTTGATTAAAGAGTAGTGAGTGGTTCTTTGGAAAACCATTTTCAGAGCTAGTAAAAATAAAAATAAATGAATTCAAACTGTTTTCAAAAGTTAACTTTGGGAAGGGCCAAAACTTGGCATAGTTGGATTTAAAAAAAAAAAAAAAGGCAAAAAGTCAGTGTGACTTGGGAAAGGGATTTATTAGAAAATGAACTAAATGATCACATTCTTAATATTCTGCTCTCTGTGAATCTAGGGTTTTTTTTTTTGTCAATTTTGGGAGGGTAGGCAAAGGGACAGGCTTATATAACTAGCTTGACTTTGAATTTGCTATGTAGCTAAGTGTAGCCCTTAACTTCTGCATCTCTCACTTCTTTCTACTAATATGTGTAGAGTATATTTTATACTCATAAAGAAAGTAGAGCTCTAGTGGGCTGGCCCAGACAGTTGTGCACACAGCTGGAAACAAGGTAGTGACAGTAGCTCTGTCCATCTTTTTGCAGTAGGTAGGGTGAGCATGCCTGCTCTCTTCAGTAGATAAGTGGTGTAATGTTGGTGACTAAGTTTTAAAATTAGTTGTTATCAATTTTAGTAATAAAATAGTGATAAAAGTTTCAATGATAAAGGTTAATAGAAACAACTGTAGAGCTGGGAGTGGGCTTAGTGGTAGAGTGCTTTCCTAGCATACATGATGGCTTCAGTCTCCAGCAGTCAGAACACACAAACACACATAGACACACACCCCAGCAGTTCTGTGGCTCATCATTTCATAGGTTTTCCCCATGAGTTGGTTGGTTCTGTTGCATTTGGGAATGTGGTGCATCATGGTAGGAGTGTGTGGTAGAGCTAAGCTACTCATCTTGTGGTGGCTTGGAAGTAAATAGAAAGATAAGAAGGGCAGGACTCCCAATATTCTCGTTGAGGTGGCCAAAGTTCCCAATAACTAAAGTTCTTCCTACTTGGTCTCACTTCCTCAAGGTTCACTACCTCTTGGTAATGCCCAGCTGAGGACTGAGCTTTTGCTATCTTGGCTTTTGGGGGGCTGTCTCTCAAAACTGGGGTAAATATGTTAAATTTTGCATGTTTATTTTTATTTCATGATTAAAAACTTATATACAGATACTGTTTCTCTTGCTCTATGTTGTTCTCACAGGGGTTTTGCCTCTTTAATAATGTATTTTTTGTCCCTGTAGTAGTAGGTTTCTAGATGACACATTTGTGCCACAGAGTTCTACTTATTTTGCCTCACAGAATCTTAGAAATCAGACTGCATAGCCTTTTAATCACTAGAACATGTCTAATAGAGGCTGTTAAGATAGCACATATAATGTGCCCTTTTTGCATGAATAGACATTATATTCTTCAAATAATGATTAGAAAGTATTTATGTTGACTTGATTAATTCAATTTTTACAAAATAGTAAAGAAGTAAGAGAATTTAGAAATATTTCCTGTTACACATTCTCCACAGTTAAGTGGAAAGTGGGGACTGACTTTTACACAAACTCTGGTGCCCCATATTTGACCCCTGGATGGGGAAGCCCAGAGGCACTCAGAGGAAGGATAGCAGGCTATCAACAAGAGACTTGATACCCTAGGATCACATACAGGGGGAGGAAGTCCCCCTCAGTCACAGTCATAGGGGAGGGGAATAGGGTGAAAGAGAGAGAGAGAGAGAGAGAGAGGGAGAGAGAGAGAGAGAGAGAGGAATGGGAGGATACAAGGGATGGGATAACATTTGAGATGTAATATGAATATTATCAATAAAAAAGAAATATTTCCTGTTATTTATTCCTTAGAAAATGTGGCTTGGTGAAAACGATGCCTGCCAAAAGGAGTCAGGAACAGGTTTCAGAGTGATTCTTGAGTTTTATGCTAGCAAGGCGCTACAGAATATTATTTAATGTGAAAATAAAAGAGTTCTGATGCTTTTGTAATTAGTGTACCCTGTTACATGTTTTTCTATTGATCTGGACTTTGTAATAAGGAAACAAGTTAAAAATTTTATACCATTAGTTCCTAAAGATACATCATTTTATAAGACTTGTTTTTTTTATTTTAAGTTATGTACATATGTGTATGTGCACATCAATGCAGGTGTACATGGAGACCATAGGCCTCAGACTACCTGTGGGTGCTAGGAAATGAACTCAGGTCCTCTTAACTGTTGAGCCATCTGGCTAGCCCCACCCCACCAAGATGTATCTTAAGTGTGAGATCTAGATCCATTTCTTTTGTTGTAGTGTTATTAGGGCCAGTTGTCCAGTAGTGAATTTGACAGGGAGGTCAAGTGTGACCCCATTATTGTATTGCTCATTGTAATATATGATGAGGGCGAGGTCCCACAGCTGAAGAAATACTACAGTGTAAGCTAAATTACTGTAGGAGCCCTAGCCACTCAGTTTTCTCTTTCTGCCCTGACTTCATTCATATTGCTCAGAAGTTTTGTGGTCTCGATCACAGGAGAGACGCTATCAATAATTTTTTCAACAGTTTGCTGTTATAGTAGAAATTAAGAGGTGAAGCCTCACGAAACATGAAATTCTCAAAGAATAAATAAGAACATAGGTAGGAAAAAAAAAACCCACAGGTAGAACCTGATCTTTTCTGATGTGTAGAAGTTCGCAGGCTGGTCTTCTGGAGGCCATGGTAGGTGCTGGTAGCTTACATATATTCCTACCTGGGGCTGCTGGAGTAGAACTGACTTGTAGCCAACCTATAGCCAGGCCTGACTTTGGCTCTTCTCTTTCTGTTTCCCTTCACTAACCTATTCCTTTCTGTCTGTTTTCTATACCAGAGATCAGGCCTGGCTCACTTGGGGCAGGGGCAGTGGTTACCTTGGCAAGTATCCCATGTGGTGTTCCCTGCCCCCTCTAAACTAGTATCTTGCTAACTTCAGGTACTCTTTGCTTATGTAGATAATACCCCTTTCCCCTTTCCAAACTCAATCAGTCCTTTCTGAAGAATCTCATTCTAGCATCATGGTTCTGATGCCCTTTCTACTTCTGAGCCTGTTATTTGTACCTTTTGTCTCTTTGTATTTGGCTTGTAGAACAGGAAGCTCCAATACTTTATAAACTTGGTAGATGTTCATGACTTTTTTCTGCCCAGACTAAGGACTTAAGTCACAATGCATAGTAGGGACTAGAGCTGCTGCTTCTTGCTGTAGTGTTTGAGCATCTTAGTTTAACCAGGAGCAGTTTATACTCACTGCAGTATTCTCCTGTGTTCTCTGCTCAGCAGATCCCCATGTGCCACATCTCAGTGCCATCCTGGAGCAGGTGCTGAAAGCAGACTTGCAAAGGCAGTGTAGTAATGTACTGCATCTTGACTTTTAGAACAAATGGCACTTATATTTGAAGTACTGCTCTGGAGAAAAAAAAAATAGGTTTGTTTTCAAGGTTTATATAGACCCTTTCCTTTTCCAGCAAGATCTGCTCTTATTTTGTGTCATTGCTCTGATGTTCTGTCAGAGCAAATTAGAAAGCACTGGGCTTTATTAGACCTTTGGCATCTGCTCAGTTTGGAATGAGGATGTGCTTGCTGCAGGTCTACCTCACATATTTGAGGTAGATAATGCACATATGGTCTGTGTTTCTGATAATGGTTTCATGTCAAGTACTTCCTTCCTTTGCTTTTAGCAGAAAACTTTAGTTTTTCACTCTCTTTCCCCTTACTTAGAAACATTGCTTCTCAGACTGTCGCCAGACTGAAGGATGTTGCTCGCCGTATCTCATCGTGTCTGGACTTTGAGCAGCGTAGTTGTGAGAGATCTGCTTCATTGGATCTGTTACTGCGCTTTCAGCGCTTGCTCATCAGTAAACTTTATCCAGGAGAAAATATTGGTCAGATCTCAGATATTTCCAGTAAGTTTTTTTTTTTTAAATGTGAAAGTGTCTTATACATTTGGAGCTTTCAAATTTTGTTTTTGTTTTGCTTTGGTCTGTCTATTCTCTGTATCCAATGTGATTCTCCTACTATATTATATGTACCAGCTTTGCAAGCTACATTTTAATCTACGTTGTTGAGTATTATATACTTAATATATTTAATATCTATACTGATCATTTAAAAGTATTTACTTAATAAAATTAAATCTTTTGCATGCATGTGTAAGTGTGAAGCTCGTGTGTGCTCGATGCTCACAGAGGTCAGAAGAGGGCATCAGGCAGAGCTGACATTAGGGTTGTAAGCTGCCGTGTAGGTGCTGCACATCCTGAAGAGTAACTAGTACTTTTAACTACTGAACAGTCTCTCTAGTGGTGGACATATTATTATTATTATTTTACTTAATTGTCTAAACATTTAAATTCTTATGGTGATCAGATATGTAATCTAATTTATTATCCCTTTAGTTCCATGAAAGAAAAAAGAACCAGAGGCTGAGGCTAAATATGTTCTTGTTTGGGTAAATGTGTAAACAGTCTCTTCTTGGGAGTGGGTAGTAGAACAACTCAGGTATCAGAGTCAGTTTTTTAGTAGTGAAAATGCACTTTTCTGAATCTTCTTTTAAGGTCCTGAGCTAATGGGCGTTGGCTCTTTGCTGAAAAAGTACACAGCCCTTGTGTGCACACACATTGGAGACATACTGCCTGTGGCGGCCAGCATCGCTTCTAGCAGCTGGCAGCACTTTGCCGAGGTCGCCTGCATAATGGAAGGGGACTTTACAGGTATCTTTCTGTGGGTTGTTTGTTTGTTTTTTTTTTTAAACCTTTTTTGTATGTTGATTGGACATGTTAACTCTTATGTTATTTTAGGAGACAGGTGAAAGCTGTGGTGTATCTTTTGTTGATAACAACTTTGTGTGTTCATTCTAGACATTTTCTGGTCATTTTGACTTTGTTTTTGTTTTTGTTTTCTTTCTCTTCCTTTTCCCTTTTTGTTGTTACCTGGTAATAGAACTTTATAATACAAATGGACATGTAATGAGATGAAAGCTTAAGATTTAACTTCATAAAGATTTATTTTATTATTATGTATTCAGTGCTCTGCCTGCTTGTACACCTGCAGGCCAGAAGAAGGCGTCAGATCACATTACAGATGGTTGTGAGCCACTATGTGGTTGCTGGGACTTGAACTCAGGACTTCTGGAGGAGCAGTCAGTGCCCTTAACCTCTGAGCCATCTCTCCAGCCTCTTAACTTCATTTTGACTGCATAAAAATTAATTGCTGCTTTCAGAATCTTGTGATAATTTTGTGAGATTAGAGCATTATTTCTTTAGAGCTTATTTTCAGATGGTAAGAATATTGCAAAACTATACTTTCCTGAATAAATCACATACACAGGTAAAACAGGTCTGTGTTTGAAGTCCATATATTTTTGAAAACTATGTTACCTTGAGAATTCAGTCTTATAGATGAACTGTTCTCTCTAAAAAACAGTACTATAGAAATTTCTAATGAATAAGCCTTCCTTATTCTGTGACATAGCACAAAGCAAGGTTATTACTCTGTCTTTTTGTATCATTGAACATGCTAGGCATGCCTCAGTCCCAGCCCACAGTGTAAAAATCTTACTGACTTTGTTTCAATACAGGTGTACTCCTTCCAGAGCTAGTGGTCTCTATAGTGCTTCTGCTCAGTAAAAACGCTAGTCTCATGCAAGAGGCCGGAGCTATCCCTCTGCTGGGAGGCCTCCTGGAGCACCTGGATCGCTTCAACCACTTAGCACCAGGAAAGGAGCGGGATGACCACGAAGAGCTGGCCTGGCCTGGGATAATGGGTATGCCATCTTAACCTAAAGCACTTTCACTGAGGAAAGCTTTAGTTTTGTCTGCTGTAACCCAGGCTTTCCTTTCAGATTGAAGGAAATTTGAAAAAGGAAAGTCTAATTACTGCCATTTTCACTGAGAGCCACATAAGTGCAAATTGAATATAATCCAAATAGGAGATTTAGATTATATTTAAGAGAGATTTTTTTTTCATTTAGTAGATAAATTCTGATATTTAGAAAGTTTTTGAAACTTTTCCCTGTGATCGGTCTCTCTCTTCCTTCTAACCCCCTTCTCCTCTCCCTCCCTGTCCCCCTCTCTCTTTTTTAAATTTTTCGAGACACGAGTTTCTCTGTGTACCCTTGGCTGTTCTGAACTCCCTTTGTAGACCAGGCTGGCTTTGAACTCAGAGGGGCCCACCTGCCTCTGCCTCCCTGAGTGCTAGGATTACAGGTCACCATGTCCAGCTCCCTGGGTGGTATTTCTACAAGTTACTGTTAGGTGATTATGTATAGTGTAGCCTGGTTAGGAGCTGACTTTTTGGTATTTACTCATAATGTTGGCATCATTGAACAAGGAATTCTGCATTCAGTTAAATTTATCTTTGTATTTACTGTCTATAGTAAGTAACAAGCTGAAACAAAACTTTGACTTTTCTGGGTTTTGAGTTGTGAGACATTTGAAGCTCAGTAAGTTACTACTCTGTGATTCTGGTTTTCTGGGCTAGTATTACCCAAAGTTGTGGCTCAGCTTTCCTGAAAGCTCTTGCTGGCTGGGTCCCCCCTCCCCCTTTTTCTTTTACATGCTCATTTTTACACTACAAGTTTAAACCAAAGCTGACAGAAGTCCCAAAGGAAATTGTCATGGATGTCAGATCATGTTTTTACATATTTAGGAAATTTATTTTTAAATGCAGTTAATACTTATTTTAGCCCAATTTTTCTATTTTATTTCAGAGTAGACTTAAGTGTTGCTCTTTTTGTTTTCTCTGCTAACTTTAAGGGCATTGAATTTGCTCAATATTTTACTTATTTTAAATCTTTTTTTTCTCGATGGTGTTTTAAAAATGTTATCAGCTGTGTGTGTGCATTGGTTATGATGTTGAGTGATGGTGCTTGTGTGCTAGAGCATGAGTGTGGCCGTCAAAGGACAACTTTGGAATCAGTTGTCTGTTTACACATTTATGTGGGTTCTGGGGATTGAACTAAGTTGTCTGGCCTGTATGGCAAGTGCCTTTATCCACTGAGCTGTGTAGCCTTTATCTTAGCACTAAGGATGTATTTTTTTGTTTTTTATTTTTGTTTTTTCCTCAGATAGGGTTTCTCTGTGTAGCCTTGGCTGTTCTGGACTCACTTTGTAGACCAGGCTGGCCTTGAACTCACAGAGATCTGCCTGCCTCTGCCTGTTGAGTGCTGGGATTAAAGGCGTGCGCCACCATGCCCGACCACTAAAGATGCTTTATAAAGCCATATGGGAATGTATTATTTTATAAGCTTCCTAAATACAGTAACCTCCCAGTAACCATGGGTTGCCATATAAAAAGCCTAGTGTCACCTGTGGGAAATCTTCTCTCAAGCTGTTGTTTACTGATGTCCCAGAGACCCCTCCAAAATGATACAGGCTATTGTCATTGCTCTTGCTTCCCCACAAGAACTTGATGGTAAGACCCTATTGCTGGGGATACTACACACGTTGGTGAAGGAAGTGGAGAGCTCAAGCTGGTACTGGTCAAGAAGCTTTCTCCCTGATGACTAGCTCTCATAGTACCTGAAGATCTGTAGACTGCTGGGGTGGGTGGGGCTGAGTCATTAGCATATTAACATATCAATGAACTCTGTGAACTGCAGTAACAATTAGTGTGGCAAGACAAGCCCATTGGGTACAAAAATAGCACAGATGTTATACAGGACTAACAGTTGGTGGTTGTATTTAAGTTTCCTCCATAGGAGGAAATGCATGTCTGGTACTATAAGTCTGCTCAATAACTCATGTTTGGGGAGTTCATAGGAAACAAGAGTGAATCTACTATTATTTTGATAAATGGACGCAGTATCAAATTGCCCTATAAAGTTGTATGTCACTATCCATGTAGTCAGTGGCTTGCTCTCAGACCTCACCAGGGAAGTTTCTTTGTACTGTGGATGGTAGTTAAGGGAGAAGCTTGCAACTGGTCAGAGTACAGAGCAGAAGGTATAAGTGTCTGTGGAGTGCTCAGCCACATAGTGGAGATCAGTTTTATTGCCTAGCCACTCCAAGGCTCATGGGCCGTCATGGAAGAGGAGATAAAATATTTTAGGAGCCAGAGAGGTTTGGGAGGACCAGTATGAAACAGACCTCCAGACATAGCCGTATTGTAACATGGACTGTGAAGGAGTTTCTAATGCTCCGCTCCTGAGGAGCTATGGACAGTTAATGGCATCTGGGAGAGGGAGACTCTGTTGTCTTTGTGGATATGGCTCCTGGACTCGAGTAGAGGGCTCTATACTTATGAATATATAGGCAACAAAGATGGACAGAGTAGATTATTTTAAAAAGAAGAAAAAAAAAACCCCTATGAATCTGAGTGGGGTGGAGCAGGTGGGGCCAGGATCTGGGAGTAATTGGAGGAGGGGCAGGGAGTTGGTCAATAAGATAAAAATGTTGCATACATTTATGTAATTCTCAAAAGAATCATTAAAATGTTATATTTAAGAATGGATTCTTTCACAATTTTACATAATGTACTTTAATCATATTCACTCCATTTTTCTGCTTTATTCCATTTCTTATCCCACCAGATTCCTTTCTTTTCCCAACAAATTAATCTTTTTAAAAAATTCATTATGGATACAGTGTACGCCTGCACTCCAGAAGAGGGTACCAGATCTCATTATTGATGGTTGTGAGCCACCATGTGGCTGCTGGGAATTGAACTCAGGACTTTTGGAAGAACAACCAGTGCTCTTAACCTCCGAGCCACCTCTCCAGCCCACAAATTAATCTTTTACTTCCCTCCTTCTTTCCTCCCTTTCCCCCTTTTTTTTTCCTGACCCACTACATTTAATTAGTGTTGTCTTCATGAGCGTTGGTAGGGGTTATTTATTTAAGACAAAAGCCATTAAGTGGCTCCACTATTGAGTAGTATCATTCCCTCTCTCCCAGCGACTGTTAGTTGCCTATTAGCTGCCCAAGGAGAGATGAGGCCTTCTAGATCCCTCCCACACCCATGATGTACTGCTCATAGGCCCAGTCTTGTGCATGTATCCACCACTTCTGTGAGTTCATGGGCATAACAACACGGGCATGTCTAGAAGATAGTTTCACAGCATTCCTCCCATTTCTAGCTCCCCTTCCACATGCGCCTTGGAGTAAAGGTGGGGTCTATATGTCCTGTTTAGGGCCCAACACTCAACAGTCACTCAAACCCATCTTTTAACATTTAAAAAACAATAATACAAAGACGAGTACTGCGGTTGCTCACAGGGAAAGGTGTGTCATATCTATCTAGCTTAAGCATGGAAACATGGCAGGGCTGTTAGAAACACTGCCTCATCTGGGAAGGTGCCCTCATCAGGACGAGGACTTACTGCCATTTCTTCCTTCAAGTTAGCATTTGCTCCAGAACAGTTTAGTTTTTAATTTAATTACTCTTGAACCTTACATAAATGAAATTTACAGTTATATCTTTGGATTCTGCCTTCTTTTCCTCCTTAGCATTAGGTCTTTTAGCTTATGTTGCCATCAAGTTCTGTTTTTGTTGCTATATGGAATGTATCATTATTTGACCTCTACTTGCGGATTCCAGGTTTAAGTTATAGCAAGTTTTGGCTTGTACATGTGGGTATTCCTGGTGGAAGTGCTAGTTTGTAGCAGATACTTACTGAAAAATGACACTTTTTGTGTGTAGCTACTATGCCATCTTTCCTTTCCACTGAGTTGAGGAGTTTTGCATTTCTACAACAGGACATGGCTCATATCCTTTTTGGTGGATATACAGTTGTATGTAGCAGCCCCTACTCCCCTTTTGGTGCTAAAGATGACACCCAGAATTTTGCATACCCTATGCAAAATTTTACTATTGAAATAAATCCCTATCGCCCTGGCTGTAGTTTTTATAAATATTTTTTTCAGACTATTACTCTGTTTAATATATTTTACATGTTTATTAACCAAGTGAGCATCCTTTTTGCAAAGTGCCAGCTCAAGTCTTATTCACATTATTTTCTTTGTTTTAAAGTAATTACATTACATCCAACAAGCCTTTGGCTTCATTTCCCTACTCAAGTTTTCTTCTGTATTACCTTTTAGAGGTTTTATTGTAATACATTATTAGATCTGTTGACTGATGTTTGGTTTTTTTTTCTACAGAGTCATTTTTTACTGGTCAGAACTGTAGAAATAACGAAGAGGTGACACTGATACGCAAAGCTGATTTGGAGAACCACAATAAAGATGGTGGTTTCTGGACTGTAATTGATGGAAAAGTATATGATATAAAAGACTTCCAGACACAGTCATTAACAGGAAATAGTATACTTGGTAAAGCTTCACTTTTTATTAAAAATTGCAGTATGTGTGATTTTAAGTAAGAGTCCTCAGTTTAGGAATGATTTCTTAAATGTAGCCCCTGGTTTAACAAAATGTATCCGTGACTTTGGTTCTGTCTGCACAACAAATTCAGGCTTAAGCTGAAGAATTTCTCACGATCATGCTTTTGCTGTTGTTTGTTTAATTTTTTTTTGAGACAAAAGGTTTAATTCTCTTTTGCTTTGGGTGTCTCGGAACTATAGGCCAGGCTAGTCTTGAATTCAGAGATAGGCCTGCCTCTGCCTCCCAAGTGCCGTGAGTAGAGGTGGCCACCCCCATGTGTTTTTATTTTCTAGTACTTCTTAGAATTTGTTCTAACTTCTGGTTGGCCCAGTCAAGCCTGGGAGAGTAACAGATTCTTCTGTGCCAGCAATTCACACTTTCGAGTTGGCCCAGACCAATTGCACTGAACTCATACTGCTGTTTCCCTTTTTTGTTTTAGCTCAGTTTGCAGGGGAGGATCCAGTGGTAGCTTTGGAAGCAGCTTTGCAGTTTGAAGACACCCAGGAATCTATGCATGCGTTCTGTGTTGGCCAGTATTTGGAGGTGAGACTATGTGTCTGCTTTGTGTGATAAAGCAGGAATGTGAAGGGAGGTGCCCTCCTGTGTGTCTGTTATGGGATGATGTTTTTCCCTTGTTATACTATATTTGGGCATGAAATGATTGTTTATAGGATTTTTTTGGTAAATAAATTTATATTCTGTATGTTAAGATTTATGATATATAAAATCTTGAAAGGTTAGCATTATGTCAGAAATAGAGAAATGTTCCACACCAAAAAAAAAAAAAAAAAAAAAAGACAGTAAACTTTGGCATTACAGTTTGTTGTCAATTTATACAGCAATTAAGAGTCTGTTTTTGTTTGTTGTTGGTTTGTTTGTTCTGTTTTTTTCAAGACAGGGTTTCTCTTTGTATAGCCCTAGCTGTCCCAAAAGTCTGTAGATCAAGCTGGCTTCAAACTTAGGGATCCAGCTTCCTCTGCCTCCCAAGTGCTGAGATTAAAGGCATGCGCCCACCACCACCTAGCACATTAAAATTTAGAAGGACTTACTGTCCTAGAAAAAAATTGATAGAACTATAATTCTTTAGAGAGAAATAAATTTTTTGAGGCAAATTCTTGAATATTGGAGTTTATATATTTGGGTTGACTTTTCAGACATCCAGAGGTAACAAATGCCATATGTGAGGCTGAAGGCCTTTTATGAAAGGAAAAATGAACTTCATGCATTGTCTGAGGTGATTGGAAGGTAGTGCATTTGATTTTTTTCCACTCAGAATTACTGATTTCATGAGCATGTGTGGCAACAGCTTGTAAGGATACTGCTGTATGTTCACTGTTCCTCATTGCTCTCACTGTTTTTGTGCACTCAGTGATCCGTTGTCCTTTCCTGAGACATTACAATGCAAGCCATTTTGAAATGTATATTTTATTTTTTAAGGGAGTACTCTAGCTAAGTCATTTAATGACGCTTCTCCTCTTTTATGTCCTAGAGCTAGCTGCTACTTGTTTTCTCCCATTTGCTCTCTAGTGTTTTATATGCTGTTAATTGGTTATTCTAATATAAACTCTACAGGATTACAGGATGTAGTGACAAGTGGCTTTAGCACCTTCTTGTCCTCAACATAGCAGTAGATATTAGGCACATACCTTGCTGGTCTTTTTGGTGTTAAATTTAAAATTTTGTTTTCTCAAATGACAAATTAATTTTTCCAGCCCGACCAAGAAGTTGTCACCATACCAGATCTGGGAAGTTTGTCCTCGCCTCTGATCGACACAGAGAGGAACCTGGGCCTGCTTCTTGGATTGCATGCTTCCTATTTAGCAATGAGCACACCACTATCTCCTGTGGAGGTTGAATGTGCCAGTAAGAAAAACTTTATTTTTTGTTAACCAGTTTTATGGTACAGCTTTCTAGGCAGAAGCACATAATGGGAAGGACACTGCTGAGCCAGGGAGGGACCTTTAGAGTGGGTGTCTAGAGAAAGCAAGATGGCCTTCATGCTTGCTAAGCTGCCTATGAAGTAGACTGCACTACTTGCATTCCTCCTTGAGACTTGTCATACTAGTGGGGGGTGAGCTTCACCTAAGTCAGCAGAGCAGGAGCTTGGAGACGCTAGGGAATGGAAGGCACTGTGCATCTTGGCAGGTGGGACCCTACCCCCTGCCAGGTCAGAAGCTTGTCTTTGGGGGAATAAAAGGTGTTTGCTTATGTTTTCCATAGAGCAAGGTGATTAGGATCATCTCAGTTCTATGTTTTAGAACAGTTGATGTAGCCATCTGTGAAAGTTCCCTGCTACTCCAAATCTAAATTTCCAATAAAAACACTGAAAGCATCCCAAATTTGGTTGCTGTAGTAATTAGCAGATTAGATTAGATTAGATTTGCTGATAAATTCTCAGTGGGGTTTCCTCCAATGAGGTATAAATAGCTAAAAATAATACGTCTGATGGCCACAACAAAAGGCCTATTTTTGTCAGAGCTGCCTGATCCTGTGTCCCACACACTGTACACACAGCTCTCCTTTCCAGTCAATTGCTTTCCCATCTCTAAGATGTTTTCTTTTTAACAATAGCAAGTTGTTTGTTAAAATATACCTTATTTCCTTAGTTTTATGAACAATTTAGATGGAAGGTGTTCTTTACAGAAACCTTTCACGCGTGCTGTTTCTTGTCTTCATGCTCAGCATCTTTGTCTTATTCTAGAGCTCACAATGCTCCATTGTCATTTCCTCTTCCTTTAGTGTAGTGGTGATCTTCCACCTTCAAGCCCTTGATATGCCTCTGCTGTCTTCCTTTCACAGCTGGAGTTGAGTGCTTAGCGTGTAATGGAGTGTTTGCTGCTTTTCCATGGGAAAGGATGTTATCTGAGTCTTCACGTGGTGTGTTACCATAACAAAAGTCTAAGTACATCCAAATAACATGAGTGCCAGGCCCAATGACTACATTGCCCATTCTGAATGAGTTGACATGATAATACAGAAAGCCAGACAGAGTGTGACTTAGGAGTGAGGTTTAGGCTTTCATAGCAATTGTTCTCTCTATGACTAATCAGGATCCTCTAGGCACTATATCTATTTCTTCCATGGGCACAGCCACCCTACCTCTGAGGAACTCCCAGTGTGCCCCATATTTTACAGGTCTTATCACATCTTAACATCACAGTATTGGGGACCAAGCTCCTAGTGTAAGAATCCTTTGGGAACATGTTGAAACAGTCTCCAAAACAGCACCCAGTACTTGTGAAGCCTGCAGTGGGTTCTAGTGTCATGCATTTTGGTTCTCTTCTGTTGCTCAGATAAAACACCCTGACACAAACAGCTTTGAGGGGAAGAAAAGGTTTATTGGCTTACAGTCGCAGATTACAGTCCATCATTGTGGGAAAGTTGAAACAGGAACTGGAAGCAGCTCATCACAGTTGAAAGCAGAGAGAAAATGAATACATGCATGCTTACTACTCTGCCCTCTGTGTGCACTTCACACAGCCCAGACCCAAGCCCTGAGATTGGCCACTCAGTGGGCCTAGGTCTTCCCAGGTCAGTAGATGAAGGCAAGGCCGTCTGCACAGATGGTTACAGGGCCCATCTGAGCTACACAGTCCCTTAGAGTCTCCTCTCAAGTGATTCTACATTGTGTCAAGCTGACAATTCAAATTAACCACCACATCATCCTTGAGGTATATTGGACAATCAGAAACTTATAGTGTAGAATTGAGTATTCAGTTCAGGATTTTATTTTATTTATTTCATTTTTTGTGTGTTTACTTCAGAAGAATTTATTTTGTTTTATCTTTAATGAATACTTATATATTTTCTAGAGTGGCTGCAGTCATCAATTTTCTCTGGGGGTCTACAGACAAGCCAGATTCACTATAGCTACAATGAAGAGAAAGATGAGGACCACTGTAGCTCTCCTGGGGGCACCCCCATCAGCAAGTCCCGCCTGTGTTCTCACAGATGGGCCCTGGGTGATCACTCTCAGGCATTCCTGCAAGCCATCGCAGACAATAACATCCAGGACCACAATGTGAAGGTGAGCTAGGTACTTCTGACTCAGCGTTCAGTATCTCCAACACAGCACACCTTTGTCTGTTATTTGGAGAGTTGGTTTTGAGATGATAATTGATTCTATTACCATTAAAGTGAGCTATATATCACCTGTTGCAAAAAATTGGGTAAAAACTATCGGACTCTGGTGTTTGTGAAGATTTACTAGTGGCTCTGAGGTTACTCTGATCCTTCTCTTGTAGGATTTTCTGTGTCAAATTGAAAGGTACTGTCGACAATGCCACTTAACCACACCGATCACATTTCCTCCTGAGCATCCTGTGGAAGAGGTTGGCCGTCTGCTGTTGTGCTGCCTCCTAAAACATGAAGATTTAGGTACAGAGCTCAGTATCCATGTTTTAACTACATTGTAGACTTTTCAAATGCCGTACAATATTCATTAATTCCTACCATGCCCTTTCCAAAAATGTCTTTTACAGGTCATGTGGCATTATCTTTAGTCCATGCGGGCACACTTGGTATTGAGCAAGTAAAGCACAGAACATTGCCTAAATCTGTGGTAGATGTCTGTAGAGTTGTCTACCAAGCAAAATGTTCACTCATTAAGGTGAATGAATTTTAATTCTTTGTCTGTACTGTGTTAGACAGTTGCCAAAAATATTTATTGCTAAGTCCATTTCCCTGTTTAACTTGCAGACTCATCAAGAACAGGGCCGGTCCTACAAGGAGGTGTGTGCCCCTGTCATTGAACGCTTAAGATTTCTCTTCAATGAACTGAGGCCTGCTGTTTGTAGTGACCTCTCCATAATGTCTAAGTTTAAGCTATTAGGCTCATTGCCCCGTTGGAGGAGGATAGCTCAGAAGATCATCCGAGAAAGAAGGAAAAAGAGAGGTAATAATGTAACCTTTGTTACCTTTGGCTGAGTCTGTGACTTCACAGGGTAGTTTTTGATACTGGTCCTTGCCTGTGGCATTTCTATGTATATATACTTATGCATATATGTACTTACGTGTATTTCATTATAAAGTTTTGGTTATTTTAGTAACTTGATAAGAAAAAGCTATGAAATTCGTGCATCCTGGTAATGAGATATATTGGAACATTTCATCTTATGATTTGATCTTGTTATTTTTGTAAGAAAATGTTTTGTTGTTTTGAAGTACTGAGTAGGATGTTTCTCTCTTTGTATCTTTGGGTGATATATTCTAAGACCTTCAGTAGTACCAGGCACAGTAAACTGGCCTCAGTATGAGATGAACCATAATAATAAAGCAGGATAGGTATCACAGTTGAATGCAGTGAGCTTACTTGGATATGGTCATTCTTTCCTCAGAGAATCAAGACAAATACAAATATTTTTGCATCACAGTTGACTACAGGTATTGACACCATGGAAAGTTAGGTCATAGCCAGGTCTCAGGCCTTTCTCAAAACTCAGTTAATTCATGTCTCTGGATCCTGAGTTTCTTTTTGTGAGTGTCCAGATTTACTGTGTGATGTTGGAAGCTGTTATCCTTCCCCCTTTCCTTCCCTTTCTTCCCTTTCCCTATTGCATTTCTTTCTTTGCCTCTTTCCTGTTTCTCTCCCTTCTTATCTTCCCCCTCCCTCCTTCCTTCTCCTTTTGTCCTTCTCCACGTGTGCTTCCTTCCTCTTTCCCTTCTGTCTACCCTTCCTCCTACTAACTTCTCCTTCTATTCTCCTTTTCCTTCCACTATTCTTTTGTTCTCTTCTGCTCTTTTCTCTTTCCCCTCTTCTTTCTTCCTTTTCCTACCCCTTCCTTCCCCTTTTCTTTTTATCCCAACTCAGTTTTTAAAAAATATTAACCTGTAGGAATAACTAAGGACACTGATGTTAAGCTGGGCCCCCAACATGTTGTCAGTCTTGATAACATGCTCTTAGCTCACAGTTACAGTTTATCACTGCAGAAGGATACAGAAGAGTATTAACAAAGGGGAGGATATTTATGAGGAAGCTGAGAGTGAATCAGGCACAGCTTCCAGTGTCTCCTCCCAGTGAGATCCTGTGTGGACCTGCTTAGTTCTCCCAGTGCTAGGTCTGAGGAGGGAGACACACTGATGGTAAGAATCATGCAGGAGGCCTGCAAGGACAAGCAGGGACTGTAGCCCAAATGTGGCCTGTTGCTTTCTTTGAGCTGTTTATGTGCTAAGATTGGCTGTTTACAATTTTAAATTGTAAGGAGTCAGAACAAAGCATAATATTTTGAAACATGAAATTTAAATTGCAACTTTCATAAATAAAAGTATAACTTTCTAAAATGTTTGTTGTGTATGGCACACATGCATGTGGTCCTGAGTGCTGTGACATGCTCATGAAGGTCAGAGGATAGTTTGCAAGAGTGTGTTCTTTCCTTGCACCATGTGGGTTTCAGGGATTAAACTCGAGGTGTCAGGCTCGGCAGCACACATCTCTTCTGCTGAGCTGTAGCACCAGTTACTGCCCTGCCTCCACTTGTTAATATTTATGTCACTTATAACTATTTTTTGTGCTATAGAATCTGTAGTGTCACATGTTTCCAAAGGACTGAATGGCCTCAAAGTCTTAGTTACTCAACCTTGCTCTTTAGAAGAGACTTGCTGATGGCAGACTCCTCTGCTTCATGGCTCCTCTTTGTTGTAGTGCCTTCACTTCTTTTGTCCTTGACATGATATGGCAGAGTGTTGTTTCTAGATGTCATGAGAGCGTCGTTGTGATAGCTTTCACTTCTATGGTTTCAGCGTTATAGCTGATGATGCTATTCTGTGCTTTCTTTGAAGAAAATATACATCCTTTTTGTCTTTCTTTTTCTGTGATAAAACACTATAATCAAAAACAACTTGGGTAAGAAGGGCTTATTTTCTCTTACAACTCTCAGGTCACATTCCATCACTGAGGAAAGTCAGAGTAGGAACTCCAAGCAGAGCTAGGACCTGAAACAGAAGCCACAGAAAAATGCTACTTACTGGCTTGCTTCTCATGACTTGTGCAGCCTGGTCTTTTTTTTTTTTTTTTTTTTAATTAATATACTCCAGGACCACCTGCCCAGGAATGATATGGGCTGGGATCTCCCACACCAATCTCTTATTAAGAGAATGTCCTACAGGCTTGCCCACAAGCCAGTCTTAGGGGACCATTTTCTCAGTTATGGTTCCCTGCTTCTGTCAAGCTGATGAAATAAACCGACTTATTCATTCTCATACATTAAAATATATCTTAATTAAAAATTGCAGAAGTGATTTTTATGTTTTCAATTACAGTTCCTAAGAAACCAGAATCTACTGATGGTGAAGAAAAAATTGGAAATGAGGAAAGTGATTTAGAAGAAGCTTGTGTTTTACCTCATAGTCCTATAAATGTAGACAAAAGACCCATTTCCATGAAGTCTCCCAAGGTGAAGTATTTTCTGTTATTCTTAGATTGGGTGATAGAAGCACTGCACACAAAGGACTCTCTGGATCATGCTGTTGTTGCCTTTACAACTATGGTCCCACGCTCCTTAATAAACTTGGTTTACAGCGTTCTGGATAGTCACACTGCTGGACAACTATTAACTTCTGTTTTTGGCTCTGTAGTGCATCTTTTAAAAAATGTATCATTTATTCATTTCTTTCATTTATTTTTTGAGAAACTTTTGGGCCCTGAGGCTGTTAATATTTTTAAAAGTAACTTATTACTTGCTTTCCTCGCTTGTGTTACGATGCTTTAGATTCTGTTCCTGGTGATAGCAAAATGAACAAACAATAAAACTACTGTTGTTACCTGTGCCTATTTAAAGAATGTTTACAGTACATGATAATAGGGTAAACTAATGGTTCACATTGTTCTTTCTTGTTAGGATAAATGGCAACCACTGTTGAATACAGTTACAGGAGTTCATAAATACAAATGGTTAAAGCAAAATGTGCAGGGCCTCTACCCACAGTCTGCCCTCCTCAGTACAATCGTTGAATTTGCCCTTAAGGAAGAGCCGGTAGATGTGGAAAAAATGAGAAAGTGCCTACTGAAACAGGTAAGACTTTCTGTGGCATGGTTCTTTGCATTAAGTCAGATAGAACACTGACTATGAATATTGCTATTTTGCAGTTGGAGAGAGCAGAGGTTCGTCTGGAAGGGATAGATACAATTTTGAAACTGGCAGCCAAAAGTTTCTTACTTCCTTCTGTGCAGTATGCTATGTTTTGTGGATGGCAAAGACTTATTCCTGAAGGAATTGATATAGGGTAAAGCTTTATAAAATTTTTCTCAAGTGTGGGAATCTTGGCAACACACTACTGTTGTTTTGAAGTTAAAAGTGACAATGTTCCAAGTCAAGTTCTGTTTCTTTGTTTGAAAGGGAACCACTTACGGACTGCTTGAAGGATGTGGATTTGATCCCACCTTTTAATCGGATGCTGCTGGAAGTAACTTTTGGCAAGCTGTATGCTTGGGCAGTTCAGAATATTCGATATGTTCTGATGGATGCAAGTGCCAAATTTAAAGAGCTAGGTGAGCTAAAGAAAAAATGATAATTAAAAGGCTTTATTTTAAAACTGCTATTACAGTAATGCCTGCGATTATAGCACTTTTGTATATTGTGGAAATTTCTAAAATGTCACTTTTTGCTTTAGGAAACTTTGTACATCAGATTAATAATCATAGGTGATTTTAGCTTTTTGTTTCTTTCCTTAAGATTCACAATATGGCAGAACACATAACCTCAAAATAATCTGATAAAATAAATTAAACTACATTATTGGGAGTGTTGCACCATGTACTTTTAAGGTGCCAGTATGCTATACTAATAACCTTTCTTGTAAATAATTTGAGTACTTATAGATAAATAATAAGATTAATTGTATGGTAGTAAATTGAAAGAGGCCTAGAGACATTTAGAAAACATCATAATACATTTTTAGAAACTTTAGAGCTTTATTGTATAATAGGGAGTGCCACACTTTGAGATGCTCATCCTTCAAACTTTTAAATTGGTAGTTGTTTGGAATTTTTGTTCTGTTTCATTTTATTTTCTGGATCTTACTGTGAGACAGGTTTATACTATGCAGCTTTTGCTGGCCTGTAACTTAGCATTTAGGCCAGGTTGGTCTTCAACTCACAGTGGTCTACCTACAGAGCACTGTGGTTACAGGTGTGTGCCACCACTCCCCAACCCTAAGTTGTCAGTACTGGGAGATTGTTAGCTACCCCTTCATGATCTCTGGTTGAATATTTGAGGTAATATAACTGGGAACAGCTCATCTTCCTTCCTTAAACACAGATGTCATTATTACAGCATTCAACTTTACAATAAAGGTGAAAATTATGCTAGAATTTATCACTAAACTAACTTCTTTTCTTCTCCTTCATAACTCCACTTTGAAGACAGAGATAGAGGGTCCTGGAATGTAGATGATGGTATTATCGCAAAAGAATATAGGTCTGCCTTAACCACATTATGTGGAAACCTACTTAAAAAAAGAAGTTACATTAGTGAATAAGTAATTAATAACAAACTCCAGTGTGCTTGGATTCATGTGTATTGTGCCTATAAATAAGGAATTCAAATGACTGTCCATCCTTGGTAGGTATCCAGCCTGTTCCCCTACAAACCATTACCAATGAGAACCCAGCGGGACCAAGTCTGGGGACCATCCCACAAGCTCGATTTCTTCTGGTGATGCTCAGCATGCTCACCCTGCAGCATGGTGCAAACAACCTTGACCTCCTGCTCAACTCAGGCACGCTGGCACTCACACAGACAGCACTAAGACTGATTGGTAGGTTGGCATTGGCTGTGGGTCCTTTGGGAAAAATGTGACTTTTACCTTTTCTCTTTAGCCACCCCCCCCCCCCAAAAAAAAACCACACTCATAAAAGCAAGCCTTTTAACTGTGCTGTTTGTAACTGAACAACATAAGGGCCATTAACATTTTTTTTCCTTTTTGATCTTGTTGCTTTATTTTTAAAGACAGGATCTCACTATATATACCCTTGCCTAGCCTGGAGCTCTCTATGGAGACCAGGCTGACCTCAACTCACAGAGATCCACTTGCCTTTGCCTCCAGAGTGCTGGGATTAAAGGTGTGGGCCACTAAACTCATCAGGGACATTCACATTTGACCAGCTGTTACTTCTGTCTTGTTTCAGAACATTTTCATAAACAAATCCACATCTATACTCATTTATCAATCACTCCTGGTTACCCCACCCTACTGACCCTGGTAACAAATCAGTTTTGTGCATCAGTAGATTTACATTTTTGAGTATTTCATGTAAGTGCAGTCATGCAAATCGTAGGCTTTTGTATTTGGATTTTGGGATGTCCGAAGATATTATTACTTGAATATATGACATTTATACACTGATGGACAATTGGAATAATTTACCATTTTACTTTAGTGTGTAGTTTTGCTAGGAATGCTTGTATATAAATTCCAGATTACCTATCTGTGGTGTTTTTTATTATAAGAGGAGCAGAATACTGAGGTCATGTAGTGATATTACAGGTGGATACTGCACTAGGGAGGGTACCCACTGGGATATCCAGGATGTTTTGTTCAGAGTAGGATCATACAGATAAAAGAAACCTAACACTTTATTAAGGAAGAAAGCATTTCTGAGCTGTAATATGTACTAGTGAGCCGTAATATTTGGGGAATGTTAAGAATATGGATGGCACCTGTACTGTGCAGATTGGGATAGACTTACAGTGCACAACTTTTGTACACATGCTCTGTTACATACAACCTCAGTAGGGAGAGATTTCTAGGTTTTCTGCTGACTGGCTTCTTTCATACATTCTGCTCACAGAGACTCCCTGCCTCTGCCTCCAGAGTGCAGGCAATAGGTCTGCTGTGCGCAAATGTCAACTTCTCACTGCTGCACTCCTGCCCAGGGATATGAGGTCCACTTTGAATGATTAGTGCACCAGAGTCTGCCACTGAGTGGCACATTGGCTCCCCCATGCAAGTCCAAACTTAACTGATCTTTTGACAGTTTTCCTGTTGTAGTTAGGGGATTTAGGCCATCTCACTGAGTGTGAAGTGCTCACTAATGATTTTTGGTTTGGCTTTCAATTTAATGACAAATGGCATTGTTGCCTGGTTGCATCTTTGCAGAAATGTCCTTTGCCAGGTGTTTTTCTTTTTAAATGAGTTGGATTCTTTGTCTTTTTTTTTTTTTTAATTGAGCTATAGGAATACTAGTAAAAAGTACCATGTAAATGACCCAAACATTTACAGCTCTTCCAAAAATATCTTGGATGCTAGACTTTTGCGAATTTGCAGACCTTTAACATGTTTTATAATTTGCGGATAAATTCTCCTGTCTTGTGACTTTTATTTTCCTTTGATACATAGAAACTTTTAGTTTTGATAGTCTACCTAGTGTACTTTCCTTTTGCTGTCTGTACTTTGGGCATTACCAAAAAGCCATTGCCAAGACTAAGGCAATGAAAAGTATCTATTATTTGTTCTGCAGGTTTTATTGTTCCAGCTCTTATATATAAGTCTTTTGTACATTAAAAAAAAATTACACTTATTTTACATCCTGACTGCAGTTTCCCCTTTCTCCTCTCCTCCCAGTCTCTCTCTCCTCCCCACCATCTACTCCTCATTGGTTTGTCTTCAGAAAAGAGCCAGCTTCATTGGATATCAACTAGCCATGTCATATCAAGTTGCAGTACGACTAGGCACCTCCTCTTCTATTAAGGCTATGGGAAACAGACCCACAGCTAATTATTAGGTGGAGCCTGCGGGATCTGATGGAAGATGGGGAGGCAGAATTGTAGGAGCCAGGCCAGTCAAGGACACCACAAGAAAACCCAGAGAATCAACTAACTTGAGTCCATTAGGGTCTCACAGAGACTAAACCACCGACAGGGAGCCTACATGGAACTGACCTAGGTCTTCTGCATGTGTTAGAATTGTATAGCTTGATCTTCTTGTGGGACTCCTAACAGTAGGAGCAGAGCTGTTGCCTGCCTTTGAGACCCTTTTTACCTACTGGGTTACCTCACTTGGTATGATCTTTTATAGCTCACTCAGGATGATTTTTTTCTAGTTCCATCCATTTGCCTGCAGAGTTCATGATTTCTTTGTTTTAATAGCTGAGTAGTTTCCCATTGTGTAAATATACCATATTTTTCTTTACCTGTTCTTCAGTTGAGGGGCATCTGGCTATTACAAATAAAGCTGTTATGAACATAGTTGAGCAAGTGTCCTTGTTGTATGGTGGAGCATCTTTTTTGTATATGCCCAGGAGTGGTATAGCTGGGTCTTGAGGTTGAACTATTTCCTGTTTTCTGAGAAAGCAACAGATTGATTTCCAAAGTGGCTATACACATTTGTACTCCCACCGACAGCAGAGGAGTGTTCCCCTTTTCTCCACATCCTCACCAGCATGAGAGCCGTCACTTGCGTTTTTGATCTTAGCTGTTCTGACGGGTGTAAGATGGAATCTCAAAGTAGTTTCAGTTTGCATTCCCCTGATGCTTCACTCTGTAGAACAGAGTAGCCTTGATCCATCTGCCTCTGGAAGTGCTGAGAGTAAAGGTGTGTACTACCATCACCTGGTTTTCTTCTTTCCTTCCTTCCCTCCTTCCTTCCCTCCTTCCTTCCTTCCTTCCTTTCATCCCCTTTCATTTCTAATTTTATGGATTTTTCTCTTTACATCTTTTAGTTTATTTGGCTAACATTTTACCAATTTTACTGATTTTTGCCAAGAACTAATTAATTTCATTGACATTTGTGTTCGTTTTGTTGTTGATAGTGATGGCAGTGGTATTTGTCTGTATTTTGTTGGTTTCAGCCCTGAGTTTGAATATTTCTTGCCATCTACTATTTTTGGGTATTACTTTTTAAATTTTGTTCTAGAGCTTTCAGGTGTGCCATTAAGTTACTACTTTAAAAAAAAAAACAGTATTTTAAAAATTTATTTTATATAGTCATGTAGTGTATAACTTGCCTCTTAGAGCCGCCTTCATTTGTATACCACATATTTGGGTATGTTTTTATTTTCATTCAATTATAAAAAGTTCTTAAATTTCTTTCCTTATTTCTGTCTTGATCCATTTTTTACCCAGTAGTGAGTTGTTCAGTTTCCATGAGTTTGTGCACTTTATGTTGTTTTTGTTATTGCATATCCATTTTCTTTTTCTTTTTCTGAGATAGGGTTTCTCTGTGTAGCCTCGACTGTCCTGGACTCTGCCTCCCTGAGCGCTGGGATTACAGGTGTACACCACTGCACCTGGCTTGATATCCAGTTTTAATTCTTGGTGGCCAGATAGGATACAGGTTGTTACTTTAAGTTTCTTATATCTGTTGGGACTTGCTTTGAGCCCAACTAAGGTCATTTTTAGAGAAAGTTCCATGAGGTGCAGTGAAGAAGGTATATTCTTTTGTGTTTGGTAATGTTCTGTAGGTATCTGCTAGGTGCATTTATTTAATGACATCATTTGGCTACAGCATTTCTCTTTAGTTTTTGTTTAGATGACCCATTTATTTTGAAGTCACCCACTATCATTATGGGAGGATCAATATGTGATTATGAACTTAGGCAACCTTGTGTTTCGTGCACAAATCTTTGTAATTGTAATGTCTTCTTGGTAGATTTCTCCTTTGACAGTATGTAGGGTTCTTCCCTATCTCTTCTTACTCACTTGGTTTGATGTTTATTGTTAGATATTAAATACCTACACTGGCTTGCTTCCTGGGTCCATTTGCTTGGAATATCTTTTTTCATTCTTGTTCTCTGAAGTAATGCCTATCTTTGATGTTAAGGTGAATTTCTTGAAAGCAACAGTAGGATAGATCTGTTTTTTAATTCATCCTTATAATCTGTTTTTTTATGGGGGAATTGAGACCATTGATGTGAGAGTTATCAATGAGCAATGTTTGTTGATTCCTGCTAGTTTCTTGTTATATTGTGGGTTTCCCCCAACCTTGATTTGTTTGTGTAAGATCATTTATTCTTTCTGTTTTCTTGGGTTTGATTAACCTCTCAGACTGAAGTTTTCTGTAGAACTGGATTTGTAGTTAGATACTGCTTAAATTTAGTTTTATCATCAAGTTTTTTCCTTAGTCTAGTGTGATTGAAAGTTTTTCTGGGTATAGTAGTTTGGGCTGGCATCTGTAGTCTCTAAAGAGTTTGGAACATCTATCCAGGCCCTTCTGGCTTTTATAGTTTCCATTGAGAACTCTAAAATTCAGGTGTTGTTCTATTGGATCTGCCTTTATATGTTACTAGGTCTTATTCTCTTGTAGTTTTTAATATTCTTTGTTTCTTTCATTCATTCTTTCTTTGTAGTTTAGTGGTTTGGTTCTTACGTGTTCTGGCGAGTTGCCTTTCTGGTCCATTCTTTTTGGTGTTCTGACTGCTTTTTGTACCTTCATGGGGACTCCTTCTTTAGGTTGGGCAAATTTTCTTCTCTGATTTTGTTGCAAATATTTTCTGTACTTTTGATTTGAGTTTCTTCTCCTTATATTTCTTTTATTAATAGATTTAGTCTTTCCACAGTGTCCCAGATTTCCTAGATGTTTGTACCTGGATTAAAAAGAATTTTTTGGGGGGGGTGGGGGTGGGGAGGAGGCTGTCTTGTCTTCTGTCTTGTCTTTAATGCCTGAGAGTCTCTCTTACATCTCTTTTAACTTTGTTGGTGAGGCTTACCTCTGAGGTTTTTGTTTGACTTACTAAATTTTTTTATTTCTAATTGCGTTTTCTAAGTTCCTGCTAGGTGTGTCCACTGGGGGTTCTAGGTAGAACCTGTTCTTATGTATTTGGGGCTGGTGTGAAGGATTGGGGATAAGCTAGAAAGGGGAGGCTGGATGGTTCCACAGGAAAGAGGAAATCTGGGTTTGTCATGAGGTTGAACAGAGTTCCCATGGAATACAGTTAGAAAGGGTGGCCAGGCCCCTTCCTGTAGTCTGCTACAACAGGGCTGGGAATGAGACTGGGGAATTTGCAATGGAGAAACTGAAGGAGAATTAAGATTACCTACCAGATTCTTAGGCTGCTATGGCCAGTGGGTTCCTAGGTAGAGAGTGCTATTGCATATTGGAGGTTGCCATGAAGGACTGGGGTGAGGGAGAAAGGTTGGGTTCTGCCAGTCTGCAGTCCCCAGGGAATGGAGGCAGAGAGCAAAGACCCTTTCAGATGGTTAGCGACAGGCCTGGATGAGGCTCCAGTGTAAGTTCTTTAAACTTAGTGCTAATCAGTTCTTCCTGTGCTCTTTGTCTTGTCTCTGTCTGTGTCTCTGTGCCTCTCTCTCTTTATCTCTGTTTGAGATAGGAACCTTCTGTGTAGACCAGATTACTTTGAACTCATTCTCTTGAATGCTAGGATTATATGATGTGCCATCATATCTTGCTGATGTGTCTATTAAATTTGGATAGAAAGCTCTGCGCTTAAAAGAGCACCTACCACTCTTGCAGAGGACCCAAGTCCAGTTAGTGTCCAGCACCCATGTTTGGTGGTTTACAACTGTCTATAACTCCAGCTCTAGGAAAAGTGATGCCCTCTTTTAGACTTATGCTGCCATTGTCCCCCACATGTACAAACCTACATTTAGACATAATTTATACATAAATAATTACACAGTTTTAAAAAAAACAATAAAAAATAGGACAGTGCAGCTAATTATAGGCTCAGCTGTTGTTTGATATTCTGACAGGTCCTACTTGTGACGGTGTTGAGGAAGACATGAATGCTTCTGCCCGGGGAGCCTCTGCTACAGTGTTGGAAGAAACAAGGAAGGAGACTGCTCCTGTTCAGCTACCTGTTTCAGGGCCAGAGCTGGCTGCTATGATGAAGATTGGAACCAGGGTCATGAGAGGCGTGGATTGGAAGTGGGGGGACCAGGTATTTAGAGATTTCATTAACATTTTAGGACATTTAGCATACCAATCAATGGAAGTTAAGAGTAGGTGGCTCCCTGGACTCAGGACTCAGGACATGTAAGGTTAATAGATGGCTTAGCTGTTGATTTCTGAACAATAAAATGTAAGCAAAAGACATTAAGGGAAGTATTGTCTTTCTCATGATATCATGTGGATTTTCTTAGCCACATGCTAAACATGGATTTTCTTAGAAATGAATTATCTGAGACCTCATAATAGTGTTTTATCAACAGCTTTCTTCCTTTGGAATGGTTGGTAGAGTATTTTTGGAGGGCTAGGTTCCCACCCTAAGGCAGTGACTGAGGTCTTTGGAAAGAGCACTTCGATTGCTGGGACAGTCAATGCATTCGTTCAGAGAATCCTTCATGTCCCATTATTTGATAATTGAACATGAGCACATGATTTCATGGCATTTAAAGATGATATGATCTATATTTTTTCAGGTATGTTTGGGTCAGGAGGAGTCTAATGGAAAATCTGTGTACAGAATTCATACAGGACCTATGGTGGGTCCAGAACAGGACACATACTCTCTTACCTGGTCTTTATTTTTGCTTTTTCAGGATGGGCCTCCACCAGGCCTAGGCCGCGTAATTGGTGAGCTGGGAGAGGATGGGTGGATCAGGGTCCAGTGGGACACAGGCAGCACTAACTCATACAGGATGGGAAAAGAAGGAAAGTACGACCTCAAGCTGGTGGAGCTGCCTGTGTCAACACAGCCCTCTGCAGAGGACTCAGACACAGAGGATGACTCCGGTGGGTGACACTCAGAGTCTTGTACTTCAAGATAGCTGGGTAGATTATTGTTCATGTGTTGGATACCTGTCCCATCCCTCTGGGGAGTTAGACAGTGCTCTCGCTGCACGACTGTATCTTCACCTTTATTTCCTGGTGCCCTTTTCTGAGTAGGATGGAAGACAGGGTGCAGCATTTCTTTTTAAATTACATCTTAGAAGTATGTTTATTTGCTTTAGTGTGTGTGTGTGCGTGCACTCACCTGCATGGATATAAGTTAGAGGACAATGTATGGGAGTCAGTTCTCCTTTCATCAACCATGTCTCTGGGGACTTAACCTAGGTTGTCAGGTTTGGTGACAGGTATTTCTACTTGCCGATCCTTAAAAACCAAAACCAGAACCCTATTCATTTGTGTATTTAGTGGGAGTTGAGGCACAGACACTCTGCAGCACAGCTGTGGAGGTTAGAAGACAGCTTGTAGGAGGCACTTCTCTCCTTTCACCATGCTGATTCTGGGGAGCACACTGAGGTTGTGAGGATTGGTAGCAAGTTCCCATCCTCACTAAGCCAGCTTGCTACTTACTTCTGATTGGCTTGTATGGTTGGCCAAAGCCTGGTAGTAAGTGGCATGGTAGATTCAGTGTTGTCAAACTTGACATACAAACTTGAGACACAAGGTATGGCCTCAACTTTAAGCACCTCCATATTTATTGATTTAGAATGCTTCACATAATGCTGAGTTAGTAAGTGTTTCATCCTATCCTGCAACACAAGAGAATTTGGAAGTGGATCCATGAAGTTTGTTCTAGTCAAGGAAATCCAGTGCTATAAAAAGGCATTTTTTAGACGTGTACAAAAGACTCTGAGATGTGAATGTGGTATCACATGCTAGCCTTGCTGAAACTGAGAGCCAGCGCTCCTTCCTATGGTTCTGCCGGCCATTGTGTGTAGTGCCATCAAATGTTAGAAACAGCTGTGACAGCCATCAGATGATACTTGGATGGTGTGCTAAGGAGAGAGCAGCTAATTTGGAACACGAGAGAGGCTGTCGCATGAAATTGAGTAGGCTCAGAGCATGCACATTTAGGTTAAAATGACAAGGGCTTGCTGTCGATGACTGCTAGAGTGTGGTGGCTGTAATGTCAGTGCATTTGAGTTACAGTATGTGCCTCTGGGCCACATGAGGCCCTTTTCTTTTCTCAGCTATATCTGTGGGCATTCCTAATTGTAGAGTTAGAGCCAGGGAAGATGTGACAGTGGTGGCCTTGTCCTAAAGCTAGATTTGACTGGCTGTGCAGGTGGCCTATCACACGCTGATGCTTTGCCTTCACTTGGGGTGTAGCTCCCAGACATTTGATAAATTGTCTTTCTAAAGAAGGGAAACCTTGTAGTCATTTCTTTGCTTCTGAGGTATTTAATAAGGTTACTTTAACAAAATGATACTCCAAAGTGTTGGTATAGTTTTATCCACTTTATTTGGGTTCTTATATTTCTACCTCCCCTCCAACCCCACAACACTAGGTAGGAGAGAAAGGTTAGAGGGGAAAGGGGCCTTAGACCTCTTTAGACTTAGTTCCTTGGGGCAAGTCCAGTCTTCATAGTCAGTATATCCATCAGTCCAGCTTACCAGCAAACAGCAAACTCAGTAGCAGGACGAACCAGCAGCAACTTTCTTCCTCCTTGGGCTCCTTTTTTTCCTCAGTGCTCTGGCATTGATCTCTTCTCAGTGGCCTCAGAATTAAACTATCTGCAGCTGGCAAAGATCATGCTCCTCTCCAGGCCTCCACAAGGCAATCATAGTTAACAGTTGTGGACAAACTAAGATAGCCCCATAGCCCACACTTGGGATTAAAACAAAACATTTACATAACGTAACTGAGTTCTTTAAAAAGCCAGCAATTACACTAAAGTCTCATTTTTTAGGGTGGAATAGATAGCTCAGTTCATAAGTACTTATTATTGCGCAAGCATGAGGACCTGAATTGGATTCCCAGATAAAAGCTGGTGTGGTAATACATGTGCTTGTAATCCAAACTCTGCTTGCTCTCCGACTCACAGGTCAGACATGCTATCCTAATCAGCAGTTTGCAAGTGTTAGTGAAAGGTGTCTCAAAATCAAAATGGGTGTTACCTGAAGCAAGAAGACACCTGAGGTTTTCCTCTGGCCACTACACATATGTACACCTGCACCCCTTCCCACTAAATCTCATTTTCTTTAAGGAAGGTGGGGACAGAAATGATTGGGAGAGCCAGGTGTAGTGGCGGGAGACTGAGACAGGAGGCTCTCTGTTGAGCTATGCTGAACAACATAGTGAGACCCTGTCTCTTGGGAAAAAAGAAGAAAGGGAGAAAGAGAATTAATTCTAAATTTCACCTTTTCTTGTGATATTTCCCTTTCTAGTATTAAAAGTTTGTTAGATCTTTGTATCTTCTTAATTTTACTGTGAACCTAAAAACCTTCAAAGTCATCAAGTCTTTGAAAAGAAAAAAGAATGTAGTATTAAATGCCATCCACAGACAATTTTATTTGGGAATGCTGTTTCTTATTTCCATCCTTTTCAGAAGCTGAACAAGGTGAAAGGAACATTCATCCCACAGCGATGATGCTGACCAGTGTTGTGAACTTACTGCAGACTCTGTGTCTCTCTGTTGGAGTTCATGCTGACATCATGCAGAACGAGGCCACCAAGACTTTGTGCGGACTGCTTCGGATGCTAGTGGAAAGCGGAACAACAGATAAGCCATGTATGAAATGAATAATTGTGAGCCACAGAGACTCAGCATGGATGTATGTGTGTAAATCTCTCGTGTTTGTGTGGTGTGGATAAATCTGCAGCATGTATGTGAGGATTTATGTAATATGGTTCCTGTGGCTGCTGTATAAGGCATTATAAACAAGATGTGATAAATGAATCATGGCAGAGCTAGTTCCTTCTGAGGCAACCAGTGAGAGTCCGTCCTAGGCTTCTGTAGCATTGGTGGCTTGCTTGGCATTTTTTGGGTTGTACACACATCAACCTTGTCTGTATATTCTTGTCCACATGATTTCCTCTGGCATGTGTTCTTGTGTGCATTTGTTTGAGATTTACTTTTTGCAGGGATACCTGTTAACCTCATCCAGTCTAATTTATATATCTCCAATGACTCCGTTTCCAAACAAGATAATTTTTGAGATACTAGGATTAATTAGCACTTTCATATGCGAGTGGGGTTGGGGGAGCTGTGTGGGAACTAGTCAACCTCTAATGCTGCTCCCCTAGAGTTCTAGAGATGAGAAATCTTCAAGGCAGGTTGTCTGCAGAGCCATGGTCCTTCCCTGATTTCTAAAGGAAGATCCCCTTTTCCTTTTCTTGTCGATCTTGTGCTCTAGATTTCACTGGTAGTCTCTGCATCTGTCTTCATGTGGTCTGCATCACATTATGACCTTTTTCCCTCTTGTGGGAATCTGCTTTGACTTCAAGTCAATCTAGCATGTTATCTCAGTCTGTAGCATTAATCTGCAGAGACCTTATTTTCAAGTAGGATCAAATGTTGGTGTTCTCAGTGAGTGTCAAAAGTATTTATGGCAGATGCAGCTGAAGAAGTGTGTGCCTAAGGGTGTGTATGACTCAAAGAACTTTTGAACCTATGTGACTGTTAGCAGATTTGTGAATGTGAATGCACACATATGTGCTTGGATACATTTGTGATTGGATAAGAGTATCCGTGTATTAGCTCTGTGTGCGTGTTTAGATTTCAGTATGTTTACATGAGACAGAATGTGCTTATGATTGCTGAACGTTTTAGTCATATTTCTCTAGAGAAAGAGAGCGGATAGAATGAATCTGGTTCTATCAGTATAAACTTAGCGTTTATGAGCTAGGCTTAAAGGCTGTGGTCCGACTGTCCCAGCAAGGACTGTCTCCCAACAGGAAGTCCAAGAGTCCAGTAGTTGTGTGGTCCACAAAGGTGAATGTCTCTACTGGTTTTCATTATATGCTAGAATCCCAAAGAAGTAGGCTTTAATACCAGGGAGGGAACAAGCTTGCCAGTGAAAGTGAGGGCAAGCAGGCAAAGAGCAAACAGGTCTTCATTTATGTCAGTGATTCTCAACTAGTGGGTTGCGACTCCCTTGAGGGTCAGGTGACTCTTTAACAGGGGTCACATATCAGATATTACTATTTATAACAGTAGCAAAATTACAGTTAGAAAGCAGCAACAAATAAGAGAAACTGTATTAAGTAACCATAGCTTTAGGAAGGTTGAGAACCACTGTTCTATGTCCTTTATGTAGGCTGCCACCAGAAGGTGTAGCTCAGATTTAAGATGGGTCTTTCTACGTCAAATGATCTAATCAAGAAAAATCCTTCACAAGTGGACCCCGCATCTTGGGTTTTAGTTAATTTCATGTAGTCATGTTGAGAGCCAAGAATAGCTGTCACCATGAAGGGCTGACTTTGTGTTGGAAGCATGAAGGTTTGGTTTGAGTGAGCGAGTATCGATGTGGGCAAGTAGTTGCATCAAGTGTAGTATGAATGAACATGTACATATGTGCCAGCTGTATGGTTGCAAGTGTGCGAGAGTAATTAGAATGAGCATATATGAAGTATGGGTGAGTGTACAGGAGTGATTGAGGGTACGTAGGTGTGCTACTGAGCTGAGTACAAAACCGAGTATGCGTAATGAGCATGCGTAAGTGGCAGTGGCAGTGAAAGTAAGGGAATGCGTATGTGGATGAGGGGCATAAAAATGAGTACATGTGGTTATTGAAGGGACCCTAGCAAGCTCAAGCATGACCAACATGGCTCTGGCAGGCCTGGCCCTTCTCCTTAGACCTTCAGCCTTGCTAAAAATGTCATTCCTAAAGCTAGCCACCAACGTCTATTTCCTTATGTGGTCACTTCCTTCTGAGGCTGACTACCAAGATCCAGCTATCAAAGTATGGAAGGCCAGCAATCAAAAGCCCCCTTTGGCCCAATTAACCTGTCTAGTTAAAATTAGCACCTCATCCTAACACAGGGCTTCCCCGTTTACGGTTATAAACCGCCATTTGCCTATGGGCGGTGTGTGTCTCCTCTCTGTTCTTGTTCCCTTCCCCTTCTCCTTTGTCCTCTATCTCATTTGTTTGTCTCTTATCCATGCCATTTGTTCCTCTAGTACAAATAAATCTCCCTTGTACTGAGAACTTGGGTCTTGGGGGTCCTGAGCTGATACTGTCCCCTTTCAGTTGGGATAATTAGTGATAGTATGGATGCAGGTATTGAGTATGTATACGTAAGTGAGCACGTGCATTGTGTCTGTGTCAGATGGCAATTTGTGTGATTGTATTATTGTGAAATTATATGGGAGTAAAGGTCAGAATTTTGAGTGTGTACTAGGAGGGGGTTTGGTTAATGACACAGCAAGAAAGTGAGCACATGTATGTGCATAGATGGATATGAGTGCAAATGCATGTGTATGCGTGGTTGAGTGTGTCTGAGTAATTGTCTAAACATATTTTATGTGTATATGGGAGAGGGATTGCATGGAGAATGTGGGCTTGCATGCTAAGTTCTAATATGTATATGTATGATGAATGGGGATTGCATGGTTATGATTCTACTAGTGATTGTGGTAGTGGTATAGGAGAGCATGTGTGGGTGTATGTGAGTGACTATAGCAGAGAATAGTTGAGTATCTGAGTAATTTTTTGGTTTAATGTCATTAGTATATATGTGAATTTATGAGAGTGAATATTGGTATGGGAACTCATGTCTTGCATGTGTCCCTGTCCCTGTCCTTCTTGGAGGGCAGAAAGGCAACATGGGGCCATGGGAAGATAAGTCACTGCTGTTTTAGCAGTAGGATCTTGGAGGATCCCAGCAGAGACCCATGGGAACTGAGATTTCAGGCTGCACATCTAGCTTGAGAGGGAGTAGAAGGGGACACATCCTGAGAATCCAGAAGGAACAGAAACTTTATTCTTCCTGGCATATTAGCATGTCCCTCTAATCCCAACATTGGAGAAGTGGAGGTGGGAGGATTGTGTGTTTTGGCTACATAAGAAAAAAATCAGGAAAGTTTATTCTCATTCTTTTAGTGCCGAGTTCTAAGCTCGGATTGGACATTTTATTATGTAGATCAGAATGAGACCATGGGGACCTTTAAGGCACATGAGATTACAAAGTATAATAGATACACATTGTAAACTGCTGCTGTTAGCATTATAGTTTACATTGCCTAGAAACAGTATAAATGGATTAAATTAACTAATTTGAGTTACATGCTCTTTAAAGTTTTTTTTTTTAAATGGTGTGAAACATTTGTTGAGCTAAACTAAAAGCCTCCCTCCACTCCTCTCACATAGTCCTTATCGCCAAAAATGCATTAGTTGGTTATTTATTCATGGGGGTTGTGCTATTGCTCTGATTTCTAGGGACTTGACGCCAGCATGTTTTGTGTCTCCTGGCAGCTCCTCCAGACAGACTGGTGGCCAGGGAGCAGCACAGGAGCTGGTGTACACTGGGCTTCGTTCGGAGCATTGCACTCACTCCACAGGCCTGTGGTGCTCTCAGCTCCCCAAGGTGGATCACTCTGCTCATGAAGATTGTGGAAGGGCATGCGCCCTTCACTGCTGCCTCGCTGCAGAGGCAGGTAATGTGCTGGTGGTAAAACTCGGTTCACTGAGAAGCAGGGCAGTACTGAAGTTACCAGACCCTTATAACCAGGCTTCTTCATTGACAGTGAATATAGAAAATAGCAACAAGTAAAACAGAGTTGTTCTTCTGGCTTTGGCTGCTGAGGTTCTTAATTACTGCAGTTATTTAAGTTGCTAATGAGTTTATTTGTCTTTTCACAACTGCTCTACTAGTTGTGCCCATTGGACTAGTAGAGTGGTTTCCAATAATTAAGTTTAAAGAATGGTTTCCTCTTAAATATACACATTTATTTTGAATTTCTAATAATCATTCCGATTAACCAACTTGATTAATAATGAATGTCAAAGTTGTACATCATTGATTTTATTAAAGGATAAAAGTAGAAAGAAGGTAAAAATGCCTAATGTCTTTGTTTGACATTGTCATTTTATGTTGTGTTTGATCAGATTTTAGCTGTTCATTTACTACAAGCAGTTCTTCCATCATGGGACAAGACAGAAAGGGCACGGGACATGAAGTGTCTTGTGGAGAAGCTGTTTGGCTTCCTGGGCAGTTTGCTCACGACTTGTTCTTCTGATGTCCCATTACTTAGAGGTGAGTGGCTGTGCCTTTTCTTATTAACTCCTGTTTAGCAAGCAGCGTGTAACACAACTTTTCTCTCTGCTTCAGAGTCCACACTGAGGAAGCGGAGGGCCCGGCCCCAGGCTTCCCTGACTGCCACCCACAGCAGTACTCTGGCTGAAGAGGTGGTGGGGCTGCTGCGCACCCTGCACTCCCTGACCCAGTGGAATGGCCTCATCAACAAATACATTAACTCCCAGCTTTGCTCTGTCACACACAGCTGTGCTGGAAAGACGTCAGAAAGGGTGTGTTCCATGTTTTCAAATAAACACGGTGGGACCTTAGCTATTAAATTATCTTTTAAAACACAAAGCATTAGCTGGGCGTGGCAGTGTATGCCTGTAATCCTTGCACTCAGCAAGGTGGAAGTAGGCAGGTCTCTTGAGTTTGAGGCCAGCCTGGTCTACAAAGCAAGTCTAGGATAGCCAAGGCTATACAGAGAAACTCTGTCTTGTAAAACCAAAAAAAGAAAAAGAAAAACACAAAGCATTTTTATTTCAATATTTAAGGGCATTTTAGTGGAAATAATTATTGAAGAAATTAACAATTCAGAAAGTAAGCATAGTGTATGCCTGTATTCCCAGCTGCCTAAAGGGTTAAGGCAGAAGAATTGCTTGAGCCTTCAAGTCTGGGACAACGTAGTGAGATCCTTTGTGCTAAAATAAATTTATAAATAGTAAATAAAATAAGATGACTTAAGTTTAGCCAAACTTGTAGGGACAGGCAGCTCGGAGGGCTTTCCATTTCATACTTGCCGTTTCCCTTCTGCACTAGGCCCTGTTAGAAGACTACTTCCCAGACTCTGAGAACCTTGAAGTGGGGGGCCTCATGGCAGTTCTCGCTGTGATTGGAGGGATTGACGGCCGCCTGCGCCTGGGAGGCCAGGTCATGCATGATGAGTTTGGAGAGGGCACAGTGACACGCATCACCCCAAAAGGCAGAATCACTGTGCAGTTCTGTGACATGCGGATGTGCCGAGTTTGCCCACTGAATCAGCTCAAACCGGTATGTAACTTGTGCTCAGCTCCCCATGGTTAGGGGTGAAGCTGGCTTGTAGCCTCAGAACTTGCAATGCCAGTCCGGAGACTTACCTCATTCTCTTCCTGTGCTAGTTTATACTCCTACGAAAGGCTTCTCTCCTAGGAAGCGTACAGCCAGGGTACTTTTAGCCTCATAGACATAAAACAGGATTAACAATCTATAAGGTAGTTTTAACAGTTTAAAATGGGAGTTTCTAAAAAAATTTTTATTGAATAATTGGACTTCTAAAACAATGATTTCTTTAAAAAGTCTCTTTAGTTAGCAAAATGATTTTTAATCATGTTGAGTGCCATAGCTTAAGTAGCTGCTGTAGCATAAGCCTGTGACTTAGGGATAATAGAGAAGGTTTATATAATTTTGATGTAACTTAAGTGCAATTTGACTGTAATTTTTAAAATAAAATGAGTGTTTTGGTTATTATAGGAGTAAATATATATAGAAAATTAGAATGTACAGAAAAATGTCTTAGATTATAGCTACTTCCCTCATGTGTTATTGACAAGCTGGTAATGAAGCATTAATATAGATGATAGCTGATACACACATGTGTGTACACACACACACACACACACATACACACACACACACACACACACACACACACACACACACTTTCTCTCTTATCTTCCTGTGATTTTTCAGAGTTATTCTCAGGTAGGACATGACTTGCAGTATGTATATTCAGGGCTCATGCTCTAATAAGCTTCAGTCTATTTGTTAACCTCATTAGCAACTCCTTGAAAGTTTCTGTGCCCTTTCTTCAGCTCCCTGCTGTGGCCTTTAGTGTAAACAACCTGCCTTTCACGGAGCCCATGCTTTCTGTCTGGGCTGAATTGGTGAACCTTGCTGGAAGCAAATTGGAAAAGCACAAAACAAAGAAATCAGCCAAACAGGCCTTTGCAGGTGAGTATATAGTGCTCTTGTTTAAAATAATGTGAACCAGCATTGTTTGCCTTTATTTAGAGTGGGTTCATATGACTGCTGAAGCTTTGGAGTTCACATGGATTTAGCACTTACCAGTCTGTAGTTAGGAATATAAGATACTTTTTAGAATTTTGCCTTTGACCTTATATTTGGAACCCATGAATTCTGACTGTCAGTGTGTATTCTTAGCAAACTCTCATGATATTGAGTTCCTTTCTCTCTGCTGGCTCTCGAGTGCAGGACACCCCAGTGTCAGCCCTTTGTCTGTGTGTGGTGGGCAGCTTGCTTAAACCTTTTTCCCTTAGGCTCTGGGATACTATCCTTGTGGTTTTCCTTTTCTTGCCTATTGTTCAGTCTGAGAGTTTGTTTCTTTACTTGCTCCTTATACCATTGGAATCCTTTTGGCTTCATTTGTAATCCCCAACTCAATCTGTCTGCCAGTTTTCTCTCCATATTCGTCATTGTTGCTCTAGACTTTATGATGGCAATCACCTTTATTTTGAGTCTGCAGCTCACAACTCTGAATGGAGGGCCCATGGATATAAGCAACTGTTTGCCTCAAATTCAGACTACTTTCTCCCAGTTGCCACCATGGTAACCAAAATGTTCTTCCAGTTGGTCAAGTTTAGTGTCCAAGGGCTCCTATATTTTTATTCTCTAAACCTAACACTTGTGCTGGGTTCAGGGTAGACTGAGGTGGTGGGCATAGAGTTGGTGACTGATCACTCAGCAGACTTTTCTGGGGGTACAAAGTTTGATTCTCTGGTCTGGAAGCAAAAAAGAAGAAAGAAAAGGGGGAAAAGAATCATACACTCACACACACACTTGATGGGCGAAGCAAGATAAGCTGCAACAAGCAAGCTCTAATAAACTCCAGCAGTTAGACAGACACACACACACACACACACACACACACACACACACACACACACAGGATGGCTCACACTCCAAAGAGTGAGCTCCAACCACTTTACATATATCCATATACACATAATCACAAATATACGTATACACATTTGTTGGTGTAGTTTTATCTACTTTATTTGAGTTCTTATATTTCTTCCTCCCCTCCAACCCCACAACACTGGGTAGGAGAGAAAGGTTAGAGGGGAAAGGGGACTTAGACCTCTTTAGGCTTAGTTCCTTGGGGCAAGTCCAGTCTTTACAGTCAGTATATCCATCAGTCCAGCTTACCAGCAAATGGCAAACTCAGTAGCAGGACGAACTGGCAGCAACCTTCTTCCTCCTTGGGCTCCTTTTTTTCTCAGTGCTCTGGCATTTAAGCCATCTGTGTCCTCAGAATTAAACGATCTGCAGCTGGCAAAGATCATGTCTCTCTCCAAGCCTGTAACAGTTGTGGACAAACTAAAAAGCCCCATATCCCACACTTGGGATTAAAAACAAAAACATATTTATATAACATAACTGAGTTTTCAAAGAAATCAAAACTTCCACTACACAATACACATATGCATATATACATGTATGCGTATATACATGTACACATCTGGTGGATGGAACAAACTCCAACAACTTTATTTTTTCTCCCACAGCTTCTATGTTCTAGCAAAATCTTTCAAGTAGTACAAAAATCACAATGTACTTACATTCTATCTGTCTTTAAGTGCATGATTATAGTGAATGTATGTAAGAAAAACATGTTTCCCAGTACCCTCACATGTTCACATGTTCTGCATATTTTATGCAAAAAAATGATTCCCAAGAACACACATGCATTTACAGCTAAGCAACTTGTTATAGATTAACAAAATGTAAGCAAGCAAGGTAATTTTTTTAGCCACTTTCTCTTTACTGGCAGTCTGCAATTTGCAGTTACAAAGAAAAGAATCATTTTTATTATTTATCTTATGAAGTAATGTTGGAGGATATTTGGTCCCATTGTGAAACCCGATATTGTAAAACCCTGTTTCTTTTTTGGTTTGGTTGAGCCCGGATACACTCCTTTAATCCAAGAGCTTCTTATACACAGAATTTTTATAAAGTTAACCCTAGGTCAAGAGGCAGAGCTAGAAACCAGCTGACAGGAATTAAAGAGTAGGAGGGACTTTGAGTTGAAGGGTATTTAAGACAGTGTGGATAAGAGGGGGTTTTTGAGCTATGAGCTAGCAAGCTTTTTGGCATTTAGTCTTTTTGCTTTTCCTCTTGGTCTGCCAGCTGAGCTAGCAAGCTTTTGGTTTTTGGATTTGGGCTTTCGGCTTTGGGCTTTTTGGTTTTTTTCTCTAGTACATGAGCTGAGTAGGAAAGTCAGCTGGGTGTTTTCTCTGCCTCTCTGAGCTAGCAGGTTTTTACTCCAGCATTCTTTCCCGAGTCTTTATAATGAATGACTAAGACTTTACTTTCTTTAAAACAACAATGTAATCTTATAAAAATCTTAAAAGAATTACAAGTCTAAACTTTTATATAAAAACAATCAACCATTTCTACTTTAAGTCCTCAAGATGCATATCTCCTTATTTATAATTTTTATGAAATCATATCAGGAAGTTGAGGGCGAAAATGAGTTCAAGAAGTTAATCATTGCCTTGATCACCAGCCCAGCTTCATCCAGAGTGCTAATTAGGGTATTGTTTTTGCTCCCTAACCTCAAAAAGTCCCTAGCTCAACTGTTAAGAGTGTCTCTTTCTGAACTTCGAATTTTTCCTCAGATTTTCTACAATCAGAGCCACTGACAAAAACATCTTAACCTAACCTAGTTTTCTAAATTCTTTCTAAGGGTAGTGGTCACTGTTAGCAATTTATATCTGTAGGTTCTTCTCAAGGGTGGTGGTTGAGTCATTAATCTGCTTCAACAGCAATGCCTGAAAGAGATCGAGTATTGTTATTGTGAGTACCAGTGATATTGCCCAGTGAGGGATGTGGTGACCACAAGGGCAACAAGCAGAGAGATGCTCCATAACATCATAAAGTCCTCAGGACATGTAGTTGTCAGGCCCCTGCCTCTCAGCTGCACACCCATTGTGGTTGTGCTAACTGGTGGGCCGTATTCTGCGTGGGCCTCATCACCAGGACCCCCTGCTAAGGAAAGCTGCTCCTGTCTGTACAGACTGTCTTGTGGTTTTCTTTGTCTGCTGTCAGACGTTAGTAGAACAGCTTCGCATCACTGGACCAGAGAGCTCATTCTAGGGAAATGGCTTCAGTTAAACTAGATGCTTCTACAGAATCCCTCATAGGAATATTACAAGAAAAGATGAAAATGGTTTATTTGTGTCTGGTTGGAATTTCAGTAATTTGGGAAACATTTAGTGATGGAAATAAGTGCTTATGTGGTGCTAGTCTTCAGTTCAGCCTGTGAGGATGGATATCTAGTGCTTTGAAGGAAGAAAACTTAGTGGTCAGAAGATTTCTCTCAGCTCTTCCTCAATGAAAATAATGTGTCCCTGATATGTTCGATCAGTTCATTCCCGAAGGGCATGCCACTGCCTTCCAGTTGCAGAGATGGTGAAGAAGAGAGAGTGAGGTGGAGATGTGGTCCTTACTGGGTTCTTTTGTTCCATAGGGCAAGTAGACTTGGACCTGCTGCGGAGCCAGCAGTTAAAGCTGTACATCCTGAAAGCAGGACGGGCACTGCTTTCTCACCAAGACAAACTAAGGCAGATACTGTCTCAGCCAGCAGTTCAGGAGACTGGAGCCCTTCATACAGGTATCTTAACAGATATGTTTACATAGATATGAAAGAAAGGAAGTATTCTAATAGAACATTATACAAAGGATATAAATAAACAGGTCATAAAGCAGGTGGCCTGACTGTAAATGCAATTGTCATCTTACAAGATTTGTAAGTCTGAGGGGTGGGTGGAACTCTCATGCCTGGCTGTTTAAGAGTAGTATGTACAGATTTTACTTTCAAATTCAGATGATGGAGCTGTTGCATCCCCTGATCTTGGGGACATGTCACCTGAAGGGCCACAGCCTCCCATGATCCTCCTGCAGCAGTTACTGTCCTCAGCCACCCAGCCATCTCCTGTGAAGGCTATATTTGATAAACAGGAACTTGAGGTACACTTTCTCTAATCTTGACAGTTTTAATTCAGTGTACTTAATTGTGAATGACTGATTGACTAGCTCTGTAATAAAGCAGTCAGTAGCATTATTTGACTACCATTCTTTTCCTTTTCCTTTTCCTGCTTAGCTTTTTCCTTCTCTAACATGTTTTAGTAATTTATTTTGAGATGCACTCATAAACCTGGGCTTCCCGAATGCAGCTCATAGATGAAGTTGGTCGTTTGCATTTCCTCAGATGGTAGAGATTAGATAGGACACTTACACACTTCCTTATCTGCCTAGGCTGCTGCTTTGGCCCTCTGTCAGTGTTTGGCAGTGGAATCCACACATCCTTCAAGTCCAGGATGTGAAGACTGCAGCTCCAGTGAAGCCACAACCCCAGTCTCTGTACAGCACATCCATCTTGCCAGGGCAAAGAAGCGCAGGCAGTCACCAGCTCCTGCTCTCCCTATTGTGGTGCAGCTCATGGAAATGGGGTTTCCTAGGAAGAATATAGAGTTTGCTCTGAAGTCCCTCACTGGCACTTCTGGGAATGCATCCGGTTTGCCTGGTATGACTTTTGTACTTGGCTTGCTTGTGGGTTTGAAGTTCAGTGCTAATGGTCTTGATGGCAGCTGAGTGCTTTTGCTCTTAGGTGTGGAAGCCTTGGTTGGGTGGCTGCTAGACCACTCTGATGTCCAGGTTACAGAGTTCTCGGATGCAGAAACAGTATCTGACGAGTATTCAGATGAGGAGGTGGTGGAGGATGTGGACGATACCCCTTATCCTGTGGTCAGTGGCTTTCACATGTCCTGCCTGTCTTATATGATGATTCTCACATGCTACTTTTTCCCCAGCCCTTGAAAGAATCAGTGCATCCCCTGTGCACTATTCTATAGGATTTACCTACAGTTCTGCTAGTTACTTGTTTTGCTTCTGAGATGATGGTCAGGTTTTCTCCATTCAAGTTTTTCTAGCTTCAAAACAAACCATTGTACAGCAATCTATCTAGTAATGTTAGGTAGCTTTTAGAAGATACCAAAGTATTGAAAGGTTATGTCTCTTGTAGACACAGTTACTCTGGACACTGAGCAGGAGGATCGATTGAGCCTGAGAGTTCAAAGCCAGTCTTAACAATGTTGATATTATCTGGCTAAAATACAAATAAACATGCTGGGTCTTCTACAGCAGGAGGATCATGAGTTCAAGGCTGGTGGTCTGAGTTATGCAGCACGTTTGTGATTAGCCTCAGAAGCATAGAAATACCCTCTGTTTAAAAACGTTACCTGGCATGGTACTTCAGGCCTGTAATACCACTTGGAAACTGAGGCATAAGGATCAAGAGTTGGAGACTAGCTTGAGATACATAAAGAGAGCCAGCCAAGGCCAACCATCCCAGCCAGCAGTCCTCAGCACCCAGACATGTGGTGGTCTGTAACTGTACCTAACTTCAGTCTGTGCTCTCTGAGTGCATACATGCAGAACACTCATTTAATATAATATAATAAATATAATACATAATAATTAAAAATTTTTTTACAAAGATTTATTTTGCATACTATGCTATTCCTATTAAGGTAGGAAGATTTTTATAAAGAATATGCAGGTTATATTATAGATTTCAGTGTGGCTTGTTTGTTTTTACTTGTTTGTTTTGTTTTGTTCTTTACACTAGGGTCTCATTATGTGGCTTTGGCTGGCATGGAGCTATGTAGACCAGAAGGATCTCAAACTCCCAGAGATCCATCTGTCTCTGCCTACTAGGGTTAAAGATGTGTGCCACCATGCCCAGCCAACGGTCTGTCTTAAGTGTATATCTCAATTCTTTTTCAAATGTGTTTATGTTATTTAGGCTGCTGGTGCTGTTGTGACTGAGAGCCAGACTTACAAGAAGCGTGCTGATTTCCTGAGTAATGATGATTACGCCGTGTATGTGAGAGAGAACGTTCAGGTGGGCATTGCTTATGAAGAGCCTTGCTCAGCTTCTATCTGACAAATACTTGAGCATCTCTCAAATATATGAGTTGACAGAGACCCTGCCCTTGGGGAGTCTGCTATCCAGTGAGTGGAAGACAGTCAGACTGGCCAGTAAGATCTGTATATTAGAAGGAAACATGGGTGCTATAGGAATGAGAAAGAAAAGACCCTCAGAGAGGTAGCGTGCTCTTGGGATGATGGTAACATCCAGTTAGAAAGGCTCAAATAGAGTGTGAACGGACTGCTCTCATGCTGAGACTTTGGTAGGAAGGCTTTTTAGGTTCTCATGGTGATAAGCGTCTGTTGTGTGGACACTCACTCATCTTGCTTGTTCTGCAATAAGTTCACCAAACCTAGACCTACTAATTGATGGGCTGCTGCTTATAAAAGTGACCAAGAAGCTTCGATTTGCTTATTATTATCATGATAAATTTATCAGCTGTAGGATGTGTTTGATGATGAGAGTGCCCTTTTGTATGTACACTAATCTCTAGCTATGGTGTTTGGTGGAAGAAGATCACACACACACACACACACACACACACACACACACACACACACACACACACACACTTACTTCCCAGAGAAATCTGGTTCCCCTTAATCTAAATGCTACTTATCTTAGTTTGCTGCTACTATGATAAAACATCTAACTAAAAACAACCTGAGTAGGAAGAGGTTTATTTGGCTTACATGTCCCAGTCACAGCCTGTCAAGTAGAGAAGTCAGGGCAGTGACTGAGGGCAAGAATCTGGAGACAGGCGCTGAAGCACACATCATGCAGAAATGCAGCTTACTGGTTTTACTCTTCACAGTGTGCTCAGCTTGTTTAAACTACTTGTTCAGGAATGCCATTGCCCACAGTGGATGGACACCCCACCTCCCATCAATCGTTAATCAAGAAAATGACTCACAGACATGCCCACAGGCCATAGTGACTCTAATTTGTGTCAAGGTGACAGACTAACCAGCAAAACACTTTAATCCTTCCTGCGCCCTGAGTTCTAAATGAAATCTTTTCTGAGGAGTAGAGAATACCTCTTAGGTCTATTGTATGTTTTGTCTAGATGTACTTGACTGGACTTTGCATTTCAATTTTAGGTGGGAATGATGGTTAGATGCTGTCGAACATATGAAGAAGTATGTGAAGGTGATGTGGGCAAAGTCATCAAACTGGATAGAGATGGATTACATGACCTTAATGTGCAGTGTGATTGGCAGCAGAAAGGGGGCACTTACTGGGTTAGGTACATTCATGTTGAGCTTATAGGTGAGCACACTCCTTGTTAATGTATTGTATTTCTTAGAGACACAGTTCCCAGAAAACGAGCAAACACTAATTATCATGCATTTGCCAATGAAACCCATAGGCTATCCTCCACCGAGTTCTTCTTCTCACATCAAGATTGGTGATAAAGTACGGGTCAAAGCTTCTGTTACCACTCCGAAGTACAAGTGGGGATCTGTAACTCATCAAAGTGTGGGGCTCGTGAAAGGTAATAGCCAGGCAACCAAATGCTTCCTTAAAGAGCATAATCTCTTTTTACTTGTGTATACATTTAGCATTTCTTTCTTTTTACAAGGTTATTAAAAGTTTAATGAGTATGTCTGAGGAATAGAGTAAAGGACAGAAGTAGCAGACATAAAACATAGCCAGGTTAAACAGAATAGGTCCTGATATAAAGAAAAACAGTCATGTGTCACCATTGCTGATTATTTTATCTTTATACACTTAAAAAAAAAAAGATTTATTTACTTATTTTATTTATATGCGTGCTCTATCTGCATGTAGAGCTGCAGGCCAGAAGAGGGCATCAGATCACATTATAGATGGTTGTGAGCCACCATGTGGTTGCTGGGAATTGAACTCAGGACCTCTGGAAGAGCAAACAGTGCTCTTAATTGCTGAGCCATCTCTCCAGCCCTTTATATTCTTTTTGATACCACAATACTGATGCTTTCCCAGTGGTTAGGGCCATTGTTAGAATTTCTCAGGTTATGCAAGAACAAATGACTTCTTTCATATTTTACTTTTATAAGTATTTTTCTTTTTAAAAATATTTGTGGTTTTTTTTTTGAGACAGGGTTTCTCTGTGTATAAGAGCCCTGGATGTCGCAGCCTCGACTTGAACTCACAGAGATACACATGCTTCTGCCTCTTGAGTGCTGGCCTGGCACTTTAAAAAATTCTTAAATGATCAAAATAAAGATAAATTAAAAAAAAAAAAAAGATTGTGGCTGTTAAGCCAGTGTTTTGAAAGAGGATTGATCTATAAGGATGGAGGTTTTAGCATTACTAATGAGGTTTTATTTCCTAATATATGAAGGTACTAAGTGTAATTTTGACTTTCTATAATTAAAAACATGTTAGCATAAGCGTATAAGCATGAATAAAAGTAGAGACTATAGTTTATTGGGCATCTGTACCTACTTCTTAGTGCACCCACAGTCAACCCGCTCTTTTTTTCCTGGGGCTGGTTGATGACTTTGTGTGCATGCCATCCATGAGTATCTCATCATGTCCCTCCTTGTGAGCATTCCTTATAAAATGTGGACAACTGCAGCATAGTTGAACTGTAGCTCATGTTGACTTTAGAGGAGTCTCAGGCAGTTTCTGTCCTGTGCTAGCTTTCAGTGCCAACGGGAAGGACATCATTGTGGACTTCCCCCAGCAGTCGCACTGGACTGGATTGCTGTCAGAAATGGAGTTGGTGCCTAGTATTCATCCAGGGGTTACGTGAGTTCCTGGTTTTGTGATTGCTGGATTTCTTTGGGGAGGATAAGTTTTCTTTTAAAATTATTTAATAATGACCTCATATTCTTATCAACTCATCTATTTTAAAAACAGGTGTGATGGCTGTCAGACTTTTCCTATCAATGGATCCAGATTCAAATGCAGAAACTGTGATGACTTTGATTTTTGTGAAACATGTTTCAAGACAAAAAAACACAACACACGGCATACCTTTGGCAGGATAAATGAGCCAGGTAGAGCTAAATGATATTTTGTCTTCTGTCAAATATCACTAGTCAAGTAATTGCTGGAGTTTGCTATTAGGTTCATATGTGTACAGTGAGTGTTGTAGAAGGAGCACAGTTACAGAGAAGGGGCAGACTGACCCCTTTCCTCCACATTTATTTATTTATTTATTTATAGAGTAGTAAGGTTTGCTTATTGAGTTTCCGTGAAGAAGTGTTATCTCCAGAAACTAAAAGCATGTTTTGTTGTATGCAATGGAAATTGGTAGAGTGTAAGTTTTCATTTGTATGATATATTTTTATTGAAGTACATAGAACATAGAATTTGTCATTATAAATTTTCATTGAATGTGCTCAATATGATGTTGTACAACTGGGACTACGATGTATTTGCAGAACATTTGTGTTCATCCAAACAGACATTAGCATTTATTTTCTCATCTTCTTTTTTCCTGGTGTCTTAGTTAGGACTTCTGTTGCTGTGACATAACATGACGAAATCAGCTTGGGGACAAAAGGGTTTATTTAATCTTACAGTTTACAAATTCATAATCCAGAGAAGACAGGCCAGGAACCTGGAGGCAGGACCTGAATGAGGCCGTAGAGGAGTGCTGCTTTCTGGCTTGCTCCCATCCCTAGCTTGCTCAGACTGCTTTAGTTTAGCCTGCCCGCCTGATGAAGAGTAGCCCCCACAAGGGTATAAGTCCCCCACATTAACCAGGAACTAAGAAAATGTGCTATTAGCTTGCCTACAGACAAACCTAATGGAGCTTTTTTTTTAAATTGCTGGTCCCTCTTCCAGATGACTCTAGTTTGTGTCAACTTGACTGTCTGTGTCTATGAATTTGTATACTTCAGGTAAATCATGTGGGCAGATCTGTGAAGTATTTACAGTGTTGATTCTGGCTTAGTTTACCACACTATCTTCAGGGTTCATACATGTTGTCATGTGTATCAGAATGTGTCTTAGGTCGTTGGTAGTTACAGTTTTCCACTATATGCATATACCAGGTGTTTCATCCATTTACTTATTATGGCCATTGAAGTCTTTTTTTTCCTTGCTGGCTGTTGTGAATGATGTAATCTTTAAGATTGGTGTGCAAGTGTCAGTCTGTGTTTAGTTTGAAGCTGTTTGCTGTGTACCTCAGAGCTCCTGCCGGAATGTTTCAGCATTTTTACACTGTGTTGGCGTGCTTTGGACATGATCACCATTTCCAACATTCTGTGTTCTGGCCTGCTTAACTGTTCAGTTTCTTTCATCAGGTTTTAGTTTTGTTTTGTTTTTATTTTTTGTAGTTTTCATTGTGTCAGCCGTAAACATTGTTATCTAAAGTTATTCATAAGCGTTTGCTTTTCTAGCTGTTTTAAATGGATTTGTTTTCTTAATTTTTTTTCTGGAATTTGTGTTGCTATTATGAGGAAATAAACTGTGGTGGGTACTGTAATTTTGCAAACCTTATTAGTGCTAACGTGTATGGATGTGTGTGATGTAGGCAAGCTAGCCTTAGACTGGCTATGTAGAGCCTGACCTTGATCCTCCTGACTCATCCTGTCAATGTGAGATTATAGGCATGTACTATTGTGCTCATTGTTTTCTATAGTTTTGAGTATTATTTTTTCCTGAACATTTTCTTGTATCACTTTAGAGAGTGTGTGCCATTGGGATTTGCTGAAGTCAACTTAATGTCTAATTGTGGCGACATTAATCTTCCTGAGTGTGTCTGTTTCCCCTTAAACTGATTTTGAAATGATATCTTTGTATCAACACTAAATTTTACATGTTCATAGAGACATGCCTTTTATATTTATCATTTTTTGGTAGACAGGGCTTCTTAATTTTGGCTTAGTTTTAGAAAACTGTCCATCCATCTTTTTTCAACTTTGCCCCATTCTCTTGAATTGGGCGTGGGGTAGGGGGACTGACAGGACATGTGCTCTTCGATCTGGACTTGCTTTTGTCTCATTTCTTTTTTGTGAACTGTTGCTCCTCAGGTCATGCTACATGTTTTAGTACTTCCTCACTGGAAGTACTCATTGTTGTAAATTTACTCATGAAATTCTTTATTGTTGCATTTATTCTTTTGTTTTTGTTTTGTCTTTGTGAGTCTATTTTTATTCATTTTTGCTGTTGTAAGTTATGTTTTCATGTGTCCTTATGTACCATTGTGTTCTGGACTTTATATTTTGGAAAAAAATATTTTGTGTTGGTACTTTGCCTGCAAGTTTGTCTGTTTACCGTGTGCATGCCTGGTGCCTGTGGAGACTAGAAAAGGTCATCACATCTCCTGGGACTGGAGTTACAGATTGCTGTGAGTCACTATGTAGGTGCTGGGAATTGAACCTGGTTTGTTTTTTTGGGGGGGGGGCTGTGTGTGTGGGAGAACAGCTAGTGCTCTTTACCACCAGCCTGCTGGAATTTGTATTTTAGACATTGTTTCTGGAGTCAGTTTGGTCCTAATACTCACTTTGTCCAGAGAATGGGGGAAATAAGGGTTACTTTGTCAGGTATTAGTGGTAAAATATCTATTTGAGCTCACTTTTGTCAACTGTCATTGACTGATACAATTGTATGTTGAACTGTAATCTATAAACAGAAAAGAAAGCATCTCTCAAACATAATATCACTTCACAGTTCACTCTTCCTTTGTGTTTCCTGTTGGGATCGCAAATGAAGCTTGGTTTCTCTGGATACCACAGCCCTCTTGGTCCTCTCTGACAGATACTCAAGGGATCTGTGAGATCCAGGCTGTCTCCTCTGCACACGTCCATTTACCCCTCGTCTTCTTTGGATGTTGGCCTTATAATTATTTTCTGTCTCCTTATTTCTAATACTTTCTGACAGAGATTTATTTACTTTGTTTTATCTGATTTTTCTAGTTGGGAAAGGCTAGCTGAACATTGCATTTTTCCATTAATAGATGTGTAAATACTTTATACATTTGACTTTTAGCTCTGCATTCATAAAATCATTTTTATTTTTATTTTATATATTATGGTGTTAGAGATTTTTCCTTGGGCATTCTGTATGCTAGGCAAGCACTTTCTTACTCTATTATTCCCCCTCTACCCCCCCCCCCCCCCCCAGATCTTAAAAGCAGTTTTAATCAGAGTATTTTCTAGCCAGGTGTGGTGATGCACACCTCTGTTCCCAGCACTTGGGAGGCAGAGACAGGCAGGCTTTTAAAGGCTATTTTTGGTATTAGCCAGCTCTTTTAAATTTAAAAATACTTTAAAAAAATAGTATAGTTAGAAGCTTCTTGCTATGTAGTCTTCTTGGTTTCTCAAACATGGAGGCTTTGTGCAGTCCTACAGGTGATTGTCCTCTGCTTGGTCACATGCAATAGGGCAATCTGCAGTGTTCTGTGGTCGCTCTGGAAAGCAGCTGAAACGATGTCACAGCAGTCAGCCTGGAATGCTCCTAGACAGCTGGTCCCGAATGGTGAAGAGCCTGAATGTGTCATCCTCCGTAAACCAAGCTTCTCGTCTCATTGATGGCAGTGAGCCTTGCTGGCAGTCATCTGGGTCACAAGGAAAGGTAATGTTTGGTGGGATGTGTCAGGAAACACTCTGATTTGTAAAGTGGATTTTAGACCTTTACAATGAACTGAAGAACCTAATACTCCCTCAACACTCATTTTATATTTCAGTTCATAAATAACTTTAAAGTTCCAAAGTAGTATATTGTGTATTCTTAGATTTTACTAAACAGTATGAACAGATTTTATCAAGTGACCAATTGATACAAGGCTCACTGAATATTTTTAATTATATTTTCACTTACAAAATATTAATTCCTACTACACTTCTGTTAGAAGGTTTTCTTACATACAAATGCGTTTTGGGGTTTGCACTAAAACTGCGTACTTTGTGTGCTGATAGGGCAGATATGAGACAGGTGGGGGAAGTGGGCGGGCATTTTCTTTATCTCAACTATAGTGTTTTCTGTGACTTACTCAGTCTAAAAGGACTAACCGTGACCAGAAGTCTGTAAGTATATAATTTATGAGGCTTGGAGTGAGACCTTGCTCTAATTAGCAAGTGGTGGGGAAGGAGATTCTTGTTTTTCCAGAGTATGGTTAAATTTTCAGGCCACATTTGTGTTTAAATCTTTCATAGGTTCACACTTCTGCAATACTATTTTATTTTACTTTAACTTTAAAGGTTCTTTTATTTTTATTTTAGTGTGTGTGTGTGTGTGTGTGTATGTATGTATGTATGCACATGCATATACTTGTGTGTCCCTACTATGTAGATTCTAGAGATTGAACTCAAGTCAACAGGCTTAGCAGCAAGTGCCTTTATCCACTGAGCTATCACATTGGCTTCTAGTGATGACTATTTTAGCAGATAAATAAAACTCAAATTTTGGTAACTGAGAATGTATTTTTTTTCTTTTCTTTCCTTCTTAAAAAAGCACTGGATTCGTTTGGAGATTTTCCCTGATGTTCTTGTTCATAGATTAAAAATGATAGTAGATCCAGCAGACAGTAGCTACATGCCATCCCTGGTTGTGGTGTCAGGTAATTGAATTCATTTACTCTAGAAGAAGCATCTCCCTTTCTTTTAATAAAACTTGTTTGTTTGATTTCTTTACACTTTTTTGTCCTAGGTGGAAATTCCTTAAATAACTTAATTGAACTAAAGACAATTAATATCAACCAAACTGACACCACCGTGCCCCTGCTAAATGACTGTGCAGAGGTGAGTTGTAGTGGTCTTCTTTCCTTTTTGTGTGATTTCATGTAGACATGAATGACTGTTACATGTTAGCACTGAGCTGAGCCTTTTCCTTCTTAAGTGATTTTCATATTTCAGTGCCTTATTTTACACAGCCACTCTTGGGAAAAGAGACAAAGCTGATTTCATGCTCACTGTTCTTGGTAGTAAGCATAGGTGCATATTTACTACTCGTTAAAATTCTGATGAGGTTACTCTTTACATCTATACATATGTGTCAACACTTACTATCTTTTTCTTAGTGGTAAATTTTCACGATATTTGTGATGTTGAAATTGCTTCTTTATTGTTGCACCCTGTGCTTCAACTGCTGAACTTGTGAGTTAGTAATAAAATAACTTGCAGAAGGAATCCAAAAGTTCTGAAGTATACCTGGCAAAAGTTTTCTGTAAACCTGTAGGCTGGCTGTTCCTTCTGCTCTTTTTTATTTTTTTTTAAACCTCATGTAATTCCATTTGTTAGCTTGGGGCTCTTAGTTCTACTATTGGTGTTCATGCAGAAAGTTTTTAGGTATACCTACATGAGATGCTTCCTCTACATTTTCCTTTAGCAGTTTCGGTGTTTCAGCTTTTCTCTGACTCACTTTAAGTCTTGTATAGAGTGAGAGATAAGGATCTCTCCATTCTTCTGCACGTGGACATCCATTTGTGACAATACCTTTTGTTTAATAAGTGACACCTTTTCCAATGTTTGATGCCTTTTTTGGAAAAATAGCCATCTGAGTTTATTTCTGGGTCCTCCATACTGTTTGTCCCAGTGTTGTGTGGTTTTTGTCAGTGTAGCTCGTTAGGGTAATTTGGGGTTGTATGTATTATGATACACCTGGCAGTGTTGTTTCTGGTTAGAATTGCTTTGGTTACCCATGTTGTTTTTCATACTTACATATGAATTTTAAGATTTTTAAAAATACTTCTATTAACATCAGTGCAATTTTGAAGAAGATTAAATTGACTTTATTAATTACTCTTGGGAGCATAGTTGTTTTCATAATATTAACTCTCCTAGTCCAGAGCATGGAGTCTCTAGTCACCTAGAGTCGTCTTCAGTGTTTGTTTTATACTTATCTTTTGCTTGCTTCTTTAGGTTTACTACTAGATTTTCTTTTTTTGAAAGAAGCTATTGTGTACAGGGTTGGTGTTGTTTTTTTCCCTGAGTTCCTTTCTCAGCAACTTCATTATTGCTATATAAGTTAAAAGTTATTGATATTTGTATTATGATTTTGTATACTGCAATGTAGTGAAAGCATTTATAAGCTCTTCAAGTTGTCTATTAAACTCATAGTGTCTTTTAAGTATAGAATCATGCCATCTCCAAATTAGCACCTCTCTAGTTTTTATCCCTTTTCTTTCTTTCTCTTGACTTACTGCTGCAGCTAAGATGATGAGCATTATATTATACAAGATTGGAGAAATCAGGTTATCTTGTTTTGGTTTTAGGGGAGCTTTCTGTTTTCTTGTCATTTAATACAATGTTGGCTATAAGTTTGGCATATTTAATAGCCAGTATTATTATATTGGGGTATGTTCCATTTATTCCTAATTTCTTCAGGAATTTTTATCATTAGTTCAACTCTGTCAACTGCCTTTTCTGTATTTATTGAGATGACTGTGATTTCTGTCCTTAAGTCTATTAATAGATTATATTACATTGATTTGCATATATTGAAACAACCCTCCATTTGTAGAATGAAACCAACTTGATCATAACATATGATTTTACAAATGTGCTTTCAAACTTAATTTGTGAAGGTATTTTTGTATCTGTTTATAAGGAAATTGGTCATCATTTCTTTTGAGGTTGTTTGGTTTAGATATCAAGGTGATAACTGGCTTAATAAAATGAGTTTGATACTGTACCTTCTCTTTTGTGTTTTGTGAAATATTTTCACAGATGTTGATTATTACCAGATTTTCCTTAAGTGTTTGCTATTATACATCAGTAAACTCATCCAGTTATGGGCTTTTCATTGTGAAGAGATAGTTAAATATTGCTTTAGTCTCTTTGAATATTATGGATTTGTTTAAATTGTTTGTATCTTCTAGATTTAAATTCAGTAGGTCACCATGTGAGTCCCTGGAATCAAATCAAACTTGGTGGTCAGGATTAGAGACAGGTACCTTTTACTTCATGAGCCATCTTACTTGCCCAGTTTGTAGCAGTCCTCTTTATCTCTTCTGAGTAGTTGTGGCTTGAAGATTGTGTTACTAGGTGTGTGAATTGCTACCAGCTTGCTTGCAAACCCCCATTTGCTTAGTAGGCTGATTTCCAGCCTTTGATTCAGGTTTTGGATGTCTTTCTTAGTTCTTTGCAGACAATAGATAGATAGTTGAATCCTGCTATTTAATTAATTGAGGTAGTGTCTTGGATTCTTTTCTGGTTGCTATGATAATATAGCTGACAAAAACAACATAAAGAGAAAGGGTTTATTGCAGCTGAATTTGATAACTTATAATTTTAGGGACATCACAGTGGTAGGAGCCCAAGACAGCAGGTCACATTGCATCTTTAGTCAGGAGGTGAGAAAAATGAATGAATGAATGAATGAATGAATGAATGATGTGTATATGCTCAGCTCCTCTGTACAGTCAGGAATTGGTGCAAGTCTCATTGGGCAGGGTTTTCATATCTTAAATGTACATAATCAAGACAGTCTCTTAGATGCATGGCCAGAGGTGGTTCTTGATTGTGTCAAGCTGACAGCTCCAACAATCATAAGGAAGTATAGATGTTCTTGTTGGTTAGTTAGAAGCATTTGCATTCATGGTATTACTGAGACAGTTTTGCTATGACTGATGATTTTGGTGGTGATGTTCTAGTTGGTTGGTTTATTGATAGCTTTTTTTTCCTCTCCTGGTAGTTTTGGATGTTTGTTGTTCTGCTATTCTGACATGATGAATTCCTTCTGTGGCATGTGTTTCCGGGGCCCCCCCTCCCCTGTTGTTCTCATGATATATATTCTTTCTTATGTTCTCTGGGGTGAAACTTCCATCTTCCTCAGTGTGTGTTACTCCCTTGGTGCTCCATGCCCGCCCCCCCACCCCCACCCCAGTGCTGGTTAATTGCCATTGAATTATTTTGTTTATTTTTGTTTGTGTTTTTAGTTTTTCAAGACAGGGTTTCTCTGTGTAGCCTTGGCTGTCCTGAATTCCCTTTGTAGATCAAGCTGGCCTCAAATGCAAAGAGATCCACCTGTCTCTACCTCCTTGAGTGCTGGGATTACAGGTGTGCACTACTGTGCCCCTGTTTGTGCTTGCTTTCAAACTTTGTTTGTTTGTTTTATTTTTGAGACAGGGTTTCTTTGTGTAGACCTGGCTGTCCTGGACTTGCTTTGTAGACTAGCCTGACCTCGAACTCACAGAGATCTGCCTGCAACTGTCTTGAGTGCTGGGATTAAAGGTATATGTCACCATGCCTGGCTTGCTTTTAAACATTATTTCCCTATAAATGTTAATTAAAAGATTTGTTGGGTATCTCAATCTTGGTTGACAGTTATTTACTTTCAGGGCTTGAAATATATAATTTCATATTTTCCTGGCTTTTAGGGTTGGTGATGACAGACCTAATTCTCATTTTATTCTGATGTTTTTATGTGTGAGGGTGAATTGTTGTTTCTCTCTTATAGCTTTTAGTTTTGTTTCTTTTCTTTTTTTTTAAAAGTGTATTCTGGTCAATTTTTTTTATAAGAGTTCTAAACATTTCTGGTTTTGTATGTCTTGATTACTTTAGGTTTTGGGCATTCTCACTTAAAATTTCATTGAGTACCTTGCCTAAGCCATTTGATTTTATCTCAGTTACACCTATGCTGTGGGTATAGGGGTTTGGTTCTTGAATTAGTCTTACATCTTGGTAGGTTTGGTCACGCTTATGACCCTCCTCCTGTGAGTCCACTACAGCCATGGCCTCCACTGTGGAATGCACTCTTCCTGTGGTCTTGTGTATTGGTGTTCTTCCTGTAGTCTTCTCTATCGATGATCTTTCTTCTGGGCTTTCTATTTGATTGATTGATTCTTTTATCTCATACCTGTTTTCCTTCTTTTTTGTTTTCTTGATTTTCTTGAAGTTACTGATTCTTTATTCCCCCTTAATTGACTGTCTTGGTCAAGTTTCAAATTAATTTCATATAACTTCATTGTCTGGGTCTCCAATTGATTTCCTTATCTGTTTATTTGAGTCTTTGTTTGGTCATTGATACTTTTAAAAACTAAGTGCTTTCCTAGCATTTATCTCACTGTATTTGTGTTCTAGTTTTGACAGATATTAGCTCATGGGGATGTCGTGGTGCACTGCAGTCTCATACGAATTCAACCATGTGGATTGTCTTTAACAGTTGTCATGTTGTTTTGACAGTAGTCCTAGTGTTAGCTGCAGGAGTGAGTTCTGTGCTTCTCATTTGTGTCTATATAAGACTTGGAGACAGGGACACTAGTGTATTGATTGAGGGAAATCTTACAAATACATGGGGTTAGAACATCAGTATTTAAATAGTTAATGAAGGAACTGTGGGAAGAAAAAGAAGTAGAGTAAGAAGGAAAGTATATAGGTTAAAGGTGTAAAAAAGCAGTAGAAAACATTGTATATAGACTTAGAGAAAAGAAGCACAGACCTAAAAGCCTTTATTTTTTTGAAACAAGATATAAATTACAGCATATCAGTTTAAGACTTAAGATACAAGAATATAAGTATGGAAAAATTAAAATTTCAAAATTAAAAGGATGCATATGTATAAAATAGGAAGATAAAATCAAAAGTTAATGATTAAAAGCCATATAGAATAAAATAGAAGACACTATGTTCTCAGTGAGTACTTCTGAATCTGACTGAGAGGAGCCCATCCCTGTGTTTGTTCTGTGCTTCCAGACACTGTGCCAGATTCTGCCACAAACTCCACGTCACCCTTGTCTCTACTCCTTCCTTAAGGCCTGGGTGGGGCTGCTGCAGATGTTAGCTTATACTCATACGTGCTTATACTGCTCTGGCTTCGGGTCTGTTGTTCCTGGCCAGATGCTGCACTGTGTTGCAGATTTTGCAGTTTCTTCCTTAGGTGTGATTCACTTGTTTCATAGGATTTCTCAACCCCAGGATTCGTTACCCAACTTTGCAGGCAGGCAACTTGACTCAGTCTCTGTGGCATTCCTTCAACGTTCCACTGCCTAGCTGTGAGGTTGCCCGCTCTCCAGGCAATGGTGGGGATTTTAGGTGTTAGAAATGTTCAATTTCTGATCCATCCACTTCTTTCAAGTGTATGGTTTGCTGATGTCTGGTTAACTTGAAATTCTGCCTCCAGTTTGAATTTCCAGAAACCTACACTGCCTGCCCCGGCAGCTCTCATGCACTCACTGGAAGCTAGGATCCCTTCAGGGTACTTGTCTGGCAGTGCTCAGCTCTGTCTGCACTGTTGGTGTGGTCAGATGAGCTAACTGGCCTCTAGGGGAAGGTTGGGGGAGAAGTAAATCCCACCTTACCTTCTTTCTGCTTTCTGTAGTTTTTTCTGTCACTTCGCCATTGGCAGCCTTCTACCCAGACTTGTGAAACACAGATGTAATTTCTGCCATCCTCTCAGGATCTCAGTGTCTGTTTCTTCTGAATTTGAGATGTCTGTAGCTCATTGTTTTCTCATGTAGTATCACAGGTACATTGAGATTGCAATAAAACAGTGCCGGAGCTCAGGAATCGACTGTAAAATCCATGGTCTCATCTTGCTGGGACGCATTCGTGCTGAGGAGGAGGATTTGGCTGCGGTTCCTTTTCTGGCTTCAGATAATGAGGAGGAGGAGGATGAAAAGGGCAGCACTGGGAGGTGAGAGGTTCCTACTGTTGCGCACTTACCTTCTGCCCCATGTACAGAAGTAAATGCTTACTCTGAATAAGGAGGGCTTCATGTCTACTCTAGTGGTTAATAAATTTAGTGGAGTCTTCAAAAACAACTAACTTGCAAGAAAATAAAACATAAAGAACAAACTTTTCAAAAACATATTCATGAAAGAAAAGGGTAGAAAAAAGTTTACTTTTGTATTTAACCTGAAACATCTCTGTTGTAAATCCTCATAACTAACTTTCTTTCTTTCTTTCTTTCTTTCTTTCTTTCTTTCTTTCTTTCTTTCTTTCTTTCTTTCTTTCTTTCTTTCTATTTTCCTTGTGCTAAAACATGTTTTTCTACAGAAATGGTATGGTATATTTTACAGCCAGTTACTTTACTATTAAATTAGACAAGACTCATCTGCAGCAGTTTGGTGTTGGAACTGGGAAGAAAGGGGAGTGTCTCCCCGGGCAGGAAGAGTCACTGATATGAAGCAGGGTGGGCGGGCAAAAGTAGCATATGCCAGGGATGGCAGGTTCTTCATTTGTGTGTCTATTACAAGACATTTTATATATAAAAAGGGCTACTTTAGGCCTTGTTTGCAGCTCTAGCAGCAACATGGCAGATAACCACTTTCCTCACTGTTTGTGCTTTTGTAGATGAGCTTGTGCCTGTGGATTGTTCAGGCAAACAATATGCCAAATATACTGCTGTGTCTCCAGCATTGCTAAGGTGAATTCCTAGTAGGGCCTGAACCTTTCATAGATATTGGTGGCAACTTGGTTGACCAAACACACTTTGCTGTGAGCTGCTTTTAGTGATGTAAGGAGACAGAGAAATTAGCTCCATCTGTACTGCTGCTCAACACATGCTCTTAGTCATGAGTGGGCCAGCCAGCACCTGTGGGTGAGCCAGGCTATTCTTAGGGCCTGTGGTATTGGTTTTAGATGCTGACCTGCCTTACTTCAAAACCTCTTCATAGAAGTTGAAAAGAAAATAGTATATGTATATAGTAGCTTATCTACATATATGTGAGAATTGTTGATTAATGTCTTCTCATTTAGTGGCCACTAAAATGAATTGGGCATGTATAATTAATACATTTATTATAGGTGAAGTAATCATAACTTAGTGATGAGGTTTTTAAAAAATAATTGAATGCACTAATGAGAAAATTGAGACATTTGAATGCATCTTTAAATTTCTAAACAGTCCTATCACTTAGCTAATAATGTCCTGATTAATTAGCAATCTAAGCAGTCTGTCTCAGAGCCAGTACCGAAATTGCATGTATCCATAGTGACGATGATTAGCTGACTATTTAGTACTTAGCACAGTGCAACTCATTCAATATTTTGAATATTAGTACTTGTTCCTCAGCCATATTTTGACTAAAAATCTATTACATGATAATTTGGTACCTTGTATATTAATTTGTTCTACTTTGCCTCTTATCAGGTAAGTCATCTTTCTACATTTTTATTCACATAACATAGGGTTTTGATCTCTTAAAACAAATATCTATTCCTATATAACATGATTTAAAAAGAGAGCAAGTCTACATAAAGGGTAGTGCCTAGAACCTACAATCTTCCATTCCTAGTAAAAATAGATCAAAAGCACATTTTAAAAAGCAGGGTTTTAGCACTTGTCATCAACTGAGAAAATCTTAACACTGTGCTGTGCACTATGAGCCTTTATCAAGGCGAGAACTGGAGTACAGTGGCTGATGTTGATTCAGTTTCCTACCATGGAGAACAGGTTGGGGTGGGTTGGGGGGTGGGTCAGCAGTGGTAGGTAGCAACCCAGGAATGAGAAGTGGCCAGGCATTCTAGCTTGTGTTGTAGACGGAGGATATAAATGAAGAAAGTAGCATATTTGATGTGTCTATATTAGAATAACTCCAATACCATGTGGTCAAATACGTTAAATTTTTTTTCTTTGAGAAACAAAATGACTGTATATGTGTCTAGGTACAGGATTCCCCCTTCCCCCAAGTGACCCAAGGCCACGTCTAAGTGGAACCTGTGAGGATATTTCCCCAGTGGATCCACAGATCTATTTGTGTTCACTGTGTACCCTGTTGACAACTAGGACTTTTTTCAGCCAGTAAATAGTTATATTTAGTTGTGTTTAAGAAAAAAGCAGAATATGCACTGTATCATAGATGTTTTGCCTCACAGAACCTTATGGCATAGGAATCGCCAACTTATTTGATACCAGAATGATACCCACCAAAAATAAAAGGCTAATACATAAATTCTGCTATTAAAAGATAACATGTTAAAAGAAAAGATAACATGTTACTGGGTATGGTGATTCACACCTCTAATCTTAGTGCTCAGTAGGCAGAGGCAGGCAGATCTCCCTTGAGGTTAAGGGACAGCCCCGTCTACCTAGTGAGGTCTCCATGCTAGACTGGGCTACATAGTGAGATCCTGTCTCCAAAACAAACAAAAATTGGACAAAATGAAAACTAACTAATGTATACGTGTCTATTGTAGTGAAGGTAAGATACACTTACAATCTACAACTTTCACTTGTGTCTCTTTAAATGTTGGTCCTATGGAGCACTTACTCATATGGATAGGGACTTTATTATGTTAAAGCAGATCTTGTAAGAATTCCTAAGAGTAACTAGAATGCGCATTACTTGGAGGTGCTCATTTGTGTTTCAAATGCTTTGTGCTGAATAAGCTTTGTTTCTACCTCTGTTTTCCTCTGTCTAGTCTTATTAGAAAGAAGACTGCGGGGTTGGAATCGACTGCCACAATAAGAACCAAAGTGTTTGTGTGGGGACTGAATGACAAGGACCAGCTGGGTGGGCTCAAAGGCTCCAAGGTATATGTGCCCTGTGACTTATGCCAGTGTTTACTGTTGCTTCCACCTGAAGTTTCTCAGTAGCCAAACTCATTACGATTATATTTTCTAGATGTATCTTAGGAGATTCAGTGTTCAAAAGTAGTACACATAGTCAAATTGAGTTTGTGAGAAGCCTCTATCCTTTAGATATGGTTGTGTTCTGGCTACCTAATAGACTAGAGCATAAACCAAAGCATGTGGAATGATTTGAATATGCATAGGTGAAAATGGTAGGGTATAACTATATTGCCTTCAGTACAGTAAAACACATATACTTTGACAATAATGTGTAGAATTGCTGTACTGATACAAAGATTAATAAATTGTGACATTTTGCTCTCTGGATATTTGAGGTAGAATAGCCTTTATGGAGAGAATGCTTTGTGTGCACAGAGAAATGGGAAAAAATGTGCACACTTGTCATTGTGGAGTGACTTTTGTGTAGAGACTTCTTCACTATTAATATAAGACCAGGATAGAGCTACAGGACAGCTTCTGTGCTTGTACTTCATTTCATAAAAAGCTGGGAAAGGCTAATTTGTAAAGTATTTACTTAGAAAAAAAAAGATAAGTCCCCACCCAACTCTCCAGAGTAACTATAACAAATAATGTACTTGAACCAGGATTGAATTCATTCTTACTTATGTCTTGTTTGAGGAGACCCCCCAAAAAACAATTTCCTTCAAATTTTAGTATTGGGAGACAACTCCATCAGATGAAATCTGCTCCTTTTAGTATTCTGCTGTTACATGTCCGTTTGTCACCTGTGCTGGCAAGAAGCAGAGACTATTAGAACTCACTTATTTGAACTTCTTCCATCTTCACATTTGAAGTAATTTTTATTTCCTCCCCAAATAGTACCATGAACTGGAGACTAAATGTTCAAACACATTAATCTATGGCAGGGGGTGGCATTTTATATTCAACTCATAACATACATGCTTCATTTTATACAGAAATGTTCACATGTACCTCTGTGGAAAGGTTAAGAGTTGTGAACGCTCACATCACGTCCCTATTTCAAGCTTCAAATGTTGCCCACAACTGGCTACTTTCTGGTGTATGTGCATGCACATGGAAGCTAGAGGCAGGCCTTGGGTGCCATTCCTTAGGCACCATTCACTTTGTTTTCTTGAGACAGTGTCTTCTTACCATCCCCAAACTCACTGATTAGACTAGCTTGGCTGACCAGTGAGCTCCAAAGGCTCTTAGCTGCCTTTCTTCCCCAGCACTGAGATTACAGACACACAGCACCATGGCTGGCTCTTTTGTATAGGTTTTGGGGATTGAACTCAAATCCTCGTGCTTGTTTGGTAAGCCCTTGACTAAGTCATCTCCCTAGCCCCTGGTCTAATTGTGTGTCTGGCTTGCAAATCCACTTTAAGCAAATCTAATTGTATTCTTTCATCCTTAAAATACTTTAGTTTGTATCTCTAAGACCTAAGAACTCCTATGGTTAAGGAAATCATAAATTAACAGCAATTCTGTATGTTATCTGTTCAGATCATTTAGGATTTAAAGTGTAAACATTATCTTTTTTCTTTGTTTTAAAAAATCCTATTCCAGATAAAGGTTCCTTCATTCTCTGAGACTCTGTCTGCTCTGAATGTGGTTCAGGTAGCCGGTGGTTCTAAGAGCTTGTTTGCAGGTATGATTATTCTACTATTGGAAATATTATGTTTAGCATACATAAAACAATAGCTTTAATGCTGTGAAAAGTGAAACTTCTTTTGACCATTCCTTGCAGTGACTGTGGAAGGGAAGGTCTATTCTTGTGGAGAAGCCACAAATGGCCGGCTAGGGCTGGGTATGTCTAGTGGAACGGTTCCTATTCCTCGGCAGATTACAGCCCTCAGCAGCTACGTGGTCAAGAAGGTAGCAGTTCACTCAGGTACGAGTTCAGCTTTAGTGCTCATGTGCTCATAAGCCGTTTGCTTCTGCAAGCAATTTTAGTAACTTCCTAAAGTGTCCTGGTATTGTTTTTCAAGTTTTAGTTAGCTACTCTGAAGAGAAAGTGGATGATGTAAATCCCTAGCTGGTCTGATTTAGTTATTAGAACTTAATAAAGCTTTTTGGAAACTTTATTTCAGGTGTTTGGGTGTACCTCTCAAAAGATAATTTATTCAGACCTGCAGTGATTGTATCAAGCCCAGCACTTTTTCACTATGAAACTACAAAGTTCTATTGCTTAAATATGTTATTTTACTGTAAAAGTCAGTGGCTTTTTATAAAACTCCCCAAAGGACCTATGAATCCTCAGTGATGAAAAAGATACTTTTCAATGAGTTCATTGCTATCTATTGTTTCAGATTTGGCTTTACTGACTGTTTTTCTGAAACACCATGCTAGGCTCCTGAGGAATGGAGTTGAGCTCTAGCTACCAAGCTCTGTTCGTGCTCCTATTGAACAGGTTTTGATAGAACCTCACTTAACAGGCCATTCAAATGGCCACTAGTGGCTTATGCAAACAACAATTTACTTTTCTCCTCTGTTAAGCTCTAGGGCAACAGTTCTAAACCTGTGAATCGCAGTACTCTAGGGGATCACATATCAGATATCCTGCATATCAGACATTTACATCATGACTCATAACAGTAGCAAAATTACACTTATGAAATAGTGTGTGAGTATGAAGTAGCATGAGGAACTGTATTAAAGGGTCGCAGCACTAGGAAGGTTGGGAACCACTGCTCTAAGGGTAGGTCTGAGCCACCTATAAGTCATCTGCCTGTGAAGAGCACTGGCTCTTCTGGCCTGTCTATGTAGGAAGATGCTTATAGTGCTCTAGCCCCATGCAGCCCCTCTCTAGAGTTGAAATTGTTGTTGCCCCTGATAATACAGGGTTTTCTGTTGGTGATAGAGAGTAGAAAGTGAGTGCTGAGTACAGGAGTCTCATCTGCTGCACTGCGGTGGTGCTCAAAGTTTGAAGAGCCTTGACTATGCAGCCAGAGCTCATGCCTATAACCTGATGCAGATCTCCAGACTCAGAGTGTCAGGAAAAACCATAAGCTGATGTGCTTTCAGGGTAGTGGGTAGAGTGTCTTAACCGCTAGTAATGGAACTTGTTAAAATAGTCCCACTGCTGGTGCACATTGCTGAGTATTTTCATTGCTGAGATTTTTCAAATCTGCCAGTTTCATTGTGCTTATTTTTATTCTTTTTATCTAAATTTGGACTTTTTTTTTAATGTATGGAAAGTAATGGAAGCCCCATTAACAGTCATTATTACTTTTTTAGCTTTTTTGCAGGTAAAATATTTTAATAATTAAAAGTTTGTTTGTTTTGGATATCTGTCACTTGGAAAGCTTTTATGCTAACTGTGGTGATAGTTCTATTTATTATTTAGTCAACACATACACATTGAGCACGCGCTATATGCCAAGCAGAATGGATAGCAAATGGTGAACTGTGTATATACTTTGGCAACTTTCCCCTGTATGAATGTTGCAGGTGGCCGACATGCTACAGCCTTAACTGTGGATGGGAAAGTATTTTCATGGGGTGAAGGTGATGATGGAAAACTTGGACACTTCAGCAGAATGTAAGGCTATTTCCTTCAATTTTGTTTATTAATAAGAAACTGTTGACTAGTACTAATAGTGTATTTTTCATAGTTGTTTTATAGAAAGCTAATGATACCAACTATTTATTAGAATAAATACTAATTTTGTAAAAACCCCGGATGGATATACTGTGGCTTCACGTACTCTCCTATAAGGTTTGATAGAGTGATGTATATATTTTTTGTTGACCAAAGATGGGCCACTTCTGAGAAGGTGGTTGATAAGGAGTGTAATTTCCTCTTGCCTTAGGAACTGTGACAAGCCAAGGCTGATAGAGGCCCTGAAAACCAAGCGTATCAGGGACATAGCCTGTGGGAGTTCTCACAGTGCAGCCCTGACATCCAGTGGAGAACTATACACTTGGGGCCTTGGCGAGTATGGCCGATTGGGACACGGGGATAATACAACACAGCTGAAGCCAAAAATGGTGATTATACACATTTTTATTGCCTATAAAAAGCTTTATCACTTCCATTTTTCAAGTGAAGATAAGTCTCAAGCCTAGGGTTTTAAAGACAGAAACAATATTGACTTTTACTCTGTCTCAGTTCCCATGCTTCATCCTGTTTTAAATTTGTAATTGAGTAGGTAAAAGTCCTTCTTGGTCACAGAGTAATCCAGGTTGCGTGTGGAAGCAGAGACGCACAGACACTGGCTCTGACTGATGAAGGTAAGAGCTGGCTGTGATGCTAAGCTCCTGGCTGGGTAGCAACGTAATGAATTGTTTACTTGAGGCATTTATCTTTTAAACCTAGGTTTGGTGTTTTCCTGGGGTGATGGTGATTTTGGAAAGTTGGGCCGAGGAGGAAGTGAAGGCTGTAACATTCCCCAGAACATTGAGAGACTAAATGGCCAGGGCGTATGCCAGATTGAATGTGGAGCTCAGTTTTCCTTGGCACTCACCAAGTCAGGAGTGGTGTGGACATGGTACGTGAGCTTCCTCAGTGTTGCTGCCAAAGGTGGAATGTGTGGGAAGCCCTGTCTTTGGCCTGTGCCCAGGCTAGGCTGCCTATAAAACTGTTGCTTGCTTGCCCATTTGGGATCTTTTTGTGTGTGTGGGGAATCTATGTTGAATTATTAATTAAGATTACTGATAATATTACAAAAAGAAAGACCTTACAGGCCTTTTTTTTTTTTTTTTGTATGTGCATGTGTGTGAAGAAATCAATAGAAGTTTGGTGTTTGTATGAGATTTGTATAGCTTCAAAACAAAACAAAACTGTGTTTCATTATCCTGGAAGCTGTATGAAATAAGGAGTATAAAACAGACTTGTAACTTACCTGTTCCTGAAAAAAAGTCTACTTTTTTTTTCTTTTTTTCTTTTTGGTGAAAGCTGGTTTTATTTGAACAGTATGAAGGAATGGTGTCCCAACCCCCATATGGTGGCATATCAGGCAGTTAGCAACTTGAAAATACATACCAGACAGAGCTTGGGAGGGGAGTTTGCAGTGTGTTCTGTTCAGACTATTTACAATGAAATTTATAGTAACTGAGTTATTATAAACCATAATCACAGCATGGAGGGTCTTATGGGACAAGTTAATGACTTATTTTGGATTATGGTCTATAGTGTTAGAGTTCAAGGATCTTTAGTACTGTGTATGACATTATCACTACACTCTAAAACATTTATGGCAGTAAAAAATTTTCTTGTATAGCAAACTATGACCATGTAGTGACACTGGGACTGTTGTTTTCTCCTCAGGGGGAAAGGGGACTACTTCAGACTGGGCCATGGCTCTGATGTGCATGTGCGGAAGCCACAGGTGGTAGAAGGGTTGAGAGGGAAGAAGATCGTGCACGTGGCAGTGGGAGCCCTGCATTGCCTAGCAGTCACAGACTCAGGACAGGTAAGGCTCCAGAGGCTTGCAGTTGTACTTTCAGTCTTGTCAAAATGGGGGTAATCAGGTTGAGTCTGCTAGTGTGTATCTGTAATACCAGCATTTGGAAGTCTGAAGCAGAAGTGTAGCTAGTTGAAGGCCAGCTTAGGTTATATAGGGAGTTGCAGGCCAGCCTGGGCCACATTGTCACATGCCACATCAAGAAAATAAAAACAAAAAAGATTCCCTAAACTTCTGGGATACTTAAATGAGTTTTAATATTATGTTGGTGCAAAAGTAATTATAGTTTCTATGATTTTGAAATTTGCCATTTAATACTGAAATATCCCAAATAAATGGTTTACCATACATATTTTTAATTTTTACATATATTTATTTTATATGTTTATGTCTGTCCGTCTGTGTGAGTGTACGCACACAATTTAAACCAGAGGATACCTTTATGGAGTTGGTTCTCTCCTTTCACCATGTGAGTGTTGGAAATTGAACTCAGGTCAAGTCATGACCGCAGGACTTTTACTTACGGAGCCATCTAAATAACCCCTATTATACATCGTTTTAATTCACATTTCCCAATATCTGTGGTTGTTGTTGGTTTTTGCTAATGACTTTTTACTTGTCATCTGTACTATTGAAATGATATTAGACAAAAACCAAACTTGAGAGATTTTCTTACTTATGTTCAGAATGAGTCATAAAGCAATGGGAACAATTCACAAATTCAGCAATGTGTCTGACCCAAGAACTGTTAACAAATGGACAGTACAGTGGTGGCTCAAGACATTTTACAAATGAGATGAGAGTCTTCAAGATGGGAACCATAGTGGCTGAGCATCAGGAGCCAACAGCAGTAGCAGTCATGGAGACTGAGCATAGAGCTTCACAGGATGTTGCCAACTAACTCAGCTTGGGCCATTCAACAGTCACCCAGTCTTTGGAGCAAGTGGGAAAGTGAAAAGGGTCACAGAAGTGGGTGCTTTGTGAGCTGAACAAAAATTAGGGAATTTTGCATTGTCATCTTCTCTTGGTCTATGAACAGTAGGACTATTTCTTGATTAGATTGTGATATGTAATGATGAGTGTACTGTATAAGGCAATCTGCTTGGTAGTGGACAGAGAAGAAACTCCAAAAGCACATTCTAAAGCAAAACTTGCACAAAAGAAAACATAAAAGGGTCATAGTCATTGTTGTGGCTTGCTGCTGGTCTGATCCATTACTACTTCCTGGATCTTGCCCAAGTCCTTTCATCTGAGAATATGCTCAGCAAATCAGTGAGTGATCCAAAGGTTAAACTAGTCGGGCTGTGATCTTTTGCCTCATCCACCATATGCACCAGACCTCTCACCGCCCACCTCCCACAGCTTCAAACATCTTGCAGGGAAAATAGTTCCACAAACAACAGGATGCAGAAAATACATTCTAAGTGTTTCTCAAACCCTGAAGCTTAGATTATGCTATAGGAACAAACTTAATTCTCATTGGCAAAAATGTATTTATTGGTTGTAATGGTTCCTATTTTGATTGATAAATACTTGTTTGAGCCTAATAAAATCCATGCTTCCAAACTGTAATTTGCTTTGCACTAACCTAATATTAGTTAGGGTGGAGTGGTGTTCATCTTGTTTACTGGTGAATTACTTAATTGTCAGCACAGGTTGGGCTGGGGGCCTTCACAAACCAACCTGTCCATTCCTAAGTCTATGCTGGAATATAGAAATCACCATTGAAGGTCCTCCTATCCCTAAGCTTTTAGCAGTTTTTATTTTAGAAAAAAAAATTGATGCATTGTAGAGGCGAAACCTACACTGTAGAGGATATATTTAGATGATAGAGGCTGTACCTACATGATAGAGGCTACAGTTACTTTATTTTGGAAATACACATTGCTAATTTTGTTGCTTTGAGAAGAATATGCCCATGGAGCCATATTTTAAATTGGCTTATGAAAATGAAATTAGCATATCATATTATTTCTTAGTCAGAAATGAATTATTCTTTATAACTATCAAACTTAAAAGCAAATTACTTGAAAAACGAACATACTATTTTCCTTTTTCTTTACTGCCCTTAGCCAAAGCAAGGATGTACCCTGCATCCCTGCCACCCTGTCCTCCCATCCAAAAAAGAATAAATTAATTAGAATAATACTAAGTAATATTTATAGTTCTTGGCAAGCATTTTCACGCCTGATTTGTTCTTAGAACTATATGTCCTCATGCTCTTTTGTTATATTGTGAAATGATTTTTATCTTTAAGAGTCCAGTTCTCTTAAGTACCATGACATATGTTTTATGCATTTTCAAGTAAGTGTTTAAAAATTATATGAATCTGAGAAATGTAAATTCTTTCTCTTTTAACAGGTCTATGCTTGGGGGGACAATGACCATGGCCAGCAGGGCAATGGCACAACCACAGTTAACAGAAAGCCTACACTTGTGCAAGGCCTAGAAGGCCAGAAGATCACTCGAGTGGCTTGTGGGTCATCGCATAGCGTAGCATGGACAACAGTGGATGTAGCCACACCCTCTGTCCACGAGCCTGTGCTCTTCCAGACTGCAAGAGACCCCCTAGGTGCTTCCTATTTAGGTAACACAAAACTTAAACTTTTCAAATATCCTCCAGTAGCTTACAGTAGTAGTCTAGATGGGTGTAGTAGTGCTGGGAAAGGCTGTACTGCTGTTAACCCCCAGGCTGGCCATTTCAGTCTTTAATTGTAATTTCTGTTTCATCTTATTTGTGATTTGCTTTGTTCACTTAATTTGATAGTGATACCATGCAAAATGGTCTTGAATTGCTGTGTTTGTCAGGAATTTCTTCTCTTTTGTTATTGAATAATGTTCATGCTTTATCTATTCACTGAAAAACATTTAAATTATGTGTAGTTTTTGGTTGTTATGAATTAATCTTCTTTATCATATCAAAGGTATTTTGGTGTGTGAAAACAAGTTTTTGATTCTTTGATATAAATGCTAAGAATGCCTCTGTAAGTGCATGTCATTAGAAACTCTTAAATTGTTTTCTATAGTAACTACTCTTTTACATTCTTCTTAGCAGTGGATGAATAATCTAGTTTTCCCCATAATGTCATTGTTTTCTAAAAAAAAAATTTAATCCTTTGAGAATTTAATACAATTTATTTTGATCATATTCACCTTTAACTCCTCCCAGGTCTGCCCCTTTCCTGCCCACTCTCCTTCTTACCCTCTTTTTAAAACGTTGAATAACCCATGGACTTCAGTTTTGTGTTATTTGTAGATAACTTCTGTGTGTGAGGCTATCTACAGGAGTGGGCTCCACCTAATTGGAGTCACACACGTAAGGAAATGGATGCCCTCTCCCAGAAATTACCAGCTGTCAGTAGCTCCCCAGGGGTGGGAGCTCTTGAGCCCCTTCTCATTCCATGCTAAAGTATTAACCCAGTTGATCTTGGACAAGTCTTATGCAGGCAGCCACAGCTACTGAGTTGATGGGTGCACTGGTTATGCCATGTCCAGAAAGCACTGTTTACATTTATCTTCCTCTGAGGATTGTATACATGGGTACTGTATTTACATAATTTCACCCCCTTCCTCCACAGCTTCTCTCACCGCTCCCCCCACCTTCATGACTTCTTCTTTTTTAGTTATTACTGTTATATGCACACATGCACGCATGCATATACCCACATATCCTAAGCACATATATATTGAGATTGGATAACCTAACAGGGTTCTGGTCCTTGGAGAAGACTGAATCAACCCCCCCTCCAAGTAGTCATTAAAAGAGGGTGCAGGCTCGTTAGATTTCTCCCATCCATGTTAGCATGTCAGCTGGTATTGTCATCATGTTGGTATTGTTTAAGTGATCGTATTGTTAAGATTTCATGGGTCTATCTTTCCTGTTATAGACAGAAGATACTAGCTTGTAGCAAATTTCCTGGTTCTCTGACTATTGCAGTCTTTCTGGCCCCTCCTTCACACTGTCCCTTGAGCTCTGGGTTCATCACTCTTCTCTTTACTTTTTGCTGTTGTGATGCATGTGTGATGGCGTCTCATTGTGGTTTACTCATGTTAAGTACCTTTTGACTTGTTTACTTACTATGGTGGTTTGAATGGGAAATTATCCTCATAGGCTTGGGCATTCGAACAGTTGGTCCCCAGTTGGCCACATTGCTTAGGGAGACTATGGGGAGGTACAGACTTGTTGGAGGATGTAAACCATTGAGAGTGCATTTTGAGAGCACTTTACCCCATTTGCAGGTCTCTCTCTGCTTTGTGTTTCTATCAAGGATTTGTCTGTCCTCTTGACTTCTGCTCCTGCCACCTGCTGGCCTGCTTTTCCTATTAGTTAGACTTTCCCAGTGTAACTGTATGCAAAATAAACTCTCCTTCAGTTGCCTTGGTCAGTTCTTGCCTTCCTCCGTGTGAGTCCTGGGGATTGAACTCAGGTTGACAAGCTTGCCAGCAAGTGGCTTCACCTGCTGAGCCAGCCCCAGGCCTTGGGGGTCTTCTTACTGAGAAGTCTACTACTGAGGACTCAAGTGCTAAAGAATGCTCAAAAAGGAGAAAACAAACAACTGTATCAGTAACTCAAAAAGAAGTAACCCATATCTGACGCTGGGCTTCTTATTTGATAGAATATAATGCCAGCACTATTGGCTACTGTTTAGGAAGTTGTCTCCTGTGCCCGTGTGTTCAAGGCTACTTCTCTTCTGTCACGCTCTGTATATCTGGTTTATGTTGAGGTCTTTGATCCACTTTGGAGTTAGTTTGTGTAGGTGATAAATATGGATCTATTTTCATTCTTCTACACACAGACATCCAGTTAGACCAAGTATCATTTGTTGAAGGTGCTTTCCTCCCCTCCCCCACTGTATATTTCTGGCTTCTTTATCAAAAAACAGGTGTTCATAGGTGTATGGATTTATATTTGGTTCTTTGATTTGATTCCATTGATCAACCTGTTTGATTTTATGCCACTATCATGTGGTTTTTTATTACTGTAGTTCTGTAGTGGAGCTTGAGATTAGGGATAGTGTTACTTCCAGAAGTTCCTTCTATTGTACAAAATTGTTTTAGCTATCCTGAGTTTTTTGTTTTTCCATCTGAGGTTGAGTATTGTTTTTTCAAGGTCTGTAAAGAATTGTGTTGCAATTTTGATGAGATTAAATTGAATCTGTAGATGGCTTTGGTAAGACGACCATTTTTACTATGTTAGTTTGACCAGTCTATGGGCATAGACTATTGGTTGATATCTTCAGTTTCTTTCTTCAAAGACTTAAAGTTTTGTTCTGCAAGTTTTTCACTTGCTTAGTTAGAGTTACCACTAGATATTTTATATTATTTGTTGCTATTGTGAAGGATGTCTTTTCCCTAATTTTTTTTTCAGACTGCTTGTCCTTTGTATATAAGAGGGCTACTGAGTTTTGTTTTGTTTTTGAGTTAATCTTGTATCCAGCCACTTTAATGAAGGTTTTTATCAGCTATAGGAGTTTCCTGGTAGAATTTTTAGAGTCACTTATATACACTATCAATATCACCTGCAAATAGCAATACTCTGTCTTCTTCTTTTCCTATTTTTATTCCCTTTATCTTTTTTAGTTGTCTTATTGCTCTAGCTAGCACTTCATATACTATATTGAATAGATATGGAGAGAGTGGGCAACTTTGTCTTGTTTCTGATTTTAGTGAAATTTGTTTGAGTTTCTCTCCATTTAATTTGATGTTGGCTATCAGCTTGCTGAACTTTTTCTTTATTATGTTTAGGTGTGCCCTTTGTATCCCTGATCTCTCTAAGACTTTGATCATGAAGTAGTATTGTATTTTGTCACAGGCTTTTTCAGCATCTAATGAGGTGATCATATGCTTTTTTTTTCCCCTTTCACTTTGTTTATATGGTAGATTATATTGATGGGTTTTTATGTGTTGGGCCATCCCTGTATTTTGGGATGAAGCCTACTTGATCATGGTGGATGACGTATTTGATGTGTTCTTAAACTCAGTTTGCAAGTATTTTTATATCTATGTTAATGATAGAAGTTGGTCTGTCATTTTCTTTGTTGAATCTTTCTGAAGTTTGGGCATTGGGGTGATTGTGGCCTCAGAAAATGAATTTAGAAGTGTTTCTTCTGTTTCTATTTTGTAAATAACTTGAGGAGTATTGGTATTAGCTCTTCTTTGACTAACTGGTGAACTCTGCACTAAAACTATCTGGCCTTAGTCTTTTTTAGTTGGGGGACTTTTGATGACTGCTTCTATTTCTTTAGTGGCTATAGGTCTATATAAGTTGTTTATCTGATCTTTGTTTAGTATTGATAAGTGATATCTGTTGAGAAAATTGTCCATTTCCTTTAGATTTTCCAATTTTGGCATATGACCTAATGATTCTTTAGATATCGTTGGTGTCTATTGTTATATCCCTCTTTTAATTTTTGATTTTGTTAACTTGGATATTCTCTCTCTGTCTTTTAGTTTTACTAAGGATTTGTCTTATCTTGTTGATTTTCTCAAAGAACCAACTCTTTGTTTTATTGGTGCTTTGCATTGCTTTGTTTGTTTATTGATTACAGCCCTGAGTTTGATTATTTCCTGCCATCTACACTTCTTGGGTACTTTGCCTTTTTTGTGTGTTCTAGAGCTTTCAGGTAGGCTGTTAGTCTCTCCAATTTCTTTTTGAAGACACTTAGTACTATGAGCTTTCCTTTTAGCACTACTTTCAGTGTGTCCCATAAGTTTGGGTATGTTGTCCATTCCTTTTCATTGAGTTCTAGGAAAGTTTTTAATTTTTTCCTTTATTTTTAACTTGACCCATTTTTCATTGAGTATAGACTTGTTTAGTTTTTATGAGTTTTCTTTTGTTTCTGTTGTTGTTGAAATCCCACTTTTATCTGTGGTGGTCAATTTTGGAGAAAGTTCCATGAGGTGTTGAGAAGAAGGTATATCCTTTTATGTTTAGGTGAATGTTCTGTATATATGTTAGGTCCATTTGATTCATGACATCTGTTAGTTTCATTATTTCTCTGTTTAGTTTTTGTCTTGATGACCTGTCTATTGGTGAGAGTGGGGTATTGAAGTCTCCGGCTGTTAATAGGAATTTTTTTAGATTTCACATTTTCCTTGAGTGATGCATAAATGTCTTCTATCATATACTCGGCACCTGACATTGTCTCTTCCATCTCTTGTATCCTGTTGGTGATGCTTATATCTGTAGTTCCTGTTTGCGTGCCTAGAGTTTCCATCTCCTGGATTCCCTCAGTTTGTGTTTTCTTTATTGTTTTTATTTTCAATTTCCACTCTTGTACAGCTTTATTAATTTCCTGCACCTGCTTACTTATTTTTTCTTTCCTTTCTTAGCTTTCTTTAAGGAATTTATTAATTTCTTCCATATGTGTATAAGTGTTTTTCTGGATTTCTTTAAGGAATTTATTCATTTCCTCTTTAAGAACCTCTGTTGTCTTCATAAAGTTGGTTTTAAGATCCTTTTCCTGTGATTTTTGCGTGTTAGATTATTTAGGGCTTGCTGCAGTAGGCCTTTGCTCTGGTGGTACAATTGCTCTGGCTGTTGTTGATTATGTTCTTCAGCTGGCCTCCAGGCATCTGGGTTTGAGGTAAGTATAAGTTTCAGGTGTTGATTTCTGATGTTGGAGAGATGATTTTTCCCTTGTTTCTGTTTCTTCTCTGGTCTTCTATACTGCATGGCCTGTGGTTCTGGTGATTGGTGAGTCCACTGGTCCATTAGGGTGCTTCTGTTAGAGTTTTGGTAGCCTATGTGATTTCTGGGGTTTGGGGTGATAGCACTGCCTCTGGGGTTCTGAGAACTGGTGTGGCCTGTGGGGTTCTGGGTACTGGCGTGGCCTCTGGTATAGTAAGGGGGTCTTCTGGGGTTCTAGGTATCAATGTGGCCTCATGTAGAGCAGGGAGTTTCATGGGGCTTGTGTGCCAGGATATGGAGACAAGACTGTTAAACTTTTATTGCATTCTGCCTGCCTTGTAATTTTTGGCTAGGTGCCATATGCCAGTGCATTTCACTCTGGGTATGTGTCAGTAAATATTCTTTAGTATAATGTAGTTAAGTTATTCTGCAAGAATGCTTCTTCTTATTCTTACTCATGAGAAATTTTAAGGAACTTTTACTACAGCTTTTATGTACTCTAATAAAATATAGCATTATATTACTGTATTGGACAGTTTCTTCAGTTTGACAATAACTAGAGTCATTTGGAAAAGAGTCTTACTTGAGAAAAATACATCCACCAGATTTCTGTAGACAAGTGTGTAGGATATTTTCTTAATTAATGATTGATGTAGGATGGTCTAGTTTTCTGCAGTTGGTGTCAACCCTGTGCAGGTGGTCCTGGGGTGTATAAGAAGCAGCTGAGTAAGCCATGAGGAACAAGCTATTAAGCAGTGTTCCTCCATGGGCTCTGCATCAGGTCCTGCTTTCAGGTTCTTGCCTTGAGTTCCTACCCTGACTTTCTTTAATGATAGACTATATTTTGGAAGTATAAGCAAAATAAACTCTTTCCTCCCCAAATTTGTTTTGGTTGTGATATGTTATTACAGCAATAGAAACCCTAAGGCAATGGCAAAGTTCAGACTCTGTGGTTAAAACTACAATTAGTAGGTAGGTCATAAAAAGATCTAGAAAGCCTCTTCAGTTGATGCAGATCTTTAAAAAATGTTTTATTTAATATTCATGCATGTTGGCTAGGCATAGTGGCACATGCCTATAATCCTAGGACCTGAGAGGCAGAGGTAGGCAGATCTTCATGAGTTTGAAGCCAGCCTGGTTTATATAATGAGTTTAGCCAGCGCTGGCTCAAAAAAAAAAAAAAAGAAAGAAAGAAAGAAACAAAATAACCATGACTGTCTATAATGTTTATATGAAATCCAGCCCTCCTCCATCTCCTTCAGTTTCTCTCCTATCTCCTCATGTCTTATTTCTCCTCCTCTTTCTGAGTACTTATCGAATCAGGTTAGTGCTGCCTATATGTGCATGGGTTTAGGACAGCTCTCTGCTGGAGCAGGGTGACCTCTCAGGGCAAGCTTCTCTGAAGAAAACTAACTTCCTTTCCCCAGCAGCCATCGTTTGCTAATAGCTCAAGGGTAGGTAGAAGTTCATGAGCCCCTCCTCCTTCCAGGCTGAGATTTTAGCTGCCAAGGAGAGAGACTTTTGAGAACTCCCAGTGCATTTTGTATCATAGGGTTTTCAGTGTGGCCATTGTGAGCAGGTGCTACTTCATAAAAGCCAAGTACAGATTGTGATTTGTTTTCAAAATAACGTAAATGGTCAAATCATATAGAAAAAGAGCAATTGGTGAATCTTAAAAACAGCCTCAATGTTTGTTTCCCTCTTTTAGGTGTGCCTTCGGATGCTGATTCTTCTTCCAGCAATAAGATAAGTGGTGCAAATAACTGTAAGCCTAATCGCCCTTCTCTTGCCAAGATCCTCCTGTCACTGGAAGGAAACCTGGCCAAGCAGCAGGCCTTATCACATATCCTTACAGCACTGCAGATCATGTATGCCAGGTAGGCTTCTGTGTTGCTGTGTAAGTCCTGCCATTGTGTAAACTCTATGGCTTTGGAATGTTTTAACTGGCCACATGTTTATGAGAATGTTGTGTTACAAGTCACACATCCTCACTGGTGATTAATAGATCTTAGTGTTTTACATTAAAACTCAATTGAGTGTTGAGAAAAATCAAGCTTAAAGATGTTTTCACTTTTTATTTATAACTCTACATCAGTATGTAGGAAAGAGGAAGAATGAGTTGGTGCTAATTTACAGTGATGTTTAAAAGATTGGTTCTTTGGTTCCCTTGATAAGGTAGTTCTTGCTGTCTTATATAGTCATTTGCTGCTGTTCTCTTGGAGCCTGTTTTGGTCAGTTTTCAGCTTTGGGCCTCTGGTCGACCATCATGGTGGGATCCAGAAGCAGAGCAAAACCTGCTCACCTCACAGTCAGAAATTAAAAAGATAAGGAAGCAATCAAAGGTTCCAGTTCCATCAGTCACATGCTCTCCTCACCCAAAGACTCCTTCTAGACCCTATCTCTTAAAAGTTCTACCACCTCCCAGTAGTGATAACGGGCAGCAGGACTTTACCACATGGTGTTTTGGGGAGCAAAGCTTGAGTTAGTGTGTCCTATCGGTTAGTTTGTCCTGGGTGTAGAGCTGATAGTTGTGCTCACATAACTCAAGAGCAAAACCTAAAACAGTCCTGTAGGGGACAGTTAATCTGCTGCTTATTGTATTATTTATTAAACATCAATTATCTATTCCAAGAACAGCCTATCATGTTTTCCTAGACTGAACTAGAGGCTTATTCTGCTCAGGTTTTACATTAGACAGGCTTCCACTTGTAGCTGCTATGTCTGCTCAAATAATAGGCATGTGCTGTTTAGTATGACAATAAGGTTAGATTCTGAGAAATGCATTATATTAATGTTATATGTAGTGTATGCATGTAAACTAAGCTCACCGAGACCTTTCTAGTTAGTAGTCTTCCTATAAACTCACAGTTTAATATATGTAATTATTGTGGACTGAAATGCTGCTATGTGTCTTATATCTATAAATAAGATCAGGGTATACATTTTAGCTTAGAGCTGTTGACTACCTGGTTATAATAATACACAGTGGTTTTCTAAAACTCATTTGTATATGGCCTATAAAAATGAAAACATACTTCTAGTGAGCACTTGACCTGCTTCTTTTTATGGTGCCTAGATGAAAGGGGGGTTCACCATAATCCTGGCCTTCTGTTCTGACAGAGATGCAGTAGTTGGAGCCCTGATGCCAGCTGGCATGCTTGCCCCAGTGGAATGCCCCTCATTCTCCTCCTCAGCACCTGCTTCAGATGCATCAGCAATGGCCAGCCCCATGAATGTGGAGGACGGCATGCTGGCTGCTGATCTCGAGGACAGACTGAGTCCAAATCTATGGCAAGAAAAGAGAGAGGTAAAAGGGAACCTTAAGGCAGTGTAGAATTTGAAAGGGACACTTCTTCAGTCTAGGAAATCCTACTTATTCTGTCACTGAATTTTTGTGTCTGCTATTTGATTTTGAGCTTGACTTGGTAAAATATATTCTATTTAAAGAGATTTTTTAGTGTTGAGATGAAAATAGATTTATTCTTTAAAAAAATCATTAAATAGAATTCTGAAATATTAAAAGTAAGAAAGTCAGACAATTTGTTAACTTGTTTGGGAAAAGACTCCTTAGAGAGCGGTGAGCTGAGTGTAGTCTGGTTTGTGGGCCCTGCTGTTTTTATAGAGCTGTTTTGGCTCACCAGGGTTGATAGGTGATATGAGCACTGGATCATTCCAAATTCTACAAGTGGTTTCAATGTGTCAGATTGCCTAACTTTTTAAACATTTCCTCTGACGTATTCTCCCATTAGATCGTCTCATCTGAGGATGCTGTGACCCCCTCTGCAGTGACACCATCTGCTCCCTCAGCCTCCTCTCGGCCATTTATCCCAGTGACAGATGACCCAGGAGCTGCCAGCATCATTGCAGAAACCATGACTAAAACCAAAGAGGTCAGGAGACATTCTTCTTTAAATGTATTCAAATATAAAGTGGCTTTAAATGTACTCAAAAGTTCAGGAATCATATTAGAGCTAGAATAAGCTATACCTTTGTATATCAGTAACAGAAGCTCTCCCATAAAACTCAGAGACAGTGGCACTAGTGGCAAAGGAGTAAGGTAAGAATGAGAGGAAAATGCTAGAGATTTAAGTAGTTGAGAAAGTTAAAGAGAAGGTGTGGAGAAACAAAGGCTAGGTCATAAGAGCCCTTTACAATAAGATACAATGTGAAAACACAACAGCCGAATGAAAATGTAAATAATGAGTAGTAAAAATTAAAGATCAGTAAGATGAAACAAGAGGTCTAACCTTAGTCATTGTCCTCTCATCGAGGTGTGGGTGTCTTTGTATCAGTGTGCATGGTTGTCAGGGAGGTTACTAATTCATATTAACAGCAGGTTAGTGTATGTGTGTGCCCTCCAGATGAGAAGGGTTCCCACAACTGAAATCTCCTCTTCCAGTCCCTATTCTAAGGCCCCTGCCCAAAAATTATACCATTGTCTTGGGTGTTTGTGGTATTGTTTCTTTTACATGCTGGCCTTTTTGTGACTGAGGCTCTGAGGTAGTATGCAAAGGCCACTCTCCTCTGATGACCTTAATTGTACACACACCAGGATGTCTTAGTTAGTGTTTTATTGCTGTGAAGAGACACCATGATCATGGCAACTGTTAAAAAGGAAAGCATTTAGTTGGGGCTGCTTACAGTTTCAGATGTTTATCATTGTGGGAGGAATCACGGTGGCATGCAGGCAGGCATGACGCTGGAGAAGGAACTGGGAGTTCTACATCTGAATTGGCAGGCAGCAGAAAGAGACTATGTCATACTAGCCAGACTTGAGCTTATCAGATCTCAGTGCCCACCTGCACAGTGACACACTTCCTCCAGTAGTGCCACATCTACCTCAGCAAGGTCACACCTCTAGTAGTCCCACTCCCTGTGGCCAAGCATTCAAACACATGAGTCTTTGGGGGCCAAACCTATTCAAACCACCACTCAGGATATCTGCAACACATTCTCACAATATGGGGCAACTCACCCCAGCAATGGCAAGAGCATGGTGTTGCTTGCCTTCTTTGAAAATTTCTCCCGGTCTCCATTTCAGGCTTCATGCCATACTTTTGTTTCTTTGTAACAAAATAACAGAGGCAGACGGACACAACATCCTGGTAAAATGGTAGGTTAGAAGCTGTATGAATGAATTTTTTTAAACATTAAGATTAAAAATTAACTCCTACCCAGGTGATATTGGCACATGCCTTTAATCTCAGTACTTGGGAGGCAGAGGCAGAGGCAGGTGGATCTTTGAATTTGAGGCCAGCCTGGTATATAGAGTAAGCTCTAGGAGAGCCAGGACTACACAGAAAACCCTGTCTCAAAAAGCAAAAAACAAAACAAATCAAAATTCCATAAGAGACAGAGCTAAAGAAAACAGAAAGAACCATTGGTGGGATTTCTCTGCAAACAAGGCAGCCATGCCATCAATTCCCTTCTCGGCTGCTCTCTGTATGTATGCCACATGCTGCACTTGGATGGTCTCTTTGGCCTTTGCAGTGCCACTGATAAAAGCACTTTCTTGGAAGCTGTAGCAGCCTGGCTTTATGCGAGCAGCCTTGTGCAGCTGAGCATTGCTGGCGTGCCTGCATTGTTTGCAGAGAAATCCCGCAAATGCTTGTTTCTCTCTTTTTTTTAGCTCTGTCTCTTATAGGAGTGCTTTTTGTTGTTGTTGTTTTATTTTGTTTTTGTTTTTTGTTTTTTTTATTGTAACTTTAAAAAAATGCACTCACACTAGTTTCTAGTCTACCATTTTACCAGGATATGTTGTCTGTCTGTCTTCCTTTGTTATATTGTTATAGATTCGTGGGTTTCTATTGTATTAAGTGTTGTTTATTTCTGTCATTGTTTGACAGCCAAGTTTTCCCTCAAAAGTCTTTGAGTATTTCTTTATCACTGTGGTTGTGACAGAATTAAAGAATAAATTGTGTGTGTATTAGCAGGTAGAGTGGTCCAAGTGACACACATGAAAAACCAGATCGTGTTATCTATTTACAGTGTAGTAGTTACCTAAGTAACTAGCTTTCCATGCTGGCTGCCACCTACTTACTTTCAGGCATCTTTTTTGTGCACAGTCACTGGTACTCAAAGTCAGAGTCTGTCTGCCATGAAGGACACATGTTCATTCTGCCTGTACTGCAGCTACCCCAACTTCCATGCTGCCTGGACTTCCTCACTTGGTTTGGTTCTATTGCACCAGGCACCCCATCAATAGATACCATCCCAGCCTCATACTTGGTACCACACCTGGTCACCTTGCCTTGCTCATTCTTTCTCATGCCAGCTTACCCATTTAAAGACAAATATGCACTTTCTATTTATAATAGAATTCCTTGATTCTTCTATAGTTACTATTGACAGGAAGCATGGTCTGTGTAATAAAGTTATGATACATTCATTCTAGAATCAGTTTTTGTTTCTGGCAATTTCCTGGTATGGGTTTTTGCTTTTAGGTAGAAGGAGGATGGTATTATTTCCTTACTTCAAATTTATCAATGCAACACAGGCCATTTCCATATTGTATCCTCATTCTTATTATGCATTATAGCAAGGTAATTTTCCTGCTAGTGTTGGTGTGTAATTTATGTTTAAAGGTATGTAGCTAGTACTTTGTTTTTCAGCAATCCAGACATACTTTCTTCTTTTTTTTTTTAAGATCCCCATCAGATGCTGTTAGATAGACTTCTATTTTTGTATCTTAAGACTGAAGATGCTTTATGTATTAATGGTTAAATACTCCCTAGACTGCTTTTTCTAACATTCTGGAATATCATTATTTCTAATGAATTACACATACTCCCTGGTCCCAGGACTCAGAGGTGTGACTGTTTTCCCCACTTTCATTGCTTTTGTTCTTATTTACTGAGGTCACTAAAGCAGAGAGGAGTGGAAAGCCTTCTGGAAAGAATCAGAATAGAGTCTGATTCTGCCTAGGGAATGCATGGGACTAGTGCCTGCCCATGCTACGCATACTTTTTAGGCTGAGCTCAGAAGTTGTGGGCTACCTCAACTTTGATATCTGGGGTCCCTTTCTCCTTTTTATGAGTATTGCCCAATTCTGACCTGTAAGAGACTCTTATGTGCCAAAAATCAGGTAGGGACAGTTGACCCAGATGAGGCACCTTTGCAGGGTAGGGCCTTGGCAAGATGGGAGGACTCAGTAATGTTGAGGAAGCAACTCCCAGCAAATAAGCAGAGACTTTCTTCTTAAAAGGAGAAAAGGTGAGTAAATAGGTTTAACTGACACAGTGAGAATGGAAAGTAAAATGCTCCATCCTTGCATGGCTCAGCGGAGATGCTGGGGTCAGTCATGTCTTAGTCTGATTTTTAATGTCCTACGTTCCTGATGTGTCCTTTGTGCCCCAGGATAAACTGGTGACTTTTATCTCTTGGTTGTGAACTGATTTAGGATGTTGAAAGCCAAAATAAAACATCAGGCCCAGAGCCCCAGTCCTTGGATGAGTTCACCAGTCTGCTGATCGCTGATGACACCCGGGTGGTGGTGGACCTGCTCAAGCTGTCAGTGTGCAGTCGGGCTGGAGACAGGGGCAGGGATGTGCTTTCAGCTGTGCTGTCTGGCATGGGCACTGCCTACCCACAGGTAAGTGATGGGGCAGGCACTTTATGTGGGACCTTCTTTTCTGCAAGAACCACTGTTCCTCACACATGGTCTCATCCTGGACTGTTCCATGGACAGAGGTTTAGAAGTGGTCCTTTAAAACAAAATGTAGCACAGTATTCTCAGTGATGTCTTTTATCCAGTCTACGACTGGTTTGTATGTCTTTTTTAAAAGATGTATTTATTTAATTTTTATGTGTATGAGTGTATGTCTGAGTGTATAAATGCATACCATGTTCATACATGGTGTTTAAGGAGACCAGAAGAGAATTTTAGATCACCTTGAATTAGAGTTACAGATGATTGTAAGGCATGGTGTAAGTGGTAGGACCTATACGTAGGTTTTCTGCAAGAGTAGCAAGTGCTCTTAGCCATTGAACCAGCTCAGTAGCTCTTGTTCTTCAAAAACAAAACCATTATTCTTTGTGTGTGTGTGTGTGTGTGTGTGTGTGTGTGTGTGTGTGTGTGTGTGTACACACACTTCGTAGCAATTGGTTTCTTTCTCCTTCCACCATGTATGTTAAAGGGATTGAACGCAGGTCATCAGGCTTGGTGGCAAGAACCTGACTGGTTGCCAGCCTTATGTATTTTATTCATATTAAATAAATCCTTCTGTATGCTTTGCAGTTTTGTCTCTAGTTTGTTTTTAGATATTAGGCTGATATTGTTTGCAAAGTAGGAATTCTCATTTTCAGATAGACAGATCTGCCAATATTTTTCATTTGTAACTTGTAAACAATATGCTGAAGTGTTTACACTTTTAGTTATTTGGATTTTATCCTGATATAAAGAATAAAGTAGTGAATAGTTTAGCTTTATTATTTCATATAAGGCAAATCAATTGCCGTAGCTATATTTTTGAAATAATTCATCCTGTGACTTGAAAACTATTTTTATTTTAAATTCTTGTATACATTTGGGTCTATTTTCTTTCTTTCTTTCTTTCTCTCTTTCTTTCTTTTAATTTTTGGGGTCTATTTTCAAACTTTTGTTTTATTGAAATGACTTCTTTATAAAAAGATTTTATAATATGTATGTATATATGTATGCGTTTATTATGTGTGTACCATGGTGCACATGTGGAGATTAGATGGCAGTCTGCAGGATTGATTCCTTCCATTATGTGGGTTCTAGGGATTGAACTTTATCTGCTGAGCCATCTCACCAGGCCAGAAATGACTTTATGCTCTAATGTCATAGCATTTTAATATTTCAATATTTGTTAGCACTGAGTCCAGTGAGACTTTCTATCTCTGTGGGGAAGTTCTTTATATGAGGCATTTAAAACTGTGGCCACCAGACACGTGTGGCTGTGGGTCACTTGAAGTGTAGACATTGTACCTTAAAAACTGAAGATTATTTTATTTAACCATAAATTACTTAAATTGTGAATCAGATATGGTGGAGCCTATATGTAATTCCAGCATTCAAGGGTCAGAAGCAAGAAGCTCTCCCAAGAAATTTGCTGACTTTTCCTTAATAGGGATGGCTGTTGGCTGGGCAGAGGAAGTCTCTGAGATCTGAAGGTCACTTGTGGATCCTGCACATAGACAGTGGTTTTGACTATTTGATGAGTCAGTCAGGTTCCAGGAGAGACAGAAATAATGGTGCAATCATCCTTGTTTGTTTTTTTATTTTGTTTTTTTAAGACAGGGCCTCACAAAGGCAGCTCTGGCTAACCTGGAAATTGTTGTGTATACCAGGCTAACCTCAGATTCACAAAGATCTAGCTGTCTCTGCCTCCTGAATGCTGGAATTAAACGCATGCACGACCACACCATATAGTTCCAATTATCTTTAAACTGTTCTGTCCTATTCTTATCTAATATTTGAGACTCTTGAATTAACTTATATAATTGTGCCTATGTGGCAGTGATATTACTTTGTCATTAATGTAACTGTTTATTAAACTAAATAGGAGGGAAATAGAGTAGAAGAATAATTCTGGAAAACTAAAACTGGCATTTTTTAATGTTAAATTTGGGGACTGGTAATATTGCTTGTATTTATGTCTTGAATTTTTAATTTTATTTATTATTAGTGTGGGAAAGGTAGCATGCCATCTACATGTGATGAGGTCAGAGAATGATTTGTAGAGTCATTTTTCCATGGACTCCAGGTATCAAACTCAGTTTGTCAGGCTTACTTTTGTAAGTACTTTTGTAAACTGAGCCATCTCTCTGGCTCAACCATGTTTGGAGCCCATGTTGAGATACTTCCTCTGCCATTGATGGTCCTGAGTAATTTGATTTTCCATGGTTCCTGCCCTTTGGTTCAACTTGATTTCTGGTGCCTTGTAGAATCTTGGTCATTTTTATCAAATTTCTGCTCCTTCCCGTAATATTTTTGTCCTCTAGCCAGACTCTTCTCACCAAGAAGTAATCTTGTCCAGGTGTAGAAGAGACTGTTATCATCACTAGTGTTTCAGTTTATGAGTCAGCATAGATTGTGTTTTGTGTCAGGTGCCTTCCAAATGATTTCATGTGGATAGTCTTTTTAATTCTCACAGTACCTTTACTGTGCCTTGATTTATGGGTAAGGAAAACAAGTCTAAAATTTTTGTTTTTTAACTCAGTTCCTTTGTTCATTCGTTTGTTTGTTCATTCCTTCCATGTGTATGTGGTGGTGGGGGGGAGAGAACACTTGCATGTGTTGATAACATAAGTTAGTGTCAGGTGTCTTCCTCCATTACTCTTCCATTTTATTTTTTGTTTTGTTTTTGTTTTTGTTTTGTTTTTTGGATTTTTCAAGACAGGGTTTCTATTATAGTCCTGGCTGTCCTGGACTCACTTTGTAAATCTGACTGGCCTAGAACACATAGAGATCCACTTGCCTCTGCCTCCTAAGTGCTAGGATTAAAGGTGTGCGCTACCATGCCTAGCCCATTTTGTTTTTTGAGACACTGTCTCTCACTTAACTTGGAATTCACTGATAGGTTGGAAAGACAGGACCCACTTGTCTTTGCTTCCTAGGCTCTGGGAATGCAGGTATACATTGCCATACCTGGCTCGTTTACATGGGTTCTGGTGATCTAAACTTAAGTCTATATGCTTGCTTACCATTGAGCCACTTCCCCACCTCCTGAACTTGGTAGGGGTTTTTGTTTTGTTTTTGTTCTTTCCTCCAAGTTCTTCTCTCTTCCACTCTCGCTCTGTAGAAAAGTGCAGAGCAGGGTCAGCACGGGTAGGGCCTGGATGACGCAGGAGTTGCATTGGCTCATTTCTCTGTTCTTTTCTAGGTGGCAGACATGTTGTTGGAGCTCTGTGTCACAGAGTTAGAAGATGTGGCCACAGATTCACAGAGTGGCCGTCTTTCCTCCCAGCCTGTGGTGGTAGAGAGTAGCCATCCCTACACAGATGACACTTCTACCAGCGGCACGGTGAAGATACCAGGTATGTGGAACACCCTAGGAAGGGCTGCAAGGGTCACTGTCTACAGAAGGCCTTTTTCGTAGCTACTCCAGAGGAGCAGGCATCTCCCTTTTGTGAAAAATAAGTAGTAGGATTATTTCAGATCCTTTTCTAACATTTTTGTGATATAAAATGCAACAACACAGAAGCTACATTATATTAGTTTCCTTTCTGTTGCTATTATAAACAGCATTACCAAAAGCAGCTTGGGAGGAAAGGGTTTATTAGGCATATACCTCCTGGTCACAATCTGTATTGAGGGAAGTTGGGGCAGAAACTTAGGCAGGAACTAAAGCAGATGCTGTTCACTGGTTTGCTCACTAGCTTATGCTCAGCCAGCTTTCTTATATATCCCAGGCTTTGGCTTCTGTGTTATTGTTGTTTCTAGGCACAGAGATAAGCTGCCTGGGTAGATGGACATAATAACTGACTTTCGTGTGTATGCTGGCACTTGACTACAGTTGTAACACTGTTCTTTTATATCTACATCTTGCATGGTACTCTTCACAGCGGGCTGGGCCTTTCACATCTATCACCAACCAGGCAAACCTGACCTGGCAGTTCCTTGATTAGAATTCCCTCTGGTGACTCTAGGCTTTATCAAGTTGATAGCTGCAGCTAACTAGAACATACACCAAAAAAACCCAAACCCCAAAAAACCTATTCCACTATCAGGTGAATGACCCTTCACTAAGATCTAGGTCTACAGTCAGCTGACCAACTTTTAAGAAGCAGCACCCCAACATTCTGTGTAGTTATCCTGATGTTGAGCACCTCTGATGTACAATCTTGACAGCCTTTGTTTTTCAGTTGTTCAGTTTTAGTTTCTTTCTTCTTCCTCTTTTATTCCTCCCTTTCACCTGCTATCTGGTTTATCTCTTGAGGCAGTCAGGCAACTTAACTTTACCCTCCTTGGTCCAAATCTGCTTTTGTATACTCCCATAATTCAGCATTCCTCAGCCTGGTCTTTCTGATTCAGTGTGCCATTGGTTTATGTACTTGGCAAGCTGGTTGGTTTATTTCTACCAGCCTTAGTAATGTACCTAGCATCTAGTATCTGCATGTTGCTCCTTAAAATGTCAGCTGCTGTTGCTGCTCAGCACCAAGATTATTGATCCATTGGGGGTTGCAGAGTAGTACTGTCCTATTTGAATTGCTTCCTTCTTGCTTATCAGCCTGACTACTTTAGAAGAGTATTTTCCCTCACCTTTTAGTTGACTACCCAGGGATACTGTCTACCCAAGAAAGGAAGGATACAGGTTTGATTTTTTCCTTGTGTTTGCTGTGTTTTAGGAGAGTGAGTCCTTTCTCTATCAGTTTTCCAAAGTGCCCGTGTAATATTTGTGCGCTTATGTCATTAAGAACTCATTGACACTGTGGCTTTTCAAAATGGTTTGTTGCTAGCTCCCATGTAGTCTGTGGTGGCCACGAACTCTAGGGTTGTCTTGTATGTTCTACCTTCCACTTAGGATTGGTATTACAACTTGGTGCTAGGAGACTTACTGCTGCTGTGTTGTCATTGTTTCTACACATTTTCAGTGACAGAAATAAGATGGATGTGTAGATGAATGCAATGACTGACTTTCGTATGGACTGCAGCTGTAAACTGCGAGGTGTCTGCTAACCCTGTTCCATCATAGCTGCATCTCTTTCTTCAAGTCAGATCCTCATCAGAACAGACCTGGTGTATTAATTTTGTTACTTCAAAATCAATTACTAGAAACAAAACTTGAGGGGATCTCTTCCTTCTTCAGATCCTGCTGCCTCGGTCTGCTACTAGCTACTGCAGTAGGTTCTTAGACATAATGGCCTCTTTTAGTTGTTCTGTAGCCTTGGTTTACTGCATCAGCCTTCTGTCTGAGCATGCAGTAAATTCCTGTGTAGCTCCCTGCCTCAGTCTAGTCCACTAGAGGTTGTATACCGTTTGAACTTGAAAGGTTGCTTTTCTGATGTTAAGTCCTTGGATCACTTACTCATCTGTGGAAGTGTGAGCAAGCTAATGTTTCCTCTTTGAAGCCATTGTGCTTTTCTACAGTTAAAAAAAATGCATTAGAATCTATATTCCTTTTAGTCATTCTAGGTGATATTTGTAGATGAAGGGTGAACTTTAGTTCTTAATGTTCTCCTTTCAGGGCATTGCAATATCTGTGTGTTGGGTATCTCGAGTTTAGTGCTGCCTATTTCCCTCCTTGGGTGTTTTCACCTCTGACCCTTCTGTCTGTCTTAGCGACTCTATGTTGTGCATTCTGAGTCTTTTTTTTTTTTCTGGTTTAAGTTTTTATTTTGGAAATTTTTAAAAATTGTAAGTTGTGATTTTTAGCATTTGTATATTTTGGTTTCCTTCTGGGGGGGGGGCAGGTTTCAAGATAGAGTTTCTTTGTGTTAGCCTTGGCTGTCCTGGACTTGCTTTGTAGACCAAGCTGACCCCGAATTCACAGCAATCCGCTTGCCTCTGCCTTCGGAGTACTGGGATGAGAAGCCTGCACCACTACGCCTGCCTCTGGTTTCATAATTTTTATCTGTTGCTCCTTGCTGTCTTGTGTCTTTCTATCTATAGTTTTGAGGTGATGGTTGTGTTGGTATGTGGAACCTTTCTGGCCAGTGTTCATTATCTGTGGGAGTATGACTCCAAACTTGTTTTTTCTAATAGTAATTTTAAATACTTTTATTTTCTTCATTTTTCATGTGTAGTTGTTGTTTGAACTTTCAGAATGAGGTAAGGTTTGGGAAAGTGTTTTGTTTTTTCAGTCTAGTTTTGTTTTTATTTTAATGTGTTACACTTTCATGACATTCTAAAAACAGGGATGTTCATGATAAACACAAACCTTTAATACCAGCAATGAGGAAGCAGAAGCAGGTTTATGACTCCTTGAGTTCCAGGCCAGCCAGGCTTACAAAGTGAGAACTTGTCTCAAAAGAAAAAAAGAGGGCTGGGTATAGTAGTGGATGCAGACACAGGTAGATTTCTGTGAGTTCAAGGCCAGCTTGGTTTACATACTCAATTTTGGGATATCTGGAGCTACATAGTAAGACCCTGTCTCAAAACAAAAAACAAACAAGCAAGAAACAGAAAAAAAAAAAAAAGAAAAGAAAAGAAACCCAAAACAACACAAAAATAAAAATTAAAAACTAATGTGACAGCTAGAGTTATAGCTCATTAAAGTACTTGCTATGTCATCATGAGGACCTAAGTTCAATCCTCAACCCATGGAAAAGAAATGGGCACATTGGCTCCAGCCAATGGAATAAGGCAGATGGAACTCTGGAACTCACTGCCCAAGCAGACTATTAAAACCCAAGGTAGACAGTGTCTGAACAACACATGATGTATTTGTCCTCTATGCAGACATGTAACTGCATGCGTGTGTGCGCGCGCGCGCGCGCGCGCACACACACACACACACACACACACACACACTGCTCACATACATGCAATAGAAATTGAACAAGAAGTATTTCCACCTAGCTCTTAAGTAGAAAATTTGTTTTTCACTTAATATCCATCTACCAACCAAAAATATGTTTCAAATTCAATAATTTCTTAGTAACTCAGGCCATCTGGGCTTCTCCAATATAGTTTGTTTTGCTCCCACTCACTTCTTATGTATTCTCACATAACATTCGAAACCATTCTCTTAAAACTAGTCAGAGCCAAAGGTCTAATATCCAAAATATATAAAGAACTCAAGAAATTAAACACCACCAAACCAAATAACCCAATTGAGAAATGGGGCCCAGAAGTAAACAGAATTCTCAACAGAGGAATACTAAATGGCTGAGAAACACTTAAAGAAATGCTCAACCTCCTTAATCATCAGGGAAATGGAAATCAAAACAACTCTGAAATTCCATCTTACACCCATCAGAATGGCTAAGATCAAAAATTCAAGCGACACCACATGCTGGCAAGGATGTGGAGAGAGGAACACTCCCTCATTGCTGGTGGGAATGCAAACTAGTACAGCCACTTTGGAAATCTATCTGGTGCTATCTCAGAAAAATGGGTATAGGGCTTCCGTAAGACCCAGCTATTCCACTCCTTGGAATATATCCAGAAGATGCTCCAGCATACAACAAGAAAATTTGCTCAACCATGTTCATAGCAGCCTTATTCATAGTAGCCAGATCATGGAAACAGCCTAAGTGTCCCTCAGTAGAAGAATGGATAAAGAAACTGTGGTACATATACACTATGGAATACTACTCAGCTATTAAAAACAAGGAATTCCCGAAATTTGTGGACAAATGGATTGAACTAGAAATGATCATAATGAGTGAGTTAACCCAGAAGCAGAAAGACTCAAATGGTATATACTTACTTATATCTGCATATTAGCCCAAGGGGCATGTCCCATGAAAGCCTTCACTTACCAGGAAACTGAGACAGGGGGGAGGACATCCTACTGGGACTCTAGATGAGAGAAGCATGGGAGAATGGCAAAGTAGAAGGATCCAGAGAGTCCTAGAAACCTAAAAGAAAAACATTATGATAGGCAGATTTGGGCTCAGGGGTCCTGCTCAAACTAAGGCACCAGCCAAGGACAATACAGGCCGTAAACTTCAAACTCCTACCCAGATCTAGCCAATGGACAGGACATTCTCCATAGTTGAGTGGAGAGTGGGGTCTGACTTTCACACATACTCGGTGCCCCATATTTGCCCATGTCCCCTGAATGGGGAGACCTGGTGGCACTCAGAGGAAGGATAGCAGGCTACCAATAAGAGACTTGATATCCTATGAGCATATACAGGAGGAGGAGGTCCCCCTCAGTCACAGCCATAGGGGAAGGGAGTAGGGGGGAAGTGGGAGGGAGGGAGGAATGGGAGGATACAAGGGATGGGCTAACAATTGAGATGTAATATGAATAAATTAATAAAATTTAAAAAAAAGAAAAAAACTAGTCAGAGCTGGCAGTCCTCCATGAGGAACTGCACAGTATATCTCTGTCCTGCACGAGGCCAGCCACATTCTCTCCTTTGTTCCCGTTCCTTTTGGAGGTGTCCCCGAAATTGTTCTCACAAGACTTTGGCTGCCAAATATATGAGATTTTCCACTAAGCAGTTCTCAGTGAGCACCAGCTGGGTATCCAGCAATTCAGCTAAGTTCTGCTCCTACTAGAACACCCAAAGATTAAGGGCACAGTCCCTCAAGTCTGTCCCTACTTTACACGTCACCCCACAGCTTACATCAGATTTGGATATAAATCAGAAGTTCATACAATCTGATTGTGTTAGCCACCTTCCCATCACTATAAATAACAAAACACTTGAGGTTATTAGCTTGTAAAAAGGTAAGGGTTTATTCTGCCTTACAGTTATGGAGATTGCATTCCATAGTCAGTTTGCACAGGCATTATGTCAAGGCAATACCACAAATCACTCACCTCATAGCCAAGACGCAAAGAGACAGACAGGAAGGAGCCAGAGTCCTACAATCCTTATAAGGGAACACTCATAATGATTTAAGGCCCCCCTACCTCTTAAAGATTATTTTACCTCTCATAGTGCCAAATGGGGAACCAACTCACAGACTTGGGGGCGCATTCAAGATCAACCTTAGCTCCATCCTCAAGGCTTTATAATATGCTATGAGCTTGGTCAGGTGATAGAATTACAACATAGAAGTTGGCTTGGAGGTGAGAAAACAGATCAAATTGGCCAAGTGGGGTGGTTTTCTGGCCTTTCAGTGTATGGGCAGAGCCTCTGTCAGGGCAAATGATGGGGAAGGTGGGCAGCCTTAGGCTGTGATTTTTGGTGCCAGTTCTTTTGGTGCCAGCTCCTACACATGGTTCTGGTCTCATTCTTCTGTTTGCTGAACTGTGACTTTTACTTGCTCTCTCGAGTTTCCACTGTTTTCTGCTTGCTTATACTCCAGGTGCAGAAGGACTCAGGGTGGAGTTTGACCGGCAGTGCTCCACAGAGAGGCGCCATGATCCTCTCACTGTCATGGATGGTGTCAACAGGATTGTGTCGGTGCGGTCAGGTGAAGAAGGGAGGGCAAGTAGGGATAGTCCTCCTCACTTGTGTTCCATAAATGGAGTTGTTAGCATAAGGCAGGACACTGGTGCTTCATTCCATGGGAACTTTAAGGAAGGTATAGTAAGGTAATACGTTATAAAACAGTAGATTTTGTTTTTCTCTTTCCAGTACTTTGCATAAGATATGGTCTGTGTGATGTGTGTGCTTCATACCACTATCAGAGCGGGTTATTGAGTGTCTGGTGTGAGAGATGTCCCAGCAGTTGGAGAACTGTGGATGGGTGAGAGAGTTCTAGGCACCATGTAGCACGGTTGGCATACTATAGAGCTTAGAGGAATTCTGTTCCGACTGATGGCAGTGAGGGGCTCATCGACTGCTGTGTGTGGATGGTGGGCAGCGTGCACAGCAGATGAGAGGAATGGTGATGTGTGATCTTGTCTATTCCGTTGAACTTCATGAGGTCGGAAGGAGTCTAACAAACTTACCTCAAAACAATTCTTAACATTTTAGAATTGTTAATTCAAGGATGCATGTGTGTCTTTTCAGATCTTTTTAAAGGTGGTGGTGATGGTGTGTGTGTGTGTGTGTGTGTGTGTGTGTGTGTGTGTGTGTGTTGTATATATGTATGTCATTCACCCCTCCACACACTCACATACACAACTCCCTGTTCTGAGTATTGACCCCAAGGCTTTTGTGCATACCAGGCAAGCACTCTGCAACTCACCCACATCTTCTTTTATAAAGGGAGAAATCGTCCCTGTGAAAGGCTAAGTGTATAAATGTTTGAGGTTGTATGGACTGTGTGAGGTCTTTGTCTTACCACTCAGAGTGTATGTAGTAAATAGCATCACCGTGTTTCATAGTGTCACACAAGCCTTTGGTCAGATGTGGTACAGTGATGGTAGACATGGTTTTTCTGTCTTTTGATAAATGTCGGTCAAAAGGAGGCTCAGTTGTGTTGTTGTTGTTGTGGGTCTCGCTCCTTTGAGAAAGAAGTCCAGCAGGCTGTGTATCTGCTATTGCCTCGTGCTCCTGCAGCATTAAGATGCCCAGTCTCTTGCTCTTTCAAGAGACCATCACGCAGCTCCACAGACCCTTGGATCTGACCATGTTGCTCCATTCCTTCCTTGAATACAGCCTTCACCATGCTGACTTGTTTACAGATGCCCTTTGTCAGAATTTTGGCTCTTGGTGCCGTTGCCTGACTACCTGTTATACTCAGAAGCATCCCTAGAACCTACCTTTATGTGGATCTGCTCTCCCTCTAGGTTGTCACAATGCATCCTAGTTATGTGCATACTCGTTTCTGCATTTGGTAGTAGCTTCTTTTGGGCCAGTGTGTCTGCATGTACCTCAGGTTCTCCAATATTTAGATCAGAGGCTGAACAGAAGTCTGTGGAAAGGTAAAATAGCCTTGACTCACTGTGATATAAGCTTCAGAGGTCTTAGGCTTGAGGAGCCTGCTGACCTCATCTGATGTGAACAGCTTTGCTCTGCATCTAGGGAGTTTTGTTGGTTGGATGTTGGAGTCAGCCTAACTCCAGGGTGTACTTTCCTCTGCTAGGTCGAGAATGGTCTGACTGGTCCAGTGAGCTGCGTATCCCTGGTGATGAGCTGAAGTGGAAGTTCATCAGTGATGGGTCTGTGAATGGGTGGGGCTGGCGCTTCACAGTTTATCCCATCATGCCAGCCGCAGGTAAGAGGAGCTGTGCTTATTGGTTAATCTCCTGATATGATTATCACCCAAGCGAGTGGATCTGTGCACACTTTTCAGCACTGTCTTCTGCTGCCCTAGGAGAAAACACAGTCTGAGTCATTCCTGGGAAGGGTCAGACAAAGAGCCATCCAAAACTTCCAGTTGTCAGGGTGCTTAGCCCCATCCTTGCCTCTTGTAGAAAGGAGTTGGTACTGGTTGTAGCTCCTAATGCTTTTGTTTCACAGTTAAATGTCAGTTTGAAGAGCGTGGCTCAAGATTGGACATAGTTGAACAGTGGTTGAATGCTTGTAAAGCATGCATAAGCCCTAGATACAATCCCCAATGCAGGAGACAACAAAAGAGCAAAAAGCTTCGCTTATGTGACGTGGACAGCAGTGCTGTGGGCTTACCTTCACTGTGTTCCAGTTGGGAGTTGAGTTTGTGAGTTTATCCATAGGAGGTGGTCCCCACCACATCACATAGGGACATTTGCAGGACTTCTTTACAGGCCCTAAGGACCTCCTCTCCGATCGCTGTGTCCTCTCCTGTCCATCCATGGACCTAGTGACCTGTCTCCTGGACTTCCGACTCAATCTCACCTCCAACAGAAGCATTGTCCCTCGTCTTGCTGCCTCTCTGGCTGCGTGCGCTCAGCTGAGTGCCTTAGGTTAGTGGTACCTCTGAGGTCATGGCTGTTTACTTGGGTAGAAGAGGAAAGTAGTCCAGCTTCTAACCTTTCTCTGTGTGTGGTTTCAGCTGCCAGCCACCGAATGTGGGCTCTTCAGAGACTGAGGAGACTGCTCACCACAGAATTTGGGCAGTCCATTAACATAAACAGGCTGCTGGGAGAAAATGATGGGGAAACGAGAGCTTTGGTACGAAGCATGAGGGTTTCCTGACCTGTGACTCTTTAGGGATAAATGTGCTGCTTTTGTCACATCCAGGTTTTTTTCTCATGCTGCAGAATTTGCTAAGTTCAAGCTGGTCTAATTCTTATTTTAAAGTATACATATTGACCCCTGTGAATATAGATTTTACAAGCCGGATTGTCTACATCCCTTTTATTGTACTGTAATGAGAGGGCTCCATTCTGGTTGTTTCTAACCAAGGAGAAGACGAGCAGGATTTGTATGCCAGAGAGAGGAAGCTCCCTGGGAGTGGCTATCTTAAACCAAGACCAAACATTCTGATTGTTGATACCTTCTTTTCATTATAGACACACCCTTCCCTCAGTTGAGAATTTAAATACTCATTTTTAAAGGGGATACTTAGAAGAACAAAAAAAACCTGTGGCTCCCCTGCATTCTGTACTTCTGTAATCAAATATTGTTTTGTTGTTTTTAAGAGCTTTACTGGTAGTGCTCTGGCTGCTTTGGTGAAAGGCCTTCCAGAAGCTTTGCAAAGGCAGTTTGAATATGAAGATCCTATTGTGAGAGGTGGCAAACAGCTGCTCCATAGTCCATTCTTTAAGGTAATGTTTTATTTATTTTTAGAGTGGTAGTATGTGGCTCCTTGGCTGGGAGGGCCACTGGAAGCCATTTTGGTCGTGTGCAGTGCAGTAGACCTGTTTGGGAGCAGTCCTTAGTATTACTGAAGGACTGCATGAAATACACCTCAAGAAGTAGTTAAGTGATCAAAGCTTTTATTCCATAAGCTGTTCTCTCATATTAGCATGCTTTGAGATGCACAGACGTTCATAGTTATTGTGTGCTGTGAGTGTTGTTACTGTTGTGGGTGTGGGACACTGTTGTTTTCCTAGAAACTCACCCTGAGGGAATTAAGAGCTTGAACAAGGGCCCTCGAGTCTCAGGATGGCAGCCAGTGGCCGTCACTCAAACATTAGCTGTATTTTTGAAGAATCCCTGTGTTTCCACTGCAGGTGCTAGTAGCTCTTGCTTGTGACCTGGAATTAGACACACTCCCTTGCTGTGCAGAGACGCACAAATGGGCCTGGTTCCGAAGATACTGCATGGCCTCCCGTGTTGCTGTGGCCCTGGACAAAAGAACACCATTGCCTCGTCTGTTTCTTGATGAGGTAATATATATTGCTTTTGAGATGTGAATATAATGAAAAAGATGCCAATATAATAAGACAGTTTGTTTTGCTAAGAAATATTTTATAGAAACTTGTGGGTATAAATGGATACTGTAACATTTGAATTTCAATTGACATTAATTTTTAACAAAGTAAATAAGATAAAATGATATAGTATCATTTTTAAAAGATTACATATTTTTATGTGGATGAATATTCTGTCTTTATGAACACCAGAAGAGGGAATTAGATCCCATTACTGATGGTTGTGAGCTGCCATGTGATTGCTGAGAATTGAACTCAGGACCTGTGGAAGAATAGCCAGTGCTCTTAACTGCTAAACCATCTCCCCAGCCCCATTTTTTTACCATCTAAGAGTTGATGTGATAATACAGATTTTTCAAATTCCGTATAAAATCATGATGCTGATGTTGGTATAACTTCATATTTTCATTTCCCATTTAAAGATTTCTCCTGTCTTCTTAACTTTTTTTTTAAACAAGAAAGAAAGGGTAAGTCAGGTCTCATACTGTATCCTAGGCTGGACTGGAACTCACTCTCTGTAGTTCAGGCTGGCCTTAATCTTCTGTCTCAGCCACACCAGTGATGGGATGGCAGGTGTGAGTCGCCACACCAGTGATGGGATGGCAGATGTGAATTGCCACACCAGTGATGGGATGGCAGGTGTGAATTGCCACACCAGTGATGGGATGGCAGGTGTGAATCGTCACACCAGTGATGGGATGGCAGGTGTGAATCGCCACACCCACCTTACGTGTTTGACTCATAATCTCATAATAATGTTTTGTAGGTAGCTAAGAAAATCCGTGAGTTAATGGCAGACAGTGAAAATATGGATATTCTCCATGAAAGCCACAGCATCTTTAAAAGAGAGCAAGATGAACAACTTGTGCAGTGGATGAACAGGTAATATTTCAGATCTAAGAGACAATGTTGTATGTAAGTGTTTGTATACAAAGTTCTTTCTCACATCAAATGTTGTTTTAATGTCTGTTGTAGACGACCAGATGACTGGACTCTCTCTGCTGGTGGTAGTGGAACCATTTATGGGTGGGGTCATAATCATAGGGGACAACTTGGAGGAATTGAGGGTGCAAAAGTGAAAGTCCCTACTCCATGTGAAGCACTTGCAACTCTCAGACCAGTGCAGTTAATTGGAGGAGAGCAGACACTGTTCGCTGTGACAGCTGATGGGAAGGTAAGGGCATAGTTTTTTTGGGTCATGCTGTCATTAAGATTGAGAAAGTTGTGAGTAGATATTTTGTTTGGATTTATATGTTTAAGGACTTGTATTTAAAATTTATCTGAAGAATGTTTATGACTCACCAATAACAGGTAACGGTCTTAAATATTCCTGTATAATCTTTACATGTATTAAGGGCTGTGGGTATTCCTGACAAAGGGCCACTGGGGCTCATGGCCTGTGGCATGAGCAGCTGGGAAGCACACAGAACACAGAAGGGTCCCATTCACCAAGAGAAACAGGGGGCATCTATCCAACACCAAGTGGGCCAAAGCAACATTGGGTGCCAGATGTTACTCTTCCTCCCCTCGCCCCCACCCCCAGCCCCACCCCCGGAGGGTCCACAAGGACACCAGGAGTCAGGTGAAAGTGAATAGAAGAGGAATGGCTGCAGATTCACCTCATTTATTCAGGAAGAGACAGGTTATATGGCTTTGGTTGATCAATCGTGTTCCTCCATACCATCTCTGAGCTGGCCAATGGATGCTTATCGCTGGGCAAACTAGCCAGGACATGCACCCTCTGCCTGATCACTTCTGCAATCCTGGCAGTGGAAGCTGCCCCAGACCAGGAGCCCTAATGGCCTTTCATCAGGAATGCCCACAAACTGCTTTATCTTTTTCTGTTTTGAAATGCACTACACTATTAGCTGTATTTCTTTTAAAAATTAAACAATTGATATCTGTCAGGCTTACTGTTCTCTTTGTAATGAAGCTCATGCATCTCTGTAGATAGCCATACTCTATAAGTGGATTTTAGTTCCTTTTCAGTTTGCCTGCTTATATTGTTTTCCTTTTGGATAGAGGAAGGAAGCTGTATCCTTGTAGTTGGAAACTGGAGTACAACACCGGATGGGGGACACAGTCCTCCAGTTACACCTTTGTGGACATGTCAGCAGCAACCCATAGGATTTTCCCCCAAGGAGCCTCACATCTGAGAATTCCCACCATCTCTCAGTAGTGCTACCGTAGGGACCATGACTTTTACACATAGACATTTGGACCCAAACCATGACAGTATATAAAATCTTAAAATTTCCTGTGACTTTTACCTTTAAATTAAAATTTTCTCTGTGGTGTAAAAACTGTATAGAATGCTGATTCTTTTGGATTATTAAATACATGAATATTTATGTTTTCTCATCTTAGCTCTATGCTACTGGCTATGGTGCTGGTGGAAGACTGGGAATTGGAGGGACAGAGTCAGTGTCTACTCCAACATTGCTGGAGTCCATTCAGCATGTGTTCATTAAGAAAGTTGCTGTGAATTCAGGAGGAAAACATTGCCTTGCTCTCTCTTCGGAAGGAGAAGTTTACTCTTGGGGTGAGGCAGAAGATGGGAAGTTGGGACATGGCAACAGAAGGTATTGTGTGAAAATATAATTTTCAATGTTTTCCTTGCTTTGTTTTAATGTAACACAGTGTGTTGGTCTTTGCCTTCTATTTGCAATAACCTGATCAAATTAGGAATGTTAATGACAGATTTGTCGGAAATAGGGTCACATGTCACTGTATGTGGCTTACCTGTATGACTCCCGTATGGGAAGGAAACATTACATCTTGAGGTTTTTATTAACAAGTTTTACAAATACTTAGCATCTTTTTGTCCATCTCCTTGCTACTTTCCAGTGAACCACATTGGGCATTTGGGGTATCATTATATGATACCAAAAATTGTAAGTATGAAAGAGATGGTACAAGTGATGAGGAGGGTACCATTCTTCAAACCAAGGAACCAGACTCAGTTGTTTTTCAAAAAATTTATTGTGTCTACCACCCAAAATGGAAATGGAGACATATCTTAGAAATAACTAAAAAACATCAGAAAGAATATACAGCAGCCCAAAGACACTGAATATCAGGTAGCAATATACAATTCCCTGAGAAATAAGAAACGAACAAGGCTAGTTCAAAAAGTTTCCCCAATAGGTCATCAGTAGGCAGTTTTCAAGCCACAGAGTCAGAAGGAGAAGCCCTGGTGCATGGTGACAGAATCCTGCAGTTTAGAGGCAATGGAACTGGAGATCTAAGGAAGCCAGAAGAGGTAGAATATACAGAGAGGACCACGGAGGGAGTAGTACAAAGAGACCTCAGAGACCTGTAAAACCCAGTAAGGCAATCATATATAAAGCCTAGGAAAACCACTTAAAATGATTGAAAGAAACGATCCTTAGTGCTCACAGAGAGGAGATAGAGCTGCCAGAAACCTCATAGTTCATATGTAATTAGAATACAAAAAGTAATAATGAAGGACTGGAGAGATGGCTTAGTGGTTAAGAGCACTTTTGACTTGGGTTTGGTTCCCAGCACCCTTGTTGGGACTCTCACAACCATCTGTAACTCAATTCCAGGGGATGTTATGACCTCTGTGGGTACTGTAAGCACATGGTACACTTAAATGCAAGCAAAACACACATATCAATAAACACATAAGTACCTGTTACCAGGGGAAGAAATGAATCATACACTATAAGTATGATTCCTCTACCATAACTTAAAAATCTGAAACCACGTTTTATAAATAATAGAACTCAAAGCTCAGTTATGGTTAGGAATATAAATAAATCCCTTATCAAGGTAACCTTTACAATGTTTTAGCCAGTCAAAAGTTGCAGGTAGGCAGAAGAACAAACAAACAAACAACCTATATGAAAAGAAAAACTAGTCACTTAAAACTGGTTCAGAGATGGCATGGTGATAGATTTTATTTATCTTAACCATATTTTTAATAAGCAAATAAAAGCTTGAGCATGTTAAGTGGAGCCTAAAATCCCTCAGACCAGCTCCAGGAACTAGTGAAGAGGAGAGAAAAGAAAGCCTTGATGGTTCCAAGGAAGGGAGAGTTGAGCAGGCAGTGAACAGCTGGTTACAGGAAACAGCTGTTGGTTGAACAACCAGCTAAAGGAACTAGTTGTTGAAGACAGGTTGAGAAACAGAGCAGAAAAGAAATGCTGAGACCCAGGCATATACAGTGCAAACTGAAAGGTCTTGTAGCCTAGGAGAACTTTATTTTTCTCCTGCTTTCCTTCTTGTCTGTTTCTTGCTTACTCTTTCCTTCTCTTCCAGTACTTTATTTAAAGTGAAGTTCAATTTTTTCATTACTTATTACATCATGATTTTCTCATCTTTTACAATCAATAGAGCCTTTAAAAATCAGCAGAGCAAGAGAATAGTCTAACAAAGAAATACAAACAATTCTGTATAACCTATAATAAAGCATACAGCAAAAATCAATTTCCAAGCAGTTGTCAGCATGGCCTGATTATTATTTCTTAAACAGTACCCGACTAAAGCCATTGTGTTTATATGATTGTCATAGCAACATAGCTTGTACTAAATGTTCAACACAGAAAAGATTTGACTTACTTCTAGTCTCAAACCAGCAGATATGCTATCCAAGCCTAAAGTAACTTACAAGGCATCCTCTATTATAAAATATCTGTAAAGCATGACGTTCAAAGCCTACCTTCTATTGCTTTCATCACAGATTCTAAAGAGACAAGTTTTACTTTTCTATAGCTAACACTATCTAACCAGGTACTGTTATGTCAAAGTCCTAACTTTCTTTTCAAGCAGTTTCTGCTTGGCTGCTCACAGTCAGAGAAAAAATTCTCTCCTTGTCTCAAGGCTTTGGCCAGATGTCTTCTTTCAATGTTCTCTATGGGAAAATATTTTCCAGTGTGAATTTCATTAGGGCTGAGAAATAGAAAGAAAGACAGTTTTAGGAGAAAAAGCAGATATCAAAGTAATTTTTAGGCAAGATTACACCTGGATCATACATAATATTTAAGGGCAGTAGTGATCAGCCAGAGATCTTTGGAACTTCATCAAACAAAGCCTCAACAGCTGTTCTGGATGGCTAGAGATCATGCTGGACAGTCAGGGGTCTCTGGAACATTGTCAAGCGGAGTCTCTATGACTTGTCCTTATGTCTCTAACACTGAAATTTATTTAAATGCCCAAATGAAAGTTCCAAAGATGAAAAATACATTCACAGAAAGGAAAAATGAATTAGATGGAATTAATGCCTGAATAGCTGTTATAGAAAAAAGACCAGTGAACTGGAAGACAAAGAAATAAATACTAAACAAAGTGAAAACACAGGGATGGAGGAGGAGCGTTCAAATGACAGAGCACTAAGTACACTATGGGCAGTACCAAATGACTTAATGAATTCATAATTAGAGCATTTAAATGAGGGGAGTGGCAGTTTTAAGAAATAACTTGAAACTCCAAATTGATTAACAGCTGTAAACTCAGGTTCAATAATCTTAAAAAAATTCCAAGCAAAAGAAACATGAGAGAAAAGTAAAGAATATACCCACCACAGTAAATTAACAATAGAATCTTGAAAAGCAGTTGGCATGGGTCAGATTAAGCTGTAATAGGTTGAAGGCATGTTTAAAGAGTAAAAAACAATAATAAAGTAATAAAATAGGCTGGAAATCAGGAAACATAGTCAAGTAGAAAACAGACAGCAAAGTGAGATCTTAAGCCCAAGTGTGTTTACATCAGGTGTAATGGTCTGAACACTCAGAGGTCAAGCTCAGCCTGGAGGATTGCTCAGTCTGTTTCATGCTTGGGGGCCAGAGTTTGACTCCCTGAAGCCATGTTTTTTTTTTTGTTTTTGTTTTTTAAAGCACAGTGGCATATACATGTAACTCCATTGCTGAGCAGGCAGGTCCTGATGCTCAGTGGCCAGTCAGCCCAGCAAACTTGACAAGATTCAAATCAGTGAGAGATGGATCTCAAAAAAGGTGGATGTCCTCTGAGGAATGACACCCAAGATTGTCCTTTGACTGCCACACCTATACATGTGCATGCACACTGCACACACTTAAACTAAAATAAAAACGATGGGAAAATGTATACTATGCTAATACTAACCCAGAATAAACAAACCCACAGTATTTACATTAATAACATACAAAATATATTTTCACAGCAAAGAATATTGACCGGGGTTAAAGGAGTTCTTCATGATGAAGCAGTCCGGTTATGAAGAGAACATAGTAAATGTTAATCCTAGTACCCTAATAGCCATTGCACATTGATGAAACTAAAACCATGCTAGAACTGTGGGAGCTAGAGTGATGACTCAGAGGTTATAGAGCGCCGGCTAGCCTTCCCGAGAGAGAAAGCAGGTGTCATCCCAGCATCTGCATGGGGCCTCACAACCATCTGTAACTCCACTTCCAGGGCATCCAAGACCTACTTCTGGCCTCATGCTGTGCACAGGTATACTTGCAGACGTACAGAACCCATACAGACAAAAAAGAAATCATAATGAAAAGGTTTGCTAGAACTGCAAGGATAAATTAGACAAATCCCGGTGGTCATGGCTTTAAATATCCTTCTTTTCATAATTCATAAAACTGAATAGATTGAAAAATATGAAATGCATAAAAAATCAGATAACTAACAACTAACTTGACCTAATTAACATTTTTAGAAAACCGTGCCAAACAAAATTCTAATCTTTTCATGTGTGCACGGAACACATACCAATATAGACTGAACATTGGGCCACAGAATAGCAGAAAAGATTTACATTTATACAACATTTATTCTCTTACCTGCAAGGAAATTAAATTGGAAATCAATAGCAAATCTTTGGAAATTATCCTTTAATGCTTGGAACGCAAATAAAACGTTTCTGTACTTTATCCTAGCCAAGGGGCAGAAAAGTAGTTAAAACATCAAAATAACTGATAGACCAAAGAATGAATGAAAACTCAAATGCTCAATAATTTTAAACAGAATGAAAGTAAAATTAGTGTACTAAAATGTGTGAGATACAGCAAAAACAGTATTTGGAAGGAAACTTATAATGTGGAGTATCACTTTTAAAGACAGTAGCAAAAATGATACAAAACCATGAGTTCAGGATATATGCACTGTACTGTAAGAATTCCTGTTGGAAGGTCAAATGCAACTCAAAAAGTTAACACAGAAAGCAAGGAACTAGGAAAACAAAGAGGAAAACTGGATCTTGGAGGTAAATACAGTTAGCAATACTTCTGTCAAGGCTGATGGTGAAAAGAGGCTTCAGGTCACAGGGACTTAGGAGACCAGAAGTTTTCATGCGTAGTTTGCAGGTGTGAAAAGATCACAAGGTAAGGTTAGGGATGTAGTGTTGTGGCTGAGCATTAGCCCAGCTTCCTGGCTTACTCCAGGCCCTGAGCTCAGTCTCTGGGACCACCAAAATAAAACATCTTTAAAATTAAAACAACAAAATGAAAAACCACAATAGCAAAAAACAAACAAAAAACCTAGAAGCAGCAGCAACTGTGATTATGTTTTCCTATAATGAAGGTGCTTGGGTGGAGGCAGGTTAGAGGTCATGAGATTAGGGCTAGGCTTGTCTGTGGTTCACAGAGTGAACTCTAGGCAGCCAAGGACTGTGTGCAGAGTCCTGTCTCAAAGCAGGAACCAGAGTTTAATAAACTGCTTTATGGCAACAAATGCAACTTCTTACAAGAATTGGACAAACTCAAAAACAAACAAAAAGCCAACAACCCACACACTCAAAAACTAATTTTCTTTTTTTAAAAGATAATATTTTTTTAATTTATTATTTATACAGTGTTCTGCCTGCATGTAATACCTGCAGGCCAGAAGAGGGCACCAGATTTCATTGTAGGTGGTTGTGAGCTATTATGTGGTTGCTGGGAATTGAACTCAGGATGTTTAGAAAAGCAGGCAGTGCTCTGAGCCATCTCTCCAGCCCTTTAAATTAATTTTCTGAAAACACACCTCCCAACCAAATGACTGGCGATTTCTGATGTAATGTAACCTACTTTTTTACATTCAAGAGAAAGGAGAATTCTTCCTGGTTTCTTTTTCTCTTTGGAGACAGGATTTTGCTATTTAAAATTACTCAGGCTGGTCAAAAAACCATCATCTTTCTTTCTGCCTAACCTCTCTGGCAATTCAGGTGTTCCTCACTAAACCTGTTTTGTTTTGGGTCTTTAGGATGCTGGGCAAATTCTTAACCACCAAGCTACAGTTTTGTACCCTAATTCATTAAAAAAAAAAAAAAAAGATAGCTCTATCTTTATCAAAACCAGACTCTGTCTTTGCATATATCTGAAAGTTAGTAGAGGGCATCAGGTCCCATTATAGATGGTTCTCAGCCACCATGCATTTACTGGGAATTGAACTCAGGATCTCTGGAAGAGCAGCCAGTGCTCTTAAACCACAGAGCGATCAACTCTAGCTCCCTAAATGATTCTTCTTTATTGACTTAATAATTGCTTGACTGAGAGGGACTATTTAGAGGCACAGATTGAATAAATTTATAGCAAGCAGAAATGTTTAAATTTTGTTTAAGTTTAAACAAGTGTTCAACTTTTAAAATATGTAAGAGTAAAGTATACTTTCGTCATATTTGTTGTACTTTCTTGCAGTCCATGTGACCGCCCTCGTGTCATTGAGTCCCTGAGAGGAATTGAAGTGGTTGATGTTGCTGCTGGTGGAGCCCATAGTGCCTGTGTCACAGCAGCTGGAGACCTCTACACATGGGGCAAAGGACGATATGGCCGCCTGGGGCACAGTGACAGTGAGGACCAGTTAAAGCCAAAACTGGTGAGAAGGTACTGGGTTTAAGTGCCCAGACCCAGGCTCCAGTGTCTACTCATGCTGGAGTATTGAAGTGCATGGGGCAGTTTGTTTTTTGGTGCTGTTCTCTCTTTATTTTGGGGTCAGTGATTATAGTATGTTTTCCTGTTGATGGAAATGAACTGTTTTGCTACATATGAATGAGCAATACTCATGGTTAGTTCATTGAGACCCTGATGCCTTCTTCCTACAGTTCAGATTTATATTGTTCATATATAGAGAAATATATTTCTGTCTTAAATAAATGTTAAAATTCCCTCTCTGTAAAGTCTTAAACATTCATATAGTAGTAACACTATTATAAAGCCTTTTTTTTTCAGTGATCTCCCTGTGTACTGTCAGCTGAAACCTGCATCTCTTTTTTTCTGAAGGTGGAAGCACTACAGGGCCACCGTGTCATAGACATTGCCTGTGGCAGTGGTGATGCTCAGACACTGTGCCTCACTGATGATGATACTGTCTGGTCCTGGGGAGATGGAGACTATGGCAAGCTTGGCAGAGGAGGCAGTGATGGTTGCAAAGTGCCCATGAAGGTATTTCCTGTCTGTGCAACCCAGATCTCCAATTGCTTTCCCTTCAGTGTGCTTCTCAGGAGTGTTCTGTTCATTGCAGGAGGTACACTGGAGTAAAAGTGAGTGAAGGGGCCAGGACATTTGGATGCCTTGAGTGATGTTTGTGTCTACTTGGTAAAGGCATGTAATCCAGCTGCGTTTCAAAGAGCCTTTGGTTTTATTAGTTCGTAGGCTGGTTCTACTCACTTAAGTTTACAGTGGTAAATATGCCATCTAATGTAGGATATAGACTAGAGCTTGCTTCTAGTGGATACGATGGGTTTAAAGCAAAGAGAAGAACCCATGTGCTGCCAAGTCCATAGGCCTAAGTTAGGGCTTCATTGTGTTGCTTTTAGGGACTCCTCAGTTTTGTAATCCTGTTGGGCTGACTTGACTGTCTTTGGTGGGTGGCTGTAGAGATTGAGGGGAACAGTGTGTCTAGATCCTATTAGGTCACTGTGTTTTCTCTGTGCCTTGCAGTGTGTAAAAATGGCGGTGGTGTACAGTTGGGGTACTTGAAAGAAGACTAGGATTTCTGTATGCTCAGTATCCTTCTTTGCTGAGTACAGATGTGGAACAGAGTGACTTAGGTCACAGACATCCTGGCGTGGAATCTGACGTGGAGGTTCACCCCAGGAGCCCCTCACATAAGAGTACGGGGTCCAACCATATAGCTTTTGATTTGGAGTTGTGCTTCTCAGTGCAATTGCTATTTATTTCAGAATGACTTTTTTCTAAGTTATTTTTAAGTTTTTAAAATGAAGACACACAGTGAGGAATAACGGTATACACCATAGTCACAGTACTCTGGTTATTCTCTAAAATAAAATAAAAAAAAAAATCAAATTAAAATCCTCTCCCTTACTCACACTGAACACTGAATTTGTATCTCAAGGGGGCCCCATTTCTGTCATCTGTAGCCCTTCTTATAAGTTGCTTAGGATTTTTACTTTCATGAAAGGAAATGGTTTGCCTTGGACTACATTGACTAAGAAAGGCTTTTTACATTTGAGCATGAGGATGTTGGACATGGGAAAATCTGGAGAAGAATATTACTGATGGCAACTGTGATAGAGCAAGAGGCCCAGAGAGACTATTTAAGAGAATGAAGTTTTATTTAAGTTAATTTTAAATTATGGGAAATTAAGTAGGAAGACATACACAGAGATCACAAGGAGCAGAGTTCACTGGGTAAGAAGTGATGACCAGATAAGTGAGGCCTGATCGGATTCCTGGACACTGGATTTACAGGGTAGACACTGGGTGTTCATGGAGTCAAAACAGGTCACAGCATTGCTAACTGAGGGGGTGTTGATTACACTGACCTGGCCAGAGGACCAGGACTGTAGTTTTCCTGGACATGTGTCCCCTGCTGTCTGTGGCTGCTTCCTTGTGGGTCTCAGGGTCTGACAGTGCTGGAAGCAGATGACTGAGGACAACCACATATGTTAGAGACTACTACGTTCTTGTCAGTCTTGGGGAGAGGAGACTTTAGACTTCACCGTGACATGGCCTGGGTCTTACTATGCTACGTCACGGTTCTGTTTCCTTCCTAAAATTACTTTGGTTATGTTAGGTGCTAATACTGTATTAACTACTCGACATGGGTACAGTGTTTCAGAGTTCTTACTAGGTGAAGCCTGTCTGATTGAGCCTTTTTTCTCTCTAGATTGATTCTCTCACTGGCCTTGGAGTAGTTAAAGTGGAATGTGGATCTCAGTTTTCTGTCGCTCTTACCAAGTCTGGAGCTGTTTATACATGGTATGTCAGACTCTGTACAATCTTACTAAAACCATATTTTAAAGTTTTTGTTTGATGGGCATTTTGCCTGCATGTATGTCTGTATACTATGTGTGGCTGGTGCCCACAGAAAACAGAAGGAGGACATCATATCCTCTTGGAACTGGATTTAGAGATGATAAGTGAGCTACCATATTGGCTTTAAGAATTGAACCTGGGCCGTCTAGAAGAACAGCAAGTTATCTTGATTGTTGAGACATCTCTCCAGCCCCTAAACCCACTGAAACTATTTTAACTGCCTTCTTGTTGACTTCTGTGACAGGCTATGATTTGGGAGCTGGAGTATAGAACTTACACCATGAGGGCAGCAGGGTAGAATGCAGAATACCATAGCCCAGTAAGGCGCATTCTTTTCTTTTATGCAGGGGCAAAGGTGATTATCACCGGCTGGGCCATGGATCCGATGACCATGTCCGGAGACCTCGACAGGTCCAAGGGCTGCAGGGGAAGAAAGTCATTGCCATCGCCACTGGCTCTCTGCACTGTGTGTGCTGCACAGAGGATGGTATGTTCAAGCCTGACATTACAGAACTAAGGCCTGTAACTACTCTAAGATTGCCTAACGTAATTTGTGCTATCCTTCTAGAGACTAAGGGCAGGGTTTGACCCCATCATCCTCAGTCTCTGGTGTTATACTCATGAATATGTTGTACTGTGTGGCTATGCAGAAAGGCCTGAGACACTGTCCTCAGACAGGCATGCTGTGGGTTAGCCATTGGCATCTGGGAACTCTGTCCTGATTGGATTCCCTCCTTCCTATACTATTTGCATAATGTAGTCTGTTCTGGCGCCTGCTTTCCTCTGGGGTCTGGAGCTTAGGTTGTGCCAGGTGACCATCGTCTATCCCAGTAAAAATTCTGACTATGTCTGTAGCCATCATGCTTGGAAAACTGTATTTTACAGTAGTCATCACACTGCAGTAGTGGGACAGTAGTGTACTGTGCACAGTCACTTGGACAGCACTGTAGAAGCTGGCTTCTTCTGCCTTTGTCCCAGGGATCCCCTTGCCTAGTTTTGCCCTAAGGCTTTCCATATAGCAAATCATAGCCGTGAGTGTTGAGTGTTTATGTTGAGGTGTATGAGTAAGTGCTAGACGTGGGTCCTAGGAAGTTTTGAGGACTTTGACACAATAGTCAGAGACAATCCAGATGGAATCAGGGTTGTTGAACAGCATACTTTGCAGTTTGGAAATTCTTGTTGGTTAGTGGGAAGTCTCAGCATGGTCACTAGGTCTTTCAGATCAGAAAAGGAGACAGCAAGTCAGAGAGGTGCCTAGAAAGGCACAGAGAGATCTACAAAGTGAGGTACTCTGGGCCTACTCTTGCTGGCTTTCAAGTTGGAGATAAGAGTTGGCAAATGTGGGTTCAGAGGCTGGGACCAGCAGCCAGCTGATAGCCAGCAAGGAAACAGAATTTCCATCCTACAAACAGCTGAATTATTCCAACAGTTTGAGCAAGAAAATACTCCCTTAAGGCCCTGTAGGACTACTAAGTGCACTTTTCAGCCAGGAAAACCATGAGGGTTTGCTGTGGCACTGCAGAGCTAGCCCCCAGCTTCCACTTAAACAGCCTTTCCAAGGAGTGCACCTTTTGAAGCCGTTCATAAGTTGTATAAACATGTAGCTTTTAATCAGTCATTGATGGGAGGATTTCATACATGAATAAGCAAGTTATATGGCCTGTGACAAAATGACATTGTAGTTCTTGATGAGTAGCTTAGGATATACTTTTGAAAAAGTCTAGTTCTCTACTTTGTAGCCACCTTTATCTCAGTCATCCCACATCAGAATGCAGTACACAGAAAGCTAAGAAAGCCAAGAAAGGGCGAGGAATAATCAGAGTCTTACTGGCTAGGCCACACTGAGGGCAGCTTTTATGTGATTGGCTCTGAAACAAATGACCGCGGAACTCAGGAGAACATGGCAGAGAACATGTGGAGGCCCAGAGCGAGGCCCTGAGACAGGGTGCTGGCCGGCACACTCACTTGCTCCCGTTCCTCCTGACACTCACGTCCATCCACATGTACCGTCATGGAGTTCTGCTCTGTGGTGCTTCCTTCCTCTTCCTGGAGTTAGACTTTTCTTGTGTTTCCTTTGAAGATTCACTTGTATGGTTGTTTGTTTGTTTAAGATGAGGTTTCATTTTGTCCTGTTGGCATCTAATTTGTTATGTAGCTGAGGATGACATTGACTGAATCTCCTGTCTTCACCTCCTAGTGATAGATTATAGGTATGAACCACCACTCTCTATTCCAACTTGTACTTCTTCTTCTTCTTCTTCTTCTTCTTCTTCTTTTTTTTTTCAGTGATGGTTTCATTGTTAAAAAAGAAAGTCCTCTGAAGTGAAAGTATTTATCCTTGGTTTTAGCCCAGGAGTCAGGTGAATGTTTATTACCATGGAGTGGACTGCTGAGACAGCGCGCGCGCACACACACACACACACACACACACACACACACACACACACACACACACACACACACACACACCAGTGCTGTGGCCATTAAGATAACATTTCATCACCACACTTTGGCTTTCACAGATAGAGAACTCTGCATGGTGCTTCATGCCCTGAGATGGGTAGGCTGGGTGGCTGTGGATATTGGGAAATGTTATCTTTTTTAGTTGAGTGGGAGATGGGAACTGAGGCTGGGGGAGATTTGTGGAGACATTCATATATAAGCACGTATACCTCAACAGTGAAGCTTCTAATATCCTGTCCAGAAAACAGGCAAGGACCCCTGGCTCCCTGGAGTGTGTAAGTACCCTACCCCTGGAGCCCATGCTGGCCCATTTTTCCAGCCCTCCTGACTTTCACTTCTAGTGTGACACTAGCAGGGTATGGAAGGTTCCTTTTGATATTCATATGACAGATTCCTTCTCCCATGTGTTAACATCCCTGATAAGTTTCACAGTACTGTTTGAAGAGAGGGCTCCCCTCTGTGGGTAGGTGTAGTAGATTCAGAGATGCCTCATCCTTACTTGGATCCCCGCAGGTTCTGGCTCTGTAACTATGTATGAGCCACGTAACTTTGAAACAGTTCTGCTCCAAAAACATCACATCACGTCACCTTCCACATTGAGGATGGTGCAGGACCCGACTGCTAGCCACTCGTGGCCCAGATCAAGGAGATATCCTAGACAGGGAGGCTGACTGCCTCCTAGATGATGGCAAGTGTGGAAATGCCCCCTTCAGGATGCCTGCAGGGACACTATAGCCTTGACCAGGATGGTGATGATCTTAAGAAAGTCTAGGGATGCTCCATAGAGCTATATCTAGAGCTGCCTCCATCCCATACCTGTTGGTTTGGGATGGAGCCGATGGGCAGGATGAAGCAGCTTGTGTGTTTGGCCGTACCACTTTCCACAGATTTCATCATCAGGGGCAGTTACAGAGCTGTGGGCAGGCTTATCACGAGGCCTCACAGGAATCTATAGGGGTTTTTGGTGCTAAAGATGAAGTAGACGAGGGTATAATCAGGAACCTCTGGATGGTGTGGCCTAGCAGGCAGTTTAGAATGTATTTGCCAAGGCTCATGAAGAGTTGGCAAATATATTTCATCTCCTCAGTCTTAGTGGCCACAGGAACAAAATGTCCATGGGAACTACCATATAACCCAAGAGACCAGAACCATGGTGGCATCACTGAAGAAAGGAATGAACAGTTTGCCATCAGGCCCCAGCTTCCTCAAGGCCACACAAAAGATGATGGCAAACACTACCAGGCCCAGGATGTTCATGCCCTTTACCACACATCCCAGCTGGACCCAGCTGCCTTGGTCTCTCTTACTGTACAGGTGGCAGCTTGCTGTACTTTATACATGTTGGACACATGCAAGGTAGCTTAAGAGTATAATGCAGCAGACACCAGCTTGGAGGAAAAAATATTCCTCACACAATTAGGAAGGAATACAACACCTCTTCATATCTCTAACCAAGTGTTTGACGGTGGTAGAGGAGGCCTCCAGTAGCAGTGCCAAAGGCAAGCCCACTCTGAGTACATTCAGAAAAAGAACAGTACCCATGCACGCAAAGGCTCTCTGGTCCAGGCTGGTGGCACCTCCCATCAGACCACATACCAGGGCGGTCAGCAGGCACAGCAGCAGCTCTCTGGGAAAGGTGGGGGAAGGGGAAGGCGGTCAAGCGAGTGCACACTGGGGGTAAGGAGGTCATTGTCCTCAGCACTTAAGCACTCCTGCCACCAAGACCTCCTACATAGCACCATGCCAGCCACCATCATGAGTAGCACCAGCAGGTGGGCACAAAGGCAGTGTGCACCTGGTCATAGGAACTGCTGCAACCACCTATTGCTCTGTGGTTCTGTCTTGAGCCCAGCCTGGGGCAGCTGTTTGCAGTAGGACCCACACCTACCACCTCCTTGGTGTCAGCACTTAAACTGAGCTGCAGCACGGAATTTCCTTGAGAGCCTAGAGGTTCTGAGGATAGAATTGAGGCTGAAACTTTTGAGGATGCCTTGGATTTAGGTGTCCACAGGCTCTTGGAGGTTGGTGTGTTGCCTGTGCGACTAAGCCCCTTAATATTTTCCCATGGTGATAGATCCCAAAAAGATTAGAGTTGAGAGCCGTGGGTTAGATTTTGGTGTCAGGGGAGGCTGGACATTGTGGATCCAGGAGTTCTTCAGGGCTGGAGATAGATGTCTTTGGCTCTGGGAAGGCTTGAGGGTGCCTAGGTGGCTAATGTCTGCAGGAAGCTCAACTCAGGTGCTGTAGATCCAAGATGCCTGGCTCCTGGATGCTGGGATCCCAGGTCCTGAGATACTAGGGCAGGTTGCTTGGATCTTGGGCACTGGATACCAGAGCCCAGAGTGGAATGGACTGGAGAGAAAATTCAGATTCCTACCTACAAAAAGACGGGGCCTGGGAATGTAGGCAGTGGGTCTTTGCTTTTGGTCTTAAGTCGTCCTTTTAAGTGACTTACAGTTTTGTTTGTTTGTTTTGTTTCATCACTCACGTTAACACCAACCACTTGCTCAAGTTATGTCTGCCACTGTTTTCCTATGTGGAAATGGTTTGTAATTACTAAGTATTTGTAAGAAAAATAAAAAATCTACTTGAATGTCCCTTTTCTCATCCAGTATTTTCCTAGATTATTCATTTGTTATCATTTTTACTGGCCGATCCTGAAAGTTGGATCATTTAGTTGTTTGTGTCTCTGTGGGACCCATGACTTTCTGATATTGTTTGGAACCAGAGTTTATTCTGGCCTTCTCTTTGTCTACATTTATAACTCCTTTCTCTTCTAGTGATAAACCTGGAGTCCATTACATGCTGTTACTTATATTAGTGTTCAAATTATGTCCTGTTTGGCTGATTTTATCTCCTTATGTGCCTCATTAATACTAATATATGCTTCTTGGGACAGAAGATGGTCCCACTTCATCTTTCACATTTCAGTGCCCCATACCTGCTGTTTTCTTAAGGAACTCTTATTCATTTAGAGACTGGTATGTAAAAGATAGGTCCAGGTAATGAATATGATCATTGAAATAGGGATCAATGCTTTCCAGATCACCTTATCGTTGGAGCCAGGAAACATATATGTTAAAAGCACACATACTTGCACTTTGTGTCTGTGGTTGAAGAGTGCATTCACACACGCACCCCTACTTCTTTCAGCCCCACAGGACTCATTCTGGCCTGTTTGCTTTCCACATGTATAACTCATTTCTCTTTTGGAGTTAAACCTTGATTTTTGTGTCTCTCATATAATGGTTTAGTCAGTCTTCACTATGTGACCAGTATCCTACAGTTCTTTTTGTCCTCCCCTCTGTGGGCTTGTGCTTTGTCATAGGCTGCCACACAGCCACACAGATCGATGCACTGGAAGCTTCCTTTTCTCAAATCCTCCCTTACCAGTGTGTGCTTTGCGGAGACATCTTCTGAGGATTCATGCTTAGACACTAACCCTATGACATTAAAAGTGAATTCATGGAGAGCAGGAAGGGGCAGGACATAGGCCTATTGCTCTTTATCACACAGTCATGCTATTTGAGAAAGTGATGCTTAATGGCTGCATGATCCACCCTGAGGAGAGAGCCTCATATCTGGTCTACTTAACACATGACCTTAGACTGTTTTTGTGATAGTACTTCACAAAAGTATGGATCCAGCATGGATCCCGGAAATATGATGAATATTGTGAATAATGAAGCCTATGCCTAGGTTATGAGTAACTAGGGAAGGGTACATATCTCTGGAACATGGATTTTGTTCATCTTAAAATGACTTTTCTTCCTCTATTTAGCATTTATTCATCTTAAAAATTGACTTTTCTTCCTCTATTTAGCATTCAGGAGCCGTTTAGGTTGTTGGGAATATTTCCCTAACTTTCATATTACTTGCTCTGATGGAGAAATACTGCTATTACGTACCTGGTTCAGTGAACTAATGAAGCTGACCAGGCTAGAGAAGGAATGTTGACCAGCAGGGGTTATAGTGTCCTGGGAGCAGATACTTTGATATGTGATCAGTATGTGCTGACAGGTAGAAGCTGATGCTTACAGATGTGACAGGACAGAAGGGGTGTAAGTATTGCCATTGTCATGGGAAGACTTGGAACTGTGCGTTCACTGCTCCTCTTACCTAAGTTCTTTACGTTTACTTCATTTAGGTGAAGTTTACACATGGGGCGACAATGATGAAGGGCAGCTAGGAGATGGAACAACAAATGCTATTCAGAGACCTCGATTGGTAGCTGCCCTTCAGGGTAAGAAGGTCAACCGTGTAGCCTGTGGTTCTGCACACACCCTCGCCTGGTCAACCAGCAAGCCAGCCAGTGCCGGCAAGCTTCCTGCTCAGGTCAGTGTTACCTCGGTAGGCGTGCCAGAATTGGGGCACATTGTGACAGTTAACCATCATGCAGGTAGAGCCACACATGGCTCATTCTTTCATTATGTATTTATAGAGGTGTTTCTTTGATAACAGTTTGCTTCATAATGCCATGAAAAGTGCTATTAAGAACTGTAATATTGGGCTGGGAGCTTAACTCAGTGAGAGTGCTCACTTGCTTGGCATGCATGATGCCCTGGGTTCAATCCCCAGCACATCAAAAAGGATAGAAAAAACGAGCCTCAGTACTCATACCAAACAACATCATCTGTCCAACAGTGGTTACTTTCTGCTCTGCATGTTGTCAACTATATAAAATCATTGATAGTATGTGCAGCCTACGTGTTTCTTGGTAAATATAGTTCTGTAAACTAACATTATTTATCTCAATCAGGTTAGCTTGAAAGAGCATAATGAGTTTGACGGACTAATCTCTGTATTAATAAGGCTGTCTTCTTGGCTTGCTGTGCTTTTGCCACTTAGTGGACTCAGTGAAACTTTAATGTTTCAGGTACCCATGGAGTACAACCATTTACAGGAGATCCCCATCATTGCCCTAAGGAACCGACTGCTGCTGCTACATCACATCTCAGAGCTCTTTTGTCCCTGCATCCCCATGTTTGACTTAGAGGGCTCTCTTGATGAAACTGGACTCGGGCCTTCTGTTGGGTTTGACACACTCCGAGGGATCTTAATATCTCAGGGAAAGGTACTTTGTAGCAGTCTGTGGAACAGGAGCACTGTGACCTTCAGTGGTCTTTTACTCAACAAAAACTCCTTATTTTGGGACTATAGATACAGACTTTATTTCATTCAGCAAGTGGTTTTTGAGTGTCTGCTACATGCTAGCCAGTTCTAAGTCCTTAGACCATGTTCATAAGAAAACAGCCATGAAGCCAAGCCTCATGCCTGTGGTTTTCTTTGCCTCCCTGACCTTGAGGGTTTGTGCTCAGTTCCACTGACACAGGAGGGGAAAGTCCATAGGTAATTTCTTCTCCCACATGTCCAGCAGAGGGTTGGGGATGTAGAGAGAAGCTCTGTGTCAGGTTGTGTGAGTGGAGATTCCTTGCCAAGTAGTGATTTAACAGGGACAGGAAGTGGACAAAATCAGGAATGCTGGCATCTAGAAGTCATGGGATGGGTTTTGACCCAGTGACTTTATATTAATCAGAACCTCTCTGGCTGAGAAGTAAAAGGTTAAGCTGCTGATTTCAGGCAGGCAGTTTAATGTGATCGTAGAGGGGCTCAGCACAGCAGGTGTGGGAGCACAGAAGTGTGTTGAAGAGCCTCTGTACCCTGATTCTTTGATATATGTTGTTATCAAGGGGTCTAGTTTGTTCTTACTGATAAAATAAAGTTTAGACATTTTAGAGTGATGTCCAAACAGTTACTCTCTAATAGGATGGGCTTTGCTATACTGAACAGGGGGGCTGTGTCCAATTTATGTCCATTGTGCCTGAGGGTGCTGAGCAATAAAGATGGTATCTACGGGAAGATGCTCTCTCTGCTGATAGGTGTAAGAAAAAAACTAATTTCAACTGTTTTTCCAATAGTTAAAAAATAGCAAGGTTGATTCTGTCATCTTTACTTTGTTTTATCCTTCAAAGAAGAGAGGACAGTAGGCAGCAAAGGGGAAGAAAGTCTTTTCTTGTAGAGAGGGAAGAACATTAAGAGGCAGGATGCAGCCTGCAGGCAGTACAGGCTGCAAGAACCTCTGGGACGGGCTCTCACTAAGTTGAACATGGGACCACGTGGACCATGTGTTGGGGTTCCTACACTGAGGCAGTAACAGTAGAAGGCAGCATACAGTGTGTGTCTGAAGGGCCCCAAGCAGCTGCGCAGCCTCTGCTGGACAGGCTCTGGATAGGTGTTATAGGTGGCATTGCAAAGGTATGAAGTCTTATTGCTTCTGATTCAGAGTACCAGTGAGGAGTTGGGTGTGGACATGGGAGATGGAGGCAGGAGAATTGTGGGTTTGAGACCGTCCTAGGTTACTGAATGAAATCAGAGCTAGTGTTGGCTGCACAGCAGGAATTGCAAGACCTTTTCTTAAAAAAACAAAACGGGACTAAAGGAGAGCTGGGCAACCAGGGATTCAGAGCAGGAAAGTGCTCTCTTGGGGGAGAAACTTAGCCACAGGTGTGAGTAGGCATGCAGGAAGGCAGGTGGAGGTGAGGTACATGGAGCATGGTGGTAGATGTTTTCTACCATTAAAACCAAATCTCCTCTAACCTTTAGTGCTTGCTGGGGTTGCCTAATGTCTCACTTCTGCTGTCTGGGGTTGGACTTCCTTAGAGTCTGCTCTGAGAGAGGGGCTTAGGGTCTACAGGAGGTCCTTGTGCTTCTGCAGGTCTCCCCCTCCCCAGCTCTGAAGGAGGGCACTGTTCCTACCTTAGCAAAGAGGCTCAAGAGCCACCAGAGGCTGTTTCCTTTGAATGCCCCTGAAGTGTTCCTTCCTGGATGATGCCCAAATCCTCACTGGCTTCTTCCCTTAGATACCATTTTACTTGCTATCTTCATCCTGGTTTCTTTCAGTGTGTGCTTAGAGTATGTTCCCCACCCCAAGTCTGGCTGCATCCGTGAGTTCCTTGACTCAGCTGCTCTGTGATGCAGTAAAGAGGTTCAACATCAGTCCTTGCTGTTCTTGCATTTGTAGTTTGGCAGGGAATCCTCACTCTGTTTGCCAGGCCTCAGCCCTCTGGTCTGTTCTTCCTGAGGGACTTGCTTCTTTGCTAAACTGTCAATCATGCTTGCCAGCTCTCCAGTTCTCTACACAGCTTGCTAGGCTACTTGCCTCTGTCACACCACCTGAAAAGAAGCCGTTTTCTGTTCTCATGGAAGTCTGACTTTTAGAAATAGAGTATATAAAACAGTAACATGGTTTCTTTAGGCACGATGATTTCTATTTTAGACTCTAAACTCTGTCTATTTTTCATATTTTAGGAAGCAGCTTTCCGAAAGGTAGTGCAAGCAACTATGGTGCGAGATCGTCAGCACGGGCCTGTGGTGGAGCTGAACCGCATCCAGGTAACTCCCTCCCTCTGTCTGACAGTTGTAGAGATAGATGATGCTTGCATGGTGCAAGAGGCATCCCTGCAGTCTTTTGTTTGTTTGGTTGGTTTTTTGGCTTTTTGAGACAAGGTTTCTCTGTGTAGTTGTAGCTGTCCTGGAGCTCACTCTGTAGACCAGGCTGGCTTTGAACTCACTGAGATCCATTTACAGTCTTGAAGCATGACAGCATTTGTAGGTTTATGAAGTAGGCTTTCTGTATGTAGTGTTCTGTGATGCAGATTTGGGGGCCTGGGGGATATTTTTGTTTATATGAAAATAAGAAATATTTACTTAGCATAACCCAAAAGCACAGCCAAAGAGAAATTTTAAAAGGTAAAGTGGGAAGCAGACATATTTTCCCCACAAGGTGATAATGGCCACTCTTGTATGTAGCCTTTGTATGTTTATTATCCACAAAGCTAAGTCACTCTTGTAAATTGCTGGGTTTTTTTTTTTTAACATGTAACAGTTCACATACCTGTAAGCCTTGTAACCTCATGACTCTGAGAGTTTTCCAGTTTATAAGCCAGTATTGCAAACATGTCTCATGAAAAAGAAGTAGAAAGCAGGCCATTTCTGAATTAACACTGCTTCTGAGTATACATACACTCATACTTTGAAAGTTTTCATTAAAAACACAGAGGAATCCCAGTCAGTGATTAGGATAGTGCATGGCACTTGACCTTTAATACGCAAATGAAATTAGCCTCGCCTCTTAGATCAGAAACAGCAAGCCATGAAGAACAAAGTCTTTGTTACTGAACCTTTGTATTAACACATGATTTTTATACTGATGTTGATTACATGACAAGAATTTTTTTTCTGAATTGTACTTGGGGGCATTTTGGATTAAGAGATCAAACTCTTGTCCTTTGTTGGACAGCACATGTGACCACATTGGTGGAACTGGTGTCTCTAGTGATGAACGTCACAGTATCTAGTGTTAGCTGTAATCTGGTCATCTAGTTCCACAAATAAATGAACTGTTTAATTAGGCCCATAAAAAAGCTTTTATTTCCCCACCTTGGATGACGTGCATTCTGAAGTTTGCAAGACAAGGAAAACTGTACATTCCTAGGTCAGGTTCCTGTCTTAGGCCTACAGGCTCCCTGGAGCCAAGAGTCTCACTGGAGTGTCAATGTCTGGAAGGATCAGTGAGGCCCTGACTTGACTGCCTGGAGCTTAGAGTCCTGCAGTGGGCATGCTGCTGCTTGCTGCTTTGTTGTTGTTGTTTTGTTTTATTTTTTTCCTGGCAAATTTTCAGTAATACTTATTTCTTACTGGTCTTTGTATCCCTAATTTTCTATTAAAAGATATTGATATATTGAAAAAATAAAAAAGCACAGAGACATGCTCAGAGCAGTGTGCAGTATAGACTGATATAGGACTCTTACACCATCTGTAGTCCTTGGGCGCCAGAGCCCTCTCCTGAGGGCACAAAGTTCTGCACAAATGTTGGAATAGAATTGTTTTCCACCAAATCAGAGTAAAGATTTAGTTAAGTCTAAATTCAGCATACCAGTACTGGGTCAGACTGGCCGTATGGTACCTCTGCTCTGATGTTGGCATCCATGGAGATGCTGCCTAGCACCAGCTTCATGAGACTCAGGAGGGATTAACACTACCTACTGAAGGGACTCAAGAGATGCATAGCCACCACCCACCATTACCGTCTTTCATCCCCTCCAAACCTGCTTCTTTCCTACAAGTGCCCTCCACTTTCCTGTCTGTGGCATTTGTGTGACCTACTGAATTTAATTAGGGTTGTTTGCATGAGCATGGGTGGGGCTTCTTTTCTGGATCCTGGGGAAACTTAGTAGTTACCAGCGGCTCTCCTATTAAAGAGTGTGACACCCTTTGCTCCTAGTAACCATTAACTATATGTAGACTGTCAGGGAGCTTGGGACATTGAGCCTCCTGGTGAGTTTCTTACTATAATGAAAATGCTGCTGCTGCTTGATACCAGGAAATTCTGAAAACTTGGTTTCCATAAAAAACATTTAACATGATTTTTTGGGTTGAGGAGGTCAGGGTTAGTTTTGTTGTTGTTGGTTTAATGGGGAGGATTGTTGAGATAGGGTCTTGCTGTATAGCCCATACTGGCCTCAGACTCCTGCCTTATCCTCCCAAGTGCTGGGTTTATAGTGTCATTACTCCTGGTTTAAACTCACTACATGCTCATTTTGCAAAGTTAGGAAAATTCAGATTAATGGTAGCTAAAGTCACCTGTGCTTCTGTTGACCAGAGAACGTACCACCTGTATGTAAGTTTATCTACTGTCAATGTTGTAAACATGTCCATATGGTGTTTTTTTTTGTTGTTTTTTTTTTTTTTTTAAGAAAACACAGGCAGATGGGCTCCAGTAGTTAGTTTTTTCTGTGGTTGTTCTGTGGAGCTAGGATGCTGCGGACGTATGCCTCTGCGTTTCTGAAGCTAGTCTCTGGGGATTACAAACCCCTTTAAAGGTTACTGTGCAGTTTAAAGGAAGTAGCCTTTGGAGGCATGTAGCTGAGTGTGTAATACAGAGAGAACGTCATTCTGTAGGAAATTACTGTTTTTATTGTCATTTGTCTTAGATTTCTACTCTTAATTGTGGTTCTTTGTGCTGTTGAAGAAAGATAGTGGCTTAAACTTGACCTAGAATTCACTGAAAGTTGGCTATAGATGGTGAATTTTGCTGGAGGATTCATAATAAAATATGTTCACATAGTCAATTTTTCTTAAACTTTTCAAGTTGTCATCATCTCAAACCAAGCAGTTGAGGCTAGAAACTAGGAGGAGCCAAGTCCATACCAACTTCAGTTTCTGGTCTAATCTTCCCATGTTAGTTTAAGATAAGAGACATGGCATGGAAGGTGAGTGTGCGGTGGGGACAAGGACACTGACCTAGAGTTGCATGGAGGTCAGCACACTGACGAATGGGGAGAAAGTTATCCATGGCTGAGGTGGTGTATCTGGCTTGGCCTATAGAGTACTTTGGCATAAATGTAGGTTCTGAGTATCTGTCTCAATCCACGAGAAGGACTGTGTAGTGAAGTGGTGGCAGTTGCCATTGTAGTTATTTGATGGTGCCAAGTAGGGAAGTCTCCACAAAGGCAGTGTTGCTGAGCCAGTTATTAACACCACCTTGCCTCCAGCCCTGTGTGAATAGTGATGATGATGTATGTCACTGCTTGAACATGTGTTGGTTCAGATGTCGCAGTTAGGCTGCTGTGGTGTCACTAATGATCTGATGACTACGGTGGCCTCAGATGTTCAGAAAGGAGTTGCCTAGACAGATTTGTTTTGTGTAGTTCCTGCAGCAGAGACCTGTGTGCCTCAGCTCCTAGCGCATTAGTGCTGTGGCAAGGAAGCTGCAGAGTTTGCTACTGATTCAGAACTGGAGCTGTAGGGAAACCCAGGAGTGAGGTGCAGGGTTCATTAGTCAAAGCCATATAGTTAATGGTTACTGGTGGGGTGCAGGGTTCATTAGTCAAAGATTTGCTTTTGTTTGCTGGAGTAGTAAGGGATCTGCCCTTTCTTATGGGACCTGCTTATGGCAGAAGTCATCCAGGTGTTACATAGAAGGAGCCAGGGCATGTGAGAGGTGCTAGGGCAAGCCAGTCACCAGGTACCGATGGTCTCAGAGTATGAAGTGAAGGGGAGGAGTTTTGAGGATCTTAAAGGTGGGCCTCTCTACAGCTGCTTCCAGGCTATGTGTTTTCTGCTGCCCCAGTGTCTTACGAGTTTGATCTTTTTCTCCCTAGGTCAAGCGCTCCAGAAGTAAAGGTGGGTTAGCTGGTCCAGATGGCACCAAGTCTGTCTTTGGGCAGATGTGTGCTAAGATGAGCTCCTTCAGTCCTGACAGCCTTCTCCTTCCTCACCGAGTCTGGAAAGTCAAGTTTGTTGGTAAGATTTGGCTCTGCGTGCTTGGGAACTTCTGTGCTTGGGACAGGGAGGCTGGGGATGGCAAGCTGATGGTGCATGAGCATCAGGTGTGGAGGACCTGTTTCTGCATGTGCATGGAAACAGGAGTGTTGGTGGCCTGTGTGTTGCTCATTGTCCTTTCCTTCCAGGTGAATCTGTGGATGACTGTGGGGGTGGCTACAGCGAGTCTATAGCGGAGATTTGTGAAGAGCTACAAAATGGACTCACTCCCCTTCTGATTGTGACTCCCAATGGCAGGGATGAGTCTGGTGCCAACAGAGACTGTTACCTGTTAAACCCTGCCACCCGGGCACCCGTGCACTGCACCATGTTCCGCTTCCTAGGTGGGCCTCTCAGTTGTGTGTCATACTGCTGCGGAGGGCCTGTGCCACCCTTAAGTTAATGTAGCATCTCTTGTCTGTCTCAAAGCAACAGTGCATGTTATAAATACCCATGTTTAGCTTTTGAGACGTTAGCAATGAAATTTATGCGCAATGATTTTTGTGCATTTTACCAACGTTATGGAGGAGAAGAGATATCGCCATTCATTGTGCACCTAGTGTTAAGGACTTGATGGTGGTGAGCCGTCAGAAGCTGTGGCCATCTTTGTACAGCTATAAGACTTAAAGTTAGGCCATGTGTGGCTATGTGCTCAGTGCTAGATGCTCTCTTTGGCATACAGAGGACCTGAAATACTCTTAGGGTTCTAAACATATCTGAAACTCAGGGGTGCATGGAAAGATAGGGCCTTGGCAGTAGGTCTGCCCCTCCTTGTCTGGGTCTGTGCAGAGTGGTCCCAGAATGCTCCTTGTCCTACCACTACCCCTGAACAAAACATTCACCTTCTTGGAGGAATCCATCTCTTTCCTTTGCCATCAAAGAGACAAGAATTAGCTTTCTGTGGTCTAATCCTATGTATGCGAAAAGTTAGAAACTTGTGTTATAGGAAGAAAAGGAAGTAAGTTATGAGTAGGACCTGGTGTTTCAAGGTGGGCTTGGCTCTCAGTTTGTGTGGTACTGGTTTAGAATGCTTCATGGTTCCCAGTGCAGAGCTGATATGCCAAGGCATGTTTGAGTAAGCAAAAAGAAACTTCTCATCCGTCCCAAGGATATTCTGATCTTCTGTTTTGGTTGACCAGGGGTGTTATTGGGCATTGCCATCCGGACTGGGAGTCCTCTGAGTTTGAATCTCGCCGAGCCTGTATGGAAGCAGCTGGCTGGGATGAGCCTCACTATTGCAGACCTCAGCGAGGTGAATCATCTGGGATGTGGGTCTGGTTAAGGGTCTTGGGCTTTTCTGGGTATCTGACCTAACACTCATGGGTATACAACTTCCTAGTGCAGATAAAAGTGTGGATGTGAGAGAGTTGCTTTGTTGTGTGCGCTTTCTGGTGCTCAGCAACTGATAAGGCCTGATAGACAAGATCACTCTTGTGTGCAGAGCTGGGCCATACCTCAGGCTCCTAGCACTCACAGCCTGGTGTCCCTTAGCTAACTTGGTCTTTGTGCCCTTTAGAGTTTAGGGGAGTGTCTGTTACCCACCACCTAGTTATTTTCTCAGCAGTTAATTTAAGAACTCTGGATCTTTTTTTTTGGTCCTTGGATAAAGTACTTCCTAATAGAAGTATTTTCTTTTCTTTTCTTTTTTTGGACACCTGCCATGCTCTTGTACAGGCACATTTACAAGCAGACTAAGCCAGATATGGCTAGGTGTGCTTGGGGTAGACCTGGCTCTGTGATAGGGGAACAACCTAGGTTTAACATGTATTGTATTTCTCTTTGACAGGTTGATAAAGATTTTATTCCTGGGCTCATGTATATTCGTGACAATGAAGCCACATCAGAGGAGTTTGAGGCCATGAGCCTGCCCTTCACAGTGCCAAGTGCTAGTGGCCAGGACATCCAGCTAAGCTCCAAGCACACACACATCACCCTGGACAACCGTGCAGAGTATGTCCGGCTGGCAATAAACTACAGGTCTGTGATTATCTGTGCTCCAATTGGCAAAAGTAGCAGATTATAGTTACTTGGGTATTATGTTCTTCCAGATGTATCACATAGAAAAGTATGCTTTTTTTTTTTCAACTATTGCTGATCTTGGCTATGAATTTCATTTGGTGACTAGTGTTCAGGGTACTTATTATTTCCACTTCAAGTTTCTAGGTTTCAGTAAAATAGTGAAGTAAATAATACAATGTGCTCATTTAGTGGAAAGTCCCCAGAGATATCGGGCCTCTTTGTGCCGTCTATACTTTTCTTTGTCAGCTCTGTCAGAGACAGAGACATAGATGGGGCCATGCCTACACAAAGCATCCTCCACCAGACCCAAGCATGCCTGTGCCCTGGCATTATGGCTCCTGTGAGGTGTGGCACTGTCACTATGCAGCACTGCCATCTGACAGTGCTTCGAGTGTGTGTGGCTGTAGTTAGTCATTACAGTTGAGTCCTGTGCACCAGTCTAGGTGAACTCAGTAGTGTCTTGTATGAAGAGCGTCACCCAGAGCCCTCCTCTCAGTTCTCCCCTGTGGTATGTGTGGCTGCATAACTCTATAAAGTTTGTATAACCTTGGTACCAGCACAACAAGGTGCCCAGTAAATGCAGGTACAAGTGTAAGCAAGATTTGTTTTTTGTTTTTGTTTTGTTAAGACTCCATGAATTTGATGAGCAAGTGGCTGCTGTCCGGGAAGGAATGGCCCGAGTCGTGCCTGTGCCCCTTCTCTCTCTCTTCACAGGATATGAGCTGGAGACAATGGTATGTGGCTGCTTTGTGTGGCCTAAACCACCGTGGCACGTTAGCCCACGCATTATTTCATCTTTTACTTAAAACCTTCCACTTGGAAATCTACAGCTTGACTGTTGATCGTGAATGAAATGACAACACAGAGTGTACCCTCTTTCTCACTGCCTGCCTACTAGATGTTGAGGTTCAGGTGGTGTTCATCTGGGACTATAGGAACCTTGTTAGAGGGTGGAAAAAGAGGATTAGATTCATATTGAAATGAAAAAGGATAGACGTGTGAGCCTGCTCTAATAGAATGTCTTTCCTAGGTATGTGGGAGCCCAGACATCCCATTGCATCTTTTAAAGTCGGTGGCAACATATAAAGGGATTGAGCCTTCCGCATCCTTGGTCCAGTGGTTCTGGGAGGTGATGGAATCTTTCTCTAACACAGAACGCTCCCTCTTTCTTCGTTTTGTGTGGGGCCGGACAAGGCTGCCCAGGACCATTGCTGACTTCCGGGGCAGAGACTTTGTTATCCAGGTAGGCTCACCGAGCACGGTACTGATATCAGTGGAAGTGACTTGCATCTGTTCTGCTGTAGAGCAGTTGAGAAAACAGATTCTATAAAATGGAGACACCTAACTTCTGTAATTTGAAGACTTAGAACTTCACAATTACTGATCTTAGATACCATCATCTGTTTTTGCAAAGTGTAGTTAAGCTGTAACAGTACATTTTAGTGTTATACCAGCACATATAGGCTTTGAGTATACATATTTCATAAAGCAATTGTTTGGTTTTTTAGTTGTATCAGGTTGATCACTAAATATTAAGCTGAGAAAAATTGAGATTGCTCATACATTTGAGAGTAAGTTTGCTTTGTCTTAGAATTCAGTGGTCTGATGACTTAAACAAGCTTAATTTACCTTTTAAGGTCACTGAAATGGGAAAACCAGACCCAAACTGCTCTTTGTACTGAGACCGTGGTAGCAAGACAAGTCTGTAGCCAGGGTTATCAGAATGCCCAACTTTCAGGAGCATCTTTGATAGCAAACATAGTCTTTCTCCTAAAATAACAATAAAGAGTTTGTTTTGCTGCTTCCTAATAACTTGATCTATAGTTGCCAAAAGAGGGTTAGTGCTCTTAGAATGTCCTCAGGTGCTCACGTGCTGGGCCCCAGTCTCATGCCCCATTCACAGACTGCTGTCAGCTAAGTGACGCCAGTAGGATAGGAGATGATGGGGCAGGCTGCTCATTCGCCACCTTCATGAGACTGCTGGTGATGATCAGGAGTCACAGGAAAATTGGTTTGCTTCTTACATTGCAGGCCCTAAGGATGAGTTACCTGTTTTTATATGTAAAATTGGTTAGATTCTACATTGTCTTATATGTTTTTATTTCTAGCCCAACATAGTTTCTGTTAGAATGAAGTGAACACAGTAAGATAAATTGAGAGATTTAGTTATCCTTACCATCGTCCCTTACAATATTCTCCACCCACAGGTCCTGGATAAATACAACCCTCCTGACCACTTCCTTCCTGAGTCCTACACATGCTTCTTCCTGCTGAAGCTGCCCAGGTACTCCTGCAAGCAGGTGCTGGAGGAGAAGCTGAAGTATGCCATCCACTTCTGCAAGTCCATAGACACAGATGATTATGCTCGCATAGCTCTCACGGGCGAGCCAGCTGCTGACGACAGCAGTGAGGACTCAGACAATGAGGACGCAGACTCTTTTGCCTCAGACTCTACACAAGATTACCTGACAGGACACTAAGATGGAAGTGCCGTCAGGAAGAAACGTGACTGAGCAAGCAGGAAGAGTCTTGCTGTGTAAATTGTAAATGTCGAGTGCATTTGATGAGAGAGAGAGAGAGAGAGAGAGAGGGAGAGGGAGAGAGGGAGAGGGAGAGAGACTGAGACTCTGAGACTGACTGAGTGCTGTGTGGTAGGACAATGGGAAGAGAAGCCTGTGCATGAGGAACACTATGGGGCACTTCTTCTCCATAATGCTGCATTACCTATAGGACCCAGTGTTTACTACTACAATATAAATGTTTATATGGACACAGTATAGCATCACAAAAATAAAGCCTTTCTACTTGTGGGTGCAATAGATTCCTCCCTTTTTCCTTTGCAGTGTCATCTTGATTGTATATTGAAAATACTGTGTAATGATGAAATCTTATTATAAATATTTCAACTAATTTTACTCCGAATTTGTTTATTAAAAGCTTTTTAAACATTAAATTATTTCTTGAATGCATTTAGAAGTTACTTTAATCAGAACAGAAAACAAAAATGCCATTCAGTCCTCCCCTTTCCCTGAATACTGTTTTAGCATATGCATTATGTGATTGGAATTGAGGCATTTTGGTGGACAGTATCATAATTTCAATCATGGAAAGTGTACTATATTTAATGTTTGTGTCATGTATATGCCAAAATTTAATCCCCTATAAATAAAACATGTGTCACAAAATTGTAGGCTGAACTTTTTTAACCAATTAGACTAGCACATGTGGATCTGTTACAACCAAACCATACTGAATGACTGAGCACTGAAACATTTAGATAGAGCAGCTGCTCTCGGGCCAGAGGGGCCCAGGGACCTTCAGAGCACCTTCCTCTAACTCGCTATAAATGTGACCTCATGCCCAGTCCTCATACCAGTTCCCATTGGCCTAGGTCAGGCGCATTCTTGGTCTTATTGGCCATTGGGTGGGATTTTCTGCATGTGGTAATCTATCTGCAAATGGAAGAACAGAGTAGAAGACCTAGTTGATAGGCCTAGTATACTCGATCTTGAGATCCCAGTAGCTGATTGAGGCAAAAATTTGTAGTTCATGTTGGAAGGCAAGTTTTGCAAAAATAAATGATAAACTAAGATTTAGACATCTTTGATTTTCAGTCACAGCTTTTTTATATCAGCCCAAGAGGATACCAGAACAACTGTATCTTAACTTTAACTCATTAACTCATCCAACTTAAAATGAAGGCAAAATTCATTTTCATAGATCAAAATTTGTGCAGAAAACCTACTGTGGTAAAAATTGGCCATCTGAAAGGAGTACAGCTCTTTAGTCACACTTGACAGTATTTGTGGTGAGGTTTCACCCATATCTTGATTTGTGGATTAGTTGGTTTGATACATCATGGTTGTTTTTCTACTAATAAAAATGATAGTAGAATATATATTTAGAATACATGTAAAATGGCGATCTGCTGTAAGAGGAGTGTGGTACTTATAGTAATCTGCTTTCTGTTAATTATAGCAAAATACTTGTACCTGACTAGTTTCATAAAGAAGACAGATTTAGCTTTTAATCTTGGCACTTGGGAGCCTGAGGCCTCCAAGGATGGTAGATACAATGTCTACTTGGGCTACTGAGTGAGACCTTTCATCATTTTTCCTGGGGAGATGTTTTAAAAAAAAAAGTGCATTCACTTCAGATAGACACCAACAGACCAAAGGAAAGGTTCTGTTCAGTCCATTTTGGTAACTGAAGAGTTTATAGGAGTGACAGAAGCTTGCATGCATGACTCAGAAGGCAACTACATCACTGGGAGGTCCTCTGGGCAAATTATGGGTTACCCCAACACTGAAAAGGACCACCTTAGCAGCATGGAATGCACTGTGTGAGTCACCTGGTGGGGTAGGTATCTTTCCATTGCTATGATAAATAACTCAGAAAAAACAAGTTAGAGAGGAGATGTCTTATTTTGTCTTACAGATCCATCATCTAGGGAGCTCAGGCTCACTCTCAGGCTCACATTGAGCTGCCTTTAATATACAACTCAGGCCAACCAGCTTAGGAATGGTACTCTATCACAGTGGGCTGGGCCCTCTTGCATCAATTATCAAGCATGAAAATGACCCCACAGGCCACTCGATAGAAGCAGTTTCTCAGTTGAGGGTCCCACTTCCCAGAAGTGACAAAATGTGACAAGCAACAACAGCCATCACAGCTGGGCAACCTAAAGACAGCTCCCTCCCTCCCTCCCTCCCTCCCTCCCAGGCAATGGTTCAGCTCTCATATAACCTCAGAGAAAGAGATTTCATCTTTCTTGCATGAGCCCTCACTGGCCACTCATAACTATGGTTATGTTCAACCTGGAGAGAAGATACATAACACCTTGTCTTCCTCCAGCTCTTACATTCTACCTCCTCTTCTGTTGGTACATCTTGATGGGTACAGGGGTGATTGGATTGTTTTATTCCATTTATGGTTGGATGTTGGACTGCTATGCTACAGCAACAGACACTAGCATTTTGACTACATTGGAGCATCTGCAGTAACTGCCACCAGCTACTGTAAGATGTTGCCTTCCACTACAGCTGACAGCTGTATGGACATAAACACAGATGCTTAGAAAGTAATTTGATAAACACAGTTATACCTATTTAACAAAACAATAACTATAGCCACCGCACAGGGTATCGTGATTTCCCTACCTCAGGTTTGTTGTGCCAGATGTGAGTTTCCCCCCTATGGAGCTGGCTGTAAATACAATGAGAAAGTAACAGTTGTTGTAAATTACAGTATCAGGATCATCTTGCAAGACATGCTAGCAGTATAATATGCAAGGGTCTATGACCAAGCTGGACCATTGGTGACCATTCTCCTGCAGCCTGCGTGGCATGTTTTGGTACCAGCCAATGAGAACTTCTAGTTCAGGCCCAGCCTGATTTTTCTATGTCTTAAAACCTGCTGGGTAGTGTCTTTAATGATAGAGTGTCTGGGATTTCTAAAGGTCCGTTGCAAGCAAATGAGGATTGGTTTGCGGTCTGAAGCATCCCCTGGAAAAGTTACAGGCAGCTAGATTACTCAAGAGTCCCCTCCTATTAATTGTTCATCTTATATATTGAAATGACTAGGCTACAGCATTTTGTTCTGACTCCATTTTGTGTTTGCCTACCCAGTTCTCAGCTTTCTACCCTCACAACAGTCACCTCTACCTTGGCAACACACAGAAGATTTTCATGACCTTGACTACAGCCCAGAAGTACTAACCAAAGCAGGTAATGTGTATACAAACTTAATATAAGCTAAAATAACTAAAAGTAGTATAAGTCAAAAATAAATGTCATGTTGCATTTGAAATAATTACTACACTCTGCCAGATATGAATGTCTCCGTTTACTCTGATCCTCATCTAACTTTGATACAAACTATACTCTTTGTGGGTTTTGCCTTTAAAAAGACTGTGTCACTGAGCGCCAAGAAACTGAGGCATAAGCCTGCTCTTGGGCACTGGCCAATAAAGGACTGATACATTTTTAACTAGAATGGTTGTCTGTGTCTTTTTTGGCAGGGATTATTACAGTATAACGTCAGGAAGGTGAGTGATTTCTGAGAATATTGTGAAGGCTTGTGAACCCCACAAGCTCCACCAGCACTGTGATCCTTGAGGGTCCCCTGAGTCTCTTGAGGGTCTTGGGAGCCATGTACACCTTCCCTCTTCCCTGAGGAGGGCACCTCTTGAGGGTCTTCTGCACACAAACAAACCTCCCTGAATCAAGTTAGCAATAGTCATGACTATGACCCACCTGGCAGGAACACACAGCAGACCCTGCCTCAAAACAGAGTGGGAAGGAAGATAGCGGGGAAGGGATAATTTAACTCAGCTCTGGTGACGACTACGTGGTGGTTACTGTCACAATGGCATGCACTTGTACAAGGAAGATTGCATCTCAAGATGAGAGCCAAAGAAGCGTTGGTTGGCTCTTTCATAAAGAGCCTCTTGAAAGAACTAAGGCACAGCCTAACAACCTTAATCTCTTCTTTGGACACAGCAGTGACCCAAGAGCCTTTCACTAGGCTTCACCTCTCAGTTCCTTTCCCTTCTAACATTGCCCATCGAAGACTCAGCTTCTAACACTGATGACCCCTTGGGGACAAACCAAATTCAGAGCATGGCAATGCCTCGTACACTTCACCCTTATGATTCCTGTCACCCACTGGTTTCTTTGCATGAATGGACTTCACTATTGTCCCCAGCGGACAACAGTTGCCTCTCCACTAAGACTTGTGTGAGGTGAAGCAACTCTAAGAACTAGTAGGTGTGGGAAGTTTCTTATCAGGTTCTTATGTAGAGACGTTGGGGAGAGGGCTTTTCCTTCCAGAGGCTTGATCCAAGCACGACCTCAGAAGTTGGCCTTGCTGGCTCTGAAAGGCAGCCACCCGGGGAAGGTGGTGGGCGTCTTGTCTTGGCTGCTCTGTGCTGTATGATGTTTGCTTTGCAAACCCATTCCTTTGAAGGAGAGAAGTCTGTGGAATGACATTCCTCTTTTGAAATGCTTGAGTTCTTCCTGAAATACCCCTTTGAATTGCTCTGAGCTCAGTTAGTGGAGCTTGTAGGCTCCCAGAAATTCAAGGCACCCAGGCTTGAGCAATGTGCTGGGCGTCACTTCGTACATGGAACTATTCACAGTGTCAGGCAGGATTAATCCACGAGAGCAGCCGGGGCAACACGTGAGTGTGAGATGCCTGGGAGTGTAAGTTGGCCTTGTGGCCCCGGGGTCTTGTGATCCTTCACCAGTCTCCTTAATAATGTTCTGGCATTAACATAAGCTGGGAAATCCTTAACTTTTTTTTTTTTAAATAGCAAAAGACTTCATAGCAGTGATCTCTGCCTAAGAATATCCTTTCTCACTGAGCTTTTATTGTTTAGGCAGAATCCTTTTCAGTTGAGAACAAGGCAGGAAGAGAGCTGTGAATCCAGGGAGTAGAAGGTGCAGTCAGGGAGTGCAGGTGCTGACTGATCCAGGTTTCTTTCTCTGCCCCCTGCCCCACCCCCATTGCACTACAGGAAATAGGGTACAGAGTCACGACCTCTGGCAGAAGCCAGCTCCAAGGGGCTTCTGATCTCAGGGTGAGTGGATCTTGTGAACACTCCTTTCCTGTGGATTTGCACAGGACCAAACGTACACCAGCCACCTGTGGGTAGGGTGGAGTTGTGAAGCCAAAGTTGAGGTGACCAGGCCAGGGGTGGGAGGCTGAGAGTTGGAAGGCTCAAGGAACCTGGTGGAAGAGGGGGTGGAGACTGGGGAGGGGAGCTGTGGAAAGCTGCCTTCTTCCTGTGACTTGCCTGTCATCACATTTATGGTCCTGTTGCAGCTGTGGGTATATATATATGAAGACCAGGACAAGATCAGCAGGCACTAACTGAACTCAGTGGGTTATAAAAATCAACAAAAGGAGAGGCTATGGAGAGGGGAAAGGCTGTTTTGGCGGACTTTGGAGTAGATGAGATCAAGATACGTTGTGTAAATTGTCAATGCATAAATGATATTTAAAAATAAAAGTTAAAAAATGTAGAGGTTCGAGAGATGGCTCAGTGGTCAAGAGTACTTCCTGTTTTTTCAGAGGAGCCATGTTTGGTTCCCAGAATCCATGGCAGCTATAGTCACCTTATATTGTGAATATATCCAGCTTCAGGGCATCTAATGCCCTCTTCTGTCCTCTGTGGACACCCTCACACATGTGCATAGACACACACACACACTACACTACACTACACTAAATATTAAAATAAATCCTTAAATGTTTTAAAACCTAACTATTCCTAGTAGCCAAGCTCCACAGATGAATGATTCTCCCTAGAAGGTTACTAAGCTCCTCTTACAAGAAACCTTTTTGTGCTGTTACTGTGTGGACAGATCCAGGAGCCTCTGAGCTCCGGTCAGTCCCCATGTGGCGCCTAGCACCTGCAGCTAGTTTGCCTGTGTGTGGTGCTCCAGGCCGTTTCTGTGTGCAGAGAAGGTGTCCACATATAGTGGGCAGCCAGTTGCTTAGAGACTCTACTAGTGGGCTGATTCCTTTTCACAAGTCCCTTTTCAGGCTCTGATGGAGAGAAGTTGGGGAGGGGGCTTTCCCTGCCTGAGGCTTGAGCCAAGCAAGACCTCAGAAGTCCATCTGTTGGCTCTGAAAAGCATCTGGTAAGGCATGCCTGATCTGTCCGGTAGCTTCACTTATAGAAGCTACCCAAACATCTAGAAATGGGGCAAGCAAAATGGCTCAGCAAGTAAAGGCAGTTGCTGCCAAACCCAATGGCCTGACTTTGGTCACTGGAAGCCACATGCTGGAAGGAGAAAACTGACTCTTAAGAGTTGTCCCCTAATAACAATTTAGATGTAATATGAATAAATTAATAAAATATATTAAAAAACAGAGTTGACCCCTAGCTACATACGTCCTGTGACATGCATGAACACACACACACACACACACACACACACACACACACACACACACCACAAAATAGTTTAATTTTTAAAAAGTCTGTGAAAAAAAATAAAAATAAAAAGTCTGTGAATGGCAGGGAGTGGGCAGCAGCTCTTGGAGTGGCTGCAGAGACTCTTTAACCTTTTGTTGATATGTGTGGAAGCAGCTCTACTGTGCTTTTGTGCCATCTTTTAGTTTATGTCTACATGTATGATGCATGTCACATGTCTGCTTCTCTGCCTGTTTGCATCTGTGTGTATATATATACATATGTATATATACAGTATACACAAATATATATATACACATATATATATATTAGGAGTGTGTGTTATGTGTATTGGATCTGGGTAGTTTATGTTTCTGTGTGTCTCAGCCTTCTGGATATTTGTACAGTTTGTGTGTTTCCATGCAGTTGATAAGTTCTGTGAGCAGTTTTTGTGTATTTATTCATGTTCATGTGTGTGTTGTATGAGTGAGCTTTCTCCAGGTATAACATTGGCCACAGTCCTGAGTTGGAGGAGAACAAGATAATGAGAAAGTTTATCATCTCCAGCAGAGAGTTCTTAAAAGGCAGAACAGTTTACATCTCCTCAGTTCTTGTTTTAAGGAAAAATCTGCCATGCCCTTGGCCGCGTATGAAGTGGGGCTTAAGCTTGCTGCACGTGGCTGGGATTTTACAAAAGCCTGCCTTCTGCAGCAAGACCCTCCACCTCCCAGCTCAGGCTGTCTCATGCTGCTGGACCATTCTCCAGTGGGGGTGGGGCCACTGAACCTTCCTGCTCTGGGAAGGTCGGTGGGTGTGGCCAGCCGAGGATCTGGTGAGGAGCACAAGCTACCCAACCCTCCAGGGCTGCAAGTGCCTGCTGAGAAGTCTTACCCAAAGGCTTGAGTCCACCACACAGAGCTCTTGGATTTGGACTTGGAGTTGGCTGGAGAAAGATTAACAAGGCATCAGGTAAAATGGTGGCTGGGAGTCAGGAGGCAACAGCCTATTATTCTGGGAGGTTAGCAGGGTAACAAACGGGTATTGAAAATGTACATATAATGAGACTGAGTGTTTGTATGGGCGTTCCTGACTTTCATCAGGTGCCCAGTAGCAGCAGAAGCAGCTTTTGAGACTATAGCTCCCTGGGAGGCTGTGCCCCAGGATAAAGGCAAATGAGGAGGGGGACTTGGAAATAAGAGGCCTTGAGGCATTTCTCTGGAATGAAATTCACTGAAGCGAGAACATTAACTCCCTCAAGGCTGATGTTTTTTTCTTTTCGGACACACAGTGAACTAAGTGGGGATTCATATAGCCAGCACTTTTCCGTGACATGGTTATTAAGCACAGAAATCTGAGCAAGTGGATATCCTCAGGAAATCAGAGCCCCAGGGCCCAGCTATGTCCCTCTGGCTTGTAAAGCTCCCCCAGTGTCTTTAACCAGAGTGATGTTTGAGAAACACTGACTTAAGCCAATGTGCCAACTTTACAAAGCTGAGATTTGGGCTAATAGTTGTGAGCCACAGCTGCCCACTGAAACCACCACAAAAAATGCCTTTCCCCGAGGCTTGTTCCTGATCTGGGCAGGCCACAAGGCCTAGTAAGGATGGGCCTATGAGCTCCAGTGTAGCTGGTGATGCCAACTCTCCTGAGAAAGCTGCTGTAGATTCTATCTGAAAACAGAGGAAAGTTTCAGAAGGCAGGAAAGGGCTTCCGGGTGTGTTTACAAAGACTTGAGTGCTGAAGAGATGGCTCAGAGGTTAAGAGCACTGGTTGTTCTTCCAAAGGTCCTGAGTTCAATTCCTAGCAACCACATGGTGGCTCATCATTATCTATAGTGAGAGCTAGTGCCCTCTTCTGGCCTGCTGGCACACATACAGGTATAATAGTCTATAATAATTAATTAATTAATTAATTAATTAAATCTTAAAAAAAAAGAAAAAGAAAACAAAAGATGAGTGCAGTTGTTCAGATTGAGTGTAAAGTGGGGGTGACTTAAGAGCATAAGTTTTCCTGACATCTCCAAACTCATGGTTCGGTCAGCTGAGTTCTAAGGACATGAGCAACTAACTATTGGGAAGGAAGGGGCCTTGATTGCCATCGGAGGCCAGCAATGTCCTCACCGGGAACCTTGGCCAGTGTATGGCCAGTGTATATTTTGTAAAGATGGTGTGGGATAGGTGGTGGTGGGGGCAAGAAATGAGGACTCACAAAAACAAACAAACAAACAAACAAACAAAAACCACCTTTCCTGCTGAAAGAAGTCTCCTTGCATTAAATCAAAACCAATGCACAAGCATGAAGTGTAATGTGGCTGCTGGGTCAGGGCAGGGAACATTTTGCTAGTGATGGATCTTCAGGGTACATGTATGACATGGAGATAGATAGCGGGTTGGATATGGGTACATTTTGGACACGGATGGGATCAGGCATCTGGTACTATGGGATGGATGGCAATGGGAATTTTGGGAGCCTGTAGGTATTGGAGCACTGTTGCTTCCACAGAGATGAGAGGCTAAAAGGACACAGTGGTCAGGGTTGCAGAAGAGCTATGGCAGTCTCTCTCTGTCTCTCCCTTCCTTCCTCTCCCTCCCTCCCTTCCTCCCTCCCCCTTTCTCCCTTCCTTTCCTCCCTCTTCCTCTCCCTCCCCCACCTCTCTCTCTCTCTCTCTCTGTGTGTGTGACATATGAGCATAAGCCCTTTCAAGAGAGGAAAGAAAGGTCTTTTAGTTAGCGCTAGAGAGAGGTAGACCTGCCGTGAGAGTCTAGAAACGCCTAGAAGAAGGGGCAGGAGGCTCAGAAAACAGCTGGTTGGGTGGGGGTGGGGTGGAACCCAGTGTGCCTGTTCCTGTATATGGGAGACAAGAGGCTGCCACAACCACCACAATTGCCTTGAGCTACCAGTCTTTCATCCTTGTAGAATATTGGATTTCCAGGTGGCTTAATGAGGAATTTTGCTATCATTTTTGGCTGTTCTGCCTAGGGGTGGGCAGAGGCACTCTCTGGTACCTTAAGAGGCCCTGTCATCCTCAAGTAGATGGCTTGTCCATTCCTGGGCACAAACATGGTCCCAGCTGCTCCAGCGGTCCAGGGAGCTTACCTGGCTGAGGTGGCCCAGAGGGAGTGTGCTCTCAGCCCCACCCGCTGCAGCTGATGGGGGTGAAGATGGGTTCTGTGGTGCAGAGGGAATCACACTCAGGCATGCTTGGGGCTCCCCTACTATAGTCAAGGCTCAGGGATTCCAAGCTGCTCTGTAGGATGTGCCAAGGAAAGGAAGCAGGGCAAAGGTGGGGCAATAAGCAGACAGGCCTTTGTTGCACCTGACGGCTGGGTCCTGGTCCTGGGCCAGTAGGGGGCACCTCAGACCCTGGCTTTCTCTTCCTTACCCATAGCTGTGATCCATGCAGGGAACTGTCTGTGTTCTGGAAGCCCTGTAGGTGTTCCCAGAACAAAGTCCTCTTTACGCCCCCCCCCCACCTTATCCCCTCCACCCCCCCTTTTTTTTTTGCTGCATAGAAAGGGTCACATCCGGGTTCTGCCACTGGATATATCCTTCATGGTTGCAAGGGGACTCTTTAAGGAAGTGATTAATAGCCGTGCCATTTGCTTGAATGATCCAGAAGCTTCAATCAAGTTAACAGGCTGCAAAGTCAAAGCAAAAGAATAAATAGAGCAGCGGCCTGTGTCCTGTCCCTGTGGAGGGACTGGGGAATGGCCTGACCTAGCTGCCCTTGGTGTGACACTCATTTGGCCTTGGGCATGCTGGGTTTCCTGAACCATAAAAGCTGCCCCAAACTTAGCCATTTTTTTCTAGGGCATGTCTTCCCCCAGCCCGGAAATGACTGTAGAGTCATAGCCAGAGCCCGCAGGCTCATCCCTACAACAGCCCTGTACAAACAGCGATTGTGATTTTCTGCATAGTGGAGAATGGGAAATAATGAAAAATTTCAGAACCTGGAACAAATTGGTTATGTGGCTTCGGTGTCATATTCCACATACACAGGGTTGGGTACAAGGCATCAACCTCTCCAGCTCAGAGTAGTAGAGGCTGGTAGTTCACTAAGGAGCTGATTGCTGAGGTATGGCTTTCTTGAGCTGGCAGCACTGAGGACAGGACTCAGGGTATACAAGCCTGATTTGAACACCCAGGGCAGCTCTTCTTAGCCATCCTCTTTTCAATCATGTCAATTGGCTGTCCATTATGACCAGGTGAGAAACCAATGACAGATGGCACCAGAAGACAAAGACCCAGCAACAGAAATCTCTCTTTTTCAGCAGTGACAGACTCCCTGGCCTGGACAGTGCCCCACCCTGTGTGTTGTGTCTTAGCTTCTTGCTGGTCTCATATCCGGTGACATTACATTGCTTCCAATTAAGCCCCTCTGTGATGCATCTGGCATGTCCCTGTAAGTGTTATCAGGGCTCAACAGTGACTTAGAACAAGGTTGGTGAGCATTACCCAGGCTAGGTGATGGCAGGGTATGGAGGGCTTGGGAGAAATAAGAGTGACAGCGCAGTTGCAGAAGAGGATTGAGGTGACAAGGACATTTGCTGGACCTGTAAGGGGGGGGTCAGGGTTCTTCTACAAAGCTGGTGGGAAAGGAAACAAAACGGGGGAGGTAGGCAGCAGCCACAACAGGTGCTTTGGGGCCAAGTGTGAAGACTGCAAGAGTTCACTGAGTTTGAAACATTTCTTATTTTCTTTTCAAGAAAGCCATGGGATCTATTCATTTTCCTTAAAACAAAAGGATGACTAAGTCACTTTTGGTGTCACTTTTGATGAGAAAAAGGTGTCTGTGGCCAGCCTGTGGCACAAGGCTATGTCCTCCCATATGAGGTCCTGGCTCAGGCTATGAACTGAGGAGTTTGGGACTCATTCCTCATCCCAAGGATGGGCCGGTGCAAGGGTGGCAGACTGACTCCAGAGTGCAGGACACGGTGGTGTGAAAGTTCCCAAGAGGACAGGTCGTAGGTTGTATCCCCAGATGGCAGGTTAGGACAGGGGGTTCCAGCATAAGAGGTGTCACCGGATGGGAACATGTGCATTTAGAATGTGTTTGGAAGAACTAGGTAAAAGACATGAGTTGCGTGAGCAATGCCTGCAGTGTCCCCCAAAGAGAAGGCCACAGGAAGCGGGCAAGCAACAGCAGGATCATGCGGTGCTGAGTCGGGGTATTGGGTGTGTCCACTGGGGATGACAGAGCTCAGGGCAGGCTGGGCTTGGACACCATCTCTATAGAGTGACTGATATTGGAAGCTGCAGTGGGGTCTCTCGGGGAGGTTGCTGAGCTTTGAGTGAAGGCAGGAACAGAAGGAGGAGCCAGTTCCAAAGAAGAGCTAGAACCCTCAGAGAAGCACCATAAGGCATAAGAAAGTTTCAGGGAGCCGGAGAGTGGGGTGGACCCCAGGCGTTAGCAATGACTCTTACAGGAGGATTTACCATCAAAGTGGGAGAGCAGAAGCCTGGCGGGAGTGAGCTTGAGGGGAAGTGGAGGAGAAAAGAGCCTGACAGCCTAGAGAAGACCTGCTAAGGGGGCAAGGTGAGCAGTGGCTGGAGACGGAAGAATCCTCTACAATCATACTAGATAACCAGAGAGATCCTGGGTGACCTGAACCCTGTGTCTTGCAGTGACAAAAGCTTGCAACAGTTATAGTGGGCCATCATAACTGTAAGACTCATGTCAGAAGAGTCTTTTCCTGGAAGCCCCAATGAGAGATGGAGTCTGAGATCGATGCAAATGCATTTATTGATCTGTCGCAACGAGGTCTACCTGCCTTTGGGAAGGAGGAGACCTCGAGCAGCAAAAGCAGTGGATATTCATACCCTTTACAGACGCAGACGGCAACAACAGTGATTAGTACAAACTTGATTGGCTAACAGGGTGACCTTTAAGCTGATTGGCTGGGTGACCAGGCCTAAGCGAGGGGACCAGGGCCAGACCGTAGGAGGGAGTTTTTCATTTGTTCTGGTCACTGTGACCTGTGGCTCTGATTGGTTGGCCCCAGGTTCAAGCTCCTAGGAACAGTTGCTAACTGTGTGTTTGTGGTTCTTCCTGGAAACTCCGGGGAGCGGGAAGGTCAGGTGCTCAGGCCCTGAACACAAAATGGTGTTGATTTGGTCTCTACAATAACACAGGACACTGACATTGACATCGTCAGCATTTGGGCCATCTTAACTCTTGCATGGTCCTCTTGTGCCCTTGTGTAGCTAAACCCCATCCCGGCTCAGCTGCATATGCACTGATCTGTTCTTTCCATCTATCCTGTTGTCACCTAAAGTATGTTGACACACGGGACCATACAGTGTGTGGCCTTTTGCGATTTGTTTTTTCACTCTGAGTTCCCATTTGTGTGAGTTCATCTATCTTGCTGTGCTCATGGACTTCCCATCATATGGATGCACCCCTTCACTTATACACACACACACACACACACACACACACACACACACACACACACACACACACCCTAAACAAACAAACAAAACAAAAAACCCAAAAAAAACTGAGAAACCTCTGAATTCTTTCTCATTTTGGCTGAACTTCTACAAATGTTGAAGTAGATGTCCAGGAGGACAATTTTTAGGGGATATGGGGGTAACCTGATGGTCTCAGAGAAAGAGCTGCACCTGTGTTGAGTATTCTACATCATTGCTTGAGTGATTAGAACTTCGAGCTTGTGGAGGGTTGAAAAGGTGCCAGTCCAGACTGAGCTATCTTTAATCCCCTTGATAGGCATTTAGGGGCTACTTTCTGTATTTGATGCAGCATCTTTTTAACTATCAGCAAAACCTTTAGAATGCATTAATGCATCACTAGTGCCTATGAACCCAAAAGCTAAGAGAGTTATCAGATAGTATCCTTAGCCTATAGCAGAGATCCCCTCCTTTATGGTGACTCACTGACCTGATGTCCCTGCAGATTGGGCTATTGAGAATGTTTTGTATTTACATGAAGTTAGGCAATACATGGCCTTTTGGTTGACTTCCTTCACTGAATGGCTACAATTTCCTCCATACTGTGGTAGGTATTCATGTATCATTTTCTCTTGCTATTGAATTGTATTGTTTGAATAGCATATTTATTATTATTCTTTTACATGGCTAAATGATATTCTATTATTCAAGGGACAAGGTTACTTCTGGGTGGCTTAAACAGCCAACATTTTTCATAGGGTAGGATGCTAGGTAGTCTAGGATCAGAGTATATGTAGATTTAATGTCCTGGTCCGTAGATAGAGTCTTTGGTCAGTGTACACATACACCATGAAGAGAAGCAAGCTCTGAAGAAGACTCTTAGAAAGACACTGATCCCATTCATGAGGGCTCTGTTCTCATGACATCCTTCCTCCAGAGGCCATCTCCTGACACCCCAAGCCCTCTCCAGAGACTGTCTCTGGACACCATCACATGCAAGAGGATATCAATATGAGAATTTAGGTTTGTAGATTCAAGTATCTAGCCCAAAACCCATCTTAGTGGAATGTTCTAAAAGGACAGGAGTATTTCGTGTAGGCAGATGATGCTCTTGAACCAGGGCCAGTGACATAATCTGTGGAGCCCTTTGACAAAAGGTGGGGGGAAATGCCATCAATAGGCTAAAATAAAGCCTCCCCTTTATCCCCTGGTCTTTCTCTCTTAACTTCTTGTGATATATTGTTCTTTGCTTAAGGTTTTTATTTTCATTTACCTTGAAAACCAGGATCTTGCTCTGTAGCCTGGTCTGGCTTCAAACTCATGGCAATCCTTCTGCCTCTGCCTCACAGTTGCTAGAATTGTAGCTGTGAACCACCATGCCTAGCTATTTATGATGTTACAAAGTTGCTGTTTAAAGCCATTATCCTTAGCAATGAAATTTTTAAGTTTTATTAGTCATATTTTCACATTGTAATGTCAGTTTTAAATTTACATATTGAAGCCTATTTTCTGTATGTGGAATCAGCTAAAACACAGAACTGATGCTTTGTACCACACATGTATACATGTGGTTTGTTCTTACTGGGATGAAAGCATTGTAAGAATCAAGCTCAACTGCTTTAAATTTTTCCACTTATTTTTCTCTCATACAATGCATCCATACTCCAGCTTCCTCTGCCTCCACTCCTTCCAGTTTTCTCCCACATCCTCTCTCCCCTAGATCAACTCCTGCACCTCTACCCCAAGAAAACTGCAGGCCTCCAAGGTTTGGGAGCCAAAGGAATGCCAGCACAACAGAGTACAAGACCAAGCACAACCAATCCGAGCTGTGCATTGTAGCATGGTTGCCTTTACAGTTAATATCCACTTATAAATGAGCATATATCATGTTTGTTTTTCTGAGTCTGGGTTACCTCACTCAGGAGAATTTTTTTCCTAGTTCCATTCATTTGCCTATAAATTATATAATCTATTTTTTTGTTGTTTAACAAACAGCTCAATATAATACTCCATTGTGCAAATGTACCACATTTTCTTTATCATATTAAGGCTGGGCAAGGCAACTCAGTAAGAGTAAAAGGGTCCCAAAGGTAGGCAAGTGAGTCAGTGACACTCCACTCCCACTGTCAGGAGTCCCACAAAAACACCAAATCAACAATATAACATATATGCAGAGGTTCTAGGGTAGACCCATGCAGGCTTTGTGACTGCTGCTTCAGTCTCTGTGAGGCCCCATGAACCCTGCTTGGTTGATTCTGTGGGCTGTGCTCTCCCAGTGTCCTTGACCCCTCTGGCTCCCACAATCTCCCTACCCCCATTCCATGGAGTTCCTCACCAGCATGAGCTGTCACTTGTGTTATTGAGGTAACAGGTTTAAGATGGAATTTCAAAGAAGTTTCGATTTACATTCCCTGGATGGCTAAGACTGTTGAAGTGTTCTCAGCCATTTGAAATTCTTCTACTGAGAATTCTGTGTTTAGATCTGCACCTCATTTTTTTTTTTAAATTAGATAGTTTGCTTAGTTGATGTCTAGTTTCTTGAGTTCTTTATATACTTTGGATATTAGCCTTCTATCAGATGTGGAAATGGTGAAGATCTTTTCCCATTCTGTAGGCTGTTGTTTTGAGTCTAATGATATTGGGAGATATCAATGACTACTGATTGTTAATTCTTGTTATTTTGTTGTTGTTTTTGGTGGTAGTTGTGGTAGAGTGTGTGTGTGTGTGTGTGTGTGTGTGTGCGTGTATGTGTGTGTGTATGTGTGTATGTGTGTGTGTGTATGATTCCCTTCTTTTGCTTTTTTGGTGTAGTATTATTTATTTCTCTCTTTATGGATATCTTAACCTCCTTAGATTATAAGTTTCTTTCTAGTATCTTCTGCCGGGCTAGATTTTAGATATATTGTTTAAAAATTTTAAAAATCATAGAGTATCTTTTTTTCTCCATTTATAGTGATTGAAAGTTTTGCTGGGTAGTGTAGTCTGTGCTGGCATCCTTGGTCTCTTGGAGTCTACAGGATATCTGCCCTGGCCCTTCTGGCTTTTTTTTTTTTTTTTTGGTCTCCTTTGAGAAGTCAGGGGTACATCTAACAGTCTGACTTTATGTGATCCTTGTCCTTTTCCCCTTGCAAATTGTACTACTGTTTTTGTTATGTATATTTAGTGTTTTATCATTATTGGGACTTTCTTTTCTGGTCCAATCTATTTGGTGTTCTGTATGCTTCTTGTACCTTGAGAGGCACCACTTTCTTTAGGCTACAAAATTTCTCTTCTATGATTTTATTGAGAATATTGTCTGGGCCTTTGAGCTGGATTCTTCTCCTTTTCCTATTCCCTCTCTCTCTCTCTCTCTCTCTCTCTCTCTCTCTCTCTCTCTTTTATTCTTAGGTATGGTCTTTTCATGATGCTCTGGATATTTCTTGTCAGAAAGGTTTTAGATTTAACAATTTTCTTGACTGATCTACCTTTTTCTTCTACTGTACCTTCAATGCCCAAGATTGTCTCTCTTCCATGTCTTATATCTGTTGATGAAGCTTGCCTCTGTAGTTCCTGTACACTTACCCAGAGTTAGCTTCATTAATTTTGTTTTGTTTTTCAAGACAGGATTTCCCTGTGGAGCCTTGTTTGTCCTGGACTCACTTTGTAGACCAGGCTGGCCTCAAACTCACAGAGATCTGCCTGCCTCTGCCTCCCAGAGTGCTGGGATTGCAGTGTATGCCACCATGCTTGGCTAATTTGTGTCTTCCATCTTATCTTTTTTCTTTTTTTTGTGGCTTCCTTTAAGGGATTTATTCATTTCTTCTGTGTGTGTGTGTGTGTGTGTGTGTGTGTTTCGGATTTCTCTAAGGGATTTATCATTTCCTCTTTAAGGACCATCGTCATCTTCATAAAGTTGGTTTTAAGTCTTTTTTCTTGTGCCCCAGCTGTGTTGGAATGTTCATGGCTCATTGTAGTATGTTAGTTCAGCTCCAGTAGCGACAAATTGCCTTGGCTGGTCTTCACTGTGTTCTCACACTGCATCTAGGCCTCTGGGTTTGGGATGATTATAGGTCTAGGTGTGGATTTCTGACTTTGTCTTTGTTGCATGGATGTTTTGTTCCTTAGTTTCTGTTTCCTCTATGATCTTCTTGCCTAGAGTCTCTGCTTGAGTTGGGGGCTGGGGAAAAAAGTGATGAGGAGAGGAGGAGGATGGGGTTAGGGTGGTGTACACTAACAGAGTGGAGGAGGTCTGCAGGTGGCCTACCTGGATTTCTGGTTGCTGAGACGGCCTTCTGTCACACAGGAAGCCTCTGCCTAAGTTGAGTGCTGAGACATGGCGATAGGGGAGGGTGTTGTGGACGGGCTGGGGAAGCACTGAGAGAGCGGGGGAGGTTATTGAATATGTAAGAGGCCACGCCCACTGCCAGAAGCCCAGGCAGCCTACTACCTGGACTTCTGTCAGTGAGTGAGGCCTCTGGTCAAGCAGGGTGTCTCTGCCTGAGATGGGGGCTGGGATATGTTAATGAGGAAGGGAAAATGAGGATATAGGGTGCAAGGGCACTGAGAAAGTTTTGAAGGTCTGAGGGTGGGTGGTGTGGCTTTTGGTGAGCAGGGGGGTCTTTGCCAGAATTAGAGGCTGGGACATGGTGACAAGGAGAGGTGGGGTTATTTGGGATAGTGTGGGAGGTACTGAAAGCGTAGGGGAGATCTGCGGATGGGAGGTCTACCTTCTGTTAGGCTTCTGCTCAACTGCTTTTATTTCATATTTTGATACAAGTGAATTCTCCCAGTAGTCTCTGACATAGTGATTTACAAGTCATTTTTATCGAACATGGCTAGCCAAAGCAGGATCCAAAAAGGAATAGGCTTCTTTCCATGCCAATATCTTTTCATATTACACATAAATTTTAACTCCATTAGGCGTGTGCCTGATTGCATTAGTCAGGGTCTCTTAACTATAGTAAATGTTTGAGGAGAGCATAGTAGAAAGAGAAAGAGTTTATTTTAGCTCAAAGTTTCACGGGTGTAGGTCTCTGATGGGCTGACACCATCGCTTTGGGTTGATGGTATCATATACGTGATGGTAGAAGCACGTGGCAGAAAAAAATGCCCTTATCTCATGGCCAGGAAGGAGAGTGAAAGGAGGAGCTGGGGTTCCCCCACCATCCCCTTCAAAGGCATGTGCCCCAGTGACCCTAAGACCTGTCACTAAGCCTTCCTTGTAAAAGGTTCTACCTCGTCCCAGTAGCACCCTGAGTTGAAGAGCATGCCTTTAACATGCGGGTGTTTCGTGAGCATTCTAAACTTTAAGTGTAACGGCAGCCTACTTAGTTGTAGGTGGAGCATACTTGTCTTGCACTTGGTTTGAGTCTTGCTGGATCCATATTCACCTCAGACCCACAGGAAGCCTGTATCGAAGTGTACTGTGGCTGCTGCGGAAGAATCTGGTGAGGCACAAACCTTTGCTCCTCAGCATTATAAAACTGGCTCAACCAAAGGCTGCAGGAATCCTAGGTTTCACAGAAACTGTTGACAGAAAACCAGGTTGCTACAAAGCCAAAGATCATTTCTTAAGGCTTTGGATGCTATAACATGTGAAAAATAAAAGTAGCAAATGGCTTGAAGTACAGCCCCAATGGCAGTTACAGTACATTTCCCCATCTTGATAACAATTATTACTTTATCAAGGCAATTAGGAGCAAAAATGGTGAACATCATAGTACTAAGAAAGAAAGATGAAAATGTTCTGATAATCTATACCATCCCTAGTGACGGAGCGATGCTTTGTAGGATATATATGTTTGCCCTGGTGTTCTGTACAAGTAATTTACACATGTTTATTTCAATAGAAATATCACATAGCATAGGTTGTTGTCTATCTATCTATCTATCATCTATCTATCTATCTATCTATCTTCTTTATGTTTACCAATATCACTGAACATCCTTCTCCATAACTTTTATGGTCTCACAGTATTTCATACTATGCACATCTCAAAGTTTATTGTATTCCAAATCCCAGCACTGAGAAGGATAAGTAGACACAAAGTCTCACCTCTAACGAAGAAGAGGCTCACAACTGACACCTGCTGGAAAAAGAAAGAAAGAAAGAGAGAGAGGGAGGGAGGGAGGGAGAGAGAGAGAGAGAGAGAGAGAGAGAGAGAGAGAGAGAAAGAAAGAAAGAAAGAAAACCAGTTGTCTCCAATGGAATGACACTGGGTGTATCATCCACAGTCTAGAGCAGGTCACATGGCCAGGAGTAGTTGGCCAACAGAAAAAGGACTTCATGGCTGTGTGTCTGTATGTGTTTGTGTGTGCGTGCTAGTTTGTTTTGATTTTCATCTTCTTTGTTGTTTGCAATTTTTTTGGAGAGAGGAAAAAAAAACCCATGAAATTGGGTGGATCTGGAGGACTTAGGAGAAATTGGGAGAGGGGAAAAGAATATGATAAAAATATATTGTATGAAAAAATAATAAAAATTAAAAAAAATTTAAACACATAGAAGTTTATTACTTCTTATCATAGAATGTGTAGATCATTGCCAGTTTGGGGTTGCTGAAATTTCAGTTCTTGGAGACAAACACACACTGCCTCCTGTGCCGTACTTGAATGTTGGGCCGCTGGAAGGGCTGTGTTTTAAGTACCCTCTCGTTGTACAAAGTTTGCTTTTCAGCAGCAGTGAGTAGCTTCTTTTTCTCTTTGACCCAGAAAGATCAGCGACGGGACATGCACCTAGAGAGCAAAGACATCAGGCTGGCCTCCGCCGTGCTGGAGGTAGAGCTACACCAGGCGTCTGCTTTGTCAGTTCCAGCTTCCTCAGATCCAGGACAGCTGCTGACAGTTAAACCCACCAGCCGAAACTACGAGCTCAGCCAGTCAGACCCCTGCACCCCCTATGCTGGCCAGGCTGCCAGGAAGAGCCTCCATTTCCCTGAACACGTAGATTTTGGCTCAGTCCTCCTGGAGGGGCGGTGAGTGTGAAACAGTTTATGTAATGGGCACAGAGCTGGTAAAAGCTATGTTTCTGCAAATATACTTTCCTTTCCTTCTTTTTTTTTTTTTGTTTGTTGTTGTTGTTGTTGTGGTTTTTTTTTTTTTTTTGAGACAAGGTTTCTCTGTGTAGCCTTGACTGTCCTGGACTCTGGTTTCTCTTCAGATCGTATAAATCTTTCGTGTTTTCCTTCCCCTTTGTGGGAAAAATTTCCAGAATTAATCTCTTTCCTGGTCTATTTTGGACAAGTACTGCCTTTAAAGTATAATAAACGAAGCTTCAAATAATAATAAAAATAGAAAAAATATGTAGTATAAGAATGTGATAATTTTGTATATTTAAAGTGTTCCAAATATATGATTTGGGAAGTATCTTTCATCTGTCTATGCCTTAGGAAATGATTTGTTCCTATAAATATAACATTTTAATTCATTTAATAATTTTTTTTAATGCCAGAAAACCCTGGATGGCAGGTGGTGGGTGTGGAAGGCCAGCGGGGTGGCAGATACGATATGACAGGAGGGACAAAAGGAGAGAATCCCTGAGCTGGCAGAAGGAGAATCGTTTTTGATAAACTTTAGCATATTTGCTCATGTAAAGAGAGTACATTTTATATGTCAGTGCTCACACTCTAAGTTCATTCATACATGCCTCCTGGTAATGCTGCAAGCAGCATCCTCAGAGTGCCTGCGTCGGGGTGAGTCAGGAAATTCCGGTACCTATGGTAATATGGGTTAGCCTGGAGGACATTGGCTACGTGGAACAAGCCAGTCACAAGATGACAGGGCCTGTGCAATTCCTCTTACATAGGGGACCCTGGGGAGCACATTTAGAGATGGTGGTTTTCAGGCCGGGGGATGGTAATGATGTGGACTTTTTTAGTGGGACAAAAATGTCAGCTTGGTAAGATGAGTTCTGGGCCTAGATAGTGCTGAAAATATTATAAATGTCCTCAAAATCTCTGAAAGACATTCTTAAAATGGCCGAGGATACATTTTCTAATATGTATTTTATGACAATTAGACCTAACTATGTGGGGCTAGAGTGGCTGTGCAAGTTTATACTCCTACGTACAGTAGTGAGGGCTTTCCCCACACCCTCCCCAGTGTTTGCCGTCGCTTGTTCTGTTGAATGGTAGGCATTCTGACTGGGATGCGACGGAGTCTCAAAGAGTCTTAACTTGAATCTCCTTGAGTACTTCTTCAAGCATTCATTTGGCATTTAAGTTTCTTTTCTTCAGAATGCCTGTTCAGTTAATTCGCCTATTTATTGATTGTCTGGTTTGTGGGTTTTTTTTGGTGTTTGATGTTTGCAGTTCTTTAGATATTTTGAGTACTAAATTCCCCCGCATGATGGGAAGTTGGTAAAACTACTTCTTCTGTTCTGTCTCTTTGCTTTAGTGATTATTTTCTTTACTGTGGAGAAGCTTGTTAGCTTCATGCACTCTTTTTTTATTTTTACCTTTATTTTATTTTTGGCCAGTTCTTAGGTCTATTTCCTGTGCTATCAATTGGAGTTCGGGTTAGAAAATCTCTGCCTATGCCAGCTGTGGCGGTTCAAATAAAAATGGCCCCCACAGGCTCAATTTGAAGGCTTAGTCACCTGGGAGCGGCGCCGTTTGAGAAGAATTAGGAGGTGTGGCCTTACTGAAGTGGGTGTGGCCGATGGATCAGGAAGTAGCTCTCAGTGTTCTCAGCTGACTTAGCTGAGTCCCCTCCCCACCAGGGAACTCCTTGGCTGTTCGGCTGGCTTCTCTGGGCAGAGCGTCTTTGCTCCTGCTTTCCCGCTGTTTCGGCCTTTGGAGTAAGGCCTGCTTTCTTCCTCACACACACTCCTTCACATCATTCGCAGAAGCAGCCGCCAACCTGTCTCACTCAGAAGCTCCTCAGCACAGTTAGGACTCCTTTCTGTTTGCTGCCATTGTATAAGCTCCTGCTCGTTATGCAGTCCTTTTTCTATACGTAACCATCCTCATTTTCTCTAGTTCATTATCATGTTTTCCCTAGCCTTTTGAGTTTAAGACTTTGTTTTTCTTTCTTTCTTTTTTTTTTTTTCCTAATCCTAACCCTAACCCTAACCCTATTTTCTTTTTTTCAAGTCTCTGGATAGTATCCCTAGCCCAAGCTGGGCTAGAACTTATTATGTAGCCCAGGCTGTCCTCAAACTTAGCAGGGAGCCACCTGTTTCAATTCCAAGTTTCACTTCCCCGTTTTACTTCTAACCAAAATTCTGAGGGAAATTTTGTCCTGGATCCTTTTTGGGCACAAATTGGATCTGCCAGGAAGAGGCCCTCAGTGTCCTCACCCCCCTGTGTGTGTGTGTGTGTGTGTGTATTATGAATATATGTATGTATGTATTGCCAAAAAACTAACTTCCTTTTCCTTTTCCAATATGTTTCTGAGAAGGCATGGCTGCACCGCCCCTCCTGATGGGAGGACAATGATCATAGATGGGTGTTGGAGCCTTTTGGGGAGCATCCATAACTAGGCTTGAATTTAGGGACACAGTCAGCATGACTTCTCTCAATGAAACTCTCTCATGGCTTCTCGGTGTCATTTTCAGTGACTTAAATTTGCAGTTGCTACTTGCAGCTGCTTCTGAGGGCTGGCTACCAGGGCAAGCTACTGTACTGCAAACCAGGAGAGACTACAGGGCTTCCTCAGGCCTCAGGGCACCTGCTCCATCACCTACCACCACGGAGCCTCTATCAACCACTGGTTTGGGGATGAATCTTGGGCCTTGGTTTTGAAAAGGGAATCCCATCCTCACATCTAAATATATGCTTAAGCTCTACTTGCTTTGAAAACTCCTTGATTCCTTCTGTGGTGCCTCACCTCGCAGCTTTACAGGGCAGGAGCTGGCCATCTGTCTGCCTCTTTTTTTTTTTTTTGGTTTTTCGTGACAGAGTCTCTCTGTGTAGCCTTGGCTGTCCTGGACTCACTTTGTACACCAGGCTGGCCTCGAACTCACAGCAATCCGCCTGCCTCTGCCTCCTGAGTGCTGGGATTAAAGGCGTGCGCTACCACACCCAGCTTGTCTGCCTCTTAAAATAGCCACTTGGTGCCGTATTTGTTGATAGCTAAGTGTTACTCTTCTGGTTAAAGAAATTGGCCAGCGGATTCTTCCTGTACCCTCCTCTCTCAATCTACAACACAGTCTTTAGGTTTGTTTCCAAGGAGGAAGGGTAGACCATGTGCTCTCAGGAAATAGAGCTTTGCAAAGTTGAACATTTCTTAGTTTAAATTTTTTTTTTTTGTATAAGCTGTGAACTTCCTTAATAGCCCTATGAGATCTTTTTTAAAAATGCAGACATTGGTGGAAACATAGCAGCAGTACAGGGCTGGCCTAGCATGCCCTGGGCTCAGCTCTGAGTCCTGAAAAACAAAGGCAGAGATGGCAGTGCAAGGTTTCAGAGTGTCACCGTAGCGACGGCTGGTATTTGCTTCTTCCAGCCTATTTACAAATGTCTGATGGGTGCGATGGATGCGTTTGTAGATTTATCTTTGTGTCCCTCAATCAATTCTCACTTGTTTCCCTTTTGAACTGTGTCGTCGTTTGCTTTCCTCTGAGGCCACCAGTGCTTATAGTTAGAATGAAAGCACAGAAGGGTCATGCGGCCTCCTCTGCAACTGTACTGTCATTAGCGCACAGCTGCGGGAGTTGGCAGTTTATAAGTTTCCAAGGAGCTATTTCTTTCCTCAATCATGAGCTGGGATGTTAATTAATTCCATCTGGTGTACAATTCACAGTAGTATCTTTGACATCTGTGATTTTATAAGCCTGTGACAAACTCGGAGTCCTCTTTATCTTTTAATTTAAAATTTTTTATGTTTTTGAGGATTTCACATATAAGTACTGTATTTATAGCATTTCTACTCCTCCCTCTCCCTCTCCAGCTCCTCCCATGTCCTCTTCACTGAATGAAGAAGGAGGACATGACTGGTCCTAAGGTATGGCTGTAGTGAAGGTTTTATTGTAGGTATGAGGGGGAAACATCCAGAGTCATCTGGAAGATTCTGGACTGAACTGGGTGATGGGGGAACAGGGTGCATGAAGAGAAGAAAGAGGAGAGAAGGGACTAAGAAAAGGACACGGGAGGTCAAGAGAGGACCCAGGAACCAAGAGAGTGGGTAGCCAAAATGGCTGAGTTATATAGGGTTCAGAAGCTGGCGGAAGGGAAGTGGAAGCTCTCTGCCTTGGGTTAGAGAGGTTTAGGGTAGGGGGCGGGGTGAGAAGTGTTGGGCAGAGCCACAGGTACTGAGTGACACTTGTCCTGGGCTTCCTTGAAACCTAATACTCACTCCCTCTCAAATTCATGACCACTTCGTTTTAAATTATTACTGTTATATATATGCATATATACATGTATGTATGTGTGTATGTATGTATGTATGTATGCATATATATATACACACACATACTATATTGAGTATTTTAAAAGGTAAAAACTAGGTTCTCTTTTAGAATCACTTGGGATTGGGTATCTCTCAGAGTCCTGGAGAAGATTGATCCTCTCTGTCTCTGTCTCTGTCTTCTTTCTCCTCTCTCTTTCAGTATCCACTAATTGCCCATAGCTCTTAATCTAGAGGTTGGGCCTTATGAGATTTCCCCATCCATGTTGGCATGTCAACTAATGTTGACATTATGGAGGTCTTGCTTAGGCAATCATATGTTGTTGAGAGTTCACAGGTGGAACTTCCTTGTCATATATAAAAGACACCACCTTCCAGCAGTCTTCCTCATCCTATGACTCTTAGAATTTTACTACCCCCTCTTCTGGGATGTTCCCTGAGCCTTAGGAATAGGGGCTGTGAAAGACTTATCTGTGGTTATAAGTACAGCTATTTAGAATGCATTTAGAAATCCCACTGATTTAGTAAAGTGCAAAAGCTACATGTTCTCTCTGTGGTGGTTTGAATAAAAATGCCCCCCTAGTAGGCCCATGGGGAGTAGCACTATAAGGTGTGGCCTTGTTGGAGTAGGTGTGGCCTTGCTGTAGTAGGTGTGGCCTTGTTGGAGTAGGTGTGGCCTTGTTGCAGTAGGTGTGGCCTTGTTGGAGTAGGTGTGGCCTTGTTGGAGTAGGTGTGGCTTTGTTGGAGTAGGTGTGGCCTTGTTGTAGTAGGTGTGGCCTTGCTGGAGTAAGTGTGTCACTAGAGGGCAGGCTTTGAGGTTTCAGGTGCTCAAGCCAGGCTCAGTGTGTCTCATTCTCTCTTCTGGCAGCTTGCTGATGCAGATGTAGCACTCTCAGCTTCTTCTCCAGCACCACGTCTGCCTGCACATCACCATGTTTTTCACCATGATAATAATGGACTAAACCTCTGAAACTATCAGCCAATCACAGTTTAATGTTTTCCTTTATTAAGAGCTGCTATGGTCATGGTGTCTCTTCACACCAATATAAACCCTAACTAAGACACTCTCTTATTGGTTTATCCTAACTTTGAGTCATTAGATGTAAGTATATAAATTGGAGAAACCACAGACACCAGAAAAGTGAAAATGGACTATGGGAGTGAAAGTGGGGCAGAGAGGAAGCTCTTTGGAGAAGGTAGAACACAGACTCTGATCTAAAGTGAAAAACTCAGGTGCTATGAAGGGGAAATGGGAAAAACAAGGGAGGGCGATACAGAGGTAGAAAGAGGGAGGAGGGTAGACAACACTAAGCATTTTTGAAAAAGGCATAGAGAAACACATTATTTTATGTTTACTTAAAACATACAGAATACATGTAACTGTATGCATAGGTATACACACACACACACACACACACACACACACACACACACGCTTTGAATGAAGTTACGCCATCAAAATTTTGATGCTTCTCTAAGAGCCATAGACTATCTGACAAAACCCCCAGTGCCAGGGATGGGAGACCTCCCTTCCAGTTGTTGATCAAGGGAATCCAAGAGACCCTTAAAGTGATATAAACTACTTCCATCACTGTTGACTGTTTCCCAGAGCTCAGAGGTCTATTGCTGAAGACATTACCACAGACACTGGGCACTGGACTTGGAGGAATAGAGCCTGAACTGACCTGAAAGCCTCCTTCACGAGGGCTACCTCTCATAATAGTAGAAGTTGCTATATAAGCTACCAAGGGAGAAAAGCCATCTGTAGTCCTATGTGAATCTAAAGCCTATGAACAACAGCAATGATCAGCACTGCAAGCTATCCCCAAGAGTGCAATAATGCCACTTACATCTTTGGCAGAATCAACAATTATCTAATTGGACTTCAGGCTTGCTCAGTAGGAGGGTACTCATTGGTATTACAAACCCAGCCTACTGCCTATGTCTGGTGATTCTAAAAGAGAACCTAGTCTCTCTCTTTTTTTTTTTTTGAGAACCTAGTCTTTATCTTTTAAAATATGCACCTAGTATGTATCACACCTCAAGTACGCTGCCCCATAGCACACTTCTACTTTCGCACTTCTCTCCCTCCGGATAATTCCTTTGCTCCCCCAGCTTCATTTCTACTTTCATGTCACACACACATAGATAATTTTGTATAAAATCCAGGAATCACAAACGAGAGAACACATGCAACATCTATCTTTCTGAAATTGGCTTAATTAACTTACTATAATTATCTCTAGTTGTATCCATTTTTTTTTCTGTAAACAATATAACTTTGTTCATGCTTATGGTTTAAAAAAATTCCACTGTTTCAAAAAATTAATACCACGTTTTAAAAGGCCATTTATCTGTTGTTGGACTCCTAAGAAGATGGAACGACCTCCCATGCTCAGTCATTGGAAGAATTAATGTAGAAATGTCTACCTTACTGAAAGCAAGTGACTGACTCAATGTAACACAAATCAAAATTTCAACATCACTGTTCACAGAACTGGAGAAAGTGTGCTAGAGCACAAAAGATTCTGGATAGCAAAACCTGCTCTAAGCAAGCTCATCAACAGAGGGCGACTGAGCTCACAAGAGGCTTGGCAAAGCTCAGGGAGCCTGAGACAGGAGCCTGCTTTGTAGAAATGTGCTCTGGAAGGCGTGATGGTGGACTCCAGGGAGGTGGCTGGAGGTTACATATCAGCAGGGGCCGTTCACCACCTGAACTCATCTCTCAGTCACTCAGGAGGATCTTCTTTAGTTCAGCCAAGAGACTGTGGCCTTTTCTCTCCTGAAATCATGTTACATTCTATAGAATTGAGTGCCGAGGGCTCAACGGTGTGGGGAAGGTAATCCAGGTAACATCAGCAAATGTCTGGTCAGGAAAGGACCACAGCAGAGCCAAACACTCAACCTTTAGTGTCAGAACACTAGCCTGGTCACCCTGCAGAGTCTGTTTTCTTTCCAGGAAGTCCTGCAGCACATTGGCTTCATCTAAAGTAAAAATAAAACCCAAGCATAGACCTCTTCATAAATCGTAATCAAATGCCTCTAGATTTTCTAACTGTTTTGCAGCTAGGCTAAAAGTAAACAGATGAAAAAGTACCAGCAGTGCTAAAACGGACAAAAAGAAAAGTGGAGGGAATGGCTAAGAGCAAATGTCAGAAATTCATTTTCTGAGTGAAGAAATTTTGAAAGTAAAGAGTAGACTGTAGAGAAGGAATGCTATTTTGAATGACGAGGCCACATTAAATGTATGAGGCGGTCAATTTAGCAAAACCGTAATTGTCGATGCTTTTGAACTTAACCCCAGAGCGTCAAAATGAGCAAGCAAAAGCTGACCTAGTGTGGGAGGGAATCCAGAGACCTTAATGCCTTCTCTTGGTAACTATTAAAAAAGAAAAAAAAAGAAAGAAAGAAAGAAAAGGAGACACAGAATCCTCAAAACTTTGATAGGATCGAAGGCTTGAATCATCTGACAGAAAATTGTGACTACAAACTCTGATTCCGTCTTCATTTTCTGTCTTGAACCATCAGTTGCCCCTAGTGCTGGGCCTTTACTAGCCCACCAGGACAGAGGCCTGCTCTATCCTGATAGGCTAACATGCTCTCAAGAAGAACAGTCGTCCTTTGGTACCTGCTTGCAGGCCACAGGTTCAGAGGCAGTTCTTTTGGGAAAGCCAGTGTTCCTGTGCCCTGGAGAAAAAGAAGTGCCTCCCTCCTGGTGACAGCATGCTACAAAAGACTATGTGGAGAAAGGTGTCACTGACCTTTCCAAGCTGCCTTTGAATTAACAAGAGTGCTCCTGTTCCAGAGACAGGCTCTCTAGATATGTACTATAAACAAAAGCCCCACCCCCTTTTTATTTTACAACCCAGGCTTAAAACCCCGAGGTCACAGTGTGGGGAGCGCAACTCTCTCTCATCTTTTCTTTTGTCCTCTCAGCACTTTGCCCTTGTTCTCTTTCCTTTTTGTTGGTCCCTTTAATCTTTTGACTTAGCTCTGACTCTTGATTCTAGATGGAATGTATGAAACGTAGGATGTGTATTAAAACCTAGTTCTTTGTTTCTGGGCTGTCTTATTCCGGCTTGTGATTTGGCCACCTCTGCATTCCCCAAGCAGGTGGCTTTTTTTTTTCTTGCTGGACGGGCATAATGGAGGCTCCTCTTCAGAGAGGAGCTTGAGAAGCTGGGTTCTCTCTGGCCTAGAACTCACGGTTCTATCTGCTCCCTCACCAGGGGAGCAGATGGCTTGCTTTGTCTCAGCTTAGCAGCATAAAGCACGCTGACCCATATCTGTGTTTGTCCGTCCGGTCTTCTCAGCCCTTCATACAGGTCCTGGATCGTGGGCAAGCTTCTGCTGATCCAGCTTCCCCAGAGCTCAGAGGAGTGGAGGCAGGTGCACTTGGCTAGGAGCATCCCGCTAGCTCCCCGGGACCTCAGAGGACCAAGGAGAAGTGCCATACAACATGCATGGCCTGCCTCCCATTCCTTAGGAACGTGCATGTCCCTCACATAAAATGGCATGGTATCGGTCATTCTCTGTAGACTTTAGCTCACCCACAGATGACTTCTAATACCCAAGGCAGCATGACAATGACAGACACAGCTGGTATACCATATTAGTTAGGGAACCACGGCAAGGAGCTCTGCCCCTACTTGTTTAGAATTGTTACAAACAGCGCAGGTAGTTGTCCCATGCATGACGCAGAAGCAGTGATGTGGACAGCTTGCTGTATACCAGGGCAAGCCACTGGCAGGGCCACTTGGAACCCTGAGGGATAGAATGAAGCTGCTGTCAGCTTTAGGAATACTTTTATATCTATTTCCATTCTTTCTCCAAAGATGTCCTTGAATGTTCTACTGAGTTTTAACTTAGTGACAATTAAGGTAATGTTTTCAAAAGAATACGTTCCTCTTTCTCAGTGTGACATCACTGCTGAGCAAGTGCCCTGCATATACCTGATAGAAAAATGTATTTCAGAGGGCTGTCTACTCTAGCAAGATGCAGCAACCTGCAGGGAAACCGTGGACCAAGGGGCTTTCACGTTCACATTCAACCCTGTTGGCGATGCTGATGACTCCCGCCTGGCCCTCCAGCATTCCTTGATGTCTCTGTGAAGGAATGGAGCTTTGTTACTAAGGCTGGCATATCTTTCAAAGTCAGAGTCTCTCATTAATCTCGCTTGAGAGCATGTAGCCCACCAGTGTGTTTAAGGGGCATGCATTTATTTTATGTGCAATAAAATGTACTTATCTCTTAATTAATTGCCCTAGGCCCAAGCCCACACAATATTAATGATCAAATTTCTGGGCTTTCAGCATAACTGAACCAAATGATTTTCTCCCCAAATGATAACAATTGTTTGAATAATGTGTTCATTGCTCGTTGGATTGAGATGTGAAAGCTCATTTGTTACACTGTAGCAATCCTTCCAACATCATTATTTTTATTTCATTCATTATCTCTGTAAAGGAGGGATCATCTCTTTATTTCTGGGAAATTACTTAAACCTTAGTTTGAAAAGTTCTATGTGACTACTTATGTGTGAGTCCAGACTGAGTAAGCATGGTGTGTGTGTGTGTGTGTGTGTGTGTGTGTGTGTGTGTGTTTGTGTATCTAGCATTTATTGAGCAATCACTTCAACAGCAAGCTGGCAGCAATAGCAATGCATGTTTAGTTTTATTATTAATATGTGTAGATCTTGTCCAATTAGGCAAGTCATTCACTGCTCCCCCATCCCAATTTTCTTTACTATTCTCATCTTGCTGGTACGAAGGAGACAGTTCAGTTGGTAAAGTACCAACATTGTAACAATGCTAGTTGTTATGCTTACTGTATGCTTACTTGACTAGACCTCTTCTGTGCTAATGCCTTTTTGTGAAAACACCTTTGCCTTAGAAGACATGGAATTTTTGCCAGACCTTACAGCCAAGGTACTAACATACCTTGTGATAATTTTGAACTATGTGCTCAATCTGCTATTATACTGTGTACTTGGCCTGTTTAAGTTTAACTTGCCAAGCTTACTAATGCCTTAGGTTTCCCATGTAGTGCCTTTCTATAACCCAAGCTAGCTGCATAGCTTCAATCTTAAACTATGTACCCATCCGTACCTCTAACCAGAAGAAGGTATTTGCGTGTGTTATCACCATTTGCTGAAAGTATCCAACAGGTGGGAAGCTGCCTTAAACAACAAACATCCCATGAATTCTGGAAGCAACATGTGGACCTGGCTTTGTAACATCTGTTTGCAGGGTTGAGTGCCATTCTGGGTCAGGAAAGTAAGTTCATCCCTTGTTAACTCTGTTAAAAGAACTCTATAGAGAAATATCCCCTATTCCTTTTCGCCACCATGTATTCTGTGCTGTTCATTAAATACAGAACAAAGCCATTTATTAGGGATAGGCAGCACAGACAGGTCACAAACCACAAACTACAGAGAGAAGTGGTTTGCTCTTGGTCTGGATTACTCCATGAACAAGTCTCTTACATCCCTTAATGCGATCCTGATGCGATTTAATACCCTGTGTGCGGACTCTGTAATGCATCATCGACGCGCTCTTCAAATAGTTATCCTAGTATCTGTGCTGTTTCCATCTAAAAAGCTCCTTTTGTCCTATGGCTAGATGTTTTAGCCATAAACTTCCTTGACTTTAAAAAGAAATGGTGCTGGGCATGGGTAACACACAGCTTTAATTTCATCACTACAGAGGCAGAGGTAGAGGCAGGGGGATCTCTGTGAGTTTAAGGACAGCCTGGTCTCTGTAACAAGTTCCAGACCATCTAGGCTAAAAAGTGAGACTCTGTCTCAAACAAAACAAAACATGTGGTAATTCCTTAATTTCTTTCTCACTTCTGATTGGTTAGACTTACTGGCCATAGTGTTCTAGTGTGTGTGTGTTTTTTTTACTCAGCACTTTAAATATATTCTTCTGCTGCCTCATTTCCCAGCTTTCTGCTGCGAATTTGATTGACGATCGCTGAGACGAGACGGGTCACCCCTCTTTTCCTGTTTTCAAGATACTTATTCTGCCTTTCACCTGCTTAACATCACACACTGTATCATTTATCATGTCTTGTGTTTTGTCTTCAAGTACTTCCCCCCCTTCTCTCTGAGACTCCCAAAATGTGTATGTTAGCTAACTCAACCCCACAAGTGCCCTAATCTCTCTTCACACATCTTCTTTATGTCTATATTTGATACTTTGTTTTCTTTTAAAGATTTGTCATTTCTTCCACCTGCCAAGTCAGCTGTTAAGAGTTTCTTGTGAGGCTGGGTCGTGGCTCAGCAGCCAAGGTGCTACTACAAAAGCCTGAGGACCTGAGGTTGGATCTGAAACACCTGCCTATGAGCACGACCTGGTGGCATTGAAAGACAGATCCTGTGAGCTCAGCAGCTGACCAGGGAGCCTCGCTAGACGATGAGCTCCAACATCCTCAGCCTCTGGCTGGCGGAGCATGCACGTGCACACACGGGCATGTGCACACACTCATGCACACAGAGATGTAGTGGAAACCTCAAGGAGTTTATTATATTTTTCAGCTCGAAATTTTTGTTTGGGTCTATTGGACAACTTCAGTCTTTTTGTTGATACTCTAAATTTTGCTCATTTTTCATTTCACTTGTTGCCCTTACCTTTTTGTCCATTAAAATAAAAAGAAAGAAAAAGAAAAAGATAGGGCTTATGATACTAGGTTAGCACTGAACTTGTTGTATAGATGTGGATATCCTGGAACTTCTGACTCTCTGTGCTTACACCTCCCCAGTGCGGGGATTATAGGGAATGCCACCACACTAGGTTTATACAGGATTGGGAATTGAACGCAGATCTTCACCTGTGTAAGGCATCCACTTTATCAACTGAACCACATCTCCAGGCATGTTTTGTAGGCATATTTTCTGAGATATTCCTTTATTGACTGTCTGGGCATGCTTGAGTTTGAAGGTCAGCCTGAGATAAGGGCCTCTGACTGTTCCATGTAGTTAATAAGTGTGAATTTTGCTTGATCAATTTGTATGGAATTTTCAATTTCCTGGCATGCATGGCTGCTTTTGAATATCTTAATTTCCCAAGGGGAGAATATTCCTTGAAGAGGTTTAAATGGGGATGAGGGCAGAGGGGTAGGGGAGAGAATGTGGTAGTGGGCAAGTTAACTAAAAGTAGGGATATATGAAGATGTCTTCTATGAATACACTAGTTTATAAATTAATAAAGTTAATATATATAATATATAAAAAATAATATATAATAATATATGTGATTTTAGTTTGAACAGATGTACCTGCATGAGTAGGAGATAATGCTGCTCTTGGAAGACATGGGTTATTAAGTAAATATCTTAGTGACAGTCAGAGGATACTTCCCTTTGAGTTATTGGTCAGGTGGCCCTCAGAGGGACACAAAACAAACGTGGGCTCTTGATGTTGTTCTGGGTTGCCCAACAGAACTAGTTGATGAGACCCTATTGCTGACACCACATGCTTTGGATGCAAGTCACAGAGAAATCAACTTGTTGGCTGAACAGGAAACGATTTCTCTGCTCGCTGACTTACATCGTGACAGAGGGTGCTATGCAGAACTGCTGGAGAAAAGACACCCACAGCTGGCACTAGATCTTGTGTGCTGCGATACTGACCTTCCTTGAAAACTGTGTCCACTGTTGCAACAGTGGCAGGGCTGCGGTGAGAGTAATCAACTGCTTTCCAGCTGAGTTTGAGGCCTGCTTTACAGGAGAGATTACGTGCCTTGTGCTGTAAACCTGCTCAAAAGTCCATGACTGGGGAGATCAGAGGGCCTGGACGGGAGGAGTACCCATTGTTGTACTGCTAACTGGGTCTTTTGCAAACTGCTTTCTAAATATTTATGCTTACCCCCTTCTACCAGCATTGCTCTTAACTTTGGTCAGAGAAACTTCTTTTTTTTATAGTAGATAGTAGTTTATGCGGAGAATCATAACTGACCAAAGTACAGAAGTGTAAATAGCTGTGAGTGTTTAACTGTGGATGAACTATTTGTATTAACTTCCTCCCATCTGTGGTTCAGGGAACATGTGCAGAAGACCGGGTAATATGGATGTAAGAGCTGGTTGGATGTGGAGGAGAGCTATGAAAAGTTGACTTCTAAGCAGGGCATGACGGTGCACGCTTGTAATCCCAGCACTCAGGGAGGCAGAGGCAGGTGGCTCTCTGTGAGGTAGAGGCCAGCCTGGTCCACAGAGTGAGTGCAGGACAGCCAGGGCTATAGAGAGAAACCCTGTCTCAAAAAATAGAAAAAAAAAAAAAAAAAAAAAAAAGAAAAGAAAAGCTGGCTTCTGGGTATGGCATGCCTGTTGCACACATCAACTCAGTGGCTGTGGTCCCTGCACGAGACCTGTACAATATCAAGCCAGTCGAAATTTCTGCGTGGATAGAAGAGGGGCCCCTGAGGACCCACTCTTGGCTAATTGGCAGCTGATGGCTGACGGGAGAGTAGATGGCCCTACACTCATACAAATAAAGGGAGCAATCATTGGATGCAGGAGGTTATTAATAAGAACGACAAAGAGAGGTCAGGAAGCTAGGAAGGAGAGGGAGGTGAAGGCTCCAGAGCAGTGGTCCTCAACCTGTGGGTTGGAACCTTGTTGACAAACTGCTGTCTCCCAAAGATATTTACATTACTTTTCATAACAGGAGCAAAATTATAGTTATGAAGTAGCAACAAAAATAATTTCATGGCTGTAAACCATGAGGAAAGGATTGCAGCTTTAGGAAGGTTGAGGACCACTGATATAGAGGAAGTTGGCGGGAGGCAGTGGGGATGTATACCATCAGCGTACGTTGCATAAATACATATAAGAGCAAAATATTATTAGAAGAGGGCTTGGTAAAGGCAGTAATACTGCAAACTTACACATCCTAGGCCATACTGTTTTAAAAAGGAGTCTAAACAGTAAGCACCTGTGAGTCCTAAAATTGTGTACACTTGTTTAATTTGTTATCATCCTTTGTAGTTTCCATATCACTCAAAATAAGTATAGGCACATGTACTTTTCACTTATATCTCCTTACTTACTGTGACAAAACAAAGGCATCTGTGCATGTATGTGTATATGTATGCTCATGTATGTATATGTCTGTGTGGATGTGTGTATGAATGTGTGTGAGTGCATGTGTATGTATGTATATTTGTGTGTATTCCTTTTCATATGACTGAGAAAACAGAGGCACAATGTAGTTAAATCATCTGAACAAGATCCTTGAGACACTCAGCTTTCCCAGAAGTAGTATGTAAAGACTCAGGCAGCAACAGAGAGCAGCTTGATGCTAAGTGACACACTGGGACACATTGTCTATAAATACCAAAGGACATTCTGAGTCAATTACGGGAGATTGTGGAACTCACTCTTATTAAGCCAGTTTGAGCCGTAAAAGCATGCTAATTATTAAATGTCTCAGGAAGCATCCTTCTACTTTCCTTTCCTTTTTTTTTTCCCCAAGACAGGGTTTCTCAGTGTAGCCATGGCTGCCCTAGACTTGCTTCATAAACCAGGCTGGCCTCGAACTCACAGAGATCTATCTGCCTCTGCCTCCCAGAGTGCTGGGATTAAAAGCATGTGCCACCATGCCGGGCTACTTTCCCTTCCTTTAAAACACTTATTTATTTAATTCTATGCATATTGGTGTTTTGCCTGCATATATGTCTGTGTGCCACATGCATGCCTGGTACCCTCAAAGGTCAGAAGAGGGCATTGCATCTCCTAAGACTAGAGCTGCAGATGGTCATGAGCTGCCACGTGGGCATTGGGAAGGGAATCTGGGGCTTCTGGAAGAGCAGCCATTGTTCTTAACCACTGAGCTATCTTTCCAGCCTCTGTACCATCCCTTTGTTCCCTTGTCTTTAACAGCGCCTGTGAGCCAGGGTCCTTGGGCATCTTTGTTCTGCATAGGAAATGGTACAAGGCAAGCTCAGAAGACACACACTTGTTCTAGGCAGACTCCTTTTCTGAGTCTTGAGCTATGTTAGGTGCTGTTAGACACAGCTGAAGAGTCCGATTTTCACTCATCCACAAGATGAGAGTTACACTGTCTGAGTCTCAGGTGAACGCTTAGATGGGAGGAAGTGAATGGAAGTATTTTTCTTTCATTCCTTCTTTTCTGTCATTTGTCCATTTATTATCTGAAAGAATTACTGTTATACTTCTGGGTGAATGTCCCATGGTGGCCACGACGCCTCTGCATGATATGGCCTCCATAAGCGAGGTAATGCAAAAGTAAGGTAGTTAGGTAGGAGAACTGCTTCTTTAAGCTCTGATGGAAACTCCTTTTGCACACTGTTAGACTTTGAGTGTCTGCTTTGAGTGAGGCCTTTATGATAGCCCTTCCTCCACTGGACGGGCCAACATAGCAAAGGGGCATCCTATCCAGGCCAAACTTTTGTTCGCTTCATTTGTGGTTAATATGCTATATTCCCTGAGAACCATTTTGATTGTAGTCTCAATCTGACTTCTGATACCCGCTCTTCTGATGGGAAGAATTCTCTATATCTGAAAAGACTGATCAGACCTTAATATTTTTATTGATGGAAAGTGTTGCCTGGAAATGCCAACGTGGATGCTGGGTCATCTGCTAATGTGACCCTCAAAGTGTCAGCCACAGAAGATGGCCTCCCATATGAGAACTGCTTTGTCCCTTTGATCTGCTTGAAGCTGGAAAGGAGAGTTCTCTGTAGCTGTCCCTGCTAAGTTCCAGCTTTCACCGCACAGAGAGAATTTTGGCCACGTGAATGTCACTGAGCACTCCATCTCTGCCTTGCTGATTCTGTTTCCCTCTCTGTCTTTCCCAGAACTCGTTCACCTTTGTCTCAGTTCCACTCCAGCTCAGAGGACCTTTGTTTCAAGGAAAACACTCCTCTGCTCTGGAATTCCTCACAAAAGAAGAGGTGAGTTCTTCCTCTTTTAAAAATTAAATGAATAACTATCTGGAAAACACATGTGGTACTGAGTATTGTTTGGTCCTGAGATGATGGAAAATTCTTCCTGAGATAGGAATTTTTTATTTGGCATGTTTGATTTTTGCCAGATCCTTGAGAGTCCATTATAGTAGATATTCATGATTTGGGATTAGATTGTGATTTTCCAAGTGGCTTTGGGCCTAGGCCTGAAATGATGACCTTGCTCATGTGTACACCCAGGCAGGTATACAATTCTGACAGGCTGTGTCCTGACCCACAGGCTTAAGCCTTCTCCACAGGAATATAACTTAATTCTTTTACTCCTCTCCTATGGAATGGCTGAAAGCAAACATTCACACATTTATTTCTTTAGTTATTTCTCTTGAATTACTTGGTCAATTATTAAGAGCTGACACATGTCAAAATGTGCAATGTGCCACAAAGCCAACAAGGTGTAGACATTTGCTCTGGGCACGGGGTATACAGACACATGGCTTGGGTGTCAGCTGGACTCGTGCTGGAAGCCAGAGCAGGCTAGAAGCCAGAACTCAAGCTCATGTAAGCATCACTTTGCTCACATGATGTGCTCCTTTTCTTCTTCATGAAGTGAATTAAGACATTGGTTGTAGTCTTACCTGGCAACAAACACTGTGAGTTCCAGTAATGACCAGCGCAGCAAGATATTCCCACTGGTAGCAGTTATGACACAAATGTCATGGGGGTAACAATAGCTTTCTGATTAAATTTAAGGCCTGCTTCATAGGAGGGAACTCATACCTGGTACCATAAACCTGGTCAAGACCCAGTACCCTACTCCTGTTGTTTTGCTAAAAATGGAAACAGCGTCCAACTGCCTTCTAAATACCTATACTGCTTTCCTCTCACACTGAAAGATTCTCTTTAAACTTATTTTTAAAAATTAATTCTTTGGGGGGATTTTATACAATGTGTTTTAATCATATTTGCCTCTCTCCTTGCAACATTCACCAGAGTCACCCTCCTTTCCTTGTCTGCTCAATTTTGTATCTTCTTTAAAACAACAACAACAATAACATACTGAGTCTAATTCATGTTACTCATGTGCTCTTGAATTTCCGGCCACCCATGGAACCCGGAGGAATCAAGCTGGTAAGGACTGGAAGCTTTGTTCCGACTGGCTAGCTTTTGTCGTGCTGGAAGGTAGTAGAAGAGAAAAGCAACCGCCATTTTCACCCAACTATAAATCCCAAGAACTACAACAATGACTTTTATGGAAAAAAAAATCTAGTTAAAGTCCAGAGAATAAGTTTCCATGGAGTGATCAGCCATGAATGGGTCATCTATATTTGTGCCTCTTCCCAACCTCCAGGGAATATTCTAGAAGAAGTAGAATAAATCAGAGGATGTGGGGAAATACTGTCTCCTGGACATTACAGGACCGCTGAATGAACTCACAACAGTTTTGGCTGCCTGCAGAAGAGCACAAGATCAAGCCAATCCATTTGTAGGGAGGGTCATGAACTTATACCTCTAGCTGAGAAGTATTTGGCAGTTCGTGGCTACTTGGGGAGGAACAGTCAGTTTTCTTAAGGGGTGTGGCCTCTCATAGATTGGCATGCTCTAGTGCATGCTACACACACACACACACACACACACACACACACACACACACACACGGAACACTAATTGAAATCAGTGGGACATAAAGGAAAGAAAAAGATAATATGATGTCAACAGGGGAGATGTGGAGAGTTCTGGGAAAATTTGGCGGGGGAAATAGGGAGTAGATACTGTCAAAATACATTGTATACATGTATGGAAGTTCGAAGAATGTATAAATAAAATAAGAACTTTTAAAAAAGATATTGGTGGTTGGGATATAGTTTGTCTACTTTTTACTACTTTTCCTCAGTTACAATTTCAATTGAGTAGTAGATTATCATGAAACTCTTCATTGCTTTTACAGAAGGATATGTGTCATTTCAGAGCACCGAGGACAATGGCATGGTGTTGGCAAGTGCTCCGCACCTGAACCAACGCGGTAGTCACTCACCACATGTGTTGGCTTAGCTTCAGTTCTCCAGCTGTGTTGGTGCAAATCAAGTCTCTGGAGCAGATGGGTTGAATCCATTTCTACTCCTCAGAAAGCTCTAGCACATAACACTGCTGGATATAGTACAGATGTGCTTCTCAAAGAAAGCAATTTCTTAGCTCCAGTTGTGTCCGGCCCCCCAACAATTACAAGGAAGGTGATACTATTTTTCACACATGGACAATTTCCAGTCATAAAATCAGTTTAAAAAAACCAACTATTTGCAAAATCACTTATCTTGGCCACTGCATTGTGGTTAAACCAACCTAACTTCCAACTCTGGGTTTTTCCTTAGGAATAAGATGACTTTTTCATGTGAAAAAGCCTTAAAAACTGTGATAAGTGTTGAGAATCACAATGCCCAACCAAGTGACCACATGACAACAGATCTCAGCTATGGTTACTCTTAAGATTGTCACCACATGAGCATTATATAGATTAGTATCAAGACTCTCACTTCTGGTACAACCTTTCGAGAGTTGGATGCATCCTCATTGAAAGATCCCAAACATCCAATCACAAGAGACAGAGGTGTTCACATACAAGTTTGGTAAAAGTCCCATGTGTAAAAAAAGACCCCAGCCTCGAACCCTTGGTAGGTGGCATTGACATTGTTCATTCTCTTCCATGCTGCTGTGTGGGAAAACAGGTAGATTCCATTTCTTCAGCCTATCGTGGGACACACCCACAGAAGTGGGAAGTGAACACAAATGATTCTGTTGCAGGGCCCGTGGAACAGGTCTAGCTAGAGAGTGGTGGCCCGAGAACATTCCAAGAGAAGGACACAGTGAGAGGAGCACGGACTGTTCTGAGCCAGAAGCAGCTGTACGAACACATCAGATTAAAAAAAAAAAACCATTTCCTGTAGGGCTGCCATTCATTCTGAAGACTGCATGTACCTACAACATTTGAGTTGACCGTCCTCAAGAAAGACACGTTGCCAGAAATACAAGACAATGCCATGATGACTATGGTCCTATCTCATTTCTGTGACAAAATGCTTGGGAAAGCAACTTAAGGAAGAAAGGGATCCTTTTGACTCACGGTGCAGTCTATCGTGGTGGTAAGGTTATGGTGACTGGAATATGAGGTGGCTAGTCACAGAGCACCTCCTGTCAAAAAGTAGAGAGAGAGACGAACGCTGGTGCTCAGTCAGCTTTCTCATTTTTATGTCATTGAGGATTCCAGTCCATTGAATGTGGTGCTCATATTTTAGGGTGGTTCTTCCCATCTTAATTAGCCTAGCTGAGAACCCCCATCGTAGACATGCTCAGGGATTTGTCTTCCAGGTAAGTAAGACTGACAATCAGTATTAAGCACTGCAACTTTTTTCAAAGACCAGCATTGACGTCATCACATTTTCTATCTCACAGCTGGGAAGAAATCTTGGTTTTGAAGGAGATGCCATTTTAGGATATATAAACACAAGGTTTTTTTGTTTGTTTGTTTTTGTTTTTGTTCTTTCTAGGTCACAGTTCATGTCTGTTCATCACCCAGAGTTCACAGCTACTGAAGATTCTTGGGAAAATGGCCTTGCTGCTTGGGAGCAAAAATGCATGCTGGGTAAAGAGGTTGAGGATTTGTCTGCACTGGCCTCCTCAGAGAAAGGGGATCTTGCAAGCAGTGTCCACCTCCGAGTCCAGGTGTCCAAGCTTGGGTAGGTGGATGGAGAGACAATGTTGGCAGCAGAGACGTGGCCACACGTGGCTTTCTTTTTGTCCCAAAGGCTTGCCCGTGCCTCAGTCTTTCAAAAGCCTAAGGTTTAAAGGAGAAAGGAGTTATACTTTTTAGCCTTCTTTCCCTAGGCCATGGGAGACACAGAGGTCAGCCCTGCAAAAACAGCGGGGTGCTGACCAAGTCACGAGGAACCCTGCTGAAAAACCCGCTTACATCTCTTCATTCATTCCCACTTATAAAGCTGGCATCTTCTTGGCAGATAGAGTAATTGGGTTTAGGGATCCCTGTGGCGTTTTTGAATTTACCGTTTTGCAGAATTCGGTGTCCTCCTGTGTGGTAAGAACTGGGCGCCTTAGGCTTCTAGGCTTGGATGGAGGAATGTGTGTGGGAGGAGGATGTTCTGGCCTCTGGAGATGCCCACAGAGTGTTCTCATTTTACCTAATTTATATGCTTCCTTCTTCGCATATACTTATTTGGAGAAAGTTCTTCTTAGGTCAGAGTGTTTGAAAGCCCATCTCCAAGGAAAGGCCAAGATTTGAGAGCTAAAGCCAGTAGTCCCCCAACTTAAGACTTGAAGTGGCTGGGTGACTATGACAGACACACTCCATGTGGCTGTGCCGTTATCTCCTGTGACGTGACATCCCTTCACTCCATTGCCTTCTATGGGCTTACACAAAGATGGCGTGTGCGTGTGGCCAAGATGAGTGCAAAGGTGCCGTGAGACGGCCTAGTAGGTGTCATTCTGTTTGTGGACTGGTCTTTCCTGAAGACACTGGGAAGGTTGATGTGTTCAGTTTTAGGCCTCATCTGTATTTATCTATGCTCATAGAGGCAGGCCCACCTGCCATATCATTAGCAAGTCATCCTATTGGTTCTCCAAACAGTTGTGATAATTAATGTGGAGTGACATCTGCTGGGATCCTTTCATCTTGATCATGAACTTTCTCTAACCTGTCTCCTAACCATCGGCAGCTCCTTCACTATGGCTGCCCTCAGTTCTTCTTGTAGACATAATAGATGCTTAGCTCACGGATCTGTTCTAAAATTACACGAATCATGAAATTCTGTTTGGAGATCTGGCTACATGGGTCGTTGGAGGCAAGGGTTAAACCCTGGCACTGTTTCCACAGCTGCCTGGGTGGTAGTTTCAGAGGCTGTCATGGCATCCAGTGTGCCACAGTGGGGTGATCTAAGTGATTCATGGGAACATTTATTGAAGTGCTCTGTGTAACAAGGCAGTTCAATGCAATAGGCTCACCTCTTGGTGATAAAGACAGAGGGGAGATAAAAGAGTGAAGAAAGCACGGCTTGGTGGTGCATACTTTGTAATCCCAGCACTCAGGGAGGCAGAGGCAGGTGGATGTCTGTGAGTTCGAGGCCAGCCTGGTCTACAAAAGCGAGTCCAGGACAGCCAAAGGCTACACTGAGAAACCCTATCTTTGAAAGAATAAAAAAATAAAAGAAGAAGAAGAAGAAAAAAAAAGAGTGAAGAATAGCTTACTACTTAGCAATGTGTAAGGAAGACACTAGGCAATTTTGAAAGCAGTTTCCCAAGAAGCAAGGGCTTCAGTCAAGAAACAGTAGTAACCTTTGGATCAAGCAAGACTCATCTTACAAATGTCTCTGGGCTGGGGGTTCTTCTTCAGCATGGCGCTTTGTTACAGGCAGCCCACCGGAGATGATCACTCAGACAGTTTATAGCCAATATAGAGTCTTTATTCTATGCAGCTGGGACCAAAGCAAGTATTGGGGGAACCCACATGTAGCCCTGAGTGTTCAGAACCCGAGGTTTTTGAAGGCAGAAACCTCAGCAGCTTCAGGGTGGTGGGTGGGGCCGGGATGGGACTTTGAGTAAGCAAGCAAGCCATTTGGTAGAAGATAAGCTGCAGCTGCAGGGGGTTCACCATCAACAGGCTAAGGGGAGTTAGCTAGGACGTCCTGACCTTGGGTTCCTAGAATAGAGCTGCATAATTTTCTGTGGGATTCTCCATTAAGGAGATCACATTCTAGTTAACTTTCAAATGACCTCAGCAATCCAGGAACCTCTGGATTGTCCTGCCACAGCATCAGTGTCATGCGTTCTCAACATCCCGTACTCAAACATCGGTGGACAAGAAACTCTTTTGGGCTGGAGCTATAATAAAATGTTTTTTTTTTTAATTTTTAAAATTTCAATTTATTATAATTTATTCAGATTACATCCAGATTGTTATCCCCTTGCTTGTGTCTTCCCATTCCCACCCTCCCTTCCTCTTCTTCCCAATTGCCGCCCCCCCCCCCCCCGGCCAAATCTCTGACAGAAGGAAATCTCTTCCCCCAACGTATGACCACAGTCTATCAGGCTCATCTGGATAGCCTGCTTCCCCTTCCTCTGTGTGCCAGCCAGGCCTCCCCACCAAGGCCCAGTGATCAAATCAGGGGCACCAGAGTTCATGTCAGAGGCAGTCTCCGCTCCCCCCCACAACCGCAGAAAATGAGCTGTCCACTGAATAAAATGGTTTTTATTTTTAGTTTGTCTGTTTGTGCCTTTGTGAGAGTGTCTGCTTCCTTATAGGTTTTTCTGGAAGGCCTTAACTGTAGCAAAAAACAGTGTTAGGGTCATGTTTAGTCATCTGAATGGGCAGCAGCTTTCTGCAAGCATATATTATTACCCTGAGCACCTGTCGGGTGACTAACAATAAGTCTAGATAGGGCCAGGCATGAACAGCAAAGACATTTGCGAGAAACGTTTTATTCTGAATTGTCAGTTCTTCTGTATGTCAGTTATGTAAAAGAATTACGTCTAGGATACTTCAATTATACTTCATACTTTAAAAACAAATTTTATTTAGATTCCACCTTAAGCAGGAGCTGTCGAAAACAGAATTCAGAAGTGTCAAAGGATTATTTGTCAAATTCATTAAGTCTAACAGGGTGCAAAATGAAGTTTTACCATTTTCACATTTCCAGAATGATTTTATAACACATAAGGAACTTCACAAGTGACCCAAATAATGACAAGCTGTCTTAGACTTTCTTGCTTCTCTCACATACCAAACAGAGGCTGCTGCTGTGCTGTGCTGTGCTCAGCACCTCCCTTTTCTCTTGCAGGTGCTGTGTGCGGTGGGTGAAGATCACAGGGTTGTTTGTCTTTGTGGTGGTGTGTTCTGTGAGTACCAATGTCATCAGATCTATTGGGCCAGTGTGGGTATTGGGGCCCTTCATGGGTAGACACAGCCTTTCTGTGCTTTGGGATGGACCGTAGAGGGGCCTGAGGCCTGGGACCATGCGTTAACACTGATTACCTGAGTGCTGCCTTCTCTGTAGGAGACAGAGTGTGCATGGACATGGCAGGCTGAGCAGAGCTAAGGAAAGCCTGCCCTTAGCAGCACTGGTTGGGCTTCTGGGTATAGGCAGGAGTCTGTGTGTCTTTCTGTAACTTGTTTCTGCAAAATGGCCCCTCTCTTATTTCTGCCTGAACAGAGTACAGTCAGCTCCCAGGGTCTGTGAGGGAGGGTTCAGAATCAGGCACCCTCACACGGTCAAACCGGAATAACCATCCTGAACTCTAGAAACCTCATAGTTTAACTGTGTTTTGTCCACTAATGTTCCCCTTGTTTCTACTCGCCTAGTCATGTGGTTCTGAAGCTTTTACTAAGCAGAGATGGAAGGGTTGCTGCGATCTGTGACGTCAAAGGTGGGGGTCAGGGTTCACAAGCTTTTCCTCAGGCCCAAAAGACAACTTGAGTTCAGTCGTTAGACTTTAGGCTTTTTTATTTGGGAAATGGACTTAAGAAAACAACAACTTGTAGACATACTTGAAAGAATTTGAGAAATTGCTTTGAACATCTGTAGTATGGCATCTTATCATTAATTTCTTCAATCGCTTTAATTTAATTAATAATGTTCTTTGTAATTTCCATAACCTGTTATAATGGTCAATGGAAAATGACTCACGCATACACATTTTGACAGTTTAATTTGTGACTAGGTATTTAGAAACTGTTGAAACATAATTTGGAAGTACGAATCCTTAAAATTGGAAAACATCAATAATCAAGGCTCATTGCAGCTAACATAGAATGGATGGACAAAAATATCTTTACTTTCTAATGCTATTAGGGCAAGCTGGTGAAACATGGATGCATCAATCACACCTCTATTTCTAACAGTAGTCAAAATTATATAAATCTTATGGTTTTTATAATGTAAATATATAATTAAACATTTTTAATGGTTACAGATTTTCTTCAGCCTGTATCCAGATCAAGGAAAGTTCTGGCAGCTACTGGCCGTGTCACCGCTGGAAAACTACTGTATCCAAAGTATGCATAGGGTAGCACTTTACCCATGGCTAAAATTTGCAAGAAACTATCACACTTGTCAAAGAGGGCCAAGCACAGCCTGTCAGAGTCAGCATTCCTACTACATGTACTTTCTTCAAGATGTACCTGGTAGGCAAGGCTGCCCAGGGTTCCCAGAGGTCTCGTGTCATGTTCTGTGGCCCTGTCTCACCTTCCATCTAGCATTTCAGTACAAGTGATTCCTATCAACATGGCTCCAAGTTCTGGTTCCTTCCTCTGACTGTATCTTCTGTTCAGCTGCTCATTTTGTCCCTTCGTTTTTGTCCTGCCTTGGAATCTTCTGTTGGAAACTATCACCTAGGATATTTGGATACTGAGTTCCATTTGTGTGTGTGTGTGTGTGTGTGTGTGTGTGTGTGTGTGTGTGTCAGGGTTCCTCTGTGTAACAGCCCTGGATGTCCTGGACTCACTTTGCTGACCAGGCTGGCCTTGAACTCACAGAGATTCACCTGCCTCTGCCTTCCGAGTGCTGGGATTAAAGGAGTGTGCCACCACGCTAGTCTGGTCTGCAGAAGTGGTTCCATAGTTTTTAAGGGCGTAGGCAGAGCACATCATCACCTCTTGGAGGGTTGATGTAAAACCTAGTCAGCTGTCAGCTGGTATGGGAAGCATTGGGAGCCTGGAGTGAATGTGTATTGTCTGACTTGAACACGGCCATGTCAAAGACTGCAATACTTCAGACCATGGGGTAAATGTGCAGATATTGACAGTGTGTGTAAGGAGTAGCAACTTCATCCTTGCACATGACTGAAACTTAAGACTGCTCCCCTACAGAGAGCTCCCACTGAGACTATCTAAGTTTGTGCCATACATAACAAATGTGCTAAGTTTCTGTGTTGTACAGTTGGTGTTTTCTGTTTGAGTGAGCACAGTGTAAAACTAACTTTTATTCACCAGATGTAATTGTTCTCTTGGAGGCTTACTATTGAATAAGTTCACCCTTTCTAGTTCTTTTTGAACTCTGGCTGGCTGGTTCAACTCAGCTGTTCTGGCTCAAATAGTCTCTCCAAGCTGACTGATTCAAACTGGCTTCTCTCAGCTTTTGACTGAATGGTTCTGGTTGGCCTCAAATGAACTCAAGCAATCTGTTGTAATCTTCTGGCTCCTTATTGTCTGTCTTCACTTATGTCTAGCTTGTTCTATTGTCAACGTATCTCTGTATAGGTGTCCCAGTAAAACTGCCTTTTCTCACTCTCCTGCACTGCTCTCTCTCTTTAAAAAAATTAAAAAATTTTTTTCTCATGCACTTTTTTAAATTGAAAAATAAAATCATTCATATTACATCTCAGTTGCTATCCCATCCCATGCATCCTCCCATTCCTCCCTCCCCTCCTGCTTTCACCCCATTCCCCTTCCCTATGACTGTGACTGAAGGGGACCTCCTCCCCTTGAATATGATGCTAGGGTATCAAGTTTCTTCTTGGTAGCCTGCTACCCTTCCTCTGAGTGCCATTGGGCCTCCCCATCAAGGGGACATGGCCAAATAAGGGGCACCAGAGTTCATGTGAAAGTCAGTCCCCAGTCTCCACTTAACTGTGGAGAATATTCTGTCCCTTGGCTAGGTCTGGGTAGGGGTTTGATGATGACTGCACATCTTGTCCTTTTTGGTGCCATAGATCGAGCAGAACCCCTGGGCCCAGATCTGCCCATCATAGTGTTCTTCTTGTAGGTTTCTAGGACCCTCTGGATCCATATCTCCTATATTTTTCCCACCTTAGGATGTCCTCACCACTATCCCATTTTCCTGGTAATGAGACATACCTCTTGGCCTAGTGTCTAGATATAAGTGAGGATATACTATTTGAATCTCTCTGCTTCTGTGTTAGCTCACTCATTATGATCATTTCTAGTTCAATCCATTTGTCCACAAATTTTGGGAATTCCTTGTTTTTAATAGCTGAGTAGTATTCCATGGTGTAAATGTACCACAGTTTCTTTATCAATTCTTCTACTGAGGGACACTTAGGCTGTTTCCATGTTCTGGCTATTATGAATAAGGCTGCTATGAACATGGTTGAGCATATGTCCCTGTTGTATGCTAGAGCATCTTCTGGGAATATTCCAAGGAGTGGAATAGCTGGGTCTTGAGGAAGCCTTATTCCCAGTTTTCTGAGATAGCGCCAGATAGATTTCCAAAGTGGCTGCACTAGACTGCATTCCCACCAGCAATGAAGGAGTGTTCCTCTCTCCCCACATCCTCACCAAAATTTAAGTTTTTTAATTATATTTTTTTTTTGTAAAAAGAGGTTGACATATTGCATTTTTACATTAAATAATACAAATCTACTTTTAAAATGGCCATATGCAATGACATATTTTAAAAAAAAATCACTTTACAGCCTGATCCCAGCTCCCTCCCTCCTCTCCTCCTAGTCCCACTCTCACACCCCACCCTCATTCCCCTCTTTCTTCCAGAGAAGGGGAGGGCCCCAGGGGTACCAACCCACCCTGGCACCTCAAGTCATATAGGACTAAGCATATCCTCTTCCAGTGAGGCCTAACAAGGCAGTCCAGCTAGGGCAAAAGGTCCAGAGGCAGGCAACAGAGTCAGAGATAGCACCTATTCCCACTGTTAGGGGACCTATATGTTGATCAAGCTGCAAATCTGCTACGTATGTGTAGGGGGCCTAGGTCTAGCCCATGCGTGCTCTTTGGTTGATGGGTCAGTCTCTGTGTGCCACCATGGGCTCAGGTTAGTTTACTCTGTTAGGTCTTCTTGTGGGGTCCTTGACTCCTGCTCCCTCTCTCCTTCCTCCCATTCTTCCACAGCACTCTTCATGCTTTGCCCATTGTATGGCTGTGGGTCTCTGCATCTGTTCTGGCTGCTGCTGAATGAGGCTGCTTAGAAGACAGTTCTGTCTGTAAGCACAGGAAAGTGTCATCTATAGTGATAGGGGCTGGCTCTCTTTCATGGGGTGGGTATCAAGTTGGGCCAGTCATTGGTTGGCCATTCTCTCAATCTCTGCTCCATCTTAATCCCTATACTTCTTCTAGGCAGGAGATATTTTGGGTCGAAGGCTTTATATGTAAGTTTGGTATCCTCCTCCTTCCACTAGAAGTCACACCTGACGACAGGATGCGGCAACTTCAGGCTCCTTACCCCTCACTTCTAGGAGTCTCAGATAGGGTCACCCCCATAGACTCCTGGAAGCCTCCCTTGTCCCAGAGATGCCCTTCCCTGATTTCCATTCTTTCTCCTAATCCTCCTCTTTACCTCCACTCTCCTTACACCTGATTCCCCACCCTCCTTAGCCTCCCTCTCCCTCCTTTCCATCCTTTCTCCAACCTAGTTCCACCCCCACCCCAAACTACTTCAAATGTCTCTTTTACTTCCTCTTCTGAGTGAGATTCAAGCATCCTCTCTTGTGCCCTCCTTGGCTTCTTTGGTCTATGGATTGTACCATGGTTATCCTGTACTTTATGGCTAGTATCCACTTGTAAGGCAGTACATATCATGCATGTCTTTCTGGGTCTTGGTTAGCTCACTCAGGATGATATTTTATAGTTCCATCAATTTTCCTGCACATTGCATGATGCCTTTGTTTTTAATAGCTGACTAGTATTTAATGGAGTATATGTACCATATTTTCTTTACCCATTCTTCAGTTGTTTCCAATTTTTGGCTTTTGTAAATAAAGCTGTTATAAATATAGTTGAACAACTGTCCTTGTAGTACAGTGGAACATCTTTTAGGAGTATGCCCAGGAGTGGTATTGCTGAGTCTCGAGGTTTTCTGAGAAAATTCCAGATTGATTTCCATAAGGGATGTTATAAGTTTACACTCCCACCAGCAATGGAGGAGTGTTCCCCTTGCTCCATATCCTTGCCAGCATGTGCTGTTACTTGAGTTTTTAATCTTAGCCATTCTGATACGTATAAAATGGAATCTCAGAGTTGTTTTCATTTGCATTTACCTGATGACTAAGAACATTGAATACTTATTTAAGTGCTTCTTGGCCATTCAATATTTCTAAGTTGAGAATTCTCTGTTTATCTCTGTATCCCATTTTTAAACTGGGTTATTTGATATGCTGGTGTTTAATTTCTTGAGTTCTTTATATATTTTGAATATTAGCCTTCTGTCAGATGTAGGGTTGGTGAAGATCTTTCCCATTCTGTAGGCTGCTGTTTTGTCCTATTGACAGTGTCTTTTGCCTTTCAGAAGCTTTTAAATTTCATAAGATCCCATTTATTAGTTGCTGATCTTTTTCCTGAGCTGTTGTGTTCTGTTCAGAAAGTTGTCTCCTGTACCAATGTGTTCAAGGCTCTTCCCCACTTTCTCTTCTATTAGATTTAGTGTATCTGGTTTTATATTGAGGTCTTTGATCCTCTTGGACTTGTGTTTTGTGTAGAGTGATAAATATGGATCGATCTATATTCTTCTACATGCAGACATCCAGTTATACCAGCACCATTGTTATAGATGCTTTCTTTTTCCCATTGTATGGTTTTGGCTTCTTTGTCATAAATCAAGTGTCTGTAGGTGTGTGGGGTTATTTCTGGTTCTTTGATTCAATTCCATTGATCAACCTGTCTGTTTTTATGCCAATACCATGTGGGTTTTTTTTTTTATTACTAATGCTCTGTATGTAGTATATCTTGAAACCAGGGATGGTGATTCCACCTGAAGTTCTTTTATTATTCTGAATTATTTTAGCTATCCTGGGTTTTTTATTTTTCCATATAAAGTTGAGGATTTCTCTTTCTAGGTCTGTAAAGGATTGTGTTGGCATTTTGATGGGAATTTTATTGAATCTGTAGATTGCTTTTGGTAAGATGACTATTTTTATTATGTTAATCCTACTGATTCATGAGCATGGGAGATCCTTCCATTTTCTTGGATCTTCTTCAGTTTTCTTCTTCAGATTTGTCATACAAATCTTTTACTTGCTTGGTTATAAGTACACCAAAATATTGTATATTATTTGTGGCTACTGTAAAGGGTATTGTTTCCCTGATATCTTTCTCAACATGCTTATTGCTTGTATAAAGGAGGGCTACTTATTTTTCTTTTGTTTTGAGTTAATTTTGTATCTAGCCACTTTGCTGATGGTGTTTTTCAGCTGTAGGAGTTCTCTGGTAGAATTTTTTGGGTCACTTATGTATACTATTGTATTATCTGTGGATACTGATACTTTGATTTCTTCCTTTCCAATTTGTCCCCTCTTGATCCCTTTAGTTGTCTTGTTGCTCTAGCAAAGACTTCAAGTACTATATCTAATAGATACAGGGGGAATGGGAAACCTTGTCTTGTTCCTGATTTTAGTAGAATTGCTTTAATTCCATTTAGATGTTGGCTATAGGCTTGTTGTATATTGTATTTGTTGTGTTTGGTATGGCTTTATATCCCTGATCTCTCCAAGACTTTTAACATGAAAGGGTGTTAGATTTTGTCAAAAGCTTTTCAGCATCCAATGAGATGATTGTGTAGTTTTTCTTTCAGTTTGTTTATATGGTGGATTATATTGATGGGTTTTCAAATGTTGAACCATCCCTGCATCCATGGGATGAACTTTATTCAGTCTTTGTGGGTGATGCTTCTGATGTGTTCTTGGGTTTGGTTTGTGAGTATTTTATTGAGTATTTTTGTGTTAATGTTCATAAGGGAGATTGGTCTGAAATTCTCTTTCTTTGTTGAGTTTTTTTGTGGTTTAGGTATCAGGGAGACTTTGGCCTCATACAATGAGTTTGGCAATGTTCCTTCTGTTTCTATTTTTTGACATAGTGGGAGGATTATTGTTATTAGCTTTTCTTTGAAAATCTAATTCTGGGGTAAAACCGTATGGTTCTGGGCTTTTTTGTTGTTGTTGTTGTTGGGAGAATTTTAATGACTATTTCTATTTCCTTAGGGCTTGCAGGTCTATTTAAATTGTTTACCTGTCCTTAATTTAATTTTGGTAAGTACTATAAATAAAGAGAAATTTCCATTTTGTTTAGATTTTCCAATTTTGTGGGGTATTGGGTTTTGAAATAAGACCTAATGATTCTTTATATTTCCCCAGTGTCTGTTGTTATGTCCCCCTTTTCATTTCTGATTTTGCTAATTTGGATACTGTCTTTCTGCCTTCTGGTTAGTTTTTCTATTTTGTTGATTTTCTCAAAGAGCCATCACTTAGATTTGTTGATTCTTTGTACTATTCTTTTTGTTTCTAATTTATTGATTTCATCTCTGAGTTTGATTATTTTTTGCCATCTACTCCTCTTGGGTGTGTTTGTTTCTTTTTGTTCTAGAGCTTTCAGGTGTGCTTTTAAGTTGCTAGTATGAAAACTTTATAATTTCTTTATGAAGTCACTTTGTGCTACGAACTTTCCCCTTAGCACTGCTTTCATTGTGTCCCATAAGTTTGGGTATGTTGTGCCTTCATTTTTTTTTATTGAATTCTAGAAAGTCTTTACTTTCTTTCTTTCTTTCTTTCTTCCCTGACCCAGTGGTCATTGAGTAGATAGGCCCTTAGTACACATTAACTTTACCTTCATTGTTTGGGATTAAAAGTGTGTACTAAGGGTGTATGTATATTCTAACCAGGGTATATTTGAATCCAGGATGTGTCTACATTCTGGCCAGATCACATAGACCTAGAAGGTCTTAATATGTGATTCCTTACATGTTGCTGGATTACTATTTCTCTACAGCACAACCCACCCGATCCCAACTTTTCTGTATGTGTGTCTGTCCTTTCTTTATTCCTGATTTGCTCCAGTCTGTTTCCAGGACCATGCGGGGCATGGTGAGTGGTGCCATGGAATAGGGGTTCCTAACTGTGGGGAACTTGCGTAGTTAGACAAAGGAAAGATGCTGAGAAACTCTTGTAAATAAAAGTGAAAAGAAAGATGAGGTGGATGGGCAGGAGTCTAAGTGCTGGGTGGAAAATGTGGGACAAGTAGAATCTAGAGCCAGGCAATTATATATTGGTGTTATAAGGGGAGATTTTGAGAAACCATGGAAGTAAGATATAGTATTGCATCTCTATCAGTTTTTAGATTTATATTCGGGAGATTTGCAATTAGTTTTTTGAGGAAGAGACAGTAGGTTTGTCTGCTTGGGAGAAAATGGAATGGCTGAGAGAGGGGGCACGTGGCTGAAGGACCCCAGTGTAGCCTCATATCCACTCTCAACTTATGGAGCCTCATACATGATTCCACAGATCTGGAGCTGTTTCCTCACAGGAGGGCAGGCTCTATAGAACTTGATCCTGGGGACTCCAGTCTCATAGGCCTTGCTCCTGTTGCTATGAAGGGGCTGATAAGCAACACATTATCCTTAGCAAACTTATCAGCAAGTTAACATGGCCATGGTACAAAGAGCATTGTCCCAATACATGGGAAAAACTTTGTTGCTAACTGAGATTCACAAGGGCCTAGAAGAATGGCACCCAGGCTTATTACGTGTGTGTGTGTGTGTGTGTGTGTGTGTGTGTGTGTGTGTGCGTGTACGTGCACGCGCACGCGTGCCAACAGCATACACTTTTTGTTATCCTGGCTCTGTAGTATGGTTTGAGTTTAGGTTTTGCAATGCAACCTTCCGCATTGATTTTTCTGCTCAGTGTAATTTTTGGCACTCAGAATCTCTTGTGTTTCATATGAAAATTGAGCTTTTTTTTTTTCCTTCCTAGTTCTGTGAAGAATGTCACTGAGTTTCTGATGGGGATTGCATGAATCTGCAGATTTCTTTTAGTAATATAGTCATTTTCATATTAATTTTTGCCAGTTTATGAGCCCCAGTGCTCTTTCCATTTTTTTAAGGATATTTATTTATTTAGCATTTTAAAGTTTTCATAGCAAAGGTATTTCGCCTCCTTGGTTAGGTTTATTCCTAGGCATTTAAAAAATGCTATTCTAAATGAGATTTTAAAAACAGGGTTTGTTTTTCTGAAAATTCTCATTAAAAAAAAAAGAAAGAAAGAATTTAGCACTTAGAGAGCTAAATTCCAATATTTATTATATTCACACTTTAGAAAATTGGGTAATTTTCCTACTTGTCATTTGTATGGCTTATTTTTCAAGTCCTTGTGAAGGAGTCTCTCTCAGCAATCCCGAGTTTCACTACAGGGTGTCTCTGATGTCTGACTGAGCCTTTGCTCACTCACAGCTTTATACCTTCTTCATTATGGGAAAGGGATGTCTGAGTTTCCATTGAAGAAGCAGGGGTCCCTGTGAGATTACCAAAGATCTAAGATGTGAGCAGAGTGCCCCCCCCCCCCACTCCTCCAATTCCTTGGGTGAAAAAAATCCAAGGCTTTCTTTCCCCTGATGTTTCCTGGCTTCTTTCTCTTTTTGTTGCTGTTTTTCTTCTCACAGCACTGGCTTCATCTCGGCCCTAGGATTTGCAGGCTGCTCTCCCTACCACTGGGTGACTTTGTAGCAGATGGCTAAAACCCTCTGAGGACTGCAGAATTGCTGAGTCATGTCTTCAGTGAGACTCACGGAGGGAGGTGAGGCTTCAGAAGTTGGCAGGACACAGTGCTGTGCTGGGACATCCTTTGAGCATAAACAGCAAAATTCTGGTCACATAGGTATCCCTTACAATCATAGCAGGTTAGAGAGAGTAGATACCTCCTCATTGCGATGCATTACAAAGCCATAGGCAGTCATGTGTGTTAGTGTCTACCAAGGGGCCTGCAGCCTGCCTTGCCCAGTAGTCCATGTTATTTTGGCTACACAGGCGGCAGGGAGCTACATTTCCTATTTCCTGGCTTCTTGCACGTTTGGATGAAGGAAGAGGAAGAAAGAGATGTGAGGGATGGGAGCAGCCAGGCTACAGGGCAGGAGTGCTTGGTGAATTTAGGACTATTATCATTTCATGGGCAGCTGGTTCTTGCTTCATTGAGCTCTTTAGAACAAGTCCAATGTCACCACAGATGTCCGAGGCACCTCTCTGAAGACACGATGCTCTAAATGCATAGTGAGGGCTTGTGAAAGTTGCTGGCTTGTGGCCCTCCTGGGCCCTAGCCTAGTGGGGTGGTGGGAGCCAACTTGGGGTTTGTGTGTTGTAGAAGATGTACTCAGATGTTCTGCAGGGTGGAGTTCTGCTAGAATTGAGGAAGGGGTTGAAATAACAGATCCCAGCAAAAATAATCCAAGCACGGAGATACAGGAAAACTATCTTTTAAGCGAGGGGCCTACTATAGACCTCAGCTCAAGAAGCCTACACCTTGAACACATATCTTCCACACCTTATATAGGTTTGAGCAGCCATGTAGCATTTTTACATACACTTTCATGTGGAAGTTGCTTTTAGCTTCCTGTCCCCAAGTTACACTTAAATAAATTAAGCATTTTTTACAGAGGCAAAAACCTATAAGTTCTGGTCATTTTGAACAAATGGAGGATGTGCAGAGCAGAGAGGTGGTTGGGGCAGCTGTTACTCAAGGTTATTGAGCCTGCCTGGCAGAATTATGTTCTTCCTGATGAGGGAACAGGGCTCAGTAAATAGCTGTTAGCCAGGATCCTTTTCCCTGAACTGACAGACAGAAGCGTGCTCATTGTCATTTTTAATTAATATTTTTTCCTTCAGGTCTAGGCCGTTGGTGAGGCATGACTGTGACCTTAGGACTTGGGAAGCTGAGGCAGGAGGATTATAACTTCAAGGCAAAAGTCTGCTACATAGTCAGACCCTGTCTTAGAACATTAAAACAAAGAAACAGACAAAGTGTGTGTGTGTGTGTGTGTGTGTGTGTGTGTGTGTGTGTGTGTTGGAATGAGGTTCCGACCTTTGACGGTAGTTCTTAGAAGAAAGAGAATTAAGCAGAGCCTAGGTGTCCTCCTTTCTTGACCTGCGCTAGCCTTCCTAGCTGGAGCTGAGGCTAGAGACCTGTGCTGCGTGACAGGAAAGGCTCTTGGATAAAGAGCCACTTGGCCCCAGTTGGGAAATAGCAAGACTATGTCTTCCTTGCGAACATCTGCATCTCCTTGTAGCAGTCAGGCTGTGTCAGTTCAGTAATTGCAGAGTTTATTTTAGAAACCTGTAATTGCAGGCACCTGAAGTTCTTTGTCCCTGAATTGTTGGCTGTGCTTGTTATGGGGAGGGCGGCAAGGCTCCAAGCCATTATGAAAAACAGCAGAGGCCAGCGACCCTCTATCTGCAGGTTACTAGTTCTGCCCGCCCTCTTCCCCGCCCCCCCCACTTCCTTTCTTTCTCAACACCTCACCCTTTCTTTTCCTCCCTCTCTCTTCCAATGCTCTTCTCCATCTCTCCTCACACCGTCATTCTGTGGTGAGAGCAGTCGGGGAATGTAGAGAAAAGAGTAGAGGAAAGGAAAAAAAACCTCCCCTACCGCCATTTTAAGGTCTCTAAATGGGACCCCATTAATTAGACTAACAAAACACAGGTAGAAAAAACATTCCCCATATATACATATTCATATGCATCCATATTCATATACATATATACATGCTTATTTTAAGGATTAGCTCTGAGAGGAACACTCCTTCATTGTGGTGGGAATGCAAACTAGTACAGCCACTTTGGAAATCTATCTGGCGCTATCTCAGAAAACTGGGAATAGGGCTTCCTCAAGACCCAGCTATTCCACTCCTTGGAATATACCCAGAAGATGCTCCAGCACACAAGAAAATTTGCTCAACCATGTTCATAGCAGCCTTATTCATAATAGCCAGATCATGGAAACAGCCTAAGTGTCCCTCAATAGAAGAATGGATAAAGAAACTGTGGTACATATACACTATGGAATACTACTCAGCTATTAAAAACAAGGAATTCCCAAAAATTTTGGACAAATGGATTGAACTAGAAATGATCATAATGAGTGAGTTCACCCAGAAGCAGAAAGAGTCAAATGGTATATACTCACTTATAACTGCATACTAGCCCAAGTCTCATAATTGGGAAAGTTGAGAAGTCTACTTGCAAGATCAAGTGGAACTCAGAGGCCTGGGGGTTGGTGGTGTGTGGTCCAGTCTGAGATTGAAGGCCTAGTCCCATGAAAGTCTTCACTTACCAGGAAACTGGGACAGAGGGGAGGACATCCTATTGGGACTCTAGATGAGAGAAGCATGGGAGAATAGCAAAGTAGAAGGATCCAGAGGGTCCTAGAAACCTACAAGTAGAACATTATGATAGGCAGATTTGGGCCCAGGGGTCCTGCTCAAACTATGGCTCCAGCCAAGGACAATACGGGCCGTAAACTTTAAACCCCTACCCAGATCTAGCCAATGGACAGGACATTCTCCACAGTTGAGTGGAGAGTAGGGTCTGACTTTCTCACATACTCTGGTGCCTCATATTTGACCACGTCCCCTAGATGGGGAGACCTGGTGGCACTCAGAGGAAGGATAGCAGGCTACCAAGAAGAGACTTGATACCCTATGAGCACATAAAGGGGGAGGAAGTTCCCCTCAGTCACAGTCATAGGGGAGGGCAGTAAGGGGAAAATAGGAGGGAGGGAGGAATGGGAGGATACAAGGGATGGGATAACCATTGAGATGTAATAAGAATAAATTAATAAAATAAAATGTAAAAAAAAGGATTAGCTCTCATAATTGGGAAAGTTGAGAAGTCTACTTGCAAGATCAAGTGGAACTCAGAGGCCTGGGGGATAGTGGTGTGTGGTCCAGTCTGAGATTGAAGGCCTAGTCATCTCCCCATTAATGCCTTTAGACTGGGTCCCTAAAAGACTCATGTGCTGGTTTGGGAGGTTGCAGGATCTTTGGGAGGCGTTGCCTACTGCAGGAAGTGGCTCAATGGAGTGGATGGGTCTCAAGGGTTACAGCCTGCCCTTATTGGCCCCAGATTCTCTTCCAGAATGTTCTTTCTCATTGTAATGGAGTCACCTGGTGCCTTGCCTTACTCACCACAAAAGACTAGATCTTCTCAAACCAATAGCCAGATCAAAATTTTCTGCTCTTCAGTTTCCTCTTGTCAAGTATTTCTTCACAGGTAGGATTAGAGTAAGGACTACACCAGAGGACACTACTCAATAGATTAATATGCAAATATTTAAGGTGGGGGGCTTTGCTGCTCTTCTGATCTTTGCCGCTAGGTGGCACTGTTCTACTTTCTGGTGTCTTCGAGGCCATTACAGTCCTTTAATCTAGTTCTCCTGAGTGCTTGCAGAAAGACCAGGACAGGAAAACTTTCAGATTGGCAGAGCCACAGAATCTCTTGGACGTTTCTTAGTAAATTCTGCTCCATGTGTGACTTCCATTTTTTTGTTTGTCCATTCTATACCCAAGTATCAAGCAGTGTGGAACTGCCTTCATACAGATCACAGGGCTCATCAAATATCTCCTTTACCAGGGTGTTTCATACAGTTTTAAAAAACAGTATTTTGAACAATAAAAAAAATTTTTTAAAGAGAAAATAAGGCACTTATTAACTGACTTTGCTCAACACTCAGAGGAAACCCCGTAGATACTCTGCCTCCAAAAAACCAATTGCATTTCTAGGGGCTGAAGGCTGAACGAAAGAAATAGCCTCTGGAGCATCCTGAACCAAGCAAGCTCTTCCTGAAGTCTTTGGAGACCTGGGTCAAGTGCCTGGCTTAGCTGTCCTGTACACTATCGCTCTTAAACACTGCGTGCTGCTAGGAGCTGAGGTGGGAGGGTCTGAGAGTGAAGAGCCAGCTGAGGAACATGGGCTCCTGTGTTTGCACAACATGCAAGCAGGAATGCAGGAGCTAAGGGGGAAGGTGGGAAGACCTGTGAAGTGGGAGGGGCCTCTTTTCCTGACAGGCCTTGCTTGACCTTCTCACTGCTGTGGACACCATTGTGTGTTTTTTTTTTTTTTTTTTTTTTTTTTTTTTTTTTGCCAGTTTCAGAATGCTTTAATCCGCTGTATGATTTCTTACCTTCTAACCAGGAATCTGATACGCTATGGCCTGGATGCGAGTATGAGCTAGTTCATTTCGGAGAGTATCCGGCCTTCTGTGGGCCCTTGAACTTGCGTGGTGGGAATCTTATGTTGGCTGCAAACAGTGTAAGCAGGAAGAGCGTCCTGAGTGCTGGGTAGATATATCGCTCAGAACTCAAGCAGCAGACAATAAGCATGATGGGCACCACAGAGCCAATCCTATGCGTAATAGTGAGGGGCTAGGGTGATAAGTGGGCCAGGGTACAGGGGATGGAGCAAATAGATGGAAGCTCGTTTCTTTGTGACTCTTAGGAGGGTGTGCGTGCGTGTGCGTGTGTGTGTGTGTGTGTGTGTGTGTGTGTGTGTGTGTGTGTGTGTGTCTGTGTGAGTGACTGAGGAATAGCGGGTGTCACTTCCTTGCTCTGGTGATTCACCTTGATGCACCCTCAGCTGTGACTCTCAGTGGCCATGCGGACTCTACAATGCTTCAGCTGGACCTGGCAGGGTCCCTAGTGGCTGGTGGACCAAGTGATTCCGGGAAAGAAGAGCACGTCGTGGTGATGGTGACCCAGACAGACCCAACGGGCAGCCGGCGGCGGCGACCACAGCAGGTTTTACTTCCATATTATTTGAAAGGGGTTGTAAAAATCTCATTATGAATTGGGTGGATTTATTGAACGGATTTGACGGAAGCCAAAAGGCGGCAATTCTGTTATTAGTGAAGTCATTGATGCTTCTCTTCCTCTTTGTCATTGAAATTCTTTTTTTCCATGTCATCAGTCAAGCTGCCCTTGCCAGTCCTTCACGCAATAAACCTTCCCTGAATAGCTTATGCAGGGGGGACATTATGGACTTCAGAAGCTTTTGTTATAAAGTGCGAGTCAGTTTGTGACTCACCTGACATCACAGAGCACAGCTGGGCACCACAGCTGCCTCGTGCTTGTGGCACTTGCCGTGCACACAGGTTCCCGAGCCCTGACTTGTAAGCCTTGTGGAGAGCCATGCCTTCAGCTCCCGTTCTGCAAGTGGGCCACTGTGCAGCAGAGCAGGCAGCAGCAATCAAAGGCTGATGCTTCTCTGTGGAACCTCACTTGTCTCCAAGTCACAGAGTCAGTGCCTCCGCTGGACACCCATAGGAAGTCCTGCCTGGAAGATATGTCCTGGGCTCTGGAGTTTTCCCTCGTATAGCCAACCATTCGAAGGAAACCCTGTTTATGAGCAAGGCTGTACCCCTTACATTTTCCTGCTCTGCAGACCATGGTCCACAGGGCACACATCTAATTATACTTGAGAATGGTAATTGTCAATGGCTGGTATAAACCAATATTCTAAACTGCAGAATAATCTTAAGATAGAAATTCCATTCCCACTCAAGGAGCCCTGCCTGCTGCAGTGAACAGGGGGTGAGGGGCAGATGTGTCTACCTCGTGCCTGTTGATTTTTATGCCAAAGACCATGGGGGTACCTCCTGATGCCTTTAACATTTTACAATGAAAAATTTAATGGCATAATAAGTATCTATACTTACATGGTAGAGTGCAATGGCTTGACACTTGAATACAACGTATAATAATCAAATCAGAGTAGTTGACATCCTTACCTTCTCAAACATTCATCATTCATCATCTCTGTGTCAGAAAGCTGCATATTCTTCAAGTCAAAGGTCCGTGGTTTAGCTTTCCTGCTATGCTACAGATGACTCGAAGTAAGGTCTACAGTCTAGGTGTCTTCTCAGCTATCCATGTCTCTCAACCCAGTTAAATGAGTTGTATTGCTTCTCTCTCCTTGCTCTTTCCAGAAGGCTCTGTGTAACATCCTGGATTTTGCCCGCATACAAATCCATCTCCAGCAACACAGAGGACATTTCCTCCAAATACTGTGTTTTTTTTTTTTCCAAACACCCAAATGTTTTCAGATGATTTCTGCATTCTTGTAATTGAGGTTCTCTCTGCGGAGGCCTAGTTTAGAGCTCCTACGTTCCGTTTCTTTCCATCTGTGGAGGAGACTCCTGTCCTTCCACTGGAAGTCTTCCCTGTGGTCCTCCAGGATGTCCTGCCCCCTGCTGTGCTGGCTCAGGAAAGTTTGTCTACAGCAGCAGATGTTCCAGCTCAGCTCTGGGGGAGGAATCTGCTGTGACACAGGGGAGCTCGGGGTTTCCTGGGGACAGGTTTGTGCTCCTGGCTGGAGGCAGGAAGCCACTCTAAAGAGACATTTTTTGTAAGTTGCCTCAGAGGACTAAAAGATTGCCCACGACTCAGGTAATTCCAATAACTTGTAGTGATTTGTTTTACTCATAAAGCAGTATTGTTGGCCTTCTCACCCACAAGTTCTATATTCAAGGACTAGATCAACTGTCACTTGGGGATATTTGTTAAAAAAATGTGTCTGTACTGAATATGTACCCCTATATTACACAGTGGTTATTCCTAAAGACTTACTATAATTTTACATTTCGGCTTCTGCAGCTCACTCACAATTGGACTGTCCTTTTAAATCCAAGAAGCGAACATGTGGTGCTGAGCAGAACCTTTGAGATAGTGAGCAGGTATGGTTTTTTTTTTTTTTTTTTTGGGTTTTGGGACAAGCTTTCTGGGTAAGGCTGGTATACCAGAGTATCCAAGACTGAGTGGTTTATAAGCAGCAACAGTTTATTTATTTACTGTTCTGGAAGCTGAAAAGTCCAAGAGCACAGGGCCAACCTCATCTTGGCATGCAGTGAGGGCCTGCCAGCCTGGGACACGCTTCTTCCACAGCCACAGATTTCATATGGGGTCCACTCTTAGGAGCTCCTCTAACCCTGCGTACCTCCCCAATGCCACCTTCAAATACTATCAACATCTACATTTGCAGAGTACATTTCTAGCACTGGATCTTTAGAATGGCACATAAGAACCATATCACTTGCTTAAAGAGGTTTAGCCTATGGGACGCCAAACTCGGACACACATAGGATGTGTGTTTATGACGACTTACGTCATCTGAACAAGGGACTCATGCATTCAGTGTCGACAGTAAGTGCGGATCACTGCAGGACACATCGGAACTCTCCTGGTCAGGACAGAAGAGTTTTGACTTCAGTACCCACTTTAAAAGCAAAGGCATGTTTCAGTCACTGTCAAATTTTATTAATATTATACAAATACTATGATAGTTTTCATATAAGAGGCTTGAATATCCTGGTGTTGGTATCTTTGGGGGTCCTGGATACAGTCTCTGATACACTGTGGGGAACATTAGGTTTTTTTTGTTTGTTTGTTTTTGCTTTTTAGCTAAGTGAAATCACTCTATCTTCAGCCATCCTTGGTTTCTGTCAATAAGTTTGGGTGCGTACCCTTGAGGGCTGAAGCATCACGCATTTAGAACTTAAGAGACTGGGAATCTGACATCTAGCTGTTGATAGGCTTAGCTTCTTGGATCACAGATGTCATCTTGTTCTGTCTTTCCTGTATGTCCGTGTCCTAGTCTCTTCTGAAGGACATAAATCCTACTGAACTAGGCCTACTCACATGATTTCATTTCATCATTATGACTTCCTTAAGAACTGCCTCTAAATAACGACATTCTGAGGTACACAGAGTTAGGAGCTCAGCGTGTGAACCTCGGGTGGCAACCGACACTAGCTAGGCTCACCAAAGTAATCCTTGAGCGACTTTTAGGAAAATGCTTCTGTTTCTGCATGCACACTTGATTGTGCTAAGGATTCCAAGTTTAGATGCTCTTTTAACACTATTGAGGACCAAAGTGTAAGTGGCTGGTCATGCTCTGTATTAGCATGTGAAGAGCTCCGCTGCGTTGATGAGGATGAAGAAAATAAACAGCTAAACTTGTTGCCACTGTTGAGGCTAATTGTTGGCATGGCGCCTGCAAAAAGGCTGAAGAGCTCTTGTTGAGTGGCCCAGAAAGACTGTGCCCTGTGTCCCAGGCCTGCACTCAGGGTCTTTCTATCTGTGATGTTGTACACTGGGCTGAATCACTGGGGAATGCCCTGGGATGTCTCTGGCCATGCTGACTTGCTAAAAAGGATAGCAAAGAAGAATACTAATTATTCACTTTGTGCCCCTGACCAACCTCAAGCTGTTGGATTTATTTTGCAGGGAGGCTGTCTCCATCAGCATCCAGGCCTCCCTCCAGCAGACTCACCTTGTCCCTCTCTTGTTGGCCCATCAGTTCGTTGGGGCAAGTGTGGAAGCACAAGTGACGATTGCAGTGGCCATCCTCACAGGGGTTTATACTCTGATTGTATTTGAGGTAACTACCATGCCTGCTTCCTATAGTCTACTGCTCTACCAGTGTTTGGATGCTTTGATAGACTCAGTTGTTTGTTTGTTTGTTTTGTTTTTGTTTTTGTTTTTCCCCAAGACAGGGTTTCTTTTATAATCCTGGCTGTCCTGGACATGCTTTGTAAATCAGGTTGGCCTCGAACTCACAGAGATCTGCCTGCCCCTGCCTCCCGAGTGCTGAGGTTAAGGGTGTGCACTACCATGCCTGTCCAATAGACTCAGTATTAATTCGTCAAATTGGAAAGATGTAATTCCTAAGGGGTTAGAATGTTCCTCATTCTAGAGAGGAAAAGCAAGTGCCTCCGAATAGTTGCTGAGTCATGGGCACCGACAAAAACAAGAGGCAGCAGGAGGGGACCAGAAAAGCACAGTGAGATGTCTGTAAGTTGTCATTTATGTATTTTGCAATTGAAATTTTAATGTGGAGTTTAGAGTACTTATATATTTGGGATATAAATATGCCTTTTGCAAATATTTTCTTTTAGTGTGGCTTGTAAAGTTTGTGCATCTTATAGATCATGATTTTAAGTCATGAAGGGAAGTCTAAGAGCTTATTGCTCAGGTGTGGTTCCCTAAAATGTTTAAAGTTTTAACTTTGAGCTGGTTCTTGTGTCTGTGTGAGTTGTAGAGAGAGGTTCATTTTCAGATCCATGGATGTCCAGTTACTCCAGCACCGATTATTGAGAAAATGTTCTCTCTTCTTCTGAATAGCTTTTGTTCCTGCATAAGATGTTAAGTGATTGCAGGGACCAATGAGATGGCTCAATGGTTAAGGGTACTTGTTGCTGTTACAAAGGACTTGGGTTTAATTCTCAAAATTCACATGAAGGCTCAGAACTATTGATAACTCCAGTTCCAAGAGACATGATCCATTCTTTTTTGCTTCCCTGGGCACCAGGCGTGCACATGGTGCACAGATATACATGCAAGTAAAACCACAATGTACATAAAGTAAATAAATCTAAAAAAGAAAAGCAATTGGAGTTTTTGTGGGACGTAATTCTGGGTTTCCTGTCTTGGCACACTGTTGTTAAATGCCAGTCCATCTCCTTCCCACAGTGTCCTGACCAGGACGGGCATGTCCTGCCTTTACACTGGAGGGACCGTCTCTCATTGGCTACATTTCCCCAAACAGTTCGGTACAGTGCCATTCTTGTGTATACACTTCATACCGTCTTATAATCTATAAATGTGGTGCATCTCTTGATTTATTTTGGCTTTTTAAAAAAATCATTGTGAGTTTTGCTATGTCTTCAAATCTCCTTTTCTTTGGAGCAATTGTAAACAGTACTACATTTTATGTTATCTAGATGTTCACTGTAAGCACATGTAGATGACTTTCTGGGTTAGTTTTGTGTACTGTCATTTTCCTGATCTTATGGGATTAATATTTTTTTAAATAAGGCTCTTGGGGTTTTCAAGATAGACTACCATAGCATGTATAGTGGGGTGGCTTTATTTTTTCCTTTCCAATCTGAATCTACTTAATTTCATCTTTTTTCTTTCTTTTTCTTTTCTTTTCTTTCTTCCTTTTTTTTTTGCCTTTTTATAGTAGCCAGAAAAACACAGTTAGAGAGGGCACCTGTGCTATACTCTCCGATCACACAGGGAGGACCCCAGGCTTCACCATCAGTAGGACACCACCTGTCGTCCTATAGATGCTTTGACGAGACTGGGGAAATCCCTTTCTTTTCCAAGTGTCCTGAGAATTCCTTCCAGGACCAAGTGTTGGGCTTTGTGTGTGCTTTTTAGCGTCAGTCCCTGTAATCACTTGATTTGTTTGAAGTAGCTAACCACTGCACTACATTGCTTTATGTAAGGACATACTTGGGAGCGTACTTATATCTTGGTAAGAACTGTTTTTCTAAATGACCGTGACTCCTTTTTTGTTAGCATTTCTTTAGCTCCATCTTACAGATTTTGATCTTTGCATTTCACTTTCATTTAGTTTTTCTCTTTAAACATTTTTCTTTTTTTTTTTTGCATATAATTTTTTTTTATTAATTTATTCTTGTTACATCTCAATGGTTATCCCATCCCTTGAATCCTACCATTCTTCCCTCCCTCCCATTTTCCCCTTATTCCCCTCCCCTATGACTGTTCCTGAGGGGGATTACCTCCCCCTCTATATGATCATAGGGTATCAAGTCTCTTCTTGGTAACCTGCTGTCCTTCCTCCAAACAAGGAATTCCCAAAATTTGTGGATAAATGGATTGAGCTAGAAATGATCATAATGAGTGAGTTAACTCAGAAGCAGAAAGACTCAAATGGTATATATTCACTTATATCTGCATATTAGCCCAACGGGCATGTCCCACGAAAGCCTTCACTTACCAGGAAACAGAGACAGAGGAGAGGACATTCTAGTGGGACTCTAGATGTGAGATTCATGAGAGAAAGGCAAAGTAGAAGGACCCAGAGGGTCCTAGGAGCCTACAAGTAGAACATTATGATAGGCAGATTTGGGCACAGGGGTCCCACTCAAACTAGGCACCAGACAACGACAATACAGGCGGTAAACCTTAAACCCCTACCCAGATCTAGACAATGGACAGAACACTCTCCACAGTAGAGTGGAGAGTGGGATATTACGTTCTCACACACTCTGGTGCCTCACCTCTGACCATGTCCTCTTTAAACATTTTTCAACATATTTATTCTGTTATTATTTTGTTGTTATTTTTTTGGGGGGACAAAGTATTGATATGTTGGTCAGGCTGGCTTCAGGCTCTTGGGCTCAAGTGATCTCCTGGTCTCAGCCCCATTAAGATACCATGCCTGGCTTCAAAATATACTGTTTAATTTGTAAACTTCAGCACTTTTTCTTGTTGTCTTTCAGTTATATATATTTTGTAGGCTGAATGAAATATGAAATTTCGATTTTATGATACTAGTATAAGTTACAAATAAAATTTATATATGTAGTAACTTGTGAAATCCAAACCCATCCCTTGGTTTGTTTGTTCCTAGGTAAATAAGGAATATAAATTTGTAGAAGTGTTGGAGCAGCTGTGCTTTGGTTTGTGTTTCTGTAACTTTTGTGCTTCCAGAATTCTGTAGAGTTCCTCCACTGGCGAGAGTTCCCATGGGCAGAGGGTGTGCCTCTGGAAGTGAGGTCAACACTATAGTTTTCTTTGGTTGCTCTAGGACTTAATGTATAAAGACTCAGAACATTCCCTAAGCCTGGGTCAAAGTTTTTTCCCCCAGAACTAGAGGTCTCCGGGATCTGTAGACAGGTGCCCTCAGACCACACTGCTGTTACCTTATCCCACTGGCCTGAGGAAGCAAGTCCTGGGGTGAACCAACTCTCTCACTCTCCTTAAACATTCTTGCCACTGCTTCCTGGACTACTGTCACTGCTATCTGTAGCTGTGACCCATTTCCTGGTCTTGCCTAGGCTGTTCTTTCTGGGACATTCCCTTATCATGCCCATGTTGAGGCCAGTGCCTTGAACAGAACTTGGCATGGAGCTAGCTCATATACTCAAATGTTCCTAGAATGTCTACAACTGTTCGAGACAGGGAGTGAGGTCTAAGCTGAGTTAGTCTGACCCCTGAGCACTGCACACACCATTTTGTGTGTGTGTGTGTGTGTGTGTGTGTGTGTATGTGTGTGTGTTTGTGTGTGTGCACCACTGACCCGTATGTAATTTAGTAGGAGACAAAGGCTCAGCCAGAATTTCCATTTGTCTTTAAAATCTGGATGATGAAGCCACTGCAGGACACCCCTTGGATTATTTGTAGCTCTGCTCCTATAGTGGACGTGGAGCTTATTGGCACTTCCTCAGTATTATATGTCTTATTCTTGTAAAGTTGTCCTCGCTGAGAGCATGGAAGTACAAAGTTGGAGCAATCCTTCTAACTCTCGTACTTTGATCTATAACTGGGCCTTGGCCTTGGAGAATTTCCCAGTGCAGCATACTAAAAATTCTACCACAGCTGAGGTTTTCAGACTGAATAAAACCACATTAAAAAAAAGTCTTAGACAGTCTTAATGAAAAGGACTTCACAGCATAAAGGAGATAATATGTTTCCCAGACACCCACCTTGGATTCCTTTCTTCTGGGAACACAAAAGCCCTTTCCTTTACCCCCTTATCAAACAGAGGCAGTGTTGTGCAGCCTCGGTGTGAGGCCAGGCTTCACTGCTTGGGTCTTTTTGTATTTGGCTTATGCATTTATATAGCATTTGGTTTAAAAGCTAGTTATGGCCTTATGCACCAGCTCAGTGCCCTGTGTCTTCCTAATTGCATTCCATCTGTGCACCCAATCTCCAGCCACAGCCTGGCCTGCAGAACTGTACTTCAGCCCAGCTTGCTATGTCTGTCGCCCTGACCTCCACTTGCATCCTCTACAGTCCTCAGACTTAGCCAGGTCCCATATCAAGTGCCCTGGCCTAGTCTTGGGAGCCCTGCCTATGTTGTTCTCAACCTAAGGCTTGACCCAGGAGTGAAATCCTGTAAAGCACCCCAAGCCATGTGTCCTCTTGACTTTATTGCAGCCCACCATACCCAATCTCCAGGCTTGTTCTTGTCCACAAATCCTGTGTACCAGGCCAACTGGTGAGTCCACCAGACCCCTCTCTGTCTTCAACTTCCTCAATCCCTACAGCTACCCTGGGCTCACGTCCAGGGCCCTGGCTCAGACTTGTAAGTCTTTTTTTTTTTTTTTTAATGATACTATTTTTTTTGAAAAATAAAATCATTCATATTACATCTCAATTGTTATCTCATCCTGTGCATCCTCCCAGACTTGTAAGTCTTACGCCCTACCAAGACTCTAGGTTTGGCTATGTGGAATATACTTAGCCCCAGCCTTTTGCGTGCATATCAGACTTACAAGCAAGGAAAGAAGTCCAAATGCTCAGGTCTCATTACAAAACCACAAGCATCATGAAAGGTTAAGATAGTAAGCATGTCCCTGCAAAATCTATCAGTCCTGGAGAAGTGTTCTCCTGTGAGAATTACCTAGATGAGCTCTCAAGACTAGGAACATAAGAGAGCAATCACAAACACAATCAAAGAATTAAGAAGTTTAAAGACGACACAAAGAAACCGCTCATCAATCTTAAAGAGAATAAGTGCCCAAGTGATGACCACAAAACACAAATGTAGGCTGAAGGAAGTAACAAAACAATCCAGGATTGGAACACTGAATTCAGTAAGAGTGTAGGAATATTGAAGAAAATTCAATATGAAATCAAGATGGGATTGAAAAGCTTAACAAGACAATTAGAAAACTCAGGGCAAGCCTTATAGGGAGAATGGACTGAGTAGAAGACAGAATATCAGGACTCAAAGATAAAGTAGAAGAACTAGGCCACTCAAGCAAAAAAAAAAAAAAAAAAAAAGTGAAGAAATTACAAAAGGCACATGACAGCGAAATGCAGGAACCATGGGGCACTGTGAAAAGAGCAAGTCTTCAAATTATGGGTATGAATGAAGGAGAAAAACACCACGCCAGTGACCATAGAAGAAACTTTCTCAAACCAAGGAAAGCAATACACGTACAGATACAGGGAGCACACAGAACACCAGATAGACAAGATCAAAAAGAAACTCCTCATGGCATATCCTAGTGAAAACACTAAATACACAGAATGAAGCAAGACTATTGAAAGCTGCAACAGAAAAAAACCAAAAGTCATAATCAAACCCATTAAAACAACAACCTCTTTTCCTCAATTGAAATATTAAAGCTAGAAGAGTCAGGAGCATACACTCCAAGTTATAAAGGACCATGCATGCCAGCCTACACTGCCATAGGTAGCAGAACTATTTGCCATAGTTTAAGGATAAATAAAAACTTTCCATGACATGCACAGGCTAAAATAATTCATGTCCGCCAAGCCAGGGCTACCGAGAAGACTGGTTGAGGTGGGTGGTGTGTCTTCCTCTACAATCAGTTGGTTTTAACCTGGAGTTACAGGGCTGGTTCAACCCACAGAAGCCAACGAAAGTAATACATTATACAAATGGGTTTAATGACAAATATCACACAGTCATCTCAATAGAAACAGAAAAGGCCCTTGAAAAAACCCAACTTGGCTTCATGATATAGGTCTTAAACACAGTAGAGCTAGAGAGAATATGCTTCAATATAATAGAGGCCATATATGACAAATTCACGCCCAACATTATCTTAAATGGAGAAAATTCTGAAGCAACATCATGAGAATCAGGAATGAGACAGGGCTATTCACCATCTCTACTACTTTTCAATATAAACATGAGACAGTATATGGAATAATAAGGCAAGAGAAGGAAATTAAAGGAAAACAAGTAGTTAAGAAGTCAAACTATTCCTAATTGTTTATGGTATAATATATAGAAGAGATTCCAAAAATGCCACCAAATAACTTCTAGAAATGATGAACAATTTTATCAAAGTGATAGGGTTCAAAATCAATAGTCTTCCCTTATATTACAACAGACCTGCTGAGAAGTGATCATGGGCATACTACATTTTAGCTTCAAAGAAAATAAAATATCTAGGAATAAACCTAAGACCTCTGCAATGAAAAATTTAAATCCTTGAAGATAGAGATTGAGAAAGTGAGTAGAATTTGGAAAGACTTCTCATGCACATTGATAGGTAGAACTAACGTGAAAAATGGCCATTCTATCAAATGAAATTTACATATTTAGTACAATCTCAATTAAAAAATCCCCATGACAATACTCACAGAAATAGAAAAAACAATAAAAAAAAATTCACATGGAATCATGAAATACCATAGATAGCCAAAGAAATCATGAGCAAAAAGAACATTATTGGAGAGATTACTATTCTAGATTCCAATGTATAAAAACAGTATAGTGCTGGCACGGAAACAGACATGTAGATCAATGGAACAAGATGGAAAAACAAAATATGAGCACACATGACTATAGCCATATAACACGTAGCATAGGTGACAAAATCATACACTGAATAAAAGATAGCATCTTTTTTTGCTTTTATTTTTGTATTTCTGAAAAAATAATTTATTCAGATTATATCCCAATTGTTATACCTTCACTTGTATCTTCCCATTGCCCCTAACCCTCCCTCTTTCACCCTATTTTCCACCCCTGGACCTGTGATAGAAGGGGACCTCCTCCCCCAACATATTGCTTCCCCTTCCTCTGAGTGCCACCAGGCCTTCCCACAGGGGGAAGTGGTCAATTAGGGGCACCAGAGTTCATGTCAGAGGCAATCCCCACTTTCCTCACAACCATGGAGAATGAGCTGTCCATTGGCTAGATCTGAATAGGAGGTCTAGGTTTACTGCATGCATTGTCCTTGGTTGGTCCAGCAGTTTTTGTGAAGGTCCCCTGAATCCAGATCTGCCAGCCTTGATGGTCTTCTTGTGGGGTTCCCAGACCCTCTGGGTCCTTCTATCTCCCTATTCTTCCATACCACTCTCACCTGGAGTCCGATAGCGAGTCCCAGCATCTGTCCCGATTCCCTGCTGAGTAAAGACTCTCAAATGACATCCATGTTAGGATAGTCTCCAATTATGAGTGAGTATATACCATGTGTGTCATTTTGGGTCTGGATTATATCACTCAGGATGATAATTTCTAGTTCCATCCTTTTGCTGCAAATCTGACAAAGGTCTAATGTCCAGAATATATAAAGAATTCAAGAAATTAAACACCATAAACCAAAAACCCAATTAAGAAATGGGGTAACAAGCTAAGCAGATAATTCTCAACAGATGAATATCAAATGGATAACAAACACTTAAACATCCTTAGTCATCACAGAAATCCAAATCAAAATGACTCTGACATTCTATCTTACCCCTGTCAGAATGGCAAAAATAAAAAACTCAAGTGATACCACATGCTGGCAAGGATGTGAAGAAAGGGGAACACTCCTTCACTGCTGGTGGGAGTGCAAACTTGTACAACCACTTTGGAAATCAAGCTGATGCTTTCTCAGAAAATTGGAAATAGGGCTACCTTAAGACCTAGCTATATCAGTCCTTGGCATATACCCGAAAGATGCTCCACCATACAACAAGGATATTTGCTCAACTATGTTCATAGCAGCTTTATTCATCATAGCCAGAATCTGGAAACAACCTAGATGTCCCTCAGTTGAAGAATGGATAAAGAAACTGTGGTACATTTACACTATGGAATACTACTCAGCTATTAAAAGATAGCATCTTTAATACATAATACTGGAAAACCTGAAAGTCCACACCCTGCACAAAAATCAACTCCAAATGGATCAAAGACCTTAAGATGACTCCCACAAGCCCAAAACTGTTATTAAAAAATCATAGGCAGTACCCTACAAGATATGGCTATAGAAAAGGACTTTCTGACTAGGACCCAATTTATCTAGAAATTAAGGCCAACAATAGACAAGCAGAAATTCATAAAACAAAATAATTTGTACAGCAAAGGAAACCATCAATCAAGTGAAGAAGAATTCCAGAGAAAATCTTTGTCAGCTATATATTTGTTAAAGGATTAATATCTTCTAGGCTATATAAACAGATAAAACCAAACAAACAAGAAAACAAATGGCAACAAAAACCCAGAGTCAACAAAACAAACACTCCAATTAGAAGTGGGCCATGTCTCTGAACAGATATTTCCCAAAAGAAGGAACAAAAATGGCCAAGAAACAGCCTGAAAAGTGTTCATTCTCCTTAGCAATTAGGGAAATGAAAATTAAAACTACTTTGAAATGTCATCTTATCCTAGTCACAAAGGCTAACATCAAGAAAACAATTGATAGTAAATGTCGGTGAGGATGTGGAGAAAGGCAAGGCCTCATCCTCTCACTGGGACTGCTATCTGGTGTAGCCACTATGGAAATCAGTGTGGAGAATTCTCAAAAAGCTAAAAATAAAGCAATTACTTGACTCAGTTATTCCATGCCATGGCATCTTCAAATATCAGTTATATGCTCCTCCACAGATACTTACTTAGCTCTGTTAATTGCCATCCTATTAATAGTAGCCAGGAAGTGGAATCAACCAAAGTGTTCTGCAAATGATGACCGAGTAATGAAAATGTTGTACATATATACAGTGGAATATGTGTCAGGTGGAAATAAAAATGAAATAATAAAACTTGCTGGTAAATGGGTGTAACTAGAAAATATATTGGCTAAGATAACATATATATATATATTGAAGTTATGCTACTTGAGGTGACAGTGCTTTCCCTTAGAGTCATAGACTGTCTTATGAAATCCCTAGTACCAGGCATGGTCAGAGGCAACAATATAGATTCCTGCATTTGCTTTTGTTTGCATCTCCAAAGCTGAAGTTCAGAACTCAGAGGAATCAGGCTGGATATGAGCTGAAAGCCTCCTCCCTCAGCCAGCTTTCATAGTACTGGAAGGTGCTATGTGAGCTGCCGAGGCAGCAAAGTAATCAATAGCCCTGCCCCACCACGATGCCTATGAACCACAGTAATGACCGGCATGCAATATATTCTTAGAGGTATAATAGTGGCATTTACAGTCTTGGAAGTCACCTGCACCTGTCTAATTTTACTCATGGCCTGATTAATAGGAGGGAAATCATGCCTCATATTTTAAATGTAGCCATTACCTGTGGCAAGTAAGGTCACAGTCCTTAGAGGAGAACATGCTAGTACCACTTCCTTAAAACATCCTAAGGGCATTTTAAAACTTCCCTTATATCTACAAATAAGTGTAGCTCTCATCCTTTATAAAAGAATCTTCTTTGTGTTACATATGGAGACCATGATAGAAAGCCTCAGCTGGTCAAAATGCAGAATAAAACTGACATGGGGTGCCCCTCTCCAAGTGATACATCTACCACACAACTCCTACACCTAAGGCTCAGGGAAAAATCACAGAGTAAAGAGTAGAAAGTTCTAAGAGCCAGAGATCCAGAACAATTTGCTGCTCTCTAGGTATGACAGAGTATCTACAACCAGGACAGTTCAACAACATGGCTGTGTAAACAAGACTTGAACGGTGACACCACCAGTCGATAGCCAGTGTGGATGCGGGATTCTCAACATGCCCTTCATGAGCTGCAAGTGATTAATGACTGCAGAGAAAAGAGGGACGAGTCTACCCCTGTGATTAGTGTCTTAACTGCTTATTTAATACCAAATGGCCATCCCTAAAGCATATAGACACAAGCAATACTAAAAGACTCAGAAGACCTGTGTGTGTGTGTGTGTGTGTGTGTAGCAATAACGATTGAAACAGGAGGCCACGAGTTTTAGAGAGATCACTGGGGTAGGGGACATGGAAGAGGTTTGAAGGAGGAGCGAAATCATGTAATTGTATTTTAATAAAAAAATACATTTAAAAATCCCATTATGAAATCCATCCCTTGTGAGAGAAGTCCTTTCCTTTCCCATGAGACTCTGCTTCGCAGAGGGAAGCATCTTTGGAGAGAGGGAGGAGGCCACATTTCAAAATGCAATGTGCACTGCACCATGCTGGTCCCAGCGGCAACTGTGAGGCAGGGCATCTTTTTGTAATGGTTTGCAGAGCTGAAACCCAAATTACACCTGTGGCCAATTGCTGCTCCCCTAGGACCAGTTTATTTCTGTTTGTCTTCAAGCTTCCTTTTACTGTTGCTTCACCCAACAAGTTTTCTCCTTTACTAAACTATTTCCAAAGACCTTCTCTTTTTCTTTCTTTCTTTCTTTTTTTTTTTTTTGAGAAAAATTTCAGAATTTCAGGCAAACTGATGAATTTGCACGCACAGGTGTTATTAGTGTAACCAACTTTCCTGTCCATTCCTCCTTAGGGTTTTAGGTTGTTAACCCTTCTGTCTTTTTCGAGGGTCGGGGACTCAAGACAGGGTTTCTCTGTGTAGCCTTGGGTGTCCTAGAATCTCTTTGTAGACCAGGATGGCCTTGAACTCACAGCGATCTGCCTGCCTCTGCCTCCCAAGTGCTGGGATTAAAGGCGTGTGCCACCATGCCTGGCCTGATCCTTCCGTCTTAATGGTATTAGAACGTCCCGAAGGCCTGCAGCCTTTGTTCCTGAACGTAAGGATAGTGAACTGACTTGTGTTGCATAGAGGCCTAAAGGAAACCAGTGCAGGAATAACTACACCATGACTCAGAGAAAATGATCATGATGTGGATAGCCAGCAGAGGGAATGGTGCAGAAAGGCGAGCACCATCGTTCACACTCTGTGAGAGGCTGGGCCTTGTCACCATTGTCACCATGACTTCTATAGGTGAACAATTATAGCACACAGAAGTCATATCACAAAGTTCTTAGGCCGGTAATGGCAGAGTGAGAGCTCCATCTTTAATGGCTGCCGTTAGAGTCTATGCATCTCAAACTGCACAAAAACATCTACCAGAGCCCAATGTCTAGCCAGAGCCCCTAGCATGGGTCTTCTTTGCATGGACAGACTAATGAACGTCCACCCTCAAGATGTCTGCATAATATTCCTGTGACTACATGTGATATGTACAAATGACCTGGGTGGGTTCAGCCTGTCCTTGAATGTGCCAGTGCAGAGCACTGCTTTGGAGGGGTGACATGAGAACCAGACTCACTAGTGATGGCCTTGTAATTAGAAAAGCAGTCAGTATGAGAGCAAGAACATGGAAGTGTAATGAGGCTCTATTGTGTATCTGTGAGCATGTGGGTTGGTGTGGACATGTGGGGGTTTGGGTGTGAGTGTGTGTGTGTGTGTGTGTGTGTGTGTGTGTGTGTGTGTGTGCGCACCAGTTAAGACCTAGGGGAGGAGAATAGGGTGAAAGAGGGAGGGAGGGAGGAAAGGGAGGATACAAGTGATGGGATAACAATTGAGTTGTAGTCTGAATAAATTAATTAAATAAAAATAAAAATAAGAAAATAAAAAAAAGACATGTGAGTAAATTTATGATATTGTGTGTGTCTGAGGTGGTCTGCATGCCCCCTTTTGGTTCCTGTTTCAGGGTTAAACCTTCATGATCAGTCTAACCTTTCACCTATATCCTGAGGTTCATGACTTTGTTTCTTTGAGGACTGAGCATTTCTTTTTTTATTATATTTTTATTAATTTATTCATATTACATCTTGATTGTTAGCCCTTCCCCTGTTTCCTCCCATTCCTCCCTCCCTCCCACTTCCCCCCTTCTCCCCTCCCCTATGTCTGTGATTGAGAGAGACCTCCTCCCCCTATATGTGCTCTTAGAATATCGAGTCGGACTGAGCATTTCTTGAAGTAGGGGCAGGTGCTGTCATCACAACAAGGACACATTTATCACATCCTTCTCTACTGAGATCCACTCTTTGTATCTCCTTGTCCAAGGTTTTAAGGCGGACAGTTCTCAGCGTCACATGCCATAGTGAATACTGCAGCCATGCACCGTAGGTGGAGGTAATGCTTCATGTGGCTCAGTCTTACAACGTGGGATACGAAGAACGGCATAGCTCCTTTCTCCCGAATGTGGCAGCCATCGCACAACATCCAGGCACATAGAAACAATGCAGCTATCTACGTTCTCCCACTGAAGTGCCTTCAGAAGTGGGGAGGGGAGAGGGTGGTGGGGGTGTGGCTCTCAGCCCTTCCTGTTGTTAGGATCTTGATCTGATTTGTGACAGTCTTATGGTACCAGTTTGACTTAAAAATACATTTGGAACTTAAGATGACTGGGCTATCTTCCTTGGACCATTTTAATAAGTGGACCAATGAAGACAGGGACATACATATGGAATGATGAGGCATGGGATAGTCTCTCTGTCCTTGGTCACAAGAGCTTGTCTCTAGGGCACGGGGTGGTGGTTACTGGCTGGTGACCGGTGTGGAATCACTGGTGCACATCTGTGTGGAAAGGGAAGGGCTAAAGGCATCCACTAACTATGAGGTGCCACGTTCTTAAAACACTGTGAAGGGTATAAATGGCTTACCTCTGTCTGAATTTGAAGAGTGTACTGCTTTATATATGAGATACAATATTCAGCGCTCAGGATTATTGCACATCAAGGCCCATATTTCAGCTGTTTCTTTTTTACTAGGACAAAGTCTGAGATCTTGACTTGCAGTAATCTCACTGTGATCTCACTGTCAGCAAAATACAGCCACTTCTCAGTTTACTGTGAAAGAGAAAGGTATGTGTGTGTGCGTGCGTGCGTGCGTGCGTGCGTGTGTGTGTGTGTGTGTGTGTGGTGCAGATGGTCTATAGTGGTGGGGTATCCTAATTTTCTGTACAATGAGTGTGCAGCCCAGGCTGGCCTTTGGGGGTGGGGGTGGGTTGGGTGGGGAGGACCAGTTAGAAGTGGGGAGGACTAACTAGAAGACTAGAAGGTAGCAACAGTGCCCTGCTGGCCCACGTGAGGCGTGTGCTGTCTCTGCTTTTGCTGATGTGATTTACTTCTGCTCTGTTTGCCAGCTGGGTCTCCTCTGTCATTCCTGTCTCCCACTGGCTCCTAGTAAGGAAGGTTTTCTGGGAACTTTGCGAGTGGTGAGCCAGCTCAGTGGGAAGTGTATGGCTCATGGGATACACCGTGAGCTACTCTGCTCTCTTTTGAACTTGTACACTAGGATGTGGCTCCATTGCTGCCCACCCCCTGCCTTCAGACATCCCCATTTGTGGCCCAGTGAAAAGGACTCACACCTTTTCAGTGCACAGGTGAGGCTGTCCATGTTCTGGCCCCATGGAAGCGGCTGTTCTTTTTGAGCTTGCCAGGGCCCTCTTGGGTTCTGCCTTCTGTGTTTTCTACTCTACGCTGGATTAATTCCATGCTATGTAATTTAATGTGTTTTAAGGATATAGTCACATGAAAAGCCAGGTTTTGGTGGTATCCACAGGTTCTGAGTGGGCTGGTGGAGGAGGGGATAGCTATTGTAGCTCTCTAAAGCTGTGCAGTCTCTGATTCAGCTCTGTAGCTAAGCTTGGACCTTTCTGGTATGTAATAGGACTTAGCACCTCAAGAGCTATTTCCTCCAGTTGCATTTCTAAGATTTTACTTCCCATCTCTCAACCCTGATCCCTAACAGACCAGTGTTTTAGCATCTACCCAATCCTTCATATCCCCATGAACTAGAGCCCCCCAAGCCCCCCACAAAGACCCGTGTTTCAGAACCTGCATGAATACCACACAACTCTATGTTCCAGAAAGTGCCCAAATGCCTCGTGGTCACATGTTCCAGAGCCCACCACCAATCCCTAGTTCCAGCTGACACTCCCTCCTCACAGCTCCACGTCTCAGCAGGCAACCCCCAGCATCACCCAGAGTCTCCTGCTCTAGAACTGAGTACCCCAGTCCTTCATGACTCCATGTTCTAGCTCCTGACCTCCTTCAGTCAGGACGCCACATTCCAGAGGCCACCCTAATCCCTCACTCCCCATTATTCCCAGGACCAGGTTTTCAGCACTGTTTTCTCGTCCTTTACAGTGCTGTGTTCCTACATGAACTCATGGCTATGGTCCAATGCTCCAAGCTCCTCAGGCACATCTGCCCTCTTTTGTGTAGCAGGTGACTCCATACCCATGTCTTTATAGTGTAGAAGGCATATTATTGCCTTCTTATTTCTTCCATTAGCTATTTGAGGTCTTCTGTCCTGCCTTAAGTTCTTTGTTACATATTTTATTCATTTTTTTAAAAACCTCTGTAGCATGCTACTTTGGACCGATTTATGTTTTAGCATATTAGCCAGTGTCTCTCAATGGCTTAATATTGACTTTATTGTAGCTTTCCAGGCTCTGCTTTTATTATCCCCTTGGGTACTGCACATGAGGCCTGCAGCTCTCAGAAAAGCACTGTTATTACCAACCAGCTGATTATGGTACACATTGCAGTAGGTGAAGAGACATTCTTTCAGTACTGACAGTCATAGGTTTTTGAGTACCCAAACTTAGGGGCTGTACTAATAGATTAGGCATACAGCCCTATTCTCTAAGGTTAAATGACCTAGACCAGTTGGTTGTTCTTAACGACAGGGTCCTGGAGTGAGAATTTTGGTTCCTTTAAAACCCCAGTTATGTTACGTGAATATATTTTTGTTTTAATCCTAGGTGTGTAATATTGGGCTGCTTCAGATTGTCCACAGCTGCTACCTATGATGCGTCTTGTGCTTTAGCGGGGGTGTGGTTTTTGCCAACTGCAGATAGTCTGCATTTAGAATTCTGGGGACTCTTGTGATGGTATAAATGTGAGAGCCCAGAGAGGGTCTGTAGTGGTGGCTGCTCCCCTTGCTGTTACCCCTGCTGCTGCTGGTCCCTGCTGCTGCTTCCCCTGCTGGTGCCCCTGTTGCTGCTTGCTTCTGCTGCTGCCTTTGTTCTTGTTAGCTTGCTGGAATTCTGACAATGAAGATTGGACTTGCCCCAAGGAATTTGACATACCTAATCATCAGGAAGTAGTCTAAAGAGGTATTTGCCCCATTTCCCCTCTTACCTTTTTTCTCACCCACCTAGTATTGGGGGTTGTAAGGGTTTGAGGTGAAGAGTAATAGATATAGGAACCCGATAAAGTAGCCAAAAATCCCGATTCCAAGGTCATAAGGGGAATAATGACCAAGAAATGAGGATATAAGAAGATAGAAAAGTTTGGGACTGGGAGGTCTTGCATAAGGTATGTTTTATACCAAGTAAGTTTATTAAGAAGCACAGCATCTTATATACAGTTTTAGGAAATGGGATAAAGTCAGCATGAGTTGCATCAAGCAATGTTGCTTAAGAAGAATACTCAATATCTCCAGGATGTCAGAGACTGAGCACATGGCTTTGGGACTGACAGCTTTGGGACTGACAGCTCTAGTCTCTTTCGGAGGGGGGAAGCTAAATTCACAGGAGCCTAAGTATCTTTAAGGTCCTGGCTCCATTTTCAGACTGGACCTAGCTAAGTCTGCAGCTGGGCAAGGACACAGAACTAGGCTCCTTTTGTCTAAAGCCTCTGAGAAAGCTTTGGTTTGGTATGGCTCTCAACAACTAAAGGCATTGGTCAACAATTGAAGTCTTTAGAAGAGGTTTATGGCTCTTTGCGAGATAAATGGAGATTTGACACTGAGCTTTTTAATATCTAGCATCCTTGGAGCTTCATAGCTGTTGCAGTCCTCAGCTTTCAACTGTAGCCTGTGTCAGCAGCAGACAGAAGTAAGCAACCAGTATTGTTTTCAAGTGAGACTCGGATTGTGGGACGCTCAGTTCTACAGCAACCAGTGCTAGAGTCTTGGATAGCTGGTGTTACGGCATTCAGGCCCTGCATTGTCAGGACCCTCAGTCCCTGACAGTGGTTCATAGTACAGTTCTAGGGCCTTTAGCTCTTCATGCTTAGCCACTCCTGGGAACCCTTAGTAACCAGAGGCCACATTTCCTCTACGCTGTCTCTTCACAGTCTCTTTCCTTCTCTAGCCTCAATGCTCCTCCCTCTATTACCCTTGCTCTAACTCTATCAGCCCCTCTTAGTCCCGATGCCTCTTTTCCTTGTTTCCATCAAGGCCGCTCTCTGGGCTTCAGCTGCTATTGTTGCCACTTATACCGGAGCCACCATCTTTATGGCTGCTGCTCTATCTCCACCTGCCTTTTCATGTCTCTAGCCTAACTGGCTCGACTAATGATAATGATCAAAAGTAGTTATAAAAGGCCATCAGGAGAAAGCTTTCAATTGGTCTAGTGTTGCAGGACTAGGAGGTATGCAACGCAAGAAGGCCTTATGGTTGCCTTGACAATTGAGTGAAGCATCCAGAGAAGGGGTGTGTTGATGTTTATACCAATCACAGAAGATGTTTATGTAATGACTGTCTGTGTGTGCATCAATCTCAGTGCAGGGTAAATAGGATCATTTAGAATTCAGTAAGGCTGGTCTTAGAGTGCTCTCTCTCTCTCTCTCTCTCTCTCTCTCTCTCTCTCTCTTTATTTTTTTAAAAAAGATTTATTTGTTTTATGTATATGGATGCTTTGTTTGCATGTACATCTATCTACACACCAGAAGAGGTCATCTGATCCTATGAGACTACAGTTGTTGATGGCTGTGAGCCACCATGTGGGTGCTATGAATTGAACTCAGGACCTCTGAAAGAGCAGCCAGTGCTCTTAACTCTTGGGCCATCTCTTCATCCACATTTCTTTCTTTTTGAGATAAACGTTCATGTAGTCCAGGCTGCCCTTTAACTCACTTTGTAGCTGGAGATTACCTTGAACTCCTGATCCTCCTGTCTCCACACCCCAAGCTCTAGTAGAGCCAGGTTGTCTGAAATGTTTACAACAAAAGTGTATTTCCAGTTGTGGTGGTAAGGGGTCCTCTGCAACTGCTAAGCTGTGCTCAGAGTGCTTATGGAGCGTATAAAAAAAAAGTTGAGCTGTCACGCTCACATTGTTGCCAGTTGCCAGTAAAGTGGCTGCTGGATTGATAACTTCCCACTGGAGACTGCCAGGCACAAGGTTAGGGCCTGTAGAATAGCCACTCTTGACAATTCTAATCATTTACATACAATATTGAAAAGATGTTTACAATAAAGACTTAACTAAAGATTAATGCAAAGTAACAGTCTTAACAGAATTTAACACTTAGTAGGATTTACTAATCTCAACTAGTGCTTATATCTTACCCCAGTGTTCCAGCTGAAGGAGTCCTGTGATTTATTTAACGATAAGGACATGCCACTTTCCACTTATTCACCCATTCATCCCATCTTTTAGAAGAAAGGGAAGGAGAGAATATTTCATTGTGTAGCCCAGGATGCAGAAAGTCATTAAGTAGAATAAGCTGCCTGGAATTCACTGTGTAGACCAGGATGTTTGGAACTCATTGTGTAGACCGTGATGTCTGGAACTCACTGTGTAGCTCAGGATGCCAGAAACTCATTGTGAACCTCCATCCTTAGGCGTCCAAAGGCTGATATTACAAGTGTGAGCACTGTACCCAGCTCCCTGATGGACCTTGAAAGGCCATTTTAGCAGCTGGGGTTTCAGGAACACCGTAGAGCATGTCTCTCTAGCAGAGGGAACACACACTTGAATATGGGAGAGACACTGTATCTGTGATTCTCTCGCACCACTGGTGGCTTCTGCACCATGGATCCCTGCCTTAGGTTAAAGCTGCCAACAAGGTAAAAGGTTGAGTAACGGTGGGACACACATCGTGCTCAATCTGTTTGCCACAAGACCTGACATTTCCATATCCAAAGCTCCACAAAGCAGTTCCAAGGCCAGAGATCACAGAAGATCCCTCAGTCCGGGTGATTATTCCTTAGTCTGGGTGATTATTCATGTCAGGAGATAGGGTGAAACAGAGGCCAGGAAAAAAAAAAACTGATTCTAAGGGAAGGTGAAGTTTGGGTTCTGAGCACTGCTGTGATTGAAATAACAACTTGATCTATATTTGATAATATTTACTTTTCTCTTCCTGTCTTCCCTGCTATTTACTGTTGTACTACTGTAATCATATGTTGTTACAGTAGCCAGCAGGCAGCATCTATTTATATGCCAGATTATATAACAATGACCTTTAAATTGTTGCTTATATCTGAGATTCTTAAGCTTTTCCCCACCTACAGTCTGCTGTCACCAAAGGAGTTTTTATAGAACTCTAGGAGTATAGGTGCATAAGTAGGTATGCAAGTCAAGCATTTATAATAATGAATCATAAACAAATCTATTTCAAAACGTTTTTATATAATTTAAAGATATCGGGAAAGGTCTGCACTGGCAAGATAGTTATACTTGTTTATTTGTACATAAAATTTAATCTTGAAATTATTTGAAACTATAGGATATGGAGTACCCACAATGCTTTTCAGAATTTGTCCATACTTTGGTTTCATAATGGTCACTGTTGGGACCAATGCTTCACAAAAATGTACGGTGCTTCTATGATGGTAGAAGTAAATTTAGGGCCATTTCAGACATTACAAGAAATTGTGTCCTAATCTCAAATCAAAATTTATTTAACTTAAAAAAAAAACTAGCTCAACAACTCGAATAATTTTTAAGATAAAACATTTTAACATCATATGTTATTTAATGAAGCAGTAGAGACACCATGGTGGGCCATGACAAGGTGTAACCCTACTGAAGAATATGTGCCATGTGACAGATTTCGAATAAAGGAGGTTTATTGAGGGGGAAAGGAGGGGAGTGAGCCATGAAGGCAGAGCGAGAGGGGGGCAGGGAGGGAGAGAGGGAGAAAGGGAGAAAGAGAGAGAGAGAGAGGGAGAGGAAAGAGAGAGGAAACAGAAAGAGAGAGGGAGGGGGAAGAGGGAGGGAAAGAGAGAGAGAGGGAGAGAGAGAGAGAGAGAGAGAGAGAGAGAAGAGAGAGAAGAGAGAGAGAGAGGGAGGGAGAGAGGGAGAGGGAGAGAGAGAGAGAGAGAGAGAGAGCGAGCGTAGGGGTGGAAGGTGGTCCTTTTATTCCTGCACACACTTGGTACACCTGGTGCCCCTGCTGGTAGCGGCAGGTGATGTCATAAGACGTTGTTAGGACCCTGAAGACAGGACAGCCTGTACAGTAACACAATCTACTCCAAAGATGCTTCTAATTTGATATTTACATGCTGAGGAGAGACAGCAGTAAAACAAAGCCTCTGTATCCTGTAGTTCAGGCATTGTTTCTATAAGCATCAAACATTTATATGCAGTTAAAGCTCTGCAGGCTAAAGCCTGCAGTAGTAGCAAGGCTGGGCTGAGCTGTTTCAGGCAGGCACTGTGTGACAACACTTCATACAACACTGACTAGCAATGACAGAAACACCTCATCTTCATTAGATGTTGATTTTCAGAAACCGTTTTCTGTGGTTGGCCATGTTTTATTACACAACTCCACGTGGGCCTGTGATTCAGAATTTAAGGGGCGGGGACTTAGACTACAGTCTGTGCAATTAAAGAATTCACTTACCACCTTTGAAGTCTGTTCCAGGACAAGTCAGGGGAAGGGAGCTCGCACTCTAGCAGAGGCTCCCGAGATTGGCCCCGTGATTGACATACAGTCCCTAAAATAACTATAACTAAAAACAACCAAAAGAACTTCGCCTGCATTATCTTGCATCCTGTGAGGGTCAAATCTTGGAGCTGATTGAGAATATTGGCATTTTATTATTGACTTTGAGGGTCATTTTGGGTTTCTGTACTGTATAATACATACAGAAAAATACAGCGGGAAACTGTAGCTCCCGAAAGCTTGTCCTCTAAAGTGGTCTGAAGCTTCTGAGTGAAGTGTGTTGGTGTGAAGACTCTGTGAAATTACATATAATGCTTAAATCCATATCTCTTATGAAGCTCCCACCGGCTTTCAATGGCAAGAGCATTAAGCAGCACTTTTCATCAATTGGGATAATTCTGTTCAATGCTTTTTGAACACAGAACCAGAGCCATCTGCACTCTAATGCTTTCTTCAGCATAGTGGCTAAGAAATGGAAACAATGTTAAGTGTCCACTAGTTATAAGTGGGCAAAAGCCTGTGGAGCACAGATACAACGGAACACTATTCAGCCATAAGTTGAATGGAGTGCTGTCCTTTGCAACCAGGTGGGTGGAACTGGAGATCATTATTTAAAGTGAAAGAAGCAAGACACAGAAAGACACGTTCTCCAGTGATTTTCCCTCCTATGAGGGATGTAAAAAGTTGACATCACAGATATTCTGTGTTGTACAGTGGTTACCAGAATCTGGGGAGAGAAAGGAAGAGGAGAGGATGAGAGAGTGTTGATTGGAAAAATAGTTCAGGTGCACAGTGCACAGTGGGTGATGGGGGGACCATGCAAACGTGCTATGCATTTTGAAGAGCAGAGGGAAGGATCTGGCGTACGTTCTCTTTCTTCTTTGAGACAGAGCCTCACTATCCAGCCATAGCTGCCTTGGAACTTGCTATGTAGACCAGGCAGGCTTTGAACTCAGAGATCTGCCTCTGTGTGCTTCCCAAGAGGTGGGGTTAAAGTCATGCATCACCATTGCTGGCTTTGAGGTATTTGGAAAATTAAGAAATGCTAAGTGCTTGAGGATTAGACGCATTTATCTAGGAGACGGATATGACAGATAGGGAGACATGAACACCTCAGAGACATGGGAATGGGAGCACCACAAGACAGTTAATAAATGTGTATATTACGTATAAGCAACATTACACGGTTTGCCTCTTATTTCACCTGGCACATACAATTTGTATTTATACTATAAAAAAATTAAGAAATGGTCTACCAGTAGTGATTATGGGGAAACTAAAAATTAAAAACTATGCTCACCTCTCCTCCGTCTCCCTCTTATAACCCCTCTCTTACCTCTCCCTCCTCCTCTCTCTGTCTCTGTCTGTGTCTCTATCTCTCTCTGGGGTACCCCTTCCCATTTTTCTCTCTCCACGCTCATTTAATAAACGTCTTCATCTAATATCTGTTGCCTGGCCTCTTATTTTTAAATCATTGAATTGGTGCCAAACTCCGGAATACGAAACCCGAAGGGCTGTTCTATTGTCTTCTGTCCGCAACAAATTCCTTTCTCTAATATGCTGCTTTCCCTCTGCTGCTCCACTCTCTCCCACTGCTCACCTCTCCTGCCACCTACAACCTGGTGGGGCCCAGATGGTGCCATTTACAGCACACCGCACAGAGCTCTCCCTGGCCCTGCATCTTGCCGGGCAGACCAGCCGACTGCTGCTGGCTTGAACTGAAGCAACTTGGCTGCGGTCAGAATGCCCTGCCATTAAGCGACCCTTGTTCCTGACAGAGCACCTACTGTATCCTGCCAGACTTCCTGTATCCAGGACATCATCAAAGCAGCTACCCACAGGTGCTCCAGTCCAACCTCGTAGATCTTGTCAGCTGGACCTGCATTGCTCCTCCTAGCTGCAGATGTTCTCCGACCTTGGACAGCAAATACAACAGCCTGCTTCCAGAACCTGGCCAACATTTCAGCCTTTTAACCCCTGTCACCACCCCACTGTCAGTAGGAAGCAGTCAAAGACATTGATTACGTCACCCCTTCTCCATTTACAAAAGGCCGAAATGATGTGCTCCAGACCCGGGACAAACAGCCCCAGGTCCTCCCAGCACTCCTCCATCCCTATCTGCTACAGGACACGGCTGCTGACATAGCCTGCCTGCCCTCTACCCTGAACTTTCAGGGCAGAGCTTTCCCTTCCCCTTCACTACATCATCTGGACACTTTGTTTGCCCCCGCCCCCTCTCTCTTCTCCCGCCCTTACCTAAACTTATATACTTCAATTTACTTTATATGAAAAACAACCCAATGTCCTCATTTTTTTGATTATAGGAAAAGGGAAGAATGTTAGGATTCTGCTTCAGTCTGCCTATCTGTGATGTCATTGTCTACCTGCCACAGGGGCGTGGCCCTGCCCAGGGCTATATAAAAGCACAGACCCACCTTGCCTCTCTTACCCTCTCACCTCTCTCTCTCTCTCTCTCTCTCTCTCTCTCTCTCTCTCTCTGTTTCTCTCTCTCTCTCTCACCTCCCACCTCTCCCTCCTCTTCTGTCTTCTTCTCTTTTTCTGTCTCTGTGTCTCTCTCTCTCTCTCTGGGGTACTCCTCCCCCCTATTTCTTTCTCTCCCCATGCTCATTTAGTAAACTTCTCCATTTAATAAAAAAATTAAAAACTATATTTTTGAAGGACGATTAATATTTAATATTGATTTCTTAATTTAATAAATCAACAGTTACTCCTTGACCAGCTATATAAGCCTGAGCAATAATTACTCCATCCTAAACTTCCAACCTAGTATAGTTTCCTCCCATTCAGATTTCCCACATTATACTTGCTTTTCACTCATCTTGTAGGTCCAGTTCATTTCCTCTGGTCTTTCCCAGTCCTCTCCACATCGATCCCTCCTTTCCTTCTGGCTGTTTCTCCTTGCTTTACTGGGACCAGGTTGTCCCACCCTATTCTCTGTCTTGCTCAGCATTGGCTAGTTGGTTTTCATTGGCAATAAATAGAACAAATGGTGACATGTTTACACAAAATTGAGACAGGATATATTTATAGTAAACACCACAGTGCAATGTCTGGATTGAAACCAGATAGTGTGGTATAGAAATCTGCATTTGAATAAGCAGGGGTAAATTGTACACAGTCCACAGGAGCATTATGCCAACACTAGATGAATGCAGCTTGCCGTGGAGCCACAACAGGTAACAGACAGGCCATCCATCCTGAAAACATCCTTTACCAGTTGAACGAAAGCAAGAGACATTAACAGAAACACAAAGAAGTTTCTGAGAATTCGTTAACTTCCTGGCCTCACACTACTTTGAAATTTAATCTCTCTTCACTTTTCTAACTGTCCTTTTAAACATCCCCACCCCCATCTATACACAAGGAAATCCTGATTTAAGAAATAGCTGATTATTTTTAAAATGAGAAATAAGCAAAACAAATGTAGGCTCTTTTAAACCTTTCCCCACTTGCCCCAGCCACATGTGGCTTAATGCTCAGCCCTGGCTGCTGGTCTCTAGCCTCTTACCTGTATAAACTGAGCTCATGACTTCAAGGTATGCCTAAGGGGAATGGCTTTACTTATTTATATATTTATTTATTTTGTTTGTTTGTTTTAGGTATGAGGGAGGGTATATAGCTAGAGGCATCTGGGAGAGTCCAGAGCAGAGAACGACTGGACCAGCCTATAGAGGAATGGACAAAGGAGACCAAAACAGAGGGTCAAGAGAGAGGTGGGCAAGAGTGGAAGACAGAGAGCACATCAGAAATAGTAGGTTTATGAGCAAATGAGAAGCTGGAGGAGGGAAGCCCAGGACCTAGAGCTTAGGGAATGGGGTGGGGTGAGAAGAGCTGAGAGGAACTGCAGGTGCATGTGATGCTGAGGAAGCCTGGAGGCTAGCAGGCACTTTGGTATGCTAATAGGTACCACAAGTAGCCCTTTGTCCCTTCTGACAGTGACAAGGCTAGGGCTCCTCAGGTAGAAGTGCCATAGTTTGGGGCCGTGAAGTTTCATTTGGACCTGGCATTATCCTCTCATGATATTATGTTTTCCAGATCCATCCATTTCCCTGAAGTTTGTAATATATCTTTTGTTTAGAGCAGGCTAAAATTCTATTGTGTATACATATTTGTATTTTCATATCCTTTCAGATACTTCTTACCTCTCCTTCCTAACTTCATGCCCTATTTTCTCCTCCTCCTCGTCCTCCTCCTCCTCCCTCCCTCCTACACGCCTTCCCTTCCTCTTCCCCTCATCCATTCTGCCAGGAATCACATCCTTAAAGAAAACTGACTCCTTCCTTCAGAAGCCACCAACTGTCACTTGGGCCTCATTTAGTGGTGGGACCTCGTGTGACCCTCCCTCATCCATGATGGGGTGTTGACTGCCTTCGTCTTGTGCAGGCAGCCACAGCTGCTGTGAGTTCATGAGTGTCGTGGTCCTCGCATGTCTAGAAGAAATGGTTTTGTCCCAAGCTTCCATAATCTCTGGCTCTTAAAAATTTGCCTCTGGCTCTTTTAGTCTTTGAACTCATTTTCTTACAGACAGCTTAATGAAACATGTTTATTACACATACCAGAAGCTGATCATGTATGTGATGAGGTCCTGACTTGTGTATGCTAACCATATGATCTACCACCTAACTATATGCTTAGCTTTTGTTTTTTAAAAAATTTTAATGGAAAGATCAAGTTTCTCCACTAACATGAATAGGGCTCTTTAAGGTTTCTGAGTGAGGAGCAGCTGCATCTACATGTCCTAAGCATGCACCGAGGACCACAGACATGACCACAGGCATGTGACCTGCCTTGTAAGCCAGCATACATACTGAGAAAGAGCTTTGGCCCAGGTAATCTTGGTCATGATGCTTGGATGGACAATGGGATAATGACCAGATTCTTGACTTTTTGAAGAGCTCCAGTAAATAAGTGGGTACATGTTGTCCTTCTTCCTTTGATATTTTATACTGAGTAAATTACATTAAGAAACCTATAACTACACACATGCAGACAGAGTATGTGTGTGTGTGTATATATACACACACACACGCACACACACACATATATACATATATTTCATATATAAGATATATTTTTATGAGCCAAGATTTTTAAAGTTATTGTTTGTTGGGTTTATATTGTCTATAGTCATTATTGTAAAAAGGAAACAACATAGGGATCATTAGTGAACATATGAATTTATTAGTTTGCATGTAGTCCAGCCTTAATGAAAAATCTTACATTTAAGTTTTATATTAAGACTATTTTGAAAATTTATGTTACCCATGTTTATTATATAAATAAAAGTGTGTGTGTGTTTTAGAAGCTGATGTCAGTAGGAAGTCTATAGGCATGTATGTATACAACTACATTTCATAGTCTGTGAAATCTTTTCCTATAACTCTAGTGAATGTTGCTTTATATAAATGCCTAGTATTTTGAGAGATATGAAACATTTAATAGACCCAAAGATATAGTTTTAGTAGTCTAAGATGCTTTGAGTACTCAGATTTATAAGGTACTATGTACTCATCAGGCCTTTAAATACATTGTAACAATTATCAAATTCATAAATTTGCATATGAATTTTAATTGAGCATAAATAATAGAAACAACAACAACAACAGCAGCAACAACTACTATTACTATTTTAGCACACAATAGAATTAAAAAACTTAAGTGGCCACAATTTGTTTAAAACTTTTTGATACAAACAACATATGAAAACAAGCTAAACCACGAAAACAATTATTATAGACACACATGACACAATTACATGAAATCTACTTAACCTTAGTTTGGGGGGTGAAAGTAGAAAGTTTAAATTACTACCTCTTTTAGATGGGAAAAGGTTTAGTAACAAAAGATCAAACGGTGATGAAGTTTGTATGCAGACTAAAGAAAACTCCAATCTCTCAGTAGCTGAGGGGAAGGAGTTTTATAGTGTGTCTCAGGCTGCTTTCCACATTTCCTTAGGAAAATGTGGGGGCATCAGGTTTTATGATGCTGTTAAATATGAAATATGCACCACACAACACATGTAGTGTAAGATTTATTTTAGAAAGGGAGAAGAGGGGGAGGGGTGCCCCAAAGGGAGAAACAGAGAGACAGGAAGAGAAAGAGAGAAAGAGAGAGAGAGGGAGGGAGAGAGAGAGAGAGAGAGAGAGAGAGAGAGAGAGAGAGAGAGAGAGAGAGGGAGGGAGAGGGAGAGGCAGAGGGAGAGAGAGCAAGAGAGACAGAGACAGACAGAGACAGAGACAGAGAGAAAGACAGAGAGAGGGAGACAGAGAAAGACAGAGAGACAGAAACATACACACACACAGACACACAGACAGTCACACACACACACACACACACACACACACACACACACACACACACAGAGAGAGAGAGAGAGAGAGAGAGAGAGAGAGAGAGAGAGAGAGAGAGAGAGAGAGAGAGAGAGAGTGCAACTAGGTGGGTTTGTCCTTTTATATTCTGGACCCCTGGTGGTGGCAGCAGGTGATGACGTCAGATACTGCCAAGCAACCTGGAGGCAGGTTTGTGAAGCTGCTTACATGCCAACACATGCCACCTAGGAAAAGCTGTGTGCTGTTACATGTGATCCAGGAGAAGAGTATGAATGGGTCTAGGAAATGTTGGGGGGGTTGTTTTTTTTTCTTTTCATTCTTTTTTGTTGTTATTGTTTGTTTGTTTTGTTTTGTTTTGTTTCAGAGGCTCTCAAACATTAAGTGGGTTTCTGGTCAGAAAAGCAGAAACAAATGAACCCCGGGCAACATGTAAGCCATGTTTAACAGGCTAGATTAGACAGACAGGGAAACTCATCAATAGTGCTTCAAGATGGGTCTCAGCATGAGTCCCCAGGAATGCTGCTAAGGGGGCACAGACAAAACTTGGTTCTATCTAAGAACCCCAGGAGTGCCCCTAAGTTTTAGAGACCTCCACTCAGGGCAAACTGAGATTTCTGGCTTTAAGGCTGGAAGAAATTTTAGGACTAGTTTGAATAATAAAAACATTCTAATTAAGTATGTGAGTTAAAAAAAAAACTACTCAAGGAAAATTATAAGATGCCTAGGTGACAGCGAATGAAAAGACAGGATCAGAGAAAGAGGTAAGCGGCTCCAGAGGTGGTAGGACCTGGGGAGCGGAGCCTAAGATGAGGTGACCAAAGTCTCATGCAGTAGCCAGCTTTATTCAGAGCATCAGGCAATTTGTACTCTGAGGATTAAGAAGAATCACATGAGCTAAGTGTATAAACCACAAGGACAAACTGCACGTGGCAAAGACATGGTTTTCCACAGAGGCATATAAACAAGTAATAGCCAGTTGTAATTAATAATCCTAAGTCAACTCACTTCTGTCCTCTACACCTGAGAGAGGCACAAAAACACATCCTGAAAACAAGTCTGTGTTTTGAAGAAACTGGGATCACAAGACTCTTGTTTCCTTGGAGGGTTCTCACAAGCACTCAGAATTCTCCTCACATGACTCCATTCTTGGACCATGTTATGACCGGTAGGGTGTTATTTTTATAAGTCACCTTTAATTTTGATATAAACTCAAAAACATTTTAAAAAATTAATTCCTTATTTTTAGTATCTCATTTTAACTCACATGTAGTTTCTGTAGGACTCTTATTACAAATTACCATTTCAATTAAGTTTTTAATCAGATCATTTTTTATTTTAATTAAGAAGGCTGTTCCATTTGTGATCTTTAAAAATTTAGCTGCCCTGGCTTGGTTAAACATGAAAGACAAATTAATTTGGTGACAGTAACTGTTCCCAACTGAGGGAACCCTAAAGCCAGGTTATCCTTATTAGATCTTTTGTTTTTCCAAATACTCACAAGATAAAATATTCATACTCTAAGTTCCAGATATTGGCTTACTTCCAAACACTCTTCCTTTTTGAAACTCTTCTCTCTCTCTTTTTCTCTTTCTCTCTGTGTCTCTGTCTCTGCCTGTCTCTGTCTCTCTTTGTGTCTCTGTCTCTCTGTTTCTCTGTCTCTCTGTCTCTCTATCTCTCTGTCTCTGTCTCTCTCTCTGAGAAAAGTGCTATCGATGTTAGCTAGGGGAGGGATGTTTTGAATCAGGATCATGTGCTACTTTTTTGAAAGACTTCCCCAGTTATCCTCCCACCTCCCACCCCCTTTTTCTCTCATTGGGTCTCAGAGTTATCCTTCACATTTTCACAAACACAAGGGTGCTCAAGACACTGGGTGACCAATCCCCTCATGCATGTCTTCCCAAGAGAGCCAGTAGATTTCCCTCTCACCCAGGACCCTTTGAGAGCTACTGCAGGGAGTTGGGAGCTAGGAAGTTCCTTGTGAGGCCAACACACCAACGTCTATTGGTGTTTGCCCAAGACCGCAGGGAACAGATCTGCAGAAGGAATCCTCCATCTCTGAAGTTCCCTTTTCTTCTTATAAAAACCCCAAGCCTCCTACACCGCGGCACAGCCTCTATTCCCTCAGAGAGACCTCTGCCGTTTACAATTGACTAATGACTCCTGCTGCTGTTGAGGAGGTCAGTTTTCCTTCTGTTCTAAACTTCACGTTGACTCCATCAATCTTGATACAGCACTGAAGGAAAAAACAGAGACCAAAATACCTCCAGCGCTCCCCAAACAACCCAAATCCAAATCTCTTTAGAGATCCAGAAGCAAACAAAGTGAAGCTGATGTCCAGACCAAAGAGCTTCAAAGCAACTAAACAAACTAGATACCTTAAACCAACAACTTGGGAAGGAGATCAAAAAAGAAAAGGGAACTATGAAATTAGGATCCTTAGTCAGCTGGAATTAACAAAAAGATAGATGACCAAACCAAGGGAGGTCAGCCTCTGCCACCCGCCCAGAACTTACAAACAATCCTCTTGAGGAGATAACCCCTGCTGGCTTGGACTCAATGGGTCCTTCCAGGTGCCTGGTTTCCATCCCGGTGATTCCACCACTGGAAAATGGATCATTTGTGGAGCCCCATGTTATGACATCATAGCTGTTGGCAAACAAACAAATCACTTTAAAGCGAGTAAAAAAAATAGTTTATTCTGGAGTCAAATTTGAATGTGCATGGGCTGGGAGTATAGATTTGTGTTGTCCAAGGGAAATTCCAAAAGGCAGAAGGGACACATGGCTACCTGTGGTGCCTGTTAGCCTACCAAGGTGCATGCTGGCCTCTAGGCTCCCTCAGCATCACAAGAATCTGTTACACATTTCAGAGTCCATGCTGGCATCCGAGCTTTATTCACTTCCCTTACCCTGACCTCCCCCAGCTCACAGGCTTCCCTCCCCAAAGCTACCCAGTCTCCTTATAACCCTGCCACATCAGCTGTGTTCCACTCCCATATTCGTCCATGCCCTCTCTCTGCTCTCCTTCTCTCTATGGCCCCCTACCCTGGACTCTTGCAGATGCCTCTGGCTGTTCTCTCTCATCTCTACAATAAAAACTTTGCCCTTCACTGCACCATGTTGTCAGTTTATACAAGACTAGTTAGAACTATCTTTATTTTACACCATGTAAGGTAGAGAAAAGAGCCTGATGGTTGTTTCCCTGCCTGATCAACTTCAGGTTTATTCTCCTGAGCTTGAAAGCTGAGGAGGAATTTTGCCCAGCCCACTGCCTAGTGCTTAAGCATCAAACAAGGAAGAAGTGTTAATGTGTGCCATCAGTTGAAACTGAAAGGCAGAATACAAATGAAAGAAATTATGACAATCTAGTAGTTATGTATTAAATTTTAGGTAGTTAGATTTAAAACAAATAGACTGACAGGTGTGGTAGCATATTTAAGAGGCAGAGGCAGAGGCAGGTGAATCTGAGTTCATCCAAGGCTACACAGAGAAATCCTACCTCAACAACAACAACAACAACCCCAAACCCCCAAGAAAAAACCCTAAGCCAAAATGATGATAATAATTATAAATTAAATAAAAATAATCAAACAGTTATCCTAATTATTAAAAATCTGAACATCAAATACTAAAAAAAAAAAGTAGGAATAAAATTATTTGGGAATGAACTTTGAATCTAGTGTGCAAACGGACACATGGATATTTCCAGGTTTGGCCTAATTTGAATAATGCTGTTCAGAACATCCATGCCTTTGTGTGATACACATTTTCATTTATGTTTAGTAGATTCCTAGAAGAATTCTTAAATGATATGCTAAACTCATGCTTAACTCCTTAAGGAACAGCAGCCAAACTGTCTTCCACAGTTGCTTCACCATTTTGCATTCTTAGAGGCAGTGTATGCAGGCTCAGATTTTCCAGGCCTTAGAAATTCCATTTCCACTGGATTATAAGCTAAACAGAAGAGATCCTTTGGTGATTCAGTTATATGCTGGAGTCTCAATTAGATTAGGCATTTGTCTATGTGCTGACTTTACAGTGGTCTTAGTAATTGAAAAGGGATGACTTATGTTCCGAAACTAAAGGTTCGGTTGTCTAAGGAGTACATGGTAAATAATTCATGACACTTTACTGCAGACTTCCTTGAGCATACTTTTACAGTTGTTCTGGAAATGAAAGCAACTCTCCTAGAATGTAGGCTGCTGGTGGTTGCTGGTCTCTGAGGGCTGCGGAGAAACCAAGCCCCTTGAAATGGTGTGGTCTACAACAGCATACGGGACACTCGTTCCTATACAGGCTTAATGTGTGTTTCTTTTCAGATTGTTCACAGAACCCTGGCAGCCATGTTGGGAGCCCTGGCAGCATTAGCAGCATTGGCTGTGGTTGGAGATGTAAGTTGCTATGTTTGATTTACTGGCTTACAAATAGACGCAGTGCCAGACGCAGGGAAACTCCAGGTGTATTAGCTGTTTTATGCGATGTTTCCATGTGGCTCAGCAGTTAAGAGCTGCTCTTCCAGAGGACCCCAGTTCAGTTCCCAGCACCCACATGGCAGCTCACAACCTTCTGTGACACCAGTTCCAGAGATCTTACACAGGCAAAATGCCAATGCACATAAAATAAAAATAGATAAATTAAGAAAAAGAGGAAGTTGTTGCTGGATATGAACACACACTCGTCTATGTGGTATTAGCCTCCATTTGGGCTGGAGAAAGGCTCTTCAGGCAAGCCTCTGTCCAGTGTGGGGCCAAGTGGTTTTAGAAGTGGATCTAGTGTCATCATCCAGGAGACTTGCAGGTGGACCTATGGGGCTGGGGTTTTGTCCTGTGACATTGCAGGCCCTTGAGATGCCTGATGTAAATAATGGCGTTCACTTAATAGGGACATGAAGAATACATGAAGGGCAAGAGGGAGCCTGGGTTTTCTTAGGAGGTGGAGAAGAGGGTTGTTGGAAGGCTCGCACCGCCTTGCACTCAGAGCCCTCCCAAAGCTAGCCACACACAGAACTGGATTTGAAAGCAGCAGCTTTAAAATTTGCTGGACTTTTTCACCACAAACTATTGACAGGTCATTTGCCGCCCCTAATATGACTCATTTAAATACCTAGATAGGGAAGTGTGTTGAGGTAGCTATTTGTGAGGTGTTTTCTTAACTTAAAATGCCATTGTAGAACTAGACTAAAAGCAGCTGTAAGAAAGTGAACTCTTTCTTGGCCGGGCCTGCTATAAATAGTTGCTAAACTGAAACTAAAATATTCCTGAATTCTAAAATGTAAAGATAGGAAAACTTTGTTAGCCAGGCATGGTGGCACATGCCTTTAGTCAGGTGGATCTTCATGCATTTGAGGCCAGCCTGGGCTACAAAGTGAGTCCAGGACAGCCAGGGCTGCACAGAGAGATTCTGTCTCAAAAACAAAAACAAAAACAAACAAAAAACAAAAACCAACCCACAACCAACCAACCAACCAACCAACCAACCAGTTATTTTCTTGTAGTGCTTAGAATGGAGACCACGGCCTCATACATGCTAAGCAAATACTCCTGAACCCTCAACTATTGTTTTTTTTTTTTTATAAAAGCTGAGTTATGCAAGAAGAAAAATGATGAGATTCACAGGTTTATTTTGAAATAAAGCCGACAAGGGCTTTCGTTAGTGAGCAACCTTTTCTGACAGGCTAAGGCTTTTATTCTGCTGGGGAGAGCTGAGACCCACTTCTGCCAGGCAGTGCTAATGGTTAAACTAGTACACGTAAGAATGGTATTGGTTGTATTGACTTCAGCGAACTGACTTGGGGAATTGATACTGCTAGCCTGGGGAGGAGGGAGCTGTTCAAGCCAGAGGCAGTCCACGCGTGTGGGGTGCTGTCTGGGCTGGAGTGGATGGAATTGCCTCTGAGTCTCATGTTCTTGTTCTTACGAATATGGTTCAAACAATCTGTTTCATTTGGAAGACTGGTCTAGTGGCACATGGTAGGCACATGCATCGAGAAGGCCCTGGGTCAGCCAGTGAGCAACCCTTTCCCAGCAGGACAGTCTCTAGCAGTCACTCTTTGTGCTAATGGCACTTAGAGAGTAGAATAGACAGCTGTCAATCATATCACCCCACCGAGGAGGGCATGTATGAACTAAACCTGCAACTCCAGCAATAATTCTTCCTCGAGCTTCCAGGAGCAGGATTACTTTTTTTTTTTTTCATGAGTATTTTTGATGTGACAGATGCACTGTGTCAGGATCATTAGTCGGCAATGACAGAATCCAATTTCAGGGGGGAACGGATGGAGTAGCTCCAACTTTGGCCCCATGTGTGGGTTTGCATTAAGGGCAGCCCGTTTTCAGCGTGCTCCTCAGCAGGTTGATGCATGGGGATTAATTGGCAAATTTGTGCTTTGGTTACAGAGACCCAGCCTGACCCACGTGGTGGAGTGGATTGATTTTGAGACGCTGGCCCTGCTGTTTGGCATGGTAATTACAGTCCTCCCTGAAGGGTATGGCCCCAAGTCGGGGTCCCTCTCTGTTCCACGCCTTCCGACCCTATCATTATGCTCAAGATGGCATACGGCTTGACAGTTAGGGCTTGATTGAGAAGTGTTAGCACAGGTTCTGCTCATTTCTCCCAGGGAGGAGGGATGCCTGCAGCTCTGGCTCGTTAACTGGAGAATTCAGCTCTAAGGCTTTTGAACAATGACGTGGCATCGTTATCCCCAGAAGCCAGCAATTTTTTTTTTTGAGTTATTACTCTTAAAAAAAAAAAAGACATACTCCAAATAAGTGAACCATGGAACAATTTGGGTGGTTGGGAAAGTGATTTTGATCATATAAAGAAAAATGTCCCTAAGTTCTAAGCGTCTGTCAGTTTGTCATACTGTTCAGCCGTAGCCAGCTTCTAGCGAGGTCATAGAGGACTAACGTAGGATACGAGTTGTAAGGCAGCTAAGCTACAATGAGTGAGATTTGGCAAGGTGCTGGACCAAAGTGGGACTGACCACGTGGTCTTGGGTCCCCGAGGCTTCATCCGCTTTGGAGGGAGGGGGTCTCACTTTGTAAAACACCAGTCACCAGCCAGCCTCTTCTTTCTGCTCGCATCTACTCTGGGCTCTAAAGGGACTCAGAGCTGCTGCCCCTCCCTGAATGGAAAGATGGAACCGAGCTCTGAATCTTGGCCGTCTGGATAGAAGGAGGGAGTCTTGCCAGATGTCTATGATATACTATTTTTAGAAAAATTAAACGGATGGTGTAATAGTTTGCTGGAACTGCTGTAACAAAACGTGGCATGCATGCTGGCCTGATGAATGAAAACTTATTTCTCGCAGCTAAAGAGGCTGGTGTCTGAGGTCAACTGTCAACAGGGCTGACCTCTGTTGAGGCTCCTCCCTGGCTGTCTTCTCTCCATGTATCTGTATCCTATCCCATTATCTTATAAGGCCAGCTGTCATGTTCAGTTAAGGTCCACTCTAGTGACCTCATTGTAACCCTTACAAATCCTGTCTCTAGGTACAGCCACATTTTGAGGTACTGGGAATTAGTAGTTCAACACACAAATTTTGAGGATGAGGGACAGAATTTAGCCTATAGAAATGGCCCGCTGTTTCTTTTTCTCAATTAAAACTGCTTCAGCAGAGCCGAGCGGTGGTTGTACATGCCTTTAATCCCAGCACTTGGGAGGCAGAGGCAGGTGGATCTCTGTGAGTTCGAGGCCAGCCTGGTCTCCAAAGCGAGTCCAGGACAGCCAAGGCTACAGAGACACTCTCTTGAAACCTCTCCCCTCCCCCCCCAAAAAACCAAAAAACCAAAAAACAAAACAAACAAACAAACAAACAAACAAAAAACAACAAAAAAAACCCAACCTGCTTCAGCAGGCACTTAGATAGCCTATGCTTTTTATATACTATAAGGGTCATGCATAGAATGGGTCTTACTTGACCTGATTTATTTCCTAGGACTGCTTGTCCCAGTCCCTGTTCTATCAGACAATGACAGAATGGATCCCAATCACAAGAGAAGGCCACCTTATGTTCACATGAGGTACTGCACACTACCAACAGCCCCACAGGGGCCTGCTAAGTTAAGAAGGTGCTATAGACAAGGGTAGTCCTGAGTCAAAACTGGCTGGGGAGGATTTGCACTTCATACAGTTTATTCAAAAAGTGTATTAGGCCCACTGTCTTCCAACTGCTTCATATAATTTTACCAAACTCTCATGGCCCCTTCACAAGGTAAAGGCCATCCAGAGGTGAAGCGAGAGACTTCAAGTACAGAACGGTAAACCAAGCACATTTCTGTTGTTGTTGTTGAAGGCTTGAACCTGTACTTTCCCACTCAAAATTCACTATGTAGTATCATGGGTAGAGGGTAGGAAGGCAAGCCTGTGCTCCGAACTTGAACTTCATGGAGGAGCCAGCCTACGTGTTGGCCCTGTGAAGAAGATAGGGTTTGAACAACTAAATAACATGAGGGGACCACATCAGATATCTGTAGGTTTAGAAGACAGAAGAAATTGAATGCAAAATAGGGAACCTATCCAGAAAGTTCAGGCTTGCTGGAATTTCTGGTTTATTAAACACAGAATAAATGGGGGGCACTGTGTATATTAGTTCATGGGCTGCCTCTTTTTATCACTTGTCATCAGTTGAGACGCAGGTAAGCATTCTGGGTGCACACAGGACTGGAGGTCAGCCCTTTCAGTACCAACAGTCCAATTTGTCCATGACCATCAAATTGGTAAGAAAAAAAATCAGTTTAATTATTTTAGAAACCAAAATGTGGTATAGCTTTAAAGCTATTAAATTTCTGAGTGTTGCTTATGGGGACAATGACGTACAAGAGCCACCTGCTTGCCCATGGCCTTCCCTGCTTTCAGCTGCAAGATTGATGAAGTCATCTTTGGTTTATAAAACTGAGTAAAGATGACATTTGATGTCTGTTGTCATATTTTAGGACAATGCTCTGTATAGGAATATACAACAACGCCATCTGCAAGAGGTTCTGCTCAGGGCATTTGTATGTGGGTAATTGAAGTTGACGGACATGCAACAATACAGAGCTGCTTTTGACCAGAGCTCAGTCTCATGATGGGTCACTCTGACACTGTTCTGATGTGGTATTTTGATTAAAAAAAATCTTTCCCACTACTTTTTTTTCTTTACAGATGATCTTAGTAGCCATATTTTCAGAAACGGGATTTTTTGATTACTGTGCTGTAAAGGTAGGTATAGTGTAGCACTTACTGGCCATACACTAAATAAATATAAATAGCATAAGTGTTCTTATTTATATATGCTCAAAGCAATATAAGTACAAATGTGATCAATAATTAATAATATCAATTAACTGGATAATGCTATTTACTCTCCTAATACTATATATTTGGTAAATTAAAATATTTAAAATTTCGTCTTCCTTTCAAAATGGCTTCAGGGAGTCTGGGTGTAATTGCTGTGCTAAGCATGATGCAAAAGCAACACTTCCCGTGTTCCCATAAGAAAAGGAAGAGGGAGCTCAGGGCAAGAGTTCTCCCCTCAGTATTTGTATAATGGTGTTCGAACTGGCTTGTTAGAGCTACACCTCAAAATCTGCTCTGCATTTAAGAAGGCTCTTAATAAATACTATTAATTAATAAATACTATACAATTTTTGGAATTGAACATTTATTTTTTAAAAAAATAATATCTTCAGCAAAACTCTTTGAAAATTCTGAATGAGAACTTATTATATCTTGGAGTCATCAGTGGAAGCACAGCATCTATTGTACGAACCTGCTGATTCTGGCTGTTCCTTCCTGTGTGTCCTAGGCCTACCAACTTTCCCGAGGAAGAGTGTGGCCCATGATCATCATGCTCTGTCTCATTGCTGCCATCCTTTCTGCCTTCTTAGACAATGTCACCACGATGCTCCTTTTCACCCCTGTCACTATAAGGTGTGTAGAACATTTCCAACATGGAAATCAAGACCAGGATGGGGCAGATGCGTGTTCTGGTTCTACCACCTGGTTCAAGGTTCCTTCCTCACATCTACTAAAAGGCAAGGATAGCATCCATCTCATCACTAGAGTCCAGCTCACTCAATTCTAACCTCGCCGGTTCCAGTGTGACTGCAGAACTCTAGACAGGCACAGGTGTCAGCACAGCTCAGAAATACCATGGGGAACTGGAGGACATGGGCCTTGCTTTCCAGGAGAGATAGACTGTCATAGGGGATAGAGATGAGGAGATCATTAGGTACCAGGTTTTTGCTTATCGATTCCCACATTTTCACCTTCCACCTATTCTGAGGGCTGAGTCTTCAGCAGATCAGGGTTTAGGACTTCCAAAGACTCCATTACAAATCTCATGTAGCCAAGGTAGAGGCCCACGGCCAAAGAAGAAGTAATGAAGGTAGCAATTCAAAGAAAGAACCCAGAAGGAGAGTTCAGGGTCTCTTCAGAAAAAAGAAAGGTGGATAAGGGACTAAGTCAGCTGACTTAGTGCTATGGCTGGTGAGATTTGATTACCCACCACCAGACGAAGGCACGTGATGGCCAGTACCATCCACCTGCTCCAGGTCCTTTCCTCTCCTAGGGCCCTACACACAGAGCACAGTATTCTCTGCAGGCTGTGGGAGCAAGCAGAAATGCGTCATCACCAGGATAGCGAGGACATATATGTCAACTAGGAAGAATTCCCATAATTTGTGGTAACTGAGGATGTCACTGCTGTTGTTTGCTTCTTGTGCCGCTCTTCTCACAGGTTGTATGTGTGTGTGTGTGTGTGTGTGCATGGGCACAGGCATGAGTGGGCCTTCCTTGCACACGCAAGTGCTTTAAACATTTTGGTTGTGCACAGGCCTTATCACTTTCTTACGTTCATCATAGGTTGTGTGAGGTGCTCAATCTTGATCCACGACAAGTCCTGATTGCAGAAGTGATCTTCACAAACATCGGAGGAGCTGCCACTGCCATTGGGGACCCCCCAAACGTTATCATTGTTTCCAACCAGGAGCTGAGAAAAATGGTTAAGTAACAGCACACTAGGGCTGCTTTCAGGAAATGCACAACTCAACAGAGCACTCTATGCAGTGTCCCTTATTGACTAAGGTGACCCAAGGTTCCTCTCACGGATTCACAGTGCACACTATTGGTCATAAGTAAAAGATTAGGAGAAGAGAAGTAGGTGAGGCACCTGCAAGATGAAAGGGCTGCATTTAGAAGCGGTGTTGATAGTCATGTGACGGGAGGTGGTTTTGTTACTGAGAGCATCGAGGAAAATAGCTTGGAGATTACAAAGGGCTGTAACAGTGGTAAGGAGTTCCAGACACACATGCAATTGGCTCAAAGAGAGCCCCAGCATACCATGGCTCAGTCATCTGCCCCTGCTGGTTCTGACAACCATCATGTTGGGTTTTTCTGATCTTCCTTTCTGTTGCTAGATAAATTAACACGTGAAGCACTCCCTGCAACTCCCGTTGAGTGCTGTTGCTTTGCTGTGCTTGTCTCTCAGGGCCTCCTTAACTTAAACTCTCTTCATTTTTCTGCTCATCACTCCTTTTTTCAATTGTTCCAGCCTTTTTGATGAGACAAAACTTTGGTGCTTACATTCTGAGCAAATCCAGAATTACTCAGGATACAGAATTGCTGCCTCCTCAGGCTATATTCCCTAAAACCAATAATTATGCTTTATGACCAGGTTGGTTTCAAGATAAAGTAGATTGGTATTATATTTAAGTCATTTTCTCAGGTTATTAAAGTTTTTTTTTACTTTAAAAATTTTTATTTTTTAATTTTTTATTTATTTTATTTTTAAATGTAATTTATTCAGATTGCAACTCAATTGTTATCCCATCACTTGTATCCTCCCATTCCTCCCTCCCTCCTGCTTTCACCCTATTCCCCTCCCCTAGGTCTAAGACCCAGGGGACCTCCTCCCCTACTATATGGTCATAGGCTATCAAGTCTCATGTTGGTATCCTGCTTATTTTTTCTTTGAGTGCCATCAGGCCTCCCCACCAAGGGGAGGTGGTTAAAGTTTTTAGTGTTTGTTTATTTTTTATTTTCTGTATATGGGTGTTTTTGCCTGTGTATATGTCTTTGCACCACGTGCATGCCTGGTACCTACATGGTTAGAAGAGGATTTCCAATACCTTTGACAGGAGAGGGCATTCTGTCACCTGTACCTGGACAGTTGTGAGTCACCATGTGGACGCTTGGGAAAAAATCTGGGTCTTCTGAAAAGACAATCAGTGCTCTTAAGCGCTGATTCATCTCTCTAGCTCTCCAGGCTCATTTTTAAATTAAGAGAAATTTAAATATTTTCATGAACATCTAAGACATAACTATTGTTTAGTCAGACATTTGGGGTATGGATTCTATAGATAAATATAAACTTGAGGGTAGTGTCACAACTGAAGAACTGCCGGAACATGGTGGGTTCTGACTGAGGTTTGGTGACACACACTTGTACCCCATTACATGGGAGGTTGATGCAATTAGCCTGGCCTATGTTGTGAGAGGTGTTGGAAGATGGCTCACTGACAGCCCAAGGGTTTGTTACCTTTTACCTGTGCAAGCATGTCTCATGGCACAGCCGGTCTGATGTGTCCTCTATGACCAATACCTGAGATCCCAATGCCTCACAGTACTGTGCTACCCTTGACCCTCCTTAATGGCAGTAGTTGTTCATAGATACTATTTGAATTC